>NC_058096.1:32961500-33572000 GCF_020171115.1 Neogale vison | reverse complement strand
CATTAAGTTGAATTATTTCCTCTGCTTAAAAAAAAAAATCTCATCCAGGATAAAAAAAAAAAAAAAAAAAAAAAAAAACAGGGCAGTTTAGATGGCACTGGTATTGTTGACTTCATCTCCTATGTATCCCTCCTGGATCACGCAGCTGGTACTGCCCTCTGTGTAGTGTTATTCTCTGTAGATGCCATACAACTCTCCTCTTAGGACATTGAATTCCCTCTGCTTGGAAGTATCACACATGGTTTGCTTCCTCACTTGTTATTGATAATTACTTATCACCTCTTCAGAAGAACTTACCTCATTTATTTTATTATTTTTAAAAAGATTTTATTTATTTATTTGACAGAGATCATAAGTAGGCAGAGAGGCAGGCAGAGAGAGGAAGGGAAGTAGGCTCCCCGCTGAGCAAAGAGCCCAATATGGGGCTCTATCCCAGGACTCTGGGATCATGACCTGAGCTGAAGGCAGAGGCTTTAACCCACTGAGCCACCCAGGCGCCCCAGAACTTACCTCATTTAAAGCAAAACTTGTGTTCCAGAAAAGTCCTATCACCATTTTCTGTTTATTTTTTCCCCCCATAGGACTTCCTACCCTCTCACATTTTAACTATTGATTGACCTTGTTTATTTTTGCTTACCTTTGTTCTCCCAACTAGATGGTATTATTTGGATTTTTAACATTAATGGAGCTGGTAATTGCCTTTCTCTCTCCTTCTATCTAAAAAGAGGGTTAAACTAGACAATATTTATAGTCATGTCTTCAATATTCCATGATTGAGATTTCCAGTAGGTATATTATTTTGGTATATTACTCTTTTCATTGATACTTTGTATTAATTTCATTACCAAAACACAGAAAATTTACTTTTTAGAATTACAACACTTACTTATGTGAAAATGAACACAAGATATCAAAATGCCATCTAGAAGAAATCACTCTAAAGTAATTTCACTAAATCATATCTAGATCATCACACAATGGGTTCTTATGAGTCTCATTACCATTATGTGAATTGCCACTTACTGCTCTATTTCAAAAATGCTAATTTTATAAACCTCACTTTGGGTATCATTTTTTGTATGTTTACCAAACCAAACTAAAATAAAGTCTCTCTGAATTTCTACATTTTTTCAAGTTTCTGAGCTTGTTACTTTTGATTTAAAAAAAAAAAAAGCTGCAAAATGGAAATAACATTCACCACTTAACCAACATATAAACATAATGCAAATGTATCTGTATATACAATGCTTCTGGACATTTGTGTTTAACAAGATAGAATTATGAAAATGAACATGGAGTTATTGGATTCTTGATAGTATGAATCAATTGTCCTTGTGAAAAATAGGTTGCAGCAAAATTATAAAATATTTACTCTGTAAAAATAACATACTGGGTGCATCAAGTTCGATAAAGAGCCGCATAACCTTATCCTGTTAACACGCACATTTTATTAAATGCTAAATAATTTAATACATATAAACAATTCAAAGAATGTTAAATCTCTCTAGTGTTTCTCCACTCATTCCAATTTTGTTGATTCTGCTACTACTTAAGCAAAGCTTAGTTAAAGAATGATAAAGTGTTGTTTATTGCCCGTATTGCTTAACATAGTTTTTTTATATAGTCACAGTTACACTGGATGAGAATATACAAGGAAGAAGAAAATCCATATCATTCAGCCCATTCTTAATTTACTTTGCAATTTTCAAAATAATTCAAGACCACATGATATTCCAATCTGACTGAATCTGAAAAAAATCCAGACCATTTTATTGTATGAATAAATATAGTTCACTCTTGTAGTGTACCTTCAAATTTTATAAATTATCTCATTTATATTTTAAACATTGTCATTTTCTTTGTCACATGTCAGAATATTTGATTATATTTTTATTTTAGCCTTATTTTTCTGTGTTTTATCAGTACAATTAATTCTTCTCCTTCATGTCTCTTCCTTTCCCTTAGGACCTTCATTAGCCTTTGTCAAATCCTTGTACCTCATCTATAAACAAAATATTCTTCAAATTATTTTCCTTTCCTTAGTTTCTATTTTCCATATCTTTTTGATTTTTAAAAAAGATTTATTTATTTATTTGAGAGAGAGAGAGAGAGAGAGAGAGAGAGACAGTAAGTGCTCATGTCAGGGGAGAGGTAGCAAGGAGAGGGAAACAATCTGGCTTCCCACGGAGTGGGGTGCTGAAGGCAGGACTTGATTCAAAGAACCCGAGAACATAACCTGAGCCAAAATTAAGAATTGGGTGCTCAACTAATTGAGCCACGAGGTGCCTCTCCATATTTTATTTTAATACTCCTTCATTAGTGCAATATCCCCATTCAAAACACATTATAGACACTTAAAAATCTGACCTGAGCCCTTTGCTGTCTTTTAATAATCTCTTTAAGAAAAATCACTTGTTTTAATGATAATAATAAATAGTCATCTGTCTATTAAAAATACTTAATAATAAAAAAGTAAATATCTGGTTTCTGCATTTTAAAAAAGGTTCCTCTAAACTTCAGTTTATGGCATATCTTCCTCTCTCTCCTCCTAATATCATTCTAATAGTTCAAGTCCATTCAGATCACTTCATAAGTCATAATAAAAAAAGTTGGAAAGTATTTCTAGCAATAGGAAGCAAATCAAAATTAAATATTTAGAAGTGGAGAAGTGGGGACGCCTGGGTGGCTCAGTTGGTTGAGCAACTGCCTTCGGCTCAGGTCATGATCCCAGCATCCTGGATCGAGTCCCACATCGGGCTCCTTGGCTGGGAGCCTGCTTCTCCCTCTGCCTCTGCCTGCCATTCTGTCTGCCTGTGCTCGCGCTCTCTCCCTCTCTCTCTCTCTGACAAATAAATTAAAAAAAAAAAAAAAGAAGTGGAGAAGTGATTGTATAATACATTACAGTTACTTCCCTGACTTCATTTAGAATATAAATTTAGAAATTAAGTAGATCATACACTTGAAAACCTCACACAACTATTCTTATTTCCTCCTATATTTCTTTTATAAATGCCAAAAAGTGATTTTTTTTCTTTACTGCAGAATTTAGTTTGACTTATCTGCGTTATTTGAAGAAAAATGTTCATAATAATATTTTATCATTTTCTACTAATATTCCCAGTTCATATATTCCTTTTTATAGTCTCAAAACAAATTCTATCAAGCCCAATTTGTGATTTCATATTTCAATTTTTTTGCTAATTCAGTTTTCCCCTTCTGTAGCACATTTTTCTAATCTCAATCGGTAGATTAAGAGCAAGGTTACAGCCTGTGGATATCAGGGTTGAAATACAGTAAATCAAGTGTTTGTTGATTTTGTTAACTTACTGAAATAACCAACATGGGATTTAAAAAAAAATTTTTAATGCTTAAACTAGGGGATTCTGTCAATAATGAAGTTAGTAGTGTAGAAAGGAGCAGTACTATAAATTCTTTAGTAAATCAATTGGGATTGAAGGTTTGAGAGTTTTCTTCAACATGGAAGGCTAGAGAGTAGTTGCACTGATGGAAAAATGCAAAGGTTTCTTCAGGTAGACAAAAGGGAACAACAGTCTTGAAGTAATAAACTGAATGAATTACCACTGTGTTGTAAAGACGCATTGGAGAAAAGTGGTCTACACTCCAGGGCTCCAGAGGAAATAAGTATTGGATTAGAACAGAATTTTGCTGGAGGACACATCATGAGGTTTGGAGAACACAGTGGAAGATGTAATGGGAGTCAAAGAGAGATGGAATTTTTAATACAATGGGAAGTATAAAAAACCCAAGAGATAAAATTCCGGGTGATAAAAAAACAAAAACAAAAACAAAACAAAACAAAACAAAATTCCGGGTGATGATGGATGACTGGAGAGGTTTAGATTTAAGATACTGACCTAAAGAAGTATGGAAAGCTGGTGGAACTATTTCTTATGATCTCTTAGGGGAAGGGGATCCCCCTGTTTGGGGGATCCATATTTTAAATCTTCTGAAGTTGGACCAATTGTGACTTGGGTAAGAGAAGTTCACATACACGAGAACTTAAGATCTGTGGGCATCCCTTATAATTAGCTGTAAAAGGTCTTTTTTTTTTTTTTTTAAAGAATTTTTTTAAATTTATTTAGTTGACAAACAGAGATCACAAGTAGGCAGAGAGGTAGGCAGAGAGAGAGAGAGAGAGAGGAGGAAACAGGCTCCCCGTGGAGCAGAGAGCCTGATGTGGGGCTCTATCCCAGGACCCTAGGATCATAACCTAAGCTGAAGGCAGAGGTTGTAACCCACTGAGCCACCCAGGTGCCCCTAGCTGTAAAAGCTCTTAGCCAGGGAAGAAATTTTCTAACTACTAGCATCTGGAGCTCTGAAAATCTAGCTTAAAATCAAGTATATATGGAATTTTTTTAGACTCCTTTATGGACACTAGGGCTAATGATGTTAAATGCTGATAATTTGTCAACTAAGTAAAAATATACTATTTCAAATGCTTCTGACAATGGTGAAAGAGAAGAATGGGAAGTCATTATATGTCTCTGTATAATTCTTTCATGGAGTTAATGTCAAGGAGAGACAATAAATAAATTAATCTATGTTGTGCCCAGGCAAAAACAAAATTTTTAGGTTAGTACTTTCCCTTTTACATTAACTTAATTAAAAGGACCTATATAATTGATCCACTATCCCTAAATGAAGACTTTACTAGGATTCTGTCTCACAAGTGTTCTTCTTTTTCTTTTTTTCCTTTGCATTAATAGTAGAATTTGACTTGTATTGATTATCTTTTCAGATGGGGTTTTTAGGAGAGTAGGTTTTGGGGGCTCATCTGCAGTCAGTTTGACCTTTTAAAAATGTTGAAACTATTACGCCATCTGTTTGATTAAAAATCTTCAATCTCTTCCCGTTACTCCTGGGGAAGTGGGGGGGGAACAAACAAAATACCGAAGTCCTTATAATGTGTTATGTTGTGCAACATGGAGTGAGATTGGTCTATTTGTCCAGCCACATGCCTCCTCTCTCCATTTGATGTGTTCTAACTACTTGTTTTTGTTTTGTTGTTGTTGTTTTCTGTTTCTCTACGGGGCCATTTTTCATCTAGGCTCCTGCATTTGCACATGCTGTTCTCTCCAAAGGCACAGCATTTTTTATCGCCTCACGTTTTTCATTTCATCACCAAACTCTCATTCAACTTGAGGTCTGAAAATGCAGATGGTATTTTTTCAAGCAGGCTCCCTAAGAAAGTTAAGCTGTTTTTACACATGGTCGTATAGTGCTCTGAGTGCTTATCAGTCTGTGATTAAGCACTACTTACTTAATATCTGTCTGCTTCACACACTGTAAGTTCGATCAGTTGAAGTATTGTTTGTGTGCATGTAACTTAGGTACTTCTAATTCTTAGCACTTAGCATAATAGTTGACCAAAATATCAGATGATTATTGCATATGGGTGTATCAGCTAATATCAACCAATAGCCTTCAACTGTGTAAATATTCCAGCAATTCCACTTTATAAAGTCATTTTGAAGAAATTACTAAAGATGTATCAAATATTCAGTAAAGGATGATTTTATAGCATTTTTACAAAAGAAAACGTTTCAAAAACAAGTTCAAGTTCAGCGACAGGGGATTGGATAAAAAAATTTGGTTTAGCTATACAGTAAAACTTCAGATAATTCAGAAATATGCTATGAAAGCTGAAGGTTAGTTATTTCAAAACATATCCATCTGTCCATCCATCCATCCATCCACCCATCCAACCATTTTCTCCTGTGATAGATACAAACAGAATGTAAGCATGGAGTTATCTTTGTACTTCTTATATTTTCTAATATTTCAATGATATTAAAAGAAAAAAATATGTAATATGTATTAAAATAGTAAGATATAGATCACAAAAACCACTTTTTATTAATTATATTTTTCAACTATTCCTTGTAGTTAATCTTCTATCCTTAAAGTTGACATGTTTGGGTAAGTAAGAATTATGTTTTTTTTCCTCTGAAAACTCAACTATGATTATTATACATTTGACCTAAATAAATACTGCTTGAATATGTACATATCAGCAAATTTGAGTATATATATTACTGGAAAGCAAGATTTTCCAAAAGTGCTAATATATATAGAATAAGGGAGTTTTATTTTATTGAATTTGGCAATAGAGATAAAATTTCAGTGTCTACTCTTTATTATAATTAATGTATTCTGAGTGACTATAATCTAACAATATGTGTAATGGATAACTAAGATTTTCAATACTGAATCAACCCATGAAAAGAAATGCTCTAAACCTCATGGTTGAAAACTGGGACGATATTGGGTTCGCACCACACTCTTCCCCTAAGAAAGCCCGATCCTATTACTTTTTGTACTTTGTATTTTGCATAAATACAGAGATAGGTTATCTAATGCTTTTCTGGATGGAGTGTGAAGTTTAAATATCTGTTGTGAGATAATATTATTAAAAAGAAGGTAATAGATAGTAGCTCTTTGTGAAGTGTAGGCAACTATGTAGGGAGTTGAAAGATTATTAGTTTATTCTTTATAAACTTGCCTATATTTTTTTATAATGCTCAGAAAATATTATTTTGAATGTTCTAGTTATAATGCAAATGTGCTACCTGAGATCAGTACAAGCTTTGCCATATTTGTTCATTAGCATGTTAATCTGAGTTTGTCAGATAAATCAATATTTAGACATTACAATCTTCCAAGTGTGTAGAATAAGATAGCAATTTAAAAATTGTATTGAAAAAGTTGGTGGGACGCCTGGGTGGCTCAGTTGGTTAAGCAGCTGCCTTCGGCTCAGGTCATGATCCCAGCGTCCTGGGAACGAGTCCCACATCGGGCTCCTTGCTCAGCAGAGAGCCTGCTTCTCCCTCTGGCTCTGCCTGCCATTCTGTCTGCCTGTGTTCGCTCTCTCCCCCTCTCTCTCTCTGATAAATAAATAGAAAAAATCTTTAAAAAAAAAAGAAAAAAAGAAAAGAAAAAGTTGGTGTAAAAATAAATATAAGGAAAATTTTGTCCTTGAAATTTTCTAATAAAATGTTCATTAGGGCTCTTTTTCTCACTTTTTTACCATACAATGTATTAAATACTTTGCTAGCATTGAATTCATTAATCCACAATTACACACACAACGTAAGTTTTATAGTTTGCATTTTGTTATTTATTTATTCATTTATTTATTTATCAGATTGAGAGAGAGAGCACAAGCCTGGGGAGTGGCAGGCAGAAGGAGAAGCAGCCTTTCTGCTGAGCCTGATGCAGGACTCAATCCTAGGACCCTAGGATCATGACCTGGGCCAAAGGCTGAAGCTTAACCAGCTGATCCACCCAGGCATTTATAAAGTATAAATATAGGTGAGGTAAATTATGAATAAAATCATGTATCTCTAACTTCAAAATATATTTTTAAAATTCTGTCAATTAAAAAAGGAAAATAAAGGGTGCCTGATGGCTCAGTTGATTAAGCATACAACTCTTGATTTTGGTGCAGGTCATGAACTCAGGGTCATGAGGTTGAGCCCCAGACTGATTTCTGTATTGGGCTTGGAGCTTGCTTAAGACTGTCTCTTTCTCCCTTTCCCCCTCCCCACATGGTTCTCTCTCTCTCTAAAAGAAATTAAAAGCTTAAAATTTTTAAGAAAGGGAAATAAATTTTTACTAATTCTGTTCTTAAATAGTCTAAAACCATAAATAAATAATAAATAAATACGATTATGCTGCATTTATGGGACAGTACATACAATTTTATGTCTTTTAACATAATATTATTTGATCCATTCCTAATCTTAGAGAAGAATATTGCAATTCAACCTCCTGATCAATATCCAAACATAGTTACAGAATGGATTCAAGGTGATAAGCCCTTGAAAGCATTATAATGTGATTATTCTGCAAAGATAAAGTGAAACAAATATGATTATCTATAACAAGTTTAACAAATGATGAGTATGTGCTCACAAAGAATGTCCTACATAACTTCAAGCTAAAATAAAAGTAAGTACAAAAACGTGATTTAAGATGGTAGTCATATCATAAATTCAGTTAGTAAAAAAGTTATACTTGTTTTATAAAATCTGCTTTATTTTTCATGTTTTAAAGTGGTATACTTTTCTATCTCATTTAATTAATTTTTAAAATAAATTTTAAAAGGGAATGATTATTAAACTATGACATAGATGATACATAGATTATCTTACAAAGATTATTAGACATTATCTTACTTAGCTATAAATTAGTTCTAAATAAATATATTTGTGTCTAGGTAAGATAATATGTTTAAGATATAACATTTTTTATAGATTTATAAATACAGCAATCTCTCTACCTAATCTTTGTTTCTGGCTGAGAGCTCCTAAAACCCTTGAATTCCTAAGGGATGAGAGCTATAGAGGTGCTTTTTGTTATGTTAATGAGGTGACTTTCTGAAAAGCACCTAAAGATGGGGGATAGTTGCTCTTGGAATCAACATTGTGATTAGAGGGTTGGAACTCTTGGTCCAACCCCCAACCGCTATCTGGGGAGTGTAGAGTTGCTGAAGGTTGACACCAGCAACAATAGTCAATGAATTAATCAATCATGCCTATGTAATGAAGCCTCCATAAAAACCCAGAAGGGCTGGTGAACAGTCAAGGAAAGTGCTGTGCCTGAAGAGAACACCATTCTAACAAATTAGTCCAACCTGAGGAGGGGTTCCTGGGAACTTCTAGTTTACAAATAGTCAGAAGTACAGGTAAAAATCTGACCTTTCTACTTCAACCTGGAAGGTCATGGAAACCTCCTACCTGGAGCCAGTTGTTTAGAAGCACAGGTGAGAACCTGAACTTGCGACTGGCATCTAAAGTGTGGGTGGGGAACAGCTTTACAGGATTGAACCCCTGACCTGTGGAATATGATGCTATCTCTGGGCAAATAGTGTCAGAATTGAGTTGAATTGTAGGATAC
Source organism: Neogale vison (assembly GCF_020171115.1). Classification (NCBI taxonomy): domain Eukaryota; kingdom Metazoa; phylum Chordata; class Mammalia; order Carnivora; family Mustelidae; genus Neogale; species Neogale vison. Next base: position 33,563,081 of record NC_058096.1, on the reverse strand, counting down.
CCAGCTGGTCCTGAGAATTGCCCGTTGGTGTGATGAAGCCCAGGCCCACCTCTACTCAATGGAATTGAGTCCAGGGACCCCAAAAGACGTTAAGATTCTTGGGGCTTTGGGGATAATTACAGATAGATAGTTACAGATGGATGTTACATTGACATTTTCCATTGGCACTGACAACAACTAAATGTGAGTCAGAAACACCAAATCTCAGGCTCCACCCTAGATTTAGGGAAACAAATCACTGATTTTAACAAGTTATGCAGGTGATTGTTATAAATGTTAAAGTTTGGGATGCCTAGGATATGCAATATTTTCTTTGATTCAATGGAGATTTAAGTCCATTAGGGTAACATGCCTAATATATTCACTTTTATATTTATATATTAATTAGCTAATTCACTCAACAAATCATCTGAAATTAGTACTAGACCTAAGTGTTGTAAAGGGATATTTGGCAGAGTATGAGAAAGGGAAATAAGGGGGCACGGGAGATTTCTCAACAATAAAAAATGTATTAAATATTGAGAGGATGAAATTTTAGATAATAACAAATTGCCTTGGCTTAGAGTCGAGGGTGAGAAATTGATTCTTTTTGATGGCCACAAATTATTTCCTCAGTTAGATGACTTTATTTAATATTGGAGACTTGGGTCATTTTTTACATCAGGCATCTGTCTGGCAAAATTCCCATATTACAGAAAGTGCTAAGTATATATTTGCTGTATGAAGGAATAACAAGTTTTTATACTTTTAATCATTTGAGGTTTTAATCATTTGAGGGTTTTTTTTTGTTTGTTTTTTGTTTTTTTTTTTTTTTTGAGGAGGCTGACTGCTTTATTGCTCTGGAGGTGGGGCAGGGGCTCAGGAGCTCTTGGTGGGGCGGCCCGCTTCCTCTTCACCATCACAAGCTTCTGGCTACACAGGATGGCACTGGCTCTGCGAATGGCAGCCATGCGCAGATCTGGGCGGTACTGGTTCTTGCAGATCATGTGCCAGACATTGCTGAGAGTGGCCCTGGTGTTCTTGTTGATGGTGGTCCGCACAGAGGAGGTGGCAGGTTTCCGCTGGCCGGATCTGCGCTTCATGACCACCACCACGCCCTTGCTGTCGGCCGCGGGCTCCACGCCCACGGTCTTGCGGTGAATCAGCCCGTTGTAGCGGAATGAGTTGTGGGCTTTCAGGTTGTTGGGCTCAGTGCTGTAGGTCTGCTTGTTCCTCTTGATCAGGAAGCTGGAGCTGTTCCCCACGACCATCCACTGCAGGTGGGCCGACATGGTGGCGGCTCCTCTCGCTAAGGCAGCCGGAGATGGAAAGAACTGTTGTATTGTTAGGGTCCGTGATCAAAGGAACGAGACTGATACAAAGCGAAGGTCAAGCAAAGCTTTATTTCGCGCCAAGCATCATGAATCACACTGACCGGTCAGGGCTTTCTTTTATAAAAGATGACAACTTTGACCCCAGCGAGCCTACTCCCAACAAGGTTGCTGACGTCTAGGTCGTTTCTCACTGTGTCACTGCTGAGGGTCCTGGTGTGTGGGGCAGGGCCGCTGGCATCTCAGGGACCGCTGACAACTGGACCGCAGATGTCTCAGGACCGCAGGCGTCGAGGGACCGCTGACAACTGGACCGCAGATGTCTCAGGACCGCAGGCGTCGAGGGACCGCTGACAACTGGACTGCTGGGCCGCTGGAGGCTGGAGGCTGCAGGCCGCGGCTTGGGGCCGCCGGAGGCTGGAGGCTGCAGGCGGCGGCTGGGGGCGGCTGCCGGAGGCTGGACCGCCAAACGCGGTTATAGCTCTTACAAGAGCTGTTACAGCTCTTCTATTCACCGTTGACTCCCCTGCTCTCCGCCGACTTCCACCGCTCTCCGCGGACTTCACCGCTCTCCGCCGATTTCACTGCTCTCCGCACCGCTCTCTGTCCCACTCTCCGCGGACTCCGCTCCACCGCTCTCCTGTAGCAGCTCCGCTCTCCTGCAGCAGCCCCCGCTCTCCTGCAGCAGCAGCCCCCCTTGACAGCCTGGCAGAGTAACCTTTATGTGGGTGGTTGAGCCCCGCCCCTACACAGGTGGCCAATTGAATTCCAATTTTCCCAGTGGATATACATACGGCTTACTGATTGGATGACTCCACTCAGTCGGCCCCACCCTTACAGTATGAACTCACTATAATGTTAATGGTATATTATAAGTTAATTTAAATTAATAAGGAAGATTGCATTGATTAGGATGACAAGTAATTGGGCATTTTTAATCCCATATAAACTCCCTTAGATAGGGATAAGTTTTTTGATTTTTTTTTTTTGTTTTGTTTTTGTTGTTTGTTTTTGAGAGAGAGAGAAAACATGCACATGCATGAAAGTGAGCAGGGTAGGAGGGACAGAGGGAGAGGAAGAGAGAAAATTTTAAGCAGGCTCCATGCCCAGCAAGGAGCCTAAGGCTGAGCTCAATCCCACGACCCTGCGATCATGACCTGAACCAAAATCAAAAGTTGGAAGCTTAACCAGCTGAGCTACCCAGGCATCCTGATATTTTCATTTACTAAGCAAAAAAATAAAGATATTTCTTCAGGATCTGTGTAGTTAACATCTCTAAGGTAAGATAAACATTTCTCATATATATTCATTTACTATTATTATTATGAAAACCATACTTCTTCTTAATGCTTACGGCATGGTGACTATTATTTTCTGAGCACTAACATACATAATTGATACAGATGTTTAAAAAAACCTTTATTTATCCTATTTTAATTTTGATTGCCTTAAGAATTAGGTTATATGGGATAATACACATCATGATTCTCATCTTGTAATTTTGCATGTTCTATCTTAATTATTTTGTAAGCAGAGTAAATATTTCTTTACATAAGACAATATACTTAGCCCCTACAAGCAAAAACCTTATCGTCTAGAAAACAGAAGCAATTCCAGACACGACAAGTTGTTCAAGTGTTTGCTAAATGAGTAAATAAATGCATTAAGTGTAAATTAGCAAACGTATAACTCATGAAAATAAGTCAATGCATTATAAGCAAAATTTCTGTGTATAAGTTCACAAGATTTTATATGAATCATTTTCTATGATGGTATATTTCATAAGTGATGATTTCTTACTGCCATTTATTTGCTATGGTTGTTAATAAGTGTGTTAGATACAGTCACAAAATGTGTTCTGTCTACCAATTCACAAAGCTAAATTTTAAATAATTTCATTCTAAATTTTTGAGAAATTATCAGCATAGGGCTTTTTTTGTTTGTTTGTTTGTTTGTTTTTACTGAACTGTCCCTTACACAATATGCTGCAATTTCTTCAACTACCACTAAGATACTTGCATGACTTGCAGACATCAAATTAACGATATATCAGTAAATTCTCTCCTAGACTTTATTCTGAGTATGTGGCAGGTAACACATAATCCATAATCAGAATATAGAAAAAACAATTGCAGTATGTCTTTCTCAAATATTCTTGCATTTTCTGAAATGCCCTAAAACCAAGTTATGATATCTGCTGCAAATTCAGATAGACATTAAAAACTGAATATTTCATTGCATATATGTATTTTTTTGTTCATATATTGTACACACAGAGATCAAGAGAAAAATAACTTACTACTTGATGAGACTTAAAGAAAAAAAAAGACATATTCCAGTGAGGGGTGAAAAATGCATTTTATTGAGTGTTTTGTCCATAAAGGTTTCCATCTAGATCAATAAAACCTCTTTCAAATTCATCTCCTGTTTCTGGCAAAATTATAAAGATTTATTTATTTGTTTCTTTTTTTCTATAAGACAACTACCACCTATCCTTGATTGGCTCAGTAAAATGCTACCACCTATTATCACTACAGTTGTCTTTGGAATTCACTGTGTTCATGGTTTTAGTTATGCTATTTTTTCAATCATCTTGGGTTTTCCACTCCCAATGCACTTTATTTTACAGTCAGTATAGCAAATGGTCAAATTCACTGAGAATTAACTAGTAGAAAACTAATCCCTAAGATAGCCAAGACTGAAAATAATATGTTCAGTACACTAAAGACATGATAGCCATTTGAGCTACCTGTGATATTGTGATATAATAAGAAATATATATTTGAACTTTATTATGTCTCTGAATCCTAGCTAAAGGCTCTTAAAATCCTTGTAATTTCCTGAGTGTTGGAATGAAGGAGCATCTTTTGTCACTCATAATAAACCCCTTTCACCTTACCTGCGTTTATGCTAATGAAGTGACTCTTTATGGGCTTCTCAGTAGCCTTGGGATTGGAGATGGTTGCCACAAGAACCAGCCACAGGATTAGAACGTTCTAACTTTCTTCCCTACCCCCTGATCTCCAAGGTAGAGGGAGGGCTGGAGCCTGAATTAATAACTGATCATTCCTACATAATAGAAGTTACATAGACAGCTAAACAGTAGAGTTCAAGCAGCTTCTAAGAAAGTATATATCCCCAGGTCAGGAGCAAGGTAGACTCCACTGGGATAGAAGTTGCCGTCTCAGCATCCTCTGGACCTCTCCCTGTGTACCCCTTAATCTGGCAGTTTATTCTTACGCTTTATAATAACCTTTATAGCAAACCAGTAGTAGTAAGTAAACTGTTTTCCCTGAGTTCTGTGAGTCATTCTAGCAAATTATCAAACCTTGAGGGAACCGCTGATTTATAGTCAGTGAGCCAGAAGAATGAGAGGCCTCGGACTTGGGATTTTTATCTGAAGTAGGGATGGTCTTGCAGAACTAAAGCCCTTAACATGGCTGGGTTTGCACTGGTCCTAGGTAGTCAGTGTAGGACTTGTAGGTCAACCAGTTGATGTATGGAGAGAACTGGAGAATTTCTTGGTGTGGAAAACCCACATATTTGGTGTCAAAACTGTTAAAGGTACAAACAGATCTTACTGCCCCAAAGTATATTGACTCTAAATCATGATTACTTAAATGTCGTAAACAAGTCTAGGTCTGCAGCAGGACTAGCTGAGACTTATCATTCCAATAAGCAAAGCAGATGGAGTGTTGAGATAAGAATTATTGAGCATTACTAAATGCTCAGCACTCTGGTATGTGTTTACCATATATTATCTATTTCGTCCTTGAAATAACTATATGAGAGATATTTTATGCATGAAAAATCTTTAGTGAGTAACTCATGCAAGCCACTAGCAATTTGAAAACAGGGGAAGACAAAACCAATGATGAGGCCCTGCAGAAAAAGTTTTAAAAGATAGGAGTGTTGGGCTGAATGTAAATATCATTTATAAGAAATCTAAACTAGAATAAATCAAGAAATAAATAAACTGGACATATAGTTAGATAAGCATATTATTTTGCAAGCAGCTGTGGAAAGCTTACATAGCACCAGGAACTGTTGAAGCACTTAAAACTATTAACTCACTGAATCATCATAACAACCCAGACAGGTTAGGCATGTTTATTAACATCATGTTGTTTCATACGAGGAAATGTAGACACACAAAGAGAATGATCGCCCAGATAATCTAAGGTCCAGTGCGTAGCAAGTGGTTCAAATTTTGTCAGTCTTGTTGCAGAATGTCAAGCCTCAAGGTCACAAGCAGCAGAGTTTTGAGTTCCATTGAGATTTTAGGATAAATGGCAGGATAGAGTGGGCATATTTTTAAATCCCAGTGTTTGCACAGCTCAAGATTTAGGGGCAGGACATTCATTCTATGGGAGAATTAAGTACCAAAATAGTTGAGCATAAAATGGAAAGGGAAAAAGTCACAGGTCATAGGGTAGGGAAAAAAAAAAAAGCATGAACTTCATTATGAAAACCTGATATGCCAAGATAAAAATTAGCAGTAACTCTGGTTAGGTATGAGCCATTAATCTATTGACAGAGAGACATATATATATATATATATATATATATATATATATCTATATATAATATAGATATATAATGTATGTATATGTCTATATTTATATAGAGACATATATATAAGACATATAGACATATATATAAATATAGACATATAAACATATATATAAATATAGACATATACATATATATATATATGTCTCTCTGTCAATAGATTAATGGCTCATATCTAACCAGAATTACTGCTAATTTTTATCTTAGCAGTATATATATATATATCTATATATATAGACATATATATATTTGTCTGTTTTTTAAAATAGACAAAATGTGTCCAGAAAGCACTGAAGCCTTCTGCTACTGTAAGGAGCACAGAGTCCAAGAGGAGCATGACAAAAAGCTAATGGCCTAAACAGACCATCATAAATGAAACCTAGTGGACTTTCCATTTTTCTCTAATACAATAATCTTAAACATTTGTTACACATTTGACCATTTTAAAAAATTCAATGGAGTATTACATAATTTTGTATTTACGGGAAAATTCCCTGAATAGAAAGAATAGATATTTTCATTCCAAACATGTACAGGACTTGTGGTAGCTGTGTTACTAAAAGGATAAACCCCCTAAAAAAAATTCCTCACAGAATTTTAATGAACATGTTCCACGTAAAACTACTCAAACGATTTTGATCCTGGATAAGATGAAGAGTCAGAGGCTGCGGCACAAATTGGATACCATTAGAGTATCAAAATGGTTTTCTTATTTTCCAGCACGTATGTGACTTCTTCTATATATTACCAAGAATATGAATCAAAATGTCAGTGAAGTGCAGGTGTAGCCAAACAAACAAGTTGTAGATTCAGTTCATACATCATTGATCAATGAATGTTATCAATTTTCACACAGCCCAGGACCCTGATAACTTTCCTGTTGAGTGCACAGCATAAATTTTAAATGACCTAGGGCTCAGCATGAGGAGAATCGCTAAAAAGCACTCCCAATGCTCTAATAATATGCTGAATTACTACTTCACATAATAGAAGAAACTTTTAATGTAATCCTTAAGAGTTACCAAAAATAGATAGAAATGTACTTCTTTACATTTAAATCTTCTTAAGATCAGCTTCCAGATAAATGTCATATGAATATAGGTAAAAAAAAAATTTTTTTTCATAGTGGATTACTTCAGCTGCTCAAAAACCTATTAAATACAGATTGAATTAAAATAAGAATAACTGAAAACAGTTACCACAAATGATATTTTTATATTCTTATTATGCATTTAGAAGATAGAAGTAGTCTTTAAAAAAGTACTGGACTGTCCTCTTCCATCAATTCAAGAACATCTGGAGTGCAGTCATGGTGTTGACTACATCAAAATTGACTGTCCCCTTGCAGATTATTGACATGATGCTATTGGGAATCTGTCTTCCTGTGCTCTCCCCACCTCCTCCTCATCTCCACAGCATGAAGGATCACACGATGATTGTTTGCTTCTTATCACAGATCACTGCAGCATTAATTGTAGCTTCCAGGACCCAAGGAAGTAAATGAAACAGGAGGCCCACACTACAACTATAGGGATTCTTTCATAAAGTAGAAGAATCTATATCCTTCTGGAATTAGTGGGGGTGACATTTTCTATGCCTTTTCCACCCTGTTTTTTTTTTTTTTCTTGTCCCTGACAAAAGTAGAAATTTCTTTCCTCTATCTGTCCAAAGTAGATGTGTCTTTCCAACCTTTTGCTGGTTGTTTGAAAGAACAACCTTTGTTCTTCCTCTTCTCTAAAATCCTTTTCTCTTTTTGTTGCAAACACTTGGAATTCCTATTCTATGGTCAGCAACCTCCTTTATAGGCTTAAAATCTTCTTTTCGAGGGCTTCTTTATTCTCTTGTCCCATACATATCAGGGTCTTAGCTCCTAACCATTGAACTTTTAAAAAAATCCAATGGTTTTAAGATTCATAAAACTTGAATACATGACTTGCTCCTGTCTTATAAGATGACTTGCTTCCTTCTTACAGTATACCAAGCTCTCAGTAGTCGCTCTCATTTATTTAAGATCTTGGTACCTGACTCAGTCTTAATTTTTATGGTCACACTTTCCATGCATCAGTATGATTTCTCATCCTCACAGCTAACTCATTTAATATCCTGATCTCTCAGTCTCTGGAAGACTCTTTGACTGTTTCCTCTGTCATTTTTCTTATAAAAAGTCATATATTTATACACTGGAACTTACTAGCAGCCAAGGTGCATTCATCTCTGAAATTAATAATTCAAATGATATTTAGTAGAACATGATACAACCTACCCTCAACACAATTTTACTCTGACTTTATTAAGAGTAATAGCTTGGGGCGCCTGGGTGGCTCAGTGGGTTAAAGCCTCTGCCTTCGGCTCGGGTCATGATCTCAAGGTCCTGGGATCAAGCCCCACATCAGGCTCTCTGCTCAGCAGGGAGCCTGCTTCCTCCCTCTCTCTCTGCCTGCCTCTGTGCCTACTTGTGATCTCTCTCTCTGTCAAAAAAAAATAAACAAAATCTTTAAAAAATAACAATAGCTTGAATTTCCTTTCTTAATTTGTTATTTATGTATATTTCTCACCCATTACCATTTTTTCCCCTCTCTCAAACTACCATTATCACTGTAATGTATCTATGATCCTTTAGTTCCGTTATTCTCTTTGTAATAACTCATTATTTTCTCCTAATCTCTGTATCAGCAAGAAACATTAGCATCTATTTGGTTATTTACATCAGTTGGTTATGAGTGATCCTGGACATTACATTCTCTTTGCCTCATATCCTGTGAATCATCAAGTTGCATAGATTTTTTTCTTCATTTTTAAAAATATTTATTTATTTGTGGGCACGTGCACGCGAGAGAGCATGGTGGGGAGGGGCAGAGGAAGAGGAAGAGAGAGTCTCAAGCAGACTCTATGCTGAGTGAGGGGAATGAAATTGGGCTCCATCTCACAACCCTGAGATCACAACCTGGGCTGAAACCAAGAGTTTCAGAGTTGGTCGCTCAACCAATTGTACAACCCAGGCACCCCTGGATTCTGTCTCTAAATATACTATGACTTGTTTTATTTTTTCCCTCATCACCCCTCACCTAAATAACATAAACCACACACTGAAAGTATAGTGTGAAAAAATGTATGAAATATAGTTCGATATTTGTGGGCATAGTGAAACTCTTTTCAACTTTTCCTTTTGATTCTTAAGTTTATTTTGTATTTTTATTTTTATACTAATGTAAGAATCAAGGGAACACTTCTTGTGCGTTATTGATGATGCATACAGATAATGGCCTTTTTTTAGTATTGTACTGATTTGACATTGGGAAATAATTACAAAGTAAAATTAATTTCATCCCTGCATCATTTTTTGAATTCTAAAAATTTTTGTCACTCTGCAGCAAGAGTGATCTTTTTCTTCTTAATTATTTGACTTTATATTTTTAGAACAGTTTTTTACTTACAGGAAAATTGAGCCAAAAATATAGTCCTCATATAACCCTTCTTCCAGCCATCATGCACAGTTCCCCCATTATTAATACTTTGCATTAGTGTGATATATTTATTACAATTGATGAACTAATACTGAGGCACTATTATTAAAGTCCATAGTTTACATTAGAGTTCATTCTGTGTTAATAGTACATTCTGTTGGTCTTGAAAAATGTAAAATGACATGATTCCATGATTACATTTGTAGTACAGGAAAGTTTCACCACCTTAAAATCTCCCGTGCCATTTATTTATTCTTCCAATCTCCCTGGACCCCTGGCAACTTAGTTTTATCTTTCCCAAAACATCATAAAGTTGGAATCATACCGTATGTAGCCTTCTCAGACAGGTTTCTTTTACTTAACCATATGCATTTAAGGACCCTTCAGGTCCTTTCATAGAATAGTCTTCTAAAAATAAAAATCACACCATGTCACTATCCTGCTTCTAATGCCTTGATGCCTTACTGTTGTTCTAAAATAGAGTCTGAAATCTTTAACAAAGTCTAAAACTAACTCTGTTACTCAAAGTGTAGTTTGAAGGGAAGAAAACACATTTTTGCCTAGGAGGAGTTTGTTCTAAATATAGATTCTCAGATGCCACAGTGGTATTACTGAGTGATCATAGATATACTAGCAAGTTCACAAGGTTATTCAGATGCTCACTGAAAGTTGAAAACGCTGTTGTTAATGGATCTCGGTGCTCTCTTTGCTGTGCACTCTCTGGCTAGCCCTGGTGTGGACCATTTTCCCATACCAAAGCCACTTAATAACAAAGAATTGCAATGTGCTAAAAACAAAAACCTTTAGTTATCTCCAGAAGAACATAATGTCATGCAGGATTTTTATTTATAATAATATAAAGATAATAAATAGTAGTAATAAACATAAGTTCTACATTTTTAGTCAGAAATATTCTCAGAGGCAAATTACATTGAGTTTTATCTTTTAAAGCACCTAAATGTCTTAACCATTTGCATTCTATACTAAAAATCTATGTAAGAAGTATGAATGTACGTTGAAGATTTTTACCTTTATTCCTTTTTTTCTTTAAGGCAATCTAAAATTATTTGAATCTCTATAGACATTTAACCTTAGATTAACATTTATTTTTCTTTATATTTATGCCATATTCCCTTGATAAATAGTAGAGCTAATTCAGCTAGAAAAATAGAAAATAATACATATTTTAATAAGAAACAAAAGGCATAATAGCTTAGTCATCTCAAAACTTACCTAGCTAACTTCTATCCACCTATCACATAATAGCTTAAAGGTAATTTCCTCAGGGAAGCCTACTTTGAACTCATCAGCCAAGGCTAGATCCTTCTATTATATCCTTCACTGCACCATAGTATCCTTTGTAATGTAATACTTGATTTTTTGGTGTGTCAGTATCCCCACTAGATTGAAATCACATTACCAATTTAGAATAGAGACCATGTCTGTCTGATTTTCTGCAGCAACCTCAAGATCCAGGATGCTACTTAAATCACAGATGATGTATTCAATAAATATCTTTTCAGTAAATGTAAATGCAACTGCTGTGTGATGTCAGTGAATATTCTTACTTAGTCCCTACCACTTTAACATGTATGTCTACTGTCTTGTGCAAGGAAAATACTTTCAATTCCTTTAAAAGAAAGAGTAAAAAAATGTGTTTCTTCCCAAAAACAGCATAAAATATATCCATAGTTGCTTTCTTTTTTATTTCTGGCCTCAAATTTAAATGATCCTTTTTTGCCAAAGTTGAATATAATCTACAAATTAATTTCCAAGTTAATCACAAAACTGGTATATTCTTAGCAAGCATATTGATCATTTTTAGTCCTTCTCTTTGGATAGAATCTCTTTTGGGACAAGTACTGAGGGTTGTTTTTTTGTTGTTATTTTTTGCTTTGTTTGGTCATTTCTATTTGAGAGTAAGCACACAGCAGTTGCTCAATAAAAATTAATTTCATTTCCCCTATATATCTGAAAGCCCCTTTTAGAATTTATCTTATAAAGTTTTTAATAGTTCTTGTTTCTAGAGAAACTACTGTCTTTCTTGTGTATGAGTCCACTGGAATGAAATGGCAGGTTCAGTATCACCCAATAAAAAACAAAGATGAAATAAAATGTAGGTCTCCTTAATCCCGACTCACTACTCCCATCACAGCACCAAATTTCTTTGTGGAATAATAATGGGAAACTGCATTCTAACTTGCAAGCCAACAATAACCAAGATCATAATAGTGTGCATAGCTCCAAAGAAAAATGCCTAGCGTTTCAGCAATAAAGACAGGATAGATCCCTGAAATACTGCTTTCCTTGGGATTCAGAATTTATATTCAAAATGTGGCAGTTGCTGTGAGACACAATAACACTTCCACAGCCCACTTTCAAAGGTCTAATAAATTAGATTCTTCCTTGGCTCAGTCAAAAATACTGTGCTCAGCAGTTTCAACAATGGAAGCTTCATCTAATTAAATTAAGTGCTGGAGAGGCTCATGCCAGCAATCCTACCTCGAGCTGATAGACTCAGGTTCGCATTATTGCTAATCTGGCATGCAGCCGCCACCAGCACGATCACAGACACTGAGCCAACAATTTGATCGCAAGTAACTGAAAGACAAAAAAAGAGGCAATTTTCCTTTTAATGGGAAGCAGTCCTAACACAAAAATTTATATCTCATCCCAACCATGTATCTAGAACATTCTTTGGAAGGCCCGCTTGTTACTAAATTAGACATTGAATTCTAAAAAAGAACGTGAGCTCATTACTATTTTAATATGATAGCTAATTTTCTTCCAAACCTATCTATATTGAAAATGGCAAATTTTGCTTGAAAAATTTTTCATACGGACATTTCTTATAGTATATGGAAGATCTAGTCCTCTTCTCTTTGTGGGTTTGCTTTTCTTCTTTTTCTTTTTTATTTGTTTGTGTATTTGCTTTAAGATAGTTGAAAATGAAATTCAAAGGAAAACTTGCCACTAAGACAATTTCGAGTTAGAAAATTAACTTACTACATTTCTTTAATCTGGATGAACATATTTTTAGAATTTTAGAGCACTAATTTTTTTTCCCAGTGAACTTATATATTTATATAATTTTATTTACTAAAACTCATAATATAAAGTTGCCATAATTTCATTATCAGATTATTGATTTGATTCATAAGTGAATTAAGACTGATCATAGAGTACTTGTGCAATCATTAATAAATACATTATTATAATCACTCTTTTGAGTCAGGGACTCACCAAACTGCCAGGGTGTATAAATGAAAGAAAACAAAAGGCATAATGTATATTAACATAACTGGGCATATGATCACTTTTGGTCTTTCCTCTTAGATATATAATCTGTTTTTAGGAAACCTTTTTAAGAATTTCACTCCTTTAAGAAACAGTGAATAATATTAAACTGTAAATATACCAATGCAGGAAAGAGGAGTAAGATCTAATTATTGTGCAGAAGAATTAATATGATATTTTTCTGTGACTTTTGAAACACACAAAAGATTGTAAGTTTTGTAATGGGGTCAGGAGAGACCACACAATTTGGGAACTGTGGGAATGAAAAGGTCTGTCAAAGGTAAGGACTTTAAATGTCAGGGGGAAAGACTAAGGCTGTAAACGCAGCTCTCATTCAGACTCTGAGATTCCAGGGACTATATAAAGATGGTATTTTGATTTGCTACACATAACGACTCTACGGAAAATATAGAATGATAATAAGTGGCTTATAAGGATACTGGGCTGAAATGTCAAATGTCAATTTAAGAGAAAACAGTATGCAATCTTAAAAAACATTAATATAAGATGCATCTTAACAAGGTCTACAGGTGATTGGTATGAAAGCCAAAGTTTGAGAAACATGGGATTATGCGATGTTTCCTTGGAGTTAGTAGGCCATAAAGTCCATTAAGATGATATTCCTAATTTGTTACTTTTATATTCATATGTTAATTAATTTATTCTCTCAACAAATACCCTGAAGTTAGTATTACATCTATTGGGTGTTCCAAGGAGATGCAGGACAAAATTTGATAGGAAAAAAAAAATGAGGATATGGGAAATTAACAGTAATGGATACATTGACATTCTTTCTCTAATCACAGCTTAAGACTTCATTATCCCATTTTATTGAGGTGGGTTATATAATTATATAATTTATGTGCTGCACTCTATTGAGCTGAGTCATTAGGATGGTTTTTAGTTTAATATGCCCTCCTCTTTAAATAGCAGAACTTTTAATGAGTCTTCAGATATTTACTTAGGATGATAATGGAAAATTCCAATCTGTGCAGTTTGATGGTCATCAGTTACTATTAATGGCTGCTAGAATGCCGTATTATCCAACTCCTACTAAATATTTTACCAGGGTTTTTCTGTTGAAACCTAGGTCCAAAGCCAAGACTACCACTTAGCTACCCCAGATATTTAAGGAAATATTTACTCACCAATATTTTTCTCAATGTAAAATGTCAGAATTATTACAGACATTTAATAAATGTGTAGGCATAAAAATCTTTTTCTTTTCAGGTCTTTTACACATTGTCAAGTATGAAGAGGGGTCCGTCAGATAATCAGGATCAAACACTGATAAACACTAATCTCTGTATTTATAGTAGGAAACTATCAGACATATACAGTTCAGCTTACAAAAGCCTCTTGGCCCAACTCTCATATCAGCCCCTGTTGCAAGCCAAGCTATGCTGCGTAGGCTTAGACCAGCTTAGCATGAGGGCATCTCTCACTTAATGCAAAGTAAATCTTTTTTCCAGCTCAGAGGTTCCTATGACTCTGTGCTCTGGGGCCCCAAGGGAATCAGCTCAGCACTCTTTATATAACCCGAATGCCTGGGATTTAAGTCCAAGGGGCCGCTTTCATTCAATGGGAGAATGAAGCCGAGGGATAAGTGCTTTCCATTTTTGCCTTCTAGGCCAACTGTTCTGAATGACATCTTACAGTCTTCTCTGACATTCTCAACATTTCAAGCACCAGTCACCAGTAGCAGCTGCAAAATAGGTAACACATCCTCCTGACTTGCCTTCCTCTACTCCCTGATTACTTCCCTATGTTGGTCCCTCGTGTTCCTTTGGATCAGTTCCTAAGTAAACCATGAGTATACTACCTTGTGTCCCGAGTCAGCTTTTAGTGAAAAAAAAAAAAAAAAAAGAAAAAAAAATATATGTGTATATATGCACATGAAAAATTTGTGTTCAACTATATTCTTACAAGCCCTTTCTCTCTTATACATTTGCTTGTATATGAAAGAAATGAAATATCCTACCAGTCAAGAAGGCTTTCAGTTTCCCAGTAAGGATTACACAATTACTAGCCATGTGTCTCTAGAGTTTCTTGGCTGTACTGTGGATTTTTTGTTGTTGTTCTTGTTTTTTTTGCTCAGGTGCTGAGTTTTCCTGGGTGTGACTGTCCTTTGACAGCTCATCAGATAAACCGTCCAAGAAATCTTGTGGCTGTCATGAAAAAGCCTTTCTTTCATTACCAAATTTAAACCTTCTCACTTTCAGACCTATTTATAAATAGTGGAGAGCAGTGAGTGTAATCAATAAACCCCTCAATCAAGGTATGAAAGAACACCATATCATCAGACAGATGTAATGGGGTTGGGAAGGGTCAGCAAAGGGCAGCGAGAATGATGAAGGGGATGAAGTGGCTTTCCTGTGAGTTTAAACTAAATCATCTGGTCATAGTGTGGCTTAGATTTAACTTTTGCTAGAGCTGAAAGTCTATGTAAAGTCACAGAGTCTTGAAGAGGATAATATGTTCTCCAACTTTCACAGTGTTGGAACTATGATGCATGCTTCACCTACTAAACTGTGCCTTTTGAAGACACATTATTAAAAGTGCCCCCTTAAACCTATGGTTTGCGGAGTTATTATTACCCCATGAGGTGCTATCCATAGAAATTATGGACAGGATCACAAAAAACTATGGGATAATTTTTTAGGGATAAATATTCCTACGTGTTCACCCTAACAATCTGGCACATGGAAGAGCGAATCTTTGACCTGCAAAGTTGGCTTTCATGGTAGACAGAACCCCTGCATGTGTGTTCGTGGCAGGAATGAGTTTGAGAATATCGTGTTGAATTGTTAGACCATGCACTGACAGAAAAATACATATGAAATGTCTAGCTTATATCATTATTGTCACAGAGTCAAAATCATGAAGTTGGGCACCTGGGTAGCTCAGTGGGCTAAGCCTCTGCCTTCCCCTCAGGTCATGATCTTAGGGTCCTGGGTTCGAGCCCCGCATCGGGCTCTCTGCTCAGTGGGGAGCCTGCTTCCTTCTCTCTCTCTCTCTGCCTGCCTCTCTGCCTACTTGTGACCTCTCTCTCTCTGTCAAATGGATAAATAAAGTCTTAAAAAAAATCATGACATTATTTATAAAATTCTCTCTTTATATTTCATTTACCCATTTCTACCTCCAGAATCAAGACTTCCACTGATCTTTACCTGGAGGAAGTCAGAGTGGTCGAAAAAGAAGTGATTCCCTCTTATGTTTTAAATCCCGTGGACCTTTAAGCTTTTACCTTCCAGCATAATTGTTGAAACACGAAGAGCTATGAGGAAGAAATGAGATCTTAGTTTAATTTTTACATAACATTTCTACCTACTGAATCTTGAGTGTTTGGTAAATCTAATTATCACTTGCTGAGATCAGCTATAGATCCTTTTAAGATGAATCAGATAATGTTTATACCTGTATTTCACTAATATTTTCAAGACCATTTTAAGAAGGATAAATAGACACAATAAGGCACTCTAGGCAATTGCAAATGATTTCTTAAATGGAAAGTGCACATCTACGGAGAATGCTTTTTTTTTTGTCATCAGCTATAACCTTTTGTAAATTTAATTCTTACTTGTGGCTTGTACATATAATACATTCACTTGTTCCTGTCTCTGGAAATAACCAAACGTTTTTTATTATATCTTCTAGATACAGTCTATGCACACACAACAAATTATGTTTGCTTTTTTTGTGAATGTTTCCTGTGATAATTTAAAGATATAATTTTGGTCCAATGACAACTTTCGAAATTTAAGTGTGCGAGAGTTTTCTTAAAAAAAAAAAAAAAAGTTTATTTATTTAGAGGCTAGGGAAGAGGACAGGCAGAGGGAGAGGAACTCTTCTAAGCAGGTTCCACCCTGAGCACAGAGGCCAGTGTGGGGCTGGATCCTGCGATCCTGAGATCACCACCTGAGCTGAAACCAAGAGTGGGATGCTTAACCCACTGCACCACCCAAGTGTCCCAAGAGATTTCTATCTTTAATATAGTTTATTCATTACCCTGAGCAGCAAGAAACTGGAGTATGTATAATTTCCCCCTCTTCCTTTTTACCACCAAATTTATTGATCTATTTTTTTGTTCATAATGTTGACATTGGTAATAGCATAATTCAAAAAGTGTAAGCTGCATAATGCAACACAGGTTCATTTCTCACACACACATAAAGATTTATGGGAGTTGGGAAGCCTCCTTCCATCTGGTAGTGACACCATCTGGAACATGTGGCCTCCAAGGACACCATGGCAACACAATAGAAAGATGGAGGAAGATAGTAGCTCCTAAGAGCCTCTGCCTAGAAGTGACACCTGCTTCTTCTGCTCACTGTCTTTTCTGTTCCTAAGTCTCAAAATTAACTGAAAGGCAGGCTGGGAAAAATAGAGGAGAACAGGGAATATTTAGTGAATGCAAACTATCTCTGCAACATGTTCACTATGCTAAATACACTTAACACTTTATTGTTTAATGTAGCAACTTTAAACAGCATCGTTTGATCAGAAGGAAAAATGCACAGAACACGAATGCACCTTGAATGATCACCACCCATTAACTCCACATGGAACCCCCACAGATCTGGAAATTGGGCATTATTAGCTCTCCAGAGGTCTCTGGTGCTCTTTACTAATCACTACTCCCTTTCCTCCTAAAGGGACCAATATCCTAATGCCGAATGTTCTATTTTAGCTTTGCTTATTTGGGAACTTCTGTAAACTGATCACCTAGTTTGTATACTTTTGTGAGTGACTTTTATGCGGGGGGGGAGGCTCAGCATTACGTATTTGAGATTTATCCAAGTTGTTAGATCAAGCGACTGAATCATAGATAACAGAACACTTGTCATGTGCAGTACAGATAAAACTTAGGATTTAATTGGGAAATCTTACAGTTAGAAAAGTGGTACAGTACATGCAGTCTTGTGAGCTCTTTTTTGGCAGTGCAGGCTGGATATGCATGATTTCTTGGTACAGAACAAGACTGTGTGCACTGCGGCCACATTATGAGCAGATCGGGCCCAAGGTCAGCCAGCAGATTGGGCATGGCCAACACACTGTAAAAATGAGTGAGAAACGTACCCTCATACCACTCTGTATTTTTATAGATTGGCCTAAAATTCAGTGGGGAACATCAAGCTTCTCTAAATAGCATAAAATTTATAGAGGGGTCCTCAGGTCCAGGACCTGTGCGAGGCACTATATGTATGGAGAGGCAAGGTCTGCATACCAAGGGGCCATTGGAGGGAACAGTCTCCAATGTCAGTAATGTTGAAATCCATTAGGTACCATGAGGCCTGGTACCAGGTATTGCCCCACAAGGTTAAGGTTTGAACAAATGCAGGCCTAATCCTGCTGAGGGCTGCATAGCCCCGCTGATCAGCATGGTCTGATAATCTCTTGCCTTTTCCTCTGATGCCTGTATCTGTCTCAAAGAGTCCCTTGCTAATCTGCTGCAAACATCTCTCGGGCTTGTGGACCAGAGCAACTTCAAGGAGATAAATTATTCTGTACCTAGGACAATGGAGAACTTTAGATGTGTACTGCAATAGACGGTTTCCTACCCAAGTTGATGTTCGTCCAAGGCTTTCACAAACCGAGCCATTAAAATACACCCTGCCTCCTACAAACGTAATGCCTTCTCCTTCTTCATTTTCTTCTATATACTTAGTTTCTTCAGATAGCTCCTCATTTTCCATTAACCTATATCTTGTTTTCCTACAGTTCTTTACTGTCTAGTTCATCCTATAGCTTCTCATTTTCCATTAATCTATATCCTGTTTTCCTGCAGAGCCCAGAATAAGTTACCAAAAAGCACATATTTGTGCTACCTCCCATGGCTTTCTGAGGGATATGATTACTCAAGAAGTAAGACCCTGTCCCCCATCCCTGGTGCCAGTCTGTTCCCATTATAGCTTAACTAGAATAACATGTGCTGAACAAAGAAAAATTGCCTGATAGTGCTTAAATCTTTTAATGTCCTTTGCCCTAATGTAACCCCCTACCCCATGTAAACTGCCCCTCCTTTGAGGACACCTGGACCTTCCTAGGCTGGACCCTGGCACCCTGCTCTCTCTCTCAAATAAAAATAAATAAATAAACAAATAAATAAAATATTTTTAGAAAGGAATGAAGCTGATCTGAGTTTCCTAGTACATGTCTCTTGGTGTATATATGCACATATGTCTTGGTCTAAACCTATTAGGGGGATTTCTGGGTTCTAAGAGATGTATTTGCACACTTTTAGTAGAGAATGCATACAGTCTGTGGTAAAAGGAATGGGAAAAGGGATGTCTACTAATTTCCTTATATATCCTAACTTCATATGACTGTGGGTAATGAATCAAAATAGGGAACTTTAATTATATTTTAAATGTTGTTGCTGCATTTAAAAAAATGTTTTTAGCATTTATACTCACATTTGCAGGGTTTCAATGTTCCTCTTCCATGTACTGTCACCAACAGTGGAGATTTTAAGATTTCTTCATTAACTATTCTAGTACAGGCATGTAAGTGTTTATTGTGGTTTTAGGTTCCATTTTCCTGATCAGTAAAAAGGTTGAGTATCTTTTCATATGTATTGTATTTTATAGATATTTACAGTTGACATTATTCTTACATATTTATAGAAGTTTTTTGTTTTTATTTATTTATTTGACAGAGGTCACAAGTAGGCGGAGAGGCAGGCAGAGACAGAGAGGAGGAAGCAGAGAACTGAGCAGAGAACCCCATGCGGGGCTTGATCCCAGGACTCCGGGATCATGACCTGAGCCGACGGCATAGGCTTTAACCCACTGAGCCACCCAGGCGCCCCAGGAGTTTCTTATATATTTGGGATAACAGTCTTTTTTGAACATACCTGTTATAAACATCTTTTCAGAGATTGCTTGTCCTTTCACTGTTTAGTGGGAGGCGAGGTTATTAGTTACAAACTGATTTTTAATTGTTACAGCCTCCTGTTGAGCTGAATCTTTCATTATTATAAAAGTATTCTTTGATTTTTGGAGCATTTCAACTCCACTTATCTTTCTCCTGATTCATGATCATTGCCATGATGCATTTTGATAAACTATAAACCAATGAATAAGATGTTAACATTATTTATGAGAAGCAACATAATTTATATTTCCTTACGTATTTAGAATTTTCATTGTTTTTCCTTCATTGATGCATCACTGAAATTGCTGCTGGAATTAGTTTTATTTTGCCTGAATAAGAAGTTTTAGTATTTTCACTGGAATAACATCACTGGTGACAAATTCTGCTTTTGTTATTGTCTGAAAATGTCATTTTGCATTATTCTTGGTAATATTTTCACTGGTTATAGAATTCTGGGTTGCCACTTATTAATTTTCTACTCATGTAAGATATTCTGCCAGTATTTCCTGGATTCCATTGTTTTTATTGTAGTTGAGAAGTTTGCCATCACTCTATTACTCCCTTGAGTATTGTCTATCCTTTTATCCATAATCTTAACATTTTTTTCTTTATTTCTCTTTTTTAATTACCTAACTCTTTCAAATATATCTAGGTGTTTCATTTTACCTATTCTGATTAAAGTTGGAAGGCTTCTTGAATATGTGGCTTAAAATCTTCCAAGAGTTTTGCAATTTTCTCAGTCATTGTATTTTTAAATACAGTTTCTGTCATGTATTCTTCTGGGATTTTCTCGTTCTACATCCCATATATCTACCGCTTACTCAACCACTCATCCTTTTTCTCTCTGTACATAGTTCTGGATATTTTGTTCTGACATACCTTCTAGATCACTAATTCTGTTCTCAACAGTTTCTTATCTCTGTTACACAAATCTACCTTAGTTCTTGCTTTATTTCTTTTCAAAACTAGAATTTGTTTCTAATGTCTATTTATCCATCTATTTACCAAATATCTCTGTCTTTTGCCAAAGACCTAAGTCTTTATTCTATTTTGAATAGTCACTTTAAAAATCTGTGTGGTATCTCTGTTATCTGTTTTACCTATGTTGGTTTCTATTTGTTTGGTTTTCTCCTAGTTTCCTGTTCAGTCTTGTCTCTTTGTGGGCCTGTTATTTTTAAATTGTATATCAAATGTTGTTATAAAAGTTATGCCTTAGGAAGATTTTCTCTTACTTCAAAGTGAGTTTGTTTAGTGATAATTCTAGTTCAATTTCTGGTCTATTTCTGTTTTATTCTTTGTTTAGGAGTGTAGTCCTTAGGGTTCAGCTCCAAGCTTGAGGAACTCATCAAGGATCCTAATTTTTGACAACCTATTCGAAAGTACTAGTAGTGAACCAACAGAATAAAGAGCCCTCAATCTTGGATAGATCTCTTATTTCTTTTTGTTTTCCTCTCTCTGCTGTTGGTCCCAGACATATCTCTCATTGTCTTAATATATCTAAGATATATAAATATTCATACACATTACACATTCTAAGTTTATATATGTGTGCCATATATACATACATATATGTCATACATGTACACATATGCATAAAATATTTATAATATATATACATGTATATATAATATGTTCCA
The DNA here is from genome assembly GCF_020171115.1 of Neogale vison. Lineage (NCBI taxonomy): Eukaryota > Metazoa > Chordata > Mammalia > Carnivora > Mustelidae > Neogale > Neogale vison. Next base: position 33,541,925 of record NC_058096.1, on the reverse strand, counting down.
AGTTGTCTAGTGTTTTCAGCAGATTTGGTTTCAATTTCCTAGTCTGTAATTATTCCAAAAGGTATAAATCCTTTCTCCCACTTTATGACTTCTTTCTCACTTTTTGTGGAAACTTAGATGAGCAGAACTTATAATTTAATAAATCCTTTTGTAATTACTCTTTTATTTTCATATAGCCCCTTATTATCACTCATTTTATGAGTTATTTATGAAATAATTTCCTGTCCACTTGACCAGGCAGATATTTTGCTAATTATATTCTATAATTTTTATCACTTTTCTGTTCAGTTACAACTGTAATCCACTTGAAACAGACTTTTGTGTGTGTAGACATTTTTTTTCTATGTTGTTATTCAGATTGTTCAGTATTTGATCCACTCATTAACAATGTCATTTTTCAAAAAGCAAGTGTATGTATGCATGCATGTATATATGTGTGTATGTTTTGTAAAGATACCATGTAGATATAAATTTAAATATATATAAACTATATAAAAATCTATATTATATGTACTATGTAACATATATTATATGTTTAGTATTATGTATACATTATTTCTACATTTTATATATATTGTATCTAATTTTGGGAGATCTTGACATTTGTTAGATTAATTCATATTTATTTGATATTTTTGATGTTATAGTAAAAGATATCTTTAAATTTTCTGTTTATTGGTGGCATATAGTAACACAACTGATTTCCATCTATGTCTTTGTCATTAAACTTGCTAAATGAAATGAATAATTCTAATAATTTATCTGCATGTTCTTCAGATTATAGAACTATACAGTCATATATTTGTAATCATGTCACTTTATTTTTTTTTTAAATTTCTTTCTTGTCAATCTTTTTTTTTTTTAACTTTTGTTTCTTTTCTTCCATGGTTATACTGGGTAGCATATGTAGTAAAATTCTTATATAATTTTACTGCAAAGAGAAAAAAATCCAGTATTTCTCTGATCATAGCAAGAAACAGATTAAATATTCAAAGCTCATTTTTTTAAGTATATTTAATACCTTGCAAAACTGTTGTAGAATATAAACAATCAAAAATAGCAGAGCCATACTCCAAGGCTGGTGACAGTGAAGAACTTAAGCCATACTTAGGTCTGACAGGGCAACGAGAGAACTCATACCTGAATTCAGAGATCGTCTCTCTAAGAGGAAACCTCTCTAATGGAAGCAGTAGTCTTTGAGATGATACCTCATTGTGATATACATTGGGAGAGGGAAAAGGCATTGAAGCGTAGATTATGTACCATGAGTGTTTTAAATAACTTTTTGTTCAATTTACTGGTGCCTTCTGGGCAAGCACTGGTCGTGTCTCATGTATATCATTTCAATTCTACAATGGATGATGGTGTTTGTGTCAATTTTATGTTTTGGTGGATTAATAATTTTCACTTAGGGTTCCTATTTGGGGTACCTCAATCAGATATTTTGTCATTTCCAGAGCCTAGTAGTAAATATGGAAGCTGGTTTTCCAATAGAAACATTTGTTAAGTAAGCATGACAGGAAAGCAGAATTCTAGATATGTTCTGTGGATTCTTATTTGGGGGGCTTGACAGAGACCACAGAGAACATCTTTGTCAGCAAGAAAGCATGTCTGAAAATATTGAGTCTGTTATATGGCATAGAACATGTGGTAGTATAGCACTGAAGCTGAAAAAGATGAAAACTTTTTCTTCTTCCATACACCTTTTAAGGCTGACAGCTTTACAGGTTATTCCAAATGTGATATATATTGCCATCAGCATCCAAAAAGGGACTCTTTTTCATGGTGGGCAGTGCAAGATTCATCACCTTGTCTCTCACTTTAGAGGTAATCTTGCAACATACTACAAACCCCTGGAACCTTGGCAACTTAATGTGTCAAACAGCTGTGCTTTCCTGGGGATTATCTTTGATCCTCTGTCAGACATGTATTTTAGAAGGGCAGTTAAAATGTTTTCTACTTCCTCTTCACTAGGAATTAGCATAATCTCATCAAAGAAATAGACGCATCATTTTTTCTGGGATATCATGATAACCGAGATCCATTTGGACTTACTTTCACAGGGAACAGACTTGACATAACTTTGAGTCAAATATTTAGAGGCATATTATTTTCCTTACTATATGGAAACAAAGTACTTTTGATTTCCTTTGCTAATAGTGATTTAAAAAAAAATAGACTGATTACTGCATTCCAAATGCCAAAAGTGCGCTTTGATTTGCTCTAGTAAATATGCCACCCACGTAACTGCAGGTTAAAATGGTAACACCAAATAGAGTTGTCTTTATGATTATCAAGTAGAATGTCAATAAATAGACTTCCTCCACAACATACCTGTTTTTGCTTTAACAAAACAGTTATATTAAATAGATATTTAGTGGTATTGACCAAACCTGCAATGTTCAAGAATTTCATGATAGCACTAAACTGGACAACTACCTCCTTGGCTGCAGAATTGCTTTTTTCTTTTTTTATTTTTTACTATGTTTGTTGACAGGAGCATTTCTTTGGACCATTCCTTCCTGCCATTCCTGGGGTCGGGGAATTGATCTAGGTATTCTGGTAGTTACTAAATATATTCTGTGAATGGAAAATTACCATCAGATAAATCTGTGGTCGCAGAATGAAGGAGGAGACACCTTTAGGTCTACAGACCTTTAAAACCTGAATTCAATAAATTCTCTTTTAGTAGACCATAGTGATTTTTAGGGCATCAAGAATTGGAGTCAGAGTCAGGCAAAACAGTAACTGAAAACTCTTGAAAATTTTAGGTGTACCCTGTTCCTGTGCAAAATTACTCTGGTAACTAGATTACAGTTCCTCTGGAGTAATCCTAGAACAATAGTCATTGCATATTACTACAGCAGGCATGTAGAATCCTTCCGTAAAGGAACTGTGAACGGTCTGTGGATTGTCATAGTTCTGGAAACTGGGCGATAGGTTAAGAGTACTTTTCTGCCCAACTAATCAACTTTTTTTTGCCTGAAATTACATCTTAGGGTTCTGCCAAACAATTTCATTTCCCAGGACTCTTTGATCAATGGTGTATATACCAAATACATACCCCTGTTTTTCTTCAACTAACTTTTTTAAAATTTTGAGATAATTATAGATTTACATAAATTTACATGGATCTAAAATAATACAGAGACCCTGTACTCTTTCAAATGTACCAAGTGCTATCATCTTATAATACTACACTACAATATTACATTTTGAGTATTGACATTGATCAAGTAAGGATTTCATCAGTATAAAGATTCCCGATGTTGCCGTTTCATAGCTTTACCCACACCTCTTCTATCTGGCCCAGCATTTAATTCTGTTATTTCAAGAATGTTATATAAATGGTACCAAACAGTATGACTCTTGTAGGGATTGGCTTTTCTTTTACTCAACATAATTCTGTGGGGATTCCTTCAGTTTGGTGGTTAAGTCAATAGTCAGTTCTTTTTTTATTTCTGACTAGTATTCTGAGGTATGGATGTCCCACAGGTTTTTGGGTTTTGTTTTTGTTTTTAACATTTCATCTGATGAAGGATATTAGTTTGTTTTCCATTTTTTACTATTATGGATGAAATGGTTACAAACATCTGTGAACAAATTTCTATGTGAACATATGTCTTTCTTGATTACTTCTTACATGATTAGTCTTGGAATCAGTGTAGACTTATTCCTTTCTATTCTTCTCTTTGGAAATTGTAGCTGTTTTAGTTGTTTTGGTTTTCCATATAAATTTCAGAAGAAAAATATTATCAATCTCTTCAAAAATCTTGCTGTGATAGGAATTATGGTTAATCTGTATGCCAGTTTGGGGAGAATTGGCACCTTTCCTATTGAGTCTTATAATGAACACAGTATATTGCTCCATTTATTTAGGTCTTCTTTGACTTTTTTCATCAGAATTGTGTAGGTTTCAATATAAAATTTCTACACCTGTTTTATTAGGTTTACACCAAAGTATTTCATTTTTGAATGGTTATAATAGATGTATTAAATGTCTATATTTATGTGCTTATTAATACTACGTGAAAATACAATTGATTTTTAAAGGCATTTATCTTATATCTTTTTTTTAAATGTTTTATTTATTTATTTATTTGACAGAAAGGGAGAGATATCACAAGTAGGCAGAAAGGCAGGCAGGGGGCAGGGAAGCAGGCTCCCCGCTGAGCAGAGAGCCCAAGGAGGGGCTCCATCCCAGGACCCTGAGATCATGACCTGGGCTAAAGGCAGAGGCTTAAACCACTGAGCCACCCAGGCGCCCCTTATTTATATCTTGAAATGTTGCTGAACTCAGCTGTTATTTCTAAGACTTTTTTGTAGATTCCTTGGGATTTTCTACATATTTCATGATGTCATCTACAAATAGAGGCGTTTTATTTCTTGCTTTTTGAACTGCATGTTTATTACTTCCTTTTCTTGTCTTATTCCACTGGCTAGAACTTATAGCACCCTGTCAAATAAATGTTGTGATAGCAGAAAATCTTGACTTCTTTTTTTGGATTTTTAAGGGAAATCATTAAGTCTTCGATTTGCAGGTTGTTTAGAAACATTCTATCAAGCTGAGGAAGTTCACCTCTATTCTTATTTTACTGAGTTTTTTATTATGAATCAGCATTGGATTTCAACATCTCTTTTCTGAATCAATTGATATAATCATGTGATTTTTCTCTCTTAACCGATGAATATGGTGAGTTACAGTGATTATTTTTCAAATAATCAAAAATGTTTGCATCTCTGGAGTAAGCCCGAGATAGTCATTTCCTAATATTTCGTTAAGGATTTTTTGTGTCTATGTTGGTATGAGGGTAATACTAGCTTTTAAAAAGTGAGGGCACCTTACTCTTATTTTCTGTAAGAGATCACATGGAACATTCCCCAGAGAAACCATATAGGCACTGTGATTTCCTTTTGAGAGTTTTAAAATTAAGAATTCTATTTCCTTAATGGTTATAGGTCTATTCACTTTACCTATTTGGAAATACGCAACGTTGGATGAAACAAAAATAAACCCTTTTGCCAGTCCTTAAGAGAGCCTCCAGACAGGTAGTACAGGACCACAGTTCTTTGCAAATACTGCCTGTACTGTTCCCTCCGGCATCCTCAACCCGCACCAGGAATTTGGACTGCTGTTTCCATGGCTGCAAAAAAGTTTGATACGGGAGAGGGAAAAGTCAGGCAGGTATTTTTAAATGCCACAGAGCTCTTACCCGACAATGTAGGAAGTTCTTTTTTTCTGAAGCTTTCCCCTTGGCTGTTGTAATTCCTGATTACAGTACAGCATCTGCAAAAGTTGTTCCTGAGAATTTTTGCCAGCTTTTTTGGTTGTTTCTGTGAGGAAACAGAGCTCTAGATTTCCTGACTCTTATCGTTTTCAGTGATGTCAATCCAGTACTCACTTTTATATTCTGATTTCAGCAATCAGAGGGACTGTTTTGATTCTCACAAACATTTATTTTGTTTTTAACATATTATAATATTAACACTTCTTCATTCTGTTTTTCAATTATGATTCATGCATTTACTATCTACTTTAGGAAGTAAAATAGAAAGCCATTAAAATGGGAAATCATATTTTTGCCTCGGCCAATAAAAAATAATGGTAATAGACATTACTTAAACAGAATCTATAATTCAAAATCAGATAAAATGAAACTAAAATGCTCTTGGTGGCTCCATCAGCAAAACATAATTCAAAGTTTGTATTGTATAGTGCATTTAACCTATAAAGACTTAGGCAGACATTCCCTGTACTTGTTCTTGAATATTTTGCCAACTGACAGGAAATTTCCCTGAGGTAACTTCTTATTAGAAAATGTATTAAAAATTAGTGCTGATTTTTCTGTGGAGTATTATGTTTCCACATACAGAAATTGTATGACCTACAAAACCTGTTTCACTTGTAATATTGATATCAATGTGGAATTAAAAAGTTTGATATGGAAGGAAGCTTATTTAAGATTTATTTGCCCTTTTAAAAATCCTTAGTATTAATTGCTCTTGTAACATTAGCTCTTCTAGAAGTGTTAAATATTCATAAATTCAGAGAAAACAAAAGTTTTATTTTGAAATTCAAACACTTTTTATAAAATATAAACCTATGCAGTAACTTACCAATTAGAAGTCAAAACCACAATTTGTGTTATTACTGCTGTTTTGTTTTTCCAGGAAAGGGGTGTGTTATGGGGTATGAATGTTTTTAGTGAGTTAAATCTCTTGATATTGAAATAAAAAGCTAGTTATAGTGACACATTGTCTTGATAACTTCAATTAAGCATTAAAGCGTACTTTCTTATTTCTTCAATATATGTGAGAAGAAAATAATTATAGCAAATTCACAAATAATATTGTTCTAAAGTATGTTACAGTTCTTCTACATGACTTTTTTTTTTAAAGATTTTATTTATTTATTTGACAGAGAGAGATTACAAGTAGGCAGAGAGGCAGGCAGAGAGAGAGAGAGGAGGAAGGAAGCAGGCTCCCCGCTGAGCAGAGAGCCCCATGCGGGACTCGATCCCAGGACCCTGAGATCCTGACCTGAGCCGAAGGCAGCGGCTTAACCCACTGAGCCATCCAGGCGCCCTACATGACATTTTTGATGATAATTTTTTGATAGTTTTTTCTTTCTAAATAAAGAAAAATAAATAAAGTGAATTGAACAGCAGATAAAAATCTGATTAAATTTTCTATTAGTGTCTTTAAAAAGATCATCACCTCATACTTTTGATTATCAAGATATAAAGACATGCTGATTCAACACATGAAAACTCTCTCTAAGGTGTTGTATTTATTTCTTTCTATATTACCAAGTTAACTCTCAAATATTTCAGCATAACAAAAGAGCAGCAAGGGTCCATTTCCTCCCTCCTTCCTTCCATATTGTTTCATTTATCTTTTTTTCCTCCTTTTCTTTCCACTATATCTCAGTCTCTGCCTCTATTTCTTTCTTTCTGTCTTTCTCTCTATTTATTACTGCTTTCTTGCATTTGATATTATAGTTTTTAGGGACAGAATTTTGAGAACGTCTCTCTCCAAAATATCTGCTGCTCTATAAACCTGATAGCCACTCTTGCTATGTTGACACTCTGTTTAGTAATAATTTATTTTTTGGTATTATTTTCACATGTTCTTTAAAAATCTATAACTGATTACAAATGGTGAGACTGCACTATGTTGATATTTCTTTATTTTGATATTATGTGTGTATTTGTCCTTAAGTTCCATTCAGGGATCTTGTCACATATCTTCTGTTTAAAAGATAACTGAATCATTTTCAAACTGAAGACAAAAATTAAGGTGGGGGGGCGCCTGTGTGGCTCAGCCTTTAAGGGGCTGCCTTTTGCTCAGATCATGATCCCAGGATCTCCATCCTAGGATGGAAAAAGACATCCTCTCCTTGCTCAGCAGGAAGCCTGCTTCTCCCTCTCCACTCCCTCTGCTTGTGTTCCTTCTCTTGCTGTGTCTCTCTCTGTCAAAAAAATAAATAAAATCTTCAAAATAAAATTAAGGTAGGGATAAGGGGAAAAGAATTATTAGCAAAGATCAAATATTTTAGTCGAAACAAGAGGGTAAAAAACTGCAGACCATTTGGGGACAGTACATTGGGGTTTATAGATCAAGTGAGCTGATTAGTTGTTGACTACAAAGAGCCTTCAAATGAAAACAACATTTTCCTGTACGACTAGACATAAAGCACTTCTGATACCAGATATGTGGGCTTTATCCCCATGCCAACCAATTGACCAACTTTCTGAAAGCTAACTGCATTTCCTATAATTCAGTTCAGTCCTGACACTAGTGGAAGTTAGCTCACAGCCCACAGCTTACGCGTTGAGTCCCATTAGACTGTCCCCTACCTCAGATGCCAATTGAAAACTCAGGTTGTCATCTGTGCTTGTGCTGATTGGTTATAAATTCTCATTAGAATAGCTCACAGAAATCAAGAAAACAGTTTATTTACTAGATTACTGATTTATTATAAAAGGCTACAAATCAAAAGCAACAAGATGGAAGAAGGCAAGGTATGGGAAAAGGACATTGAGCTTCATGCCTTCTTCAGGTGTGCTACGTTCCCAGCACATCCACTTGTTCACCAGCCTCAAGCTCTCCAAACCCAGGCCTTAGGGACTTTGGTGGAGACTTCATGATATAGTCATGATTGATTCAATCATTGGCCATTGGTAATTGAACACAATCTCTAGCTCCTCCCCAAGGTCAGGGAGTGGGATTGAAAGTTCCAACTCTTGCGATGCCTGGGTGGATTTTAACAAATCCAGCTTTTCTAAAAAGTAATTTAAATACTCATAAGTAAAGATGAGATTATGCTGCAAATAATAACACATTTAGAACAACAATGAAAATGCTATATGGTTCATTTGTAGGTTATAGGCCAATAGGCACTTACAGGGAAAGGTAAAACCTCAAATGTTAATCTAGGAAAAGACATTTTTACTTAAAAAAAAAAAAAAGCTTTTAAAAGTCTGCATCACTAGTCCAATAATACAGAGGAAAGAAATTTAATAAAAGGACACAGATTAATGAAATAAAAAGAATAAAACAAATAAGTCAACAGTTTAATGCTAGATATTTGATGAATACTAAAATACACTGAATCTGAATGGATTTATCAATAATAGAGAAGGAAAAAATAACCAAGACTGTATTCAGAATGAAAAAAAATGAGCATAATTGAGACATAGCAGAGACTTTTTTTAAAGAAATGAAAATAATGGAAATATTTTTGCCAATAGTTTGGCAAATTGGAATAAAATGGAATTTTTAATGAAAATATAACCAGGAAACATAAATATGTCTTAATTTTTTAAATTATCTGGTTCAGAAATTTTTAGAAAATTTACTCATACATACATCACCAGACTCAGGTAATTTTATTAAAAAGTTCTGCCAATGTAACAGGAACATGAAATATAATGACAATTGAAATGGTATGGAAATCTGCGAAAATTTTAACATGACGCATGTTGGAAAAGTTAGTCCCTTGCATGTGGTCTCTTGCCTCTACTTTGCTGCATAAGAATGGGCCTTGAACTAGGAACACCCCCTTATCAAAAGATAAAGAACCTACACAGCCTGTGCTGTGCTATTCATCTTCTGTGGGAATATCTTCCCCCTGTTTGGGGTTCATGGATGCTCTTTTGTCTCTGACTGAAGTCATTATGCCACATGGGTCTTGGCCAACCCCACTGTTACAACCCTGCTCTCTGCAATGAAGGGACAGGCTTCTTCCATGGTCACATAAGAAGGGTGTTTGTAGCGCACCCCAACTGTCATGGGGACCCCATGCACACTGCTGAAGCTGATTTTGCTCTGCCTGTCATCTATGCAAGTAAAACATTGTTCCATTCACTGCTTGACTGTGTTGTGGTTGCCTTGGTGACTGCCATTACCAAGAAGCCGTGGGCAAAGGTGTTTAGAGTCCTGCCTTGAGATTGGTTAACGGCAGCACACTACTCTGCTTGACAAAACAGAACTCTATAAATCAAATTTAAGGACATTTTTATTATTATTATGGCTGCTGTTCTTCCCTCTTAACTGGTCTTACTTTAAAAAATTCAACAAATGAACACATTTTCACTCTTAAGTAGTTCTTTTAAAATATATAAGTATCTCGATCACTTGTAAACTAATTACTTTCAGGTTGCAGAATATCATGATCTAGATCTTTTTACTTATAGATCATGTTATTACTCTAGACTTCAGTTTTGCTTTTTATGGTTTACACATGGTATTCTATAGAATAGCTAAACATATTTTTAAAAGTAAAACTTTCTGCCAATTTCACCCAAGTCCAAGTTATAGGCAATCTAATATTCCTTTTATACAACATCTCTAGGAAATGGAAAACCAGTTGCCAAAGGGAAGAGATCTAAATCTTTTTTTAGCATGGTTATTATGTACTGTTGGCCTGACCCTTTTCCCAAATGGAAAAAAGAAAAGAAAAAGAAAAAGAGCCTTGTATATGTATTTATATTTTTGATGAAAATGTGGCTTTGGATATTTATAAATTCAACATGGCTACTCAATATTATAACACTGTTTTAATTTTGTTTTTGTTTTATTCAAGAGCTACATGAAATGGTTTTACTTTTTTAATTTTGATTTTTTTTTTATAAGAGAAGGAAACATGCCACCTTCCTAATATTTTCATGGGCATGAAGGAAAATGTATCTTTATGATACTCTCCTACATGGGCAGTATATTGAATAATATATTGTCATACATCAAACTGAATGATGAGCAGAGGCCTTAAATTTGACAAGGAAAACAGTAAGGAAAATTACCAATGAGAATTTGGGAAAGAAAGTTTGCTAAATACATTTCTCTCTGTCATCTGAATTTAAATGAAATGGTGGTTATTTTTATCACTGCTGATATGGTGGTCTTTTCTTCTTTGTTTGTATCATGATACTGTAATTACCTTCCCTTTACAAATAAAATCATTGTCTTAAGAAAGAATTAGCTTAATATAACTGTTTCTAGAATAAATAATTTTCTCTTCATGCATATAAGGATGCGGTTCTGTGTTGTTTCTTTCCTAAATCATATTGTCCAGTTAAGCTCATAAAAATCATAAAATCAAATTAAAGGATTTTCTTTTTGACACAGAAGAGTAAACCATTATTTTTAATTTAAACAAAACAGCTCAGTTGATGACTATATCAAGCTTTGGAGACCTGCTAAGTACGTGGGATAGAAGTTAACTTAAGATCAGTCACACCAACTACACACCCCTAAGCAATTTCAATGACTGAAACGACAAGTTTGCAGATGGCCTTGTGGGGTTGCTGTATACTGATTCTGGGAATATGACACCATTGTTACCTCATACATAAGCTCCAATAAGGAGTGGTTTGAATTTCTCATGACTTGTTTTCATGTAATTTTTCTATGAGAGAAGATGAGAATACACTCAAAGTATATATTCACATTTCTATTTGTGTGTGTTTGTATAATACTATATTTATATTTATAAACCCCCAATATGTTACACCAAGAGGAATTAAAGAAATGAGAATTTGGGGAGCAACTAGGTGGCTCAGTCATTAAGCATCTGTCTTCGGCTCAGATCATGATCCCAAGGTCCTAGGATTGAGCCCCACATTGGGGTCTCTGCTCAGCGGAGAGCCTGCTTCTCCCTCTCCCTCTGCTGCTCCCCCTGCCTGTGCTCACTCTCTCACACTCTCTCTCTTTCGCTGTCTCTGTTAAATAAATGAATAACTAAAATCTTTTTTTAAAAAATGAGAATTTTCTTTCTTTCTTCCTTTTCTTTTCTTTTTTTAATTAACAAGGCAGGAAACAGCAAGTGTTGGCGAGGCTGTGGAGAAAAGAGAACCCTCTTACACTTGTCGGTGGGAATGCAAGTGGCTGTATCAGCTGCTCCGGAAAATAGTATGGAGGTTTCTCAAAATGTTAAAAACAGAGCTACCCTATGACCTAGCAATTGCAATACAAGGTATTTACCCCAAAGAAATGAGAATTTTCAATAGAAAATTATAAACAGAGCTGTTTTTAAGTTGATTGAAGGGAACTCTGCAAGTTGTTGAAGATCTTTTTCAGCTATTTAATATTTTCTGGTTTCAAGCTCATTTTCACTGTTTGGTTTATTTACCTGTTATTTGCACTCATATCCTATGCTGTATTCTTTAATTTTAGGTCTCACTTACACAAAGTATTAACATGATCCTTTTAAAAATGTAAGTTGTAGGGGTGCCTGGGTGGCTCAAAGGGTTAAGGCTCTGCCTTCCTGGGGTTGTGATCCCAGGGTTGGGATCAAACCCCTCCGCCCATTGGACTCTCTGCTCAGGAGGGAGCCTGCTTCCCCCTCTCTCTCTGCCTGCCTCTCTGCCTACTTGTGATCTCTCTCTCTGTGTCAAATAAATAAATAAAATATATTTTTTTTAAATCTGTAGTACTTCCCAGTATGAGTCCATTAGAAATCATTGCAATAAAAAAAAAATCAAAACTCTACCATTTTTAAGTACTAATCATGTAAAAAGTTCTTAATTTCTGTTCAGTTCTTAAATATGAATATATGAGTATTAACATTATTATGTATATTTGCAAACATTGTATCACACAGAATTCTGATCATTCAATTTGAAAAAAAATGAATTTGCCTTTAAATAATAAAGGAAGCAGGGGATTCTCAGATTTGAAAAACTTTTCATGAAGAAAAAGAAAAATTATGATTTATTATTGTTTTCCAATATGGTACAAAATATTCAAAAGATGGATTGGAAGAAATTGTATATTTTATTAGCAAATATCATTCAACATAAAAGTAATTCTTTTCCACCTGTATTTATTCTACACTTGTCTTTTTTTCAAGTTAAACTCTGAGGTTCCTCACTTGGTGGAAACTCTCAATAATGATGTGTACTATATAATTGTGTGATTAAAAGAATATAAAAAATTAAAAATATGAAATTAAGTTGTCTGTGTAGACAATGCAGATCAGCTGGAAGTCTTTTGCATTGTTTGTGGAATTGTAAACTAGGCAACTGCTGTGAAAACATAAACTTTCAAAAGCTTTTCTTAAATATAAGTTTACTTAAAAATCCTTGTTTAGAACTCACATTGCCTCTGTGAAGTCAGAGACTGGAGAGGAAATGGAATGTTTTGAAAACCAAACCAAACAGCAGCACAAGGTTGACATCTGCTACCTGAAGCTAGAATTATGAAGAACCCCGGAGGCAAAATTGTCATTATTGGAATCAGAAGATGAGCTGAAAGAAACAACTGAATGACTTGGAACTGCATAAACAATGTTCTGTATGTTGCTCTAATGCAACCCTTCTAAGTCTGAATCTGAACTGTGGGATTGGAACTAATGGAGCAACCTCAAAATCTTTAGATGGGTGGGGGCCTGGGTGGATCCCTCAGTCAGTTAAGCCTTGGACTATTGATTTCCCTTCAGGTCATGATCTCATTGTCTTGAGGTCCAGCCCTGCATTGGGCTCTATGCTGAGCATGGAACCTGCTTTTAAGATTTTTTCTCTCCTTTCTCTTTGCACAGACCAACCCCCACTCACACTTCTTCTCTCTCTTAAAAAAAAAAAAAAAAAAAAAAAAAAAAAAAATCTTAGCTAAGAAGAGTGATGTTGAAGAATACATTGACATAAACAGGCTGGAAGTGTAATATTCCATTGTGTTTCATTTACCTTTTCTCTTATATCTATTTACCCCCAGGCACAGTTCTGCCAACACAAATCAAACGATTGCTACATCTGTCATCTATACACTTACTATGGCAAGATACTGTTATAGGTCCTTTATGAATATTAACTCATTCAATCTTTCAATAAATCCTCTGTGGTAGTTGTTACAAATGTGGATGTGAGTGGGCTGAATTTCTTATCTCTTAGATCACCGCAATTCACTTAATTTTTTTTTTTTTTTTACTGACGCCGTGTAAAAATAATTTTAAAATGATTCAAAATAAAAGCAGTATTTGTAAATTATGATTCGTTTTTCCCTTTTGGTGCCCATATACAACATGAAGGAAAAAATAATGTGTTTAGTTTATCCAAGATCTAGCACTTTGCTGAATTGATAAGAGGCAAATTTTCCAGTAATGATTCACATCTATTGAAGGCAACAAAGAAGACTTTGTTTGCATTGGGGAAAAAAAGAGAAAAATCTAAAAAAATGTGTTTAGCTTAAGTTTTCTCTTAATCTATTTGAGTGTGTGTGTGTGTGTGTGTGTGTGTACAGAAGTCTTGAGAAGAAAGACAGGCAAGGAAATGAAGGGCATAATATTTCTGCCAATCTTTGATCTGAGCCTTTTTTTTTTTTTTTGCCACATTGAGTAAACTTGTGAATCTAAGATAAGTATGTTTGAAACCAAAGGCACCAGATTTGAGTGCTGGGGACAAGAGCTGAGAATGATCCTATTCCTTCCCACTGCCTCACTCTGGCCCACTGCAGGCCTGGGTCATGCTAGGAAGAGGTACAGTTTCTGGTAGGTAGAGGTGAGTAATTACCGCCTTCAGAGACTGACACAGTTTTACAAGAGCATTAGGAGCTGTGGAAGCAATGCGGATCACTCAGGAGGGAAGCAAATCTCCAATGAGAAGATTGAGACTAAGTATCATCTCCACTTACACACAAATATAATTGGGGATTGTTTAGAAAGAAAGTTGTTGAGATCCAGGATGTGGCAAGAGCAAGGTGGGAACAGAAGTTGTTTGTAACAATTAATATTGTCTCTTACCCAGTAAATATAAGAAAGGGTCTGTGGACATTTGGATTCTAGGTCTAAGAATTTTTACTTGCAAGAGGAAGCAGTCATCTGTAGGACACCATATATACTCCTAAGGTATGTCACATTACATCATGATTCATAACAGTTTTGAAGCTGAATTAGAATTAACAGGAAAAATTAATGTAACTGTACAGTTTGCCCTTGAACAACTAGGGGCTAGGGGTGCCAACCCCTGCACAGTTGAAAATTTCCCCATAACTTTTGACCCCCCAACAACTTAACTAATAGCCTGCTGTTACCCAGAAGCCTTACCAATAACATAACCAATGATATTTATGTTGTAAACATATTATTATTATCAAAACACATATTTTATATTTTACATGTATTATATACTGTATTCTTAAAGTAAGCTAGAGAAAAGAAAATGTTATTAAGAGAACCTTAAGGAAAATACATTTACAGTACTGTGCACATGAAATATCCACCTGTATGTGGGCCAGGCCTGGCTGGGAAAGGGGTTCTGGTGGCTGCAAGCCTGGACGGGGATGGCCAAATTTTGCACCGTGTGGCCTGGGTTCAGCTGAAGCCGCCCCAGATAGGCCTATGAATAGTGACAGTAACGTAGAGGCTCAGTACAGCTGCCCCATCCCCCAGGGGGTGCATGGCCAGCCCGTGGCCAGTAGCAGCTGTGCCCACATATGAGCACACTGGCTTCTGGGAGACCGCGGGGTCAGCCACTGCTAGGAAGGAGGATCTGCATTTGGCTCCAAAGCCTGGAGCTGGGCTCATGGAAGACTTGGAGGCCAAGGGCATCAGTGGTATCGGGCTCTTGGTACATTGCCGCCTCTGCCCTCTGGACATGTTCCTCCACCTTTGTGTGACTCTGTCTCTGCCTGTCCCCATCCGCTCAACCTGGCCACCCCATGGCACACAGGGCAGCCTGCAGCCCTTTCCTTCCTGTGTCCCTTGAGAGCTGGGGGGAGCCTCTGAGAGCCTCACTGGGTACTCAGGGGCAAGAAGTGAGACCCTCTCTTCCAGTTGACATCTATTGGGTCCGGGGAGACTAGGATGGGCTGTTGTAAATACACACCTTGTGGCTTTTGCTGTGGACTTTTAAAAATGTGCAGAAAGTGGACATGTGTCTTCAAGCCCATATTGTTCAAGGGTCAACTGTATTAAGAAATTCAACACCAGCCTGCTAAATATCTGAATGCCCTTCCTTGTCACAACTAAATGATTTTCTAACATCCTTCGCATAGATTGCAAACAATGTGTAGGTCTTCTCCAGTTTTCAGGAGGAGGAACTCCATGCACTAAAGCTCATACCTTAAATTGCATTTTTCACTTTGCACTCAATTTCGTAAGGGTTTGCACATTGGTACCTTTGTCGAAGTAATTCCAGTAAAATTAAAGATGTCCTTTTTATGATTTTTTTGAGGGGTACAGAGTATGTTTTAATATAATTTATTTTATTATCCTTCTTTAGAATTTATCAATGCAGGGATGAGTGGGAGGCTCAGTCAGTTAAGTGTTTGACTCTTTTTTTTTTTTTTTAAGATTTATTTATTTATTTGACACAGAGAGAGAGAGAGAGAGCACACATAGGTAGACAGAGAGGCAGGCAGAGACAGAAGAGGAAGCCTCTCTGCCAAGCAGAGAGCCTGATGTGGGGCTTGATCTCAGGACCCTGAGACTATGACCTGAGCTGAACACAGAGGCTTAAACCACTGAGCCAGCCAGGCACCCCAAGTGTTTGACTCTTGATTTCTGCTTGGGTCATGGTGTTATAACGGATTGTGAGATTGAGCCCTGTGTCAGTCTCCACACTCAGCAGACACTCTGTTTGAGGATTCTCTCTCTCCCTTTTGCTCTGCGCCTCCCACCCCGGGTGTGTGTGGTTGGTTCTCTGCCCCTCCCCCCCATATATAAATGTTTAAAATAATTTATTAATGTACCACTTGATGAAGTTGACCATAACTCACCCATCAATTTTGTAACACTTTAAATCATTATAGATATTGGAAAGGAAAGCAATAAATATGTATATTTAGGTAGACTATATTAAAACTCACTTTACTTTCCTATTGTTTTATAATGTTAATAAAAATGCAAGCAGATTATTATAGAGGCAGCAGGGAATTCATAGTATTTAACAATTTCAACAGATTTATATATTTTTATTCTCTTGGCTTATGAGAAATGTGTTCTGGAACATATTTTCTTTAGGCATATGTACATAGGTATATATATTCTTAGGGTTTTGTTTCTTTGTTTTTGTACTTCAGTAAGTTTGTATTTTTTTTAGTAAGATACGATATAAAACAGACCGAATTTTACTGCAGTTTTTCTCAGGAATACAACAGCAATGAAAGAAACCCTTAAGGGATATTGGCAAAACCATTGCATATTTTTAAATTCTTTTCCTTCATTCATTCATCAAATGTTTATTGAGTACCTCTGAATGCAAAGTACTGTGCTAAGCACATAGGGGTTACAGAGATAAATTAACCATTACCCCAAACCTCAAAGACTTCAGTTTAATAGGCAGAGTTAGACATGAAATCACTATAATAAAATGGGATATGCAAAATACTGTGAAAACACATAGGAAAGCGTAATTTATTGTGTTATGAATAAGGCAGAAAGAGCTTACAGGAGAGCAGCACTGAAGGATGAGTAGGAGGTAACTTGGCAGAGGTGAATGAAGAGGCCATTCCCGCCATAGAGAACTGAAGGAGAAAGACACAAGAGTCTGTAGGTGAGCCATTGTGTTTGGGAGATAAATGCACCTGAAGTCGGCAAGAAATATTTGTTCAGATTGTCTAAGCTCTTCCATGCTGGAGTATATCTCAGCAAATTTTAGCTTCCAAAACAAATTTATTCATGTTGGTCTCTCTTATCATTGGATTTTTTTTTTTCTTAAAACTATTTAGTTTTCAGACTCCTCAAACTTTCTATACTCCTTGAAATTTGATCTCCTCAAATAGAGAAAATAATTGCCTCCATTATATCAACTGTCAGACCTAATTTACATCTTAAGACTCTCAGAACATAAGCCCCCTCTTTTTTTTAGAACCCTCATAATATGTAATCCCATTATTCTGCAATGCTATATAGATTGAGAAAAAATAGCCAGTACATTGAGCCTAATAAGCCCTCAATAAATATCTTGTAAAGTGAAGTGATTTCCATTAATTCAGATGTCACGGTCACTCAAGGAATTTTGCAGAGGTTGAAGATTGAAATGCCGAAGCCGGGATACCCCTGCTCAGACTCCTCAGAGCCACTGGCTCAACGTTTGACCCAGTCTCAAAGCTGCCTTTTTTATGCCCGGCCTGGCTTCCTTCTGCTGTCTTTTTCTCCGTGACATCTCCATTCCTTTTTGCTTTTAATGTGGTTATTTCCAGCTGCTACTCAGAGATACATTTACTTGGGAGCTGATGAGGCTAAGCCCCACTTAAGCCAGCTCCTTCGTAGGCTCCGAGAGGAGTTCCAGCAGTGAGCATACTTTCGTGGTCATATGTATTTGTAAAATTGTGCAAAAGTGTGATGATATTTGCAATCCATTAAAACTTCTTCTCCATACTTTGATTTCCCCTCCGACACACTTTCTCTAATTCCATGTGGTATCAGAAAGATTACTGTTGAAGCTGAGGATTCGTTTCATTTGAGTTTTTTGTCACAGCTTCATATGGTTCCCCGTCTCCGATTTTAGGTTTGCTGATGGTAAACATAGGCAAGTGAGAGTAGACTCCAGGAATACCAGGAATCACTGTTCCAGTCCCCTTGATGTAAAGAACAAGTGCAGGATAGGAAATCATACAGGACTATGAACACGACCTTCAGAAGCCAGCCCCAGAACTATGTAGTTAGTGAGTATTGTCTGCTCAGGTCACGATCTCACAGTCCTTGATTATCAAGCTCTGTATTGGGCTCTGCTCAGCAGGAAGTCTGTCTTTCTGTCCTCCTGTCCTTTTGCCCTCCCACTGCTCAGGCTCTCTCCTTCTCTCTCTCTCTCTCAAAGAAATAAATAAAATATATTTTTTAAAGATTTTATTTATTTATTTGACACACAGAGAGAGATCACAAGCAGGCAGAGAGGCAGAGAAAGAGGGAGGAAGCAGGCTCCCTGCCGAGCAGAAAGCCAGATGCGGGGCTTGATCCCAGGACCCTGAGATCATGACCTGAGCTGAAGGCAGAGGCTTAACCCGCTGAGCCACTCAGGTGCCCCAATAAAATCCTTTTTTATTTTTTATTTTTGTTTATTTATTTATTTTTAAATTTTTTATTTTTTATAAACATATAATGTATTTTTTATCCCCAGGGGTACAGGTCTGTGAATCACCAGGTTTACACACTTCACAGCTCTCACCACAGCACATACCCTCCCCAATGTCTATAACCCCATCCCCTCTCCCAAACCCCCTCCCCCCAGCAACCCTCAGTTTGTTTTGTGAGATTAAGAGTCACTTATGGTTTGTGTCCCTCCCAATCCCATCTTGTTTCATTTATTCTTCTCCTACCCTTAACCCCCCATGTTGCATCTCCACTTCTTCATATCAGGAAGATCATATGATAGTTATCTTTCTCTGATTGACTTATTTCGCTAATTATGATACCCTCTAGTTCCATCCATGTCATCGCAAATGGCAAGTTTTCATTTCTTTTGATGGCTGCATAGTATTCCATTGTGTATTTATACCACATCTTCTTTATCCATTCATCTGTTGATGGACATCTAGGTTCTTTATGTAGTTTGGCTATTGCAGACGGTGCAACCACTCTGGAAAACAGCTTGGACATTCCTCAAAATGTTGAAAATAGAACTACCTTGTGACCCAGCAATTGCACTACTGGGTATTTACCCTAAAGATACAAACGTAGTGATCTGAAGGGGCACGTGCACCCGAATGTTTATAGCAGCAATGATTTATTTATTTATTTTTAAAGATTTCATTTATTTATTTGACAGAGAGAGAGAGAGATCACAAGTAGGCAGAGAGGCAGGCAGAGGGAGAGGGGGAAGCAGGCTCCCCACTGAGCAGAGAGCCCAACGTGGGGCTCAATCCCAGGACTCTGAGACCATTACCCGAGCCAAGACAGAGGCTTAACCCACTGAGCCACTCAGGTGCCCCCCCCAATAAAATCTTTTTTAAAAAAAGCAGTATGAGAGGAAGTAACAAGAACAGAAAAAAAAATCTACAAAAACAAATATAGCATATTTATAGCAAATAAGCTGGGACTATACCAATAAAATAAAAATTAAGATGTATGCTAAAGGCAAAGGCAACTTTCTTTGAAAACACACAAAAGACGATTCAAACAATATGGATCTTTTAAAACAGAATTGTAAGGAATTCTTGCTGATGAATATTTTAGCAATAAATGTGTTCTGGAAATCGGTTCAGGATATTCCAAATAATGTATTCTGAAGGGATCATGAAGTAGGAAATATAGAATTAAATACAAAACTAAAAAAGACATTTTATGTTAGGGTCATACCATAAAGATTTCTAAGTACCTTTCTAAAGTATTTATTAAATGTTTTGTTTTGACATTTTATATATATGTGTGTGTGTGTGTGTGTGTGTGTTTGGGATTCATGGAAATTTGCATTTATTCACTGTACATAACAATGATGTTTCTATACCATTTAGCAATGGAAACATCTTACTTCTATGCCAAATGAAGTTTAAATAATATTTCTTCATGCAGAATTATTGTTCTAATATCTGGAAAACTGGGAATTTTATAGGGTTGAGTTGCTTCTCATTGTGAGGTTAATCAGTTTACCCATGACTTTACCTTCCCTGACTATGTGTAGCCTCCTTCCCCTCCATTACCCCCTGAATTTGCCCATCCGGTTCTGTATTACAGTCACATTTCAGTATATTGTCATTTGTTTTTTCTTTTTTAGTGTATTGTTATTTTTAAAATAAAATTACAGGTTTTATTCTAATTTTTAGCAATTACTCAGAAAAATAAAATGGTGCACAGAAGAGAAAGATGGGTGACTTGTTCATTTACGCGGTATACCTGCATGCAGGTTAATATTTCAAAAGGATAAAATCTTAAAATTAAAGCCAAGTTATTTTCTACAGTCTTTCTTAAGAAATTGTTCCTGAATGAAAGAAATAAATATATTTGCATTGCTACATTTGAGTATAATTACACTTACTATAAGGTGAGAAAACAGCAAATAAAATTAACTTTGAGTCTGTTGATGGAATTAATGAGGGTTAGAGATGATCCTTGTTTGTCCATGCAATTACATGATGGACAGAAAAGGGGAATTGAAACCCTATATTTAATTCAACAAAACCAAAAAGTAACTTAGGATGATGTAAGGAGCTTTGAGAAATCCCCTGAGAGAAAAATGAGCAGTTAATTGTGCACCCAGTGCCTTAGGTTGTAGTCATTTGATTAAAAAAATGCAGAATTATAAAGAAGTTATAATTAACATTTTAGAATGCTTCAGTTAATTAAGAAAATTAGTGGCTTACCACCATTCTTTCTTTATATTTTAAGAAAAGCAGTTTATTTCTGAAGCTTTTATTATGATTTTTATGTATCAAAATTATTATTCCAGTAAAGGTACACTAAACAACGCAAAAGCTAAAACCACTTAATTTCTTTTTTCCATTTTTCTATGGAAATACAATAAAAGATTTTTATTGATTTCAATATCCACTCAATATTCGAGATTCATCTGGTAATTCAAAGACAATTGTTGGATAAATCAGAAAAACGTTATGCTAATTTTTAAGAACTAAAAAAATATATATTGACTACTTTTTAAAAAGCCCACATTCAAATAATGCAGTCTGACATTTAAACATATAATCATACTACCTTGTGATCTATGCTGTAATATAAGACATAAAAGGTTATTTTGTTCATATGAAATCAGAATGTATCAATGTATAACATGCAAAGAGCAGGATTGAAGAATAAAAGTAATTCGCCAGACAAATGAAAGTGGGGTATGGAATTTGGGACCAAAATACTAATATGAACAATAGGTTGAGATAGGAAACTGGCCCTCAAGTGAAATTGTCTTCAATATATGGAATTACAAATTACTAATTGTACAAGTATAAACAGAACATATGGAGTCATTTTATATTCAGCAGATTACCTGGCACATCTAAATTTATTAAAAAGTGGTGCTAATAGAATTGTTCACGGTAGGCTTATGCTCTTTTAGGCTCAAGTCCTCTGCCATCAGTAACTTCTCCTCTGAAAAAGCAGTGAGATCTGAATTTTCAAAGTTCTGGTTGTCAGTTGGGGAAAAAAAAAAAAAAAGAAAGAAAGAAAGCAAATTAAAAGCAAAGCCAACCTCAAAGTAGGTTAGTAAATGCTTTATTCATGGTCTTACTGAGGACTATAGCCTGGGGACAGTATTTCTGATTGCAGTGAAAGAAGTTGAAACCTGTCAGTTTATGGGGGATTTTATTCAAAAAGGAGAAGGCATATATTGCTTCCCAGTGCAACCGTGCACCCTAAGGTATCATTTGTTTGTAAAAATTAAGGTTTACTGATTTCCACATAGACACATGGGAGACCCTTAGGTCATCGTTAATAGATGCCGTTTCTATCACATCTGATTGTTCAAACATATTGTCTGCATGGCTCTGCTTCCACGCTTTCCCAGTTCTTTTCTTCATTTATCCCTGAGGTCACTGGAGACAGTTACAGGAGGCTGACCCTCGGCCACCGCAGTGGTAGAGCACATGGTACCCCTGCGCAAGCTGGTACAATCTTCACCTGACATTTTGCTTCTGCCTCCTAGAGGTTTCAGCCTAAGAAGCAACAATTGCAGCTTTACTGTCTTGAAACGGCCTGTTGACAATCTCCTTCTGGCTCATTCTCCCCTTTCTTCTGCTCACTGGCATTCCAATAGTGAAGATAAGGGGGGTGGGGAGTATATACCTAAGTGAATAAGAATGGCCAGATTAGATAAAATTGTCTTCAACCAAACCATCATAAATACTGCTTTACTACTATTTGAGCACTGAATGATCAAATAAAGAATTTTTGCATACCTTTGTCTCTAAAACACCCAGATAGGGCAAAATGTAAATTTTGGTAAGTTAAAAGCAAAACAAAACAGAACAAAACAAAACCAGGTAATATCCCTCCTCCACAAAAGCTAACTTTCGTACCTTGTCTTACTTCTCTAGTAGTCTAATTACTTAAAAAAAAAAAAAAAGTTATACTGAAATCATGTCTTTTTATAAGTAGAAATAAGAACTATTAAATAAAGCCAATATTGAACCAAATTAGTAGCAAAAATTGACCATGGATATGTAAAACTGCTACATTTAGTTTTCCAGATGAATAAACTGGGACAGATTTGTCTTACTTACAAGAAAATGCTGAGAATATTTGTCAATGACATCATACTTAATAATAAATCTTTTTCATGTTGTTAGTCAAATAGCCATACCACAGGATTAAATTCATGTTAGTAAAGCAAACTCCAATATGAATAATTATCACTATTTAGTAGCATGAATTAGAAAAGTGTTTCTACTAAGATGTTAGTTAATGTTTTCACCATGAGAGATTCCAGTGACTAGCAGAAACATGTGGAGAAGTGGAATCATATTGTAAGGACCTATTTAGCCAGAGAGTTGCCAACCGGTTAAACAGCCATTTTGTTGTTTATGCAGTAAACTTAAAATGACCCTGCACCACTCCCCCCCCCTCCCCCCCCGTCCCCCACCATGGACTTATCTACAAGCAAGTCCGGGAAACCAGTCCAGGTAACAAAGCCCAAATGCAAGGGTGGGTCAGGACAGGTGGAGACATCCAATCAGTGCGGTGTGCATACTGTCTTCCTACCTACCGAGGAGTGTGGACCCCATCTTTTGGGCACTAATTCTGACCAAGGTGATAGGCTAGTTCAAATATCTACTATAGAATAAATTGTGATTCAGTTGGTCACTTGTGTGTGACCTAGCATGACAATGCAGCTTTTTCTGTGTGTTGCAATCTCATTGGCCACCTGTGTGTAGCCAGGCTCAACCACATGGACCTTGCCCTTGAAAAGTTAGTTGGTAAGGCAGGGAGGGGTCGCCCTCTCTGTAAGAGGTGGCCCTGACCCGTCTGTTTGATTCTCAATGCTTGGCATGAAATAAAGCTTTGCTTGACCTTTGCTTTGTATCAGTCTCTCTCCTTTGATTACAGACCTATCAATATTATAATTGAAGTGTATGAAGAGGGAGAAAGGGAAACTTAAGTCCCACAATGCTCTTGAGCACTTTATCAGTCAAGCCATTTATTTATTTATTTACTTATTTATTACATAAGCTCCACACCCAATGTGGGGCTTGAACTCGGGACCCTGGGGTCAAGAGTTGCATGCTCTACTGACTGAACCAGCCAGGTGCCCCTTAAGTTAAGCTTTTTATCAGCATATGCTATGCAAAGAAATGTCCTGAGTCATACATTGTCGGCTCTCAGCCTGAACAGATGCTAGTAATCTCTGATTATGTTGATTTAAAATGGTGCCTGTTATTTTGTTATAGAATTTCATTATGTAGAAAGAATATTAGGATTCATTAAAAAGAAAATATTAAATGGATATGGAAATAAAATCTAGTCATGTATTGTTGTATATTTGGCCTAAATGATATGGTGAACGAGTTACTTTGAGAATTTTTTTTTTTTTACTTTACCAGTCTCAAAATAAAAAAAAAAATCCCCTTGGGATAGCACTAAAGATTTTTATAATTCTAACTGAAACTCAGGAACATCCATATTCATGTTCACCGATTTGACAAATTAAAAAAATGATTATACATAGCAGTACATTTTCCCCTGCAATCTATAATATTTTCTAAGGAAAAAAAGAAAGAGTTCTTTTTTATAATATTATTATAGCAGTTTGAAGTCTGTGTTTTGTTTTTGTTTTTGTTTTTGGTTTAAAACACCAAGAAAATTTAAGAATAAATGTACAAAAATAAGAGGTGTTTTAAAGGTTTTATAATGGTACAGGTTGGTTTAAAAATGGTGATTCTCATTTTTACGGTCAAAAGTGAGATAAGTTGTAAAAATTTAATCTGTGCTACTTTGAGACATTAAAGAATCAAAGATAAGAGTGGCATAGCCTTTACAAAAAAAGTTCAAGAAATATTTTTACATGTTGCACTTAGCATTTTCAAGTAAAGAAAAATGAAACAAAAACAAAAATCCCTCATCTCAGACTCAGAACAGTTTATTTTCACCCTTGTGCTAGCTGCTTGCCTTTACAGTGCTTTAGGTCATGTTTTAGCAAGTTAGTATCCTTGTAAAAATAATTTCAAAATTTATTCAAAAATAAATTCAAAAATAAGTTCATTGATACCATTGTAAAACTCATGTTTCTAGAATGTCAATTGGAAAGAAACTTTTAAAAATTTTTTTAAGGTTTATTTATTTTAAAATTTATTTATTTATTTGAGAAAAGCATGAGCAGGAGGAACAGGAGAGTGAGGGAGAATCCAAGCTAACTCTGCTCTGAGCACAGAGTCGGATGTGGGGCTCAATCTCACAAGGACAGTGAGATCGTGACCTGAGCCAAAACCAAGAGCCAGGTGCTTAATGGACTGTGGCACCTAGGTGCCTTGTAAAGAAGCTTTTTTAAATCAAGTTTCAAAAATAGGAATTTATTTTAATGACATAAGAGGAACATGTTACATGAAGTTCCTCTTAGATGTTAGTCCTCTTTGTCATCCACACTTCATACTGCATGTTTCCTTTCTGGAAGCCATTTGATGATTTTATTTAGATTCTTGGTTTTATTTATGTGTCTGCTCCTCAAAGTTTACCTCCGAGCAGATGAACTGATGTGCACTCTCTTTTCTGTTTTTTTTTTTTTTTTTTTAAGATTTTTTAAAAAAAATTTATTTGACAGAGAAAGATCACAAGTAGGCAGAGAGGCAGGCAGAGAGAGAGAGAGAGGAGGAAGCAGGCTCCCTGCTGAGCAGAGAGCCCGATGCGGGACTCGATCCCAGGACCCTAAGATCATGACCTGAGCCGAAGGCAGCGGTTTAACCCACTGAGCCACCGAGGCACCCTCTGTTTTCTGTTTTAACAAATAAATTGCTGAGAATGTAAATGATCTGGAGTAGACTACGGCTAACACATTGTCATCGTGGAGGTAATGGAGCTAGCTACAAGGTTATCTTTCATAAGTTGTGGAAGAGGCTTTTGGTTGAGTAGCTGAACCAACACAGAGAAAATGAGCAAGAATGTACCTGCTGTGGTGACTAACTGTAACTGTTATGATGATTGATTCTGTCATGTTGCTATTTTGGTTAAATTGTGCTCAGAAATGTTTCTATTCTGAACACAGAGTCATAGAAGCTTAGACTTGAGCCTCCAAAGCCGCTACCAGGCATTTTGTCTGGAGGGAGGGAAAGAGTTAGGAGAAACCTGACAAGGATAAAACCTTGTTTGTTTGTGGTCTTCTCTCAGGAGAGTGAAGGAATCTTCTGTCAGAGTTGGCTTTCCACTAGTGGTCAGCAGGCTTCCTAGAAACCCAAAGAATGGATAGGTGAAAAAAAAGAGTGCCCTTGAGGCGAAGTTAGTAAAGTGGTTACAAAGACAGAGAGTGAATTGATTTTCAGTTTCTGGGTCAGTGTTTTCCTTTGAATGGCAAGTACTGGAGAAACTGAGGTGAGGATTGAGAAACCCATAGGTGGTAAGAAAAGAGAGTCAGCCAGTGCCTTAAG
This sequence comes from Neogale vison, assembly GCF_020171115.1. Classification (NCBI taxonomy): domain Eukaryota; kingdom Metazoa; phylum Chordata; class Mammalia; order Carnivora; family Mustelidae; genus Neogale; species Neogale vison. The sequence continues at coordinate 33,515,975 of NC_058096.1, read as the reverse complement.
AAATTCAGCTTTGAGAAATTGAGAGATCTGAAGAAGATAGAATGTCTAGAAAGGGAGATGTGGGTGGGCATGTGTTGTGAGTGTGCACAGGTGTGTGTTTTTATACAGATGTGAAGCCCCTAGGGAAAAGTGAGAGCTCATATTTGGAGCTGTTTGACAACAGCCAGGGAAAGGAAGAGAAGAAAAGGAAAATAAGAAGAGAAGAGAAGGAAAAATAAGCAGCGCATGTAATAAAGGGAATAAGAGAATGGACTGAGTGCAAAGAAAACTGAATGGGAAAGGAAAACAAAATGGATACTTTAATGAATGAAGGAATATTTGAGTCCATCCCTAGAAACAAAAAGGCTAAGGCAATTCAAAAACACTACAGAGCTCAACTGAACATCCTTAAACAAAGCTCTCATCTTCGACCTGTTTTTACAGAAATTTTAAAAGTGTCTTTACCTTATGAAGCAAAAAATGAAGATAAATTGTCTTGAGAAGTTTAGCTCTGTGTGATTGATGGGTATAAGGAAGAAGACATGTCTACAGACAGCAGAATGTAGGGAAGGAGAGGTGTGGAGAATGAAGGATATAGTCCCACAGACTCTCCCAGTAGAAGGAGGATTCCCCCCATTGCAAGTTGTGTGTGATGTGTGGGGCATGTAGTATAATAATTGACATGATAAAATTTCTCAGGTGGAGTCTACAGAACATGAGCCGATTACAAAAAATATCTTAAATCTTTTCAATGAAAAGAGAGGAGAACCATTTGGTGATGGCTTGGCTGCCTATCGCTCTGGAACATGAGCCCATAGAGCACAGGCCCGAGGGCCCCAGTTTCTTCCCACATTGCTTCTGTTTATTTCTTCCACGTTAGGCCTAGCCTTGTGTTGTTGAGTATTACATTTTCCTCTCAGCAGGTTTCTGCACTGTAGTAAATTGTGAATTTTTAAGTTATCTCTGGGGTGATCCTTATTTATCCCAAAATTTAAAAAGAAATAACTGTATGAATGATTCATTATCTAGAGACTTATGTCAAGTTTTAAAATGTTTGCAGAAACAGCAGCATGACATCTTTTGGGGCATTAGGGAAACAGTTGTGCCTATCTCTGAAATTTCAGTGTTTTCTATTTACCATTTAAAGTGATAAATGAAATATGAATATTTATACTAGTTTCAAATAAAGCTTTATCTCTGGCTCTAAACAGTAAGATGAAAACTTTTATATAAATGTAAATTATAGAAAGGCTATTGTAATAATGATTCCATTTTTCAAAACCCGCATTTCCAAGAATGTTGTTCCAAACTTTGAGTTACACGGTAAATTACTGATTTTTTTTTTTTTTGCAATGCATTATAAAATTAGATAAAAAAGAAAAAAGACTTGGAAGTAGTTTTTCTTCCCATCTATTTCTCCATTATCAAACTGATCTAAACTATGTCTGTCCTGATCTTTAAGATTAGCAATAACAGGGGGTCTGAAATCTCCTTTAAAATCTTAATCCAAATTCCACTTGCTTCTACCCAAAACATTTCTATTTATTATAATCTTGGTGAAGATGGTAAATAGTAGGGGCACCTGGGTGGCTCAGTGGGTTAAGCCTCTGCCTTCGGCTCAGGTCATGATCCTGGGGTCCTGGGATCAAGCCCCGCATCTGGCTCTCTTCTCAGCAGGGAGACTGCTTCCCTTCCTCTCTGCCTACCTCTCTGTCTATTTGTAATCTCTGTCTGTCAAATAAATAAATAAAATCTTTTTTTAAAAAAAGAAAAAAATGGATTAACAGCTTCAGTATAAATGAGGACTAAACATGTTCTCTCCTCTTTTCATCCTTATGCATCCTGCCTGTTCCTGAAGACCGCACCAAATGCTTTGGTATTCCTAAGCATGCTGTGACCTTTCTCTTTCCTTTTCTCTTTCTAGAGAGTGCTTTCTCTCTCTTGCCCCTAGCAAAAGTCTTGCTCAACATTAATGACCGAAAGTAAAGGTCATGTCTGTGAAAATATTTCTATCTTATATTGAGAATCTTTCTCTTGTTCTTGCTCATACAGCAAGAGTACCATGCCGAACTGGAATTGTTTATCTAGATGTCAACATTCCCCACTGGGCCATAACAATGGCAAGAGCATATCTACCTAGAGTCTAGCACCAAGTCCTGCACATTTATGAGTGCTAAATAAATAAATAAATAAATAAGTAAATACATTTTTCCCAAACAATGGCTTGCCAGCTTCTGTTACATCTGTAACATTTTTCCTACATAGCGTAAGGGCTGTAAGATATAAAATATAGAGTATTTTACACTTTCAGTTGAAGTATAACAAAGAAAAGAAGGGAATCCTGTGACTTTTAAAATATTGTATCTTCTGGGGCGCCTGGGTGGCTCAGTGGGTTAAGCCGCTGCCTTCGGCTCAGGTCACGATCTCAGGGTCCTGGGATTGAGTCCCGCATCGGGCTCTCTGCTCAGCAGGGAGCCTGCTTCCCTCTCTCTCTCTGCCTGCCTCTCCGTCTACTTGTGATTTCTCTCTGTCAAATAAAAATAAATAAAAACATCTAAAAAATAAAAAAAAATAAAAAATAAAAAAAAATATTTAAAAAAAAATAAAATATTGTATCTTCGTTAGTTGGTTTCATAAGCATTATTAACAATATGCACTTCGGTGGTCTCCGGGTGGCCAGGAATGAATAAAACCAAACCCCGAATTTTGAACACTAGAAGGTTCAAATCTAGTGGAGGAGGCATATCAGAGAGAAGTGAACAGTAATTATAAACTATGAAGCAGAATAAAGGAATGAAACAATGAAGTGAAATAAAGAATCATGGAATGGGACCTATTTAGATCCAGTGTTTGGAGAAGATCTCCCTGATGAGATTGCCTTTTACTTTATATATTTATTTATTTATTTATTTATTTTTAAGATTTTATCCATTTATTTGACAGACAGAGATCACAGGTAGGCAGAGAAGCAGGCATATAGAGAGGAAGGGAAGCAGGCCCCCCGCTGAGCAGAGAGCCCGATGTGGGACTCGATCCCAGGACCCTGGGATCATGACCTGAGCCGAAGGCAGCGGCCTAACCCACTGAGCCACCCAGGCACCCATGAGATTGCTTTTTAGCTGAGATCCCTCATGGCTCTGCACCAATTTCCTACTTTACATTTTAAAATCATTTTACATGCTCAACTCACACACACACACACACACACACATTACAGTTTAACTATTGCACATTTGCTAAAATGCCCCCTAGGAATTATTCCCTTGCTGACCTTGTGCTGTGTGAATTTATTTCCTTTGGTGAAATATCAATTTTTTTTTTTTTTTGCTTTTTTAAAATTCTCCCCAGACATCTGAAAACAGGCATTGAGTCACTTAAATAAATTTTAAGTGGTTGTTTAAAAAATGAATAAAAATGATAAGAGAAGGAATTTGCACCTGAGAATATGGTCAAATTAAGAAAATACACATAGACATTGAAACATTCTCAGGGTGTGTGTATGTGTGTGTTTGTGTGTGTTGGATGGGGAGATACCTTAGGTTCAGATAAATCCGTGAAAGGAAAGATTAATTAGCTAAACAAAATGAAGCTGAGTATAACCAGGTGGGAAACTGCCCATGAGTCCAGGCAGCAGTACACACACCCTACTGCTACTCTGAGATTCACTAGAAGTGCCCCTGTGCTTTAGAATAAATAGTAACAACAATCATTCTACTGAAATGTCACTGTTCAGTCTGTTGTGCAGAGGTCATAAATCTCATTCTCTCTGCTCAGAGAGGGAATCTTAAATAAAGCATTCCTTAGATACTTTGGTCCTGTGGACTTTACATTTGTAGGTTTGCCTCCTGGGAACACACCTAGAGCTTCTCAAAAGCCTAGTGGGACAAGAATTGTACCAAATTGCACACTTCCAAATTCCCATGTTACTATAACTTGGGGATGTGTTTCTAGGAAAATGAATTAGACTCTGAAATAACAGTCTCCATGGCATACAGCCTTAGAGTGGAATAATAGTCCCGTATTTCTTGGTCATGGTAGCATGTTTATGAAGACTAAAGCGGTCTATTTTTCTCTGACATTGTGTCACCCATGACTATTATTAATGCTGATTGCATAATTATAAATGAGTGAAGAAATGATTTCAGAATGTCTCATAAGTGTCACTTGATGACATTAATTCTCCTGTCTAATCAGGTATATAAATAAATGTTTCTCTATATACTTAAAAAAGCATCTATCCAAATAAATCAATAATACCAACTGTGACAGAGATCCTAGCATTTAGGTCAAAATACAAACCAGATAGGCCTGTCTTGCTTTATTCCTCGCAAGAAACATCATCCTGCAATTATTTCTCCATATGTGTAACTGAAGCTTTATGAACCCTCACTTTAATAGCAATGTTTGTTCACATTAAAAAAAAAAAAGTGTCAATCTTTGTGACATTATTTATTCTACAAATGGCTCAGAAATAATATTTAATGATTTGTTAATAGCTTAACAGATATATTTTATGAGATTTTGGAGATAGAGAATGCATATCCATCAAGTGCTCCTCCTCATGGTGGAGTGAGGGGAATGGACCAGTAACATGCTCATTCTTTCTGCCTTTCCCTTCATGCTCCTTTCCTACTTCCACTGATGCTGATCCCATCTTTCCATTCGCTTTGTAAAGCTGCTTACACAAAGTAAGTGAGTTTTAAGTTGAACTGTCTTAAGGGAATTACAAGCAAAGAAAAGAGTTCACTTACTCAACTTGGGTACCTTGACTGATTAAATATATAAATGACATTATGGAGAGTGTCTCTTTTTGCCTAATTCACACAATGTATTTATTTTCTCATGTTTGGCAGGCCCTACCAGGTCTATCAGGGAGTAAATATAAAGAAATCACTTTTGATTATGACCTGTAACTACTTTTATTTATCAAGCACAAATTTCATCTCTTACTAATTCTTCAACAAATATTTACTAAGCACCTACTATATATTCTATGCATGAGGACAACTCTGGGAACACAGTTTCAACAGAAAGATGATTTTCTCTTCTTGTGGAGCTTATACATATCTTAAATCTCTCATTTCATCTTTATAAAGCCCTTCTGAAGTACACAGGTCATTATTTTTATCCTGTCCGCATTCAGAGTTCCGCAAGGGTATGCTTAGGTCATATAAAGCAGAAAGTGATGAGTTTCAGTTGAATTTTGAACTTGGTTGCTCCATCAATGTTTTGGTCTGAATGTGTACACGAAAATTAATATATTGAAGTCCTAACCCCAAGTACATCAGAAGGTGACTATATTAGGAGATAGGGTCCTTAAAGGTGAAATGAGATCATATGAATGGATGCTGATCTAATATGACCGGTGTCTTTATAAGAGGAAATTTAGACACAGACAGGCACAGAGGAAAGATCATGTAAAGACATGTGGAAAATTTAGCCATCTGCAAGCCAAGGAGAGAAGCCTCTGAAGAAACTAATCCTTCTTATACCTTGATCTCTAATTTTTGTCTACAGAACTGTGAGGACATGATTTTTCGTTGCTTAAGCAACCCAGTCTGCAGGGCTTTGTTATGACAGCCATGGCAAACGATTATATTTGCCCTTAAGGAGGTATTTCAACATCCTACTCTCCAGAATCTGCATGTGACTTTACTTGGAGTAGCATCTTTGCAGATAAAATTTAATTAGGATATTAACATGAGAACAACCTGAATTATCCACATTATTCCTAAATGCAATAAGTGTCTTTAAAAGAGGAGAGACACACAGGGAAAGGGAGGAGAAAGCCCTGTGAGGCAGAGATGGGGTTTGGAGTTATGCTGCCACAAACCAAGGAATGCTTGGAGCAACTGGCAGCTGGAAGAGGTAAGGAAGGATTCTCTCCTAGCAACTTTTGAGGGAGTTTGGCCCTGAAGATAACTTGATGTGGGACTTTTGGACTCCAGAACCATGAAAGAACAATTTTCTGTTGTGGTAAGCCACCCAGTGTATGGTAATTTGTTACAACAGCCCTAGGATACAGATGCTTGGATTCTTTATCTCAAGAATGCTTCTTCTGTATTCCCAAGTCCTAACTTCACTCTACTGTGCTGCCTTTCACTCCACTGTATCATGATCATGGAGATTTCTGAAGAGACCAGGAGTGAAATGTTAAACTACCAAATGTGATTGTTAATTTTATATGTGTCTTTAGCCTTTGCCAACAAAATATCCTTCTTTTAAAAATAATTTGGGACATTTCATTTCCTAAGCTATTTTTTAATGAGATCTGTGTAATGTCATTTGACTCACCACTAAACATCTCTAATTTAGTCTGGACACAAGATAAGTCTATTTTAAGTATATTAGATAAAAGTGAGTTAAAACCATTTCCGATTGTGGATACAGTTTGTTTGTTTTTTCAGTATTCCTAATGTTTTCCACAACTTTGCCATGCCAACTCAAATTTTACTTTATAACCTGACATTAATTGTAGTCAATCATAAAACAAAATATTTCTAGTAGATCCTAAATCTAAAGAGGCTATCCTAGGAGCACAGACATAGGATATGAGAGAAATATGAGGAGACACCCTTTTTATGGTGCTCTGAAGAGAAATATGACAGAAACTCAGAAGAATAATCAATCATGCCAATAACCTGGCTCTTTCTCTGTATCATGAAGATGAGAACTATGATGCCCATGGAAAGTAAATGATTAGACCCTGATTGCAAAGCTCTAGGTGAAAGAGTAGCCTCTAGAAACCAATCCTTCCTTGGAAGAAAAGCAGGACCTCAAAACTTAGAGGGCAGCAAGCAAGTAGGAGAGTTCTCATACAACAGTTCAGTTGTATTTTGTGGAATGGCTTCATGTGATTTAGGGAGGACAATCAGCATTCAGTGCTTGCTTACAACACTTCTCCCTCACAGGTCTGCCTTCAGAAGGACTACTTTTGTCATGATCTTGTTTTATTGAAATGAATAAGGTAAAGAAAGAAAACAAGTTATAGGCTTTTAGATAATAATAAAAATCACCCACTAATTCAAGACCCAGGATGAGTTAGCTATTTATTTGTTTTTAAGCAAATAGAAAGTCGATGGTAGAAAACAACACAAATTTTATAGACAAGAAGATATAGGTTGTAATGTCAGCTTTCCAAATAACTAGCTTTTTAACTATGGTCTATTTTTCTAAGTCTCAAATGACTCAATAATACCTACTTTGAGAGATTTATAGAAAAATTAGAGATATTCTGAAATTCAAATAGAATGTTTATACATATGTGATATTATATCATTTATGAAAAATTCCATAATATAATTAAGGATTTGCCTAGTGAATAAGCCACTGTCATGGCCTTAAACTCATGAAGAAGCTAACAGGTGGCAGTTGAACTTGCATTTGTCACTCCAAGTTTTTAAAGAGGTAAAATATAGATGGTGATAAAAGGTCTAATTCCAACTAATCTTCTCATTATGACATCTTATACTTTATGAGATTTTCTTGAGTAAGGTAAAGCACACATAATGAGGATCAAACTGGGCATGCCATAGTTTGATTAACTAGTTACCAAATGCAATGTCAATGAATAGAAAAGTCAACAGGAGTACATGCAATCTGAGTTTCCCACCTTAATTACATGAAGAGTCTTTTTACATTAGAACTTGATAAATAATACTTCTGAAATCTGACAGCACTGAGACAAGAACCTGGCCCTAGCAAGGTTCCTGGAGTATTTCAGGATAAGAGAATAGATCTAACGGAAAACAGGTCATGTAGCTGTCCCTTGAACTCATAATCTTAAACTGGGATATCACCTAGGATTATTGCAGAATTGTCAGTCACCATCAATTTGGGCATAGGTCAGTGAAGTATGTTCTCATCCTTGTTGACCAGTTTTCAAAAACCTTGAGAAACTTTGATATACTGGGATTCTGATTTCTCTATGATTTAGTAGACCAATGTGACTCTATATTATCTGTGGGCTCGTGTTGAACACATATGATAGGACATGGTCAAGAAAGAGCATCTGGAGGAAAATAAATAAGTTTAATATTGACATGATGTAAAACCCAACTTACTTTTGCTACTGATAAAACAAGATTTAGAAAGCTAAAATGGCCCAGCTCTGACAGGAACATGGTGACTCTGACTGAGGATCGATGTCTGTTGTGCCAGCCTACAGTTGACTCATGACCAAATTTATTCCACTGAAACACTCAACTACCTACAGAGAATGTTATTTCTTATTCTGATAGGAGTCATGTCTTAAGGCATTACTTATGCTCATTCTTACAAAACCTGGAAAATTTTCAGAAATTAACATTTAAAATAAAAAATGTAAGACAATAATCTTTTGTAGTCCCACCAACTAAAACAACTATGACAATTTGAAAAATGCATACTAATTTGTATTTTTATGCTGCTTTGTATTAGTTGTTTGTGCATGTTCTGTTTTTTAAATTTTATCTTATTTAGAGAGAATGGGAGAGAATGTGAGCAAGGGGAGGGGCAGAGAGAGAGAGGAGAGAATCTTAAGCAGACTCCCTGGCTGAGTGCAGAAACTGACAGGGCTAAATCTCGTCACCCTGAGATCATGATCTCAGCCAAATCAAGAGTTGGAACGCTTAGCTGATTGAGCCACCCTGTGTCCCTATGTTAGTTTTTTTTTATGACTGAAATATAAACTACAATCATAAAATGCTATGTTTAGAATCTTGTTAATGTAAATATATCTTTTTGTAAGAAAATTAGTAAAATCATTTAGAGAGGCAAACATGAAAATCAAGTTTTTTTTTTTTTTTTTTAAGATTATTTATTTATTTATTTGACAGAGAGAAATCACAAGTAGATGGAGAGGCAGGCAGAGAGAGAGGGAAGCAGGCTCCCTGCTGAGCAGAGAGCCCGATGCGGGACTCGATCCCAGGACCCTGAGATCATGACCTGAGCCGAAGGCAGCGGCATAACCCACTGAGCCACCCAGGCGCCCAAAAATCAAGTTAATCTTACTAACTTTTCACGGCTTGAATAGGGCAGATATCCTGTTTTTGTGTTGTCTTGGTACAATTTACCAACAGTGAATGGAAAACAAAACAAAACAAAAACAAAAACATTTCAGGAGAATTAAAAGAGTTTTAAGGTTAAATTAAAATTTTAAAATTAAAATTTTATTAAAATTTTATATTAAATTAAAATCAGTGTTAAGGTTAGGAAACAAATATTTACACAAAATTTCACATTTATCTTTGGTAAAAAGTAGCAGTGATTGGAATGCTGAAACTCATGCCAAAATTTCAGCAGCCATTTATGCTAAAATGGAAAATATAAATAAGTAAGACTGCCACATGAATATGAATGACATTTTTTATAAACAATTTGTCAAAAAAGAGAAACTGTGAACTCTGGAAATTTAAATTTGTATCATAAATTGTCTATAAAATTCATATAATGATTTTTAAATATAAATGAATTTAAAAACTGAACATTATTCTCCTGTAACTACTTTGCTTCAAATAGTATTCATACAGTGAGCCAGTAGACCAGAATCACAGGGAGAGTTGAAAATGTTCATGACATGAAGAAAATACTACTCTTACAGTTTCTGCTTACAAACCTAGGAATAAATCTCAGTAGAATGTCAAGAGATAAAAGAAAGGAGTCTCAATGGGAAAATAAAGTGTATCTTTTCTGTTGAAAATAAATTTGCAAGACAAGGAATATTTGAGTAAGGACAGCAAAAAAGCATAAGTGAAAATCTGTGCTTTTTCTTATTTTTACATCTTCAGTGTTCCAGAGTTCCTTGGTTTCTATAATTTTTATTGCTGTTGTTTTTGCCACAAGGTGTTTTGGCCTCATTTAAGTGATTTCCTGATTGACAGACTTATCTGTGATTTGGAGAACACTGCACAGCACAGAGCATTAGGGGATTTCAGTGAGCAGGTGTTAAACCTCTTGCAGAGAGTATTTCTCTTTATCAACCTCTAATCTTCTGACTTCAGAATTTTTAAACAGATGTTTCAGACAGATTTTCTCTACTTTTTGTGTTTCCATGGGGTTGTCTTTCACCTGCTTAATGGCTTCTTTGCCAAATAACATAACACGAAAGCAACTTGAAGTGCACATTTTCACTTCCCCTGTGTGAAGAGAGTTTCCTATTTGTGTTTCTATACTTTTGTTAATTTTCCTCTGAAAGGTAGAAAGTTAGTAATAGAACTCAAATTAATTTCTCTATTGGATTTTAAGATGTGAGTATATTGACTATCTTGTTCATTATCCCAAAGCTTGGAATTTTCTGTTTACAGAGTTTCCTGAATACCACAGGTCTTCAGCCAATGTCTTTCCTTTGTGCAGACTGATGACTGTAAGGTTTCTTTCTGATCCAAATTTAACAAGAGATTGGAAACAAGAGGAGTTAGTATAAATATAGGGCTGCTGAAAGCCTGGATTTAAGAAGTTGATAGCAACAAAGGAATGGAATGCTTATTTAGGACAAAAGGGACTATATAACATGTGTATTTGGGTTCTTGGTATGATATTATACAGAAATTACCTATGAATGTCTAGCACACTGATGGGATAAACTTGCCAGAATTTTATGTATATTCATTAACTGTGATATGCTTCCTGGGACAATAATTTAATTTTTAAAAATATTTTATTTATTCATTTGACACAGAGAGAGAGAGAGAGAAAGAGAGCATAAGCAGGTGCAGAGGCAGGCTGGACAGGGAGAAGTAGGCTCTTGCCAAGCAGGGAGCCTGACACAGGGCTCTATTCCAGGACCCCCAGATCATGACCTGAGCTGAAGGCAGATGCTTACCCAACTGAGCTGCCCGGGTGCTCCTGTGCTTTCTTCTTATAAGGGCACTCATTCCATCATGGGGGTCCCATCTTCATGACCTCATTACTGCCTAATACCATCACACTGGAGTTTAGGGCTTCAACATATGAACTTTGGGGGTCACAAATATTCAGTCCATACAATAACCATTTTGTAAATATGCTTCCCAATCACCACCCTCTGTTTGCCCAAGGTAATCACTATCCTAACCTCTAACTTCCTAGAATAGGTTTTTTTTTTTTTAATCTTATTTATTTATTTGAGAGAGAAAGAGCACACATGAGCAGGGGACGGAGCAAAAGGAGAGGGAGAGAGCAAGTCTCAAGCAGACACCATGCAGAGTGTGGAACCCGATGTGAGGATTGATTTCACCATCCTGAGATCATGACCTGAGCTGAAACCAAGAGTTCTACACTTGACTGACAGAGCCACCCAGGCATGGAACAATTATTTTAAGTCAAGAAGTAGCCAAGTTTATAATGAGCTTGTGTGCACAAGAAAGTCTTACACTCAGAAGTGGAGTGGTGAAACTGAATGTACCATGGTATCATCATCAACCTACATTTCTTGGCCAACCACAAGGAAACATGTTCTTTATTGTCTCTCAGGTGGAAACTAAGAAAGAACATTTGTGAAAATAATCTGTTCAGATACCAGATACTAACAATTATAATCTCTGAGACTTCATTACCGTAAAGTTTGTTACCATAAAGGTTTTTATGCATAAGTATCACTAGCAAGTGGGAAAGAAGCAGTACCAGAAGGAAAGATTTAGACTATCTGGGTGAAATTAGACCTGCCAGATTGAGCACTTATAGAAATACTTTCTGGGGATGTTGATGGTTAATTTTATGTGTCAACTTGTCTGGACTAAGGGATGCCCAGATAACCACAAAGCATATCTGAGGGTTGTCTCTGGAATGAATTAACATTTGCATCAGTAGACTGAATAAAAAGATGGCTTCACAAACGTGGGTGGGCGTTATCTAATGCATGGAGGTCCTAAATAGAGCAAAACAATGGGAGAAGGGCAAATTTTCTCTTTACTTGAGCTGAGGCATTCACTTTCTTTGTCCTTGGACATCAGTGTTCTTGGTGCTTGGGCTTTCAGACCCATACTGAGATTTACACTGTATCCCCCATCCCTGCTTCCAGGTTTTTGGATGCAGACTGAATAACCTTACCAGCTTTTCCTGCTTCTTCAGCTGCAAATGAGTTTGTGGGCCTTCTTGTCCTCCACAACTGTGTGCCCTACCTCCCATAATAAATCTCTTCCTATATATCCTATTGGTTCTGTTTTCCTGGAGAATCCTGATGAGTACAGGGATCTTACAGAAAGTTAGAGATTCTAAACCAGCAATTGAGGGTGAGGGTTATTGAAATTTACATTGTATTGTAGACTTGTCCAATATCAATGTCAACCTCCTTCTACTATATCTTCTCTGAGCAGTCTGGAATACTAACTTTCTTGGATCCTTGTGTCCCTGAAGTTATAAATGTAATTTTGAGTCCATAGTCAAATATGGTGAAATGAGAAATGGAATGCAGAGCAGGACTGACCTGCTTAGAAAACCAATGCCAGAGGTCTTCTTTTCCTGGATGAGCTGAGGATTTGTGATTGTTACAGAAAAAGCAATACCATTTCTGTCCAATTTTGTAAAGTGGCCTTGGTCGCATGCCTGTTGTGGGCTCATCCTTGAAATCATGTGTTTGCCTTTCTCATTATTCTATAATCCAATTAGTACCCTGAAAATCACTTTTCACTTAAACCATTCATAGAGGTAACAATTCTTTGAAACTGAATTATGACCAATATAATCAATAGATGTCACTCCATCACTTCCTAGAAGTTGCCAAGGGATGAGGAAAATTAGATTACATATGGCAGAGGGATACCAAAGTGGATTGACTTGTCACAGTGAGGTAGTATAAAGAAGTCAAGTTGAGCATAGGCATAGGTCACAAAGGGAACTTACACATACACTAAATACCTTATCTGTTTTCTGGATGGAATGAAGTCTGTGGCTATTTGAAGCCTTCTAATATTTCTCCTCACTGGAGGGCATTGACATCACCAGCATCCATCCTTGGTAATGTCCACAAGCACACTTAGCCTCCCTGATATCCATCCATAGTTCCTCATTTCTAACTTTAGAGATCCCCCTTCTTTTTTTGTGCAATGACCCACCTCATCACTTAAGAGTCATCATATCACAATGACCCACTCATCAAACACTTCAGTTTAAAATGCAGTGTCTCCTTCCCTCTTTTTTCTCATAATAATCTCTTATAAATATTAAGCCTTATCTTTGACAGCAATGCTGTTTTTGTTTTACTTTCCCCTCTCCCAAGCTCACAGGCTGCAATTTCTTGCTGACCTAACTTGCCTTACTTTTCAGCATACACCAGATAATCAGTTATCCTAACTGTGCCCTTTCCAAAAGAGGTTATAACATAATTTAGGTCATGAAACTAAGGTTATATTATGGAATTTTAATTAAAGGAGTGATAAGGGCATTTTCAATTTGTTGAGGACAAATTGGCCTATCAAATGTTGAATGAACCCTCATTATTAATCTATACTGACTTCACTTATATTTGATATACACTTCAATGCTCCATTTTATTTTTTGCAAGTCCAAGAAAATCCATTACTATTCTCTTCACTCCTGAGGGATCCTATGTCTGTCTACCTCCTCAAGATCAGAATATTTGATGTAAGCTTCTTCCCTTCCTTTCTATGATAATGTCTTTATCACAATCTCTACTGCCTAAAGTGAATTTCATGATTATTTATCCTTCCTTTTTTTTTCTGGAAATCTTCTCTTTATCATCTCTTTCATTTGTATTTTTAACTGCTCTAATTATATTGGTTTTCTCCCTTTGTAGCTATAAATATGCCATGCCCAAACCTTCATTTTCTTAAAAAAACAAATGAAAAAAGAAATAAAACAGAAGGATGCCTGCCACTCTCAATTTTATAATAGGAGTGTGACAATCCTGAAAGTTTGCTCTGTTAGCAGCAAGTACAGGAGAAGAAAGAGGGATGTCAATGGCACCTGAAAGATATTTATGGCTCCAGTAAAAAGCATTTGGAATAATGGCAGGGGCTGGAGTGCACAGGCAGATGTGAATGAGAAAATAAAGAGAAAATGAAAGAATGCTCAATATAGAAAGAACCGGATAGTAGAGCTAGAGTGTGGAGAGGGGGTGGATTTGATGATGTGTGGTGCAAAACTTTGGAGGGAGAGAAAGGAAAAGAGGTCATTGAAGAAAGTTTGCTATTATTTTTGTGAGATAATTTCTTTCTAACTAAGTCTTTATGTAAAGCCACAGTAAATTTGTCTCTATTTTTTCCTACTAGATATGGCATATATTTTAGACTGGTACCAAGTTCTATTATATTTGCATTTCAAATACTTTGTATTTAACTTTAACACAGGGATTTTTATATAACAATGATTTGGGGAGACCGGATTGATAATGTCTCAGAAATTAGCCTAATTCTAACGTAATTAAAAACAATTAATTTTCAGTTTCAATAATATATTTATGTAAAAATAATCAATGTAGGCATTTAGTAAACAGAAGTATCTTAATTTAGGGGAGGATAGGGATATGGATGATAGATGCCTCTTGTCTGTCCTACTCGGCTATAAAACAGCATGTTTTTATATTTCCATAGGATCATTTATACAAAGCTGCTGCATCAAAATGGCTGCTTTGTGTCCCAATTCATCAGTTATATGATTTAGGAAGAAATAAATCCATGAAACTCTAGTACCAGAAGCATGACCGAGGCTTAATAAAATTTAATGACTCAAAAAAAAAATAGCATAATGTAGGTCATGAAACTGAGGCTCTATTATGCAATCTTAATTAAAGGAATGATTTGCATAGGCAAATAGTAATCATACAAGTTGAAATTCAGTCAAACTATTAAGGTCAGCTGAAAGTGCTGACCTTAATATATATTTACAAACTTAAATGACAAGTGACTTTTTTTTTACAGAATCCAAAACAGCATATGTAAATTCACATTTGATGTGAATAATATGTAAGGGAATGAAAATCAGATTAGTGCTATTTCTCAGAAAATCATCCAATTTAAATGTTATATAACATTTCCTTGAGGATAGTACATTAACTAAAACAAATCAATAAGGAATATTATTAAAAGGGTTGTTACTAAGTCACTTCGATGATAGGAGACATGAAAGACAAGAGATAGGTAGTGAAATATATAGAATTTGCTGTTGTTGTGCCTAGTAATTAAAAGTATTTCTCCCTTGCAAGAAGGAATGTTAAAATGTTGTTACCATGTCATATCTCAAAAGCTTTTAAAACTGTTTTGCTTACATATTTTGCTTTGTATAGAATTGCTATCAATGAGTTTAAAATTATTTTCTATGTCAGTATTGGGTAATCTTAGGAATGGGTTAATGGAGGTTAGAATGCAAAACTCAGATCTAATTTCATGTAAGTAAATGAAGATTTTCTTTATCTAAAGCCTTTTTAACCCAGAATAATGAGCACAGCAGTCGAGATGGGTTATGAATGAAAATGTAATCAGCTGGCAGCTGAGTTCAAGATATAATTATGTTACTTGTATAAACATGTTATGGTGCCCCAATGTAAACCAGGCTCTACAAGATAGGTAGTTTATCCAGAAGGGAATCCGAGATTAAAATGCCATAGCAGTTGTAAGAATCATTGTAGGGAACTGTCACTTTTCTTAATTGCAAAGGAAAATTTTCCTAGAATATTATTTGAACTTAGAATTGATTTGTCTGTAGGGCATTGTTAAATTGCTGACATTGGACAATGCATATATAATCTAAATGGGCTGGCTGCACCAGTGTGAATGGTACAATAGAGTCACTGCAATATTAACAAATTGAAACTCTCTGGCTTGCTTTTGTAACCGGGAACATTTGCTTCAAGGCCAGAGATGGAGGTTGACATCTTCTCTGTAACATTTTAAAAATATACATGGAAGAAAGAAATTTCTAGAAACAGCAAAGTTGAAAAGTGTTTATCAATTATCATTTAAGAATAGGCCCACTGTTCTATAAATGATTAAATGTCTTTAAGTCATCAAATAAACTAATAGAAAATAGATTGTCTCCTGTGGCAATTTTTGGTCTTAGTTCACTTTTGCTCTTGAATCACCCTGCTCCTAGTCTATTGGAAAATCTGCCTCTGCTGGGTGTTACTCTTTAAGGCCATAAAGTGGTGTTATCTGGGGCTGTCTTTATTTCAGAGATTTTAATCTTGTGAACTTTTAATTTTTTTAAATTATTGCCTATTCCTACTGAGTATTTTGTTGAAAAGCTATTTAATAACCCGTGATGTGCCATACCTCAAGTTATCCTTTTGCTCTGTTCACTGTGCTTTGTCTCAGATCAGT
This sequence comes from Neogale vison, assembly GCF_020171115.1. Lineage (NCBI taxonomy): Eukaryota > Metazoa > Chordata > Mammalia > Carnivora > Mustelidae > Neogale > Neogale vison. The sequence goes on along the minus strand of NC_058096.1, from coordinate 33,499,764 downwards.
TTCCCTGTCCCCTTCTTCTCCCTTACCCAGGTGTCTAGAAATTTAAAGAACATCTTGTATATTTTAATATTTTAGGGAGAATTAGTTCTACATTCTTCTATCACATTGATGCATTCAACCATTTTCTTACTCAAAAACAAATCCTCCTTCATTCTCTGAAACTGACCTCGCCACACACTAATTCTTTAGACTCTAGATCATCCTATCTGATATTTGATATCTAATAGAAAAACAGCTACAGCCCAAACTGCAAATGAGCATCTAAAATAGAGTGAAATGTTTCCACTCATTATTTTGGTCTTTTCCACATTTGTTAATGGTGGAATTTTCTGTCTCTTTAAATAGTAAAATTTCTTATTTCTTTCAGTCAGAATATATTTATCACTTCTTGACATCTGATACATAATGATCATATTTCATTTTAACTTGAAGATGAAAAATATCAAAGTAATTCTTGAGAATTTTCCTAAAATTGGTTATCTTATTACATTTTTTAAAAAAAATCTGTGAATCTAGACTTTTCACAAATGAACACATTTCTAACACTAAAGACAAACAATGTCACACATACCCGATTAACTACATGTGCAATATTATATATCAAATTACACTGTTTCATAAGCCAGAAGAATCAGGTTCTAGCCATTTCAGTTCTCTGGGTCTCATGAACTCATTGTGACTGTTTCTCACAGTAACAGTATTTTTACTGTTTCTTTAGTTTCGTTAGCAAAGGCTATCATGAAATATCTGGATTAGTCTATAGCTACTTGTGAGGTAAGAAACTAAATATCAAAAGGCAACAAATGTGAAAAATGGGCAATTATAAAACTTAGTTTATTAATATTTGTATTCTTTTTCTAGGGCTGCTATAACAAAGTACCGCAGACTTGGTGGCTTAAACAACAGAGATTTCTTTTCTTGTGATTCTGGAAATTGTAAGCCTGAAATCCAGGTGCCAGCAGGGTTGTTTTCTTCTGAGGCCTCTCTCCTTGGCTTCTAGATAACTTTCGTTTCCTCTTTATCTTCATCTGATCTTCCCCTTATTTCTATCCCAGTTCCAACCCCTCCTCTTACAAAGATGTCAGTTATATGGGTGAAGGTCCACTCTAACAACCTCATTTTAACTTTATTACCTTTTTAAGACTTTGTCTCCAAATTCAGTCACATTCTGAAGTACTGAGAATTAGAACTTCAGCATATAAATTTGGGTCACAATTCAGTCCATTACAATATTAAATTAAATAAGACATTAAAATAAATGTATAAAAATACAGGAATTATAGCAAATATATGTTTGAGAAATGATTTGCAAAGTGCGAAGCCAGATGACTGGGCTGAAATATGTATTTACTTCACTTCTCCTGCTGAGCTTACCTATGGCCTAAAATGGCCAATTTCAGCCATCCATGCACCTCTCTCCAAAGCCCAGAACACGACTCTCAGATCTGTGCCGCAGACCATAATGTCATCAAAGGACAGATGCGCAATTCGTATCAGCAGCATCTGTTTCAAGGACAGAGATGAAAAGGTTGATATCTTTGCTGTGACATTTTCAGCATACAAGGAAGAAAAAAATTTCTAGAAGTAGCAACATTGAAAAGTGATTAGCAATGACAATTTAGGAATATTTCTACCCTTCCATAAACTATTGAACAAAATTTTTATTTTTTGAACAACATCTTTAAATCATTCTGTGAGCTAATAGAGAGAAAAATGTCTGTAGGTGGAAGTTTTAAAATGTAATCTCAATGAAGAAATACAGTATCCTTTAGATGATAAATTACAAATGAAAAATATGCCCTCAGTGTCTCTAATGGTAATGTGACTATTTTCAAGTATCCTTTATTTTGATTACAGACATGCTGCTAGGTTTTTGATACAATTTTATTCTTTGCTTTGTTTGATCATATATATATATATATATATATATATATATACAAATTTATGTATTTCTCTATTCTTTCATTAGTTGATTCATTTGGGAAATTTAGACTCATTTAATTGTGTTAAAGTAATAGCTTAGTTGCATAAGCTTTATGACTTACAATATGTTTTATAAATTTAACATTTCATTAAATAATCAAAACAACTTAAAAATAGTACATTTATTATAATTTAGATAGAGTTATTAAGGTCTGGAAAAAACAGCATTAACTATCAATGAGGGGCAGGCTTTCCCAGTTATAAAACAGATTTTTTTTTTAAAGATTTATTATGTATTTGTAAGGAAGAGAGTGAGCACAATCAAGCAGAGCAGCAGGCAGAGGCAGAGAGAGAAGCAGGCTCCGTTTTGAGCAAGAAGCCCAGTGTAGGCCTCCATCCCAGGACCCTCGGATCGTGACCTGAGCTGATGACAGTGGCTTACCTGACTGAGCCACCCAGGAGTTCCATAAAACAGATTCTTGAGCCTAGATTGGGAAAAAAATATATATTCTCACTCTACTTTCAAAACAAAAAATAATCTTATCTGTCCAAGGCTAAGAACCAGTTTAATTACAGAGGAAGAAACAAATGATTTTGGGTTAATAAGGGCACAGACCCAGGGTATTGCTTGCTTGTTTCTAATGGGGTAAAGTTCAACTAAAATGGTTATATGTTGAACAAAATATTTGAGGGCATTTTATTTTCTTGTGATAGAAGAATTGAATATCAGAAAAAAAAGTTCTATTTTAAGTGAAGAGATGAGTGGGATCAAAGTTCATAAAGTCCCATCAACAAGTCACAAATACAAAAACATTTTGTATATTGACAAATTACCTTCAATTCTAACACTAACTCTGTAAGGTCTAATATGAATCGAAAAAAAAAAAGAGAGAGATTTCCTTGTTACTGAGGTGATTTATTTCTCCTTTCTTTATAGATCATTTCTTATTAAATTTTCTTTAATTTACTTCTCAAGTATAATCTTACCCAAAAGCACTTTTTTTCATCCACAGAATTAAATAAATCTAGTATATCACAATAAAAGTACAGTTTTCCAGGAATTATGACAAAATAAAAAGCTTCCATTAATAGTGATATCAATGTTTCAGTTCTCTTTTCTACAATATTTCAAAAATATCCCTCCATTATTAATATATAAGGATTTAACATCAATACAAAGAGACCAGACTTCATATAAAACCCGAAGTCAATTTCTACCACCTAAGCCTTCTTTTGTGTAAATGCAAAAAGGGCCAAATATTCAGCAGAAGAATAAAATCACTCATATTTTGGATCAAATTATGATGGGGTTAAGTAAAATTAAAATGCATATCCTTGGTAAACATATTAATTCAAATCTAGCCATGTAATTAGAATGCTGAATTATTAGATGGAGATTAGATGAGTTTTTCTTGGGTGAATGAATATTCACTATATATCCCAAGACACATTCCAATTTCATCAACATTCTAAATGTGCACTTCTGTTATCACTGTGCTCTCCTGATTTATAGTATTTTTCTTACCCATACTTCCTATATTTAAAGAAAAAAAACTTCATATCTATCATTAGTATATTGAAAGTGATGCACTAAGTTCAGTTTTTTTAATAGATAATTTTAGTCTGTATAACATCCCATGCTTCAATAACTGGCAAGGGAGTTGTTATCCAAATGTTTTAAATATGAGTATGTTAGAATATTCAACTAGAATCAACTATGCAGTTCCTTCCTTTCAAAATGATTCAGAAGACTTCTAAAAAAAAACTGTTTACAATATTTAAATAGGATAATAGAATGATTTAAATTAAAATCAGCTAAACAATGCTATTAAATGTGAAGAGAATCCTGCACATATGACAAATTTATAAACATATTCAGATGTGCAATTAACAACTGTTTAAAATCAAACAGTCCATGCAATTTGCTAATTTTAGAGTAAATAGTTATATTTAATATTTTAGTATATGAATGCCAAATACCTCATGCAACTTAGAAAATAATATATTAGGAGAAAAGTAGAATATCTAAGGTGATCAGAATGAAAAGCACTGCTTCAGTTTTACTTTCAAGTCAGCAAGGTGATATCAATCTACTTTATTATGTCAATCTATTATGTCAATCTACTTTAAATGGCTTACTTTCCTCTGGTGGGAATATAGACTAAATATCCTCTCTGTTGTATTTATGTAGTAGTGATTTTTTATGGAATAGATTTTGATAGAATAGAGTCTATAGAATAAAAACAATAGAATAGAATAATAGAATGAAATTATCAGAATAAATAACTTAGGAACAAGTCATCATAGTGGTCAGACTCTGAGGTCAGAAGTCTGGATTCAAATAAACCCTCTCACGCTTCATTGTGTAAGGACTTGGATCATGTTACTTGAGGATTCTGAGCCTCTGTTTCCTCAAAGGTAAAACAAAGTTAACATTAATGAATGGGTTGAAGAACTCTTGTGGAGATCACACAAGTCATAGTGAATAAAGCACTTGTCATAACCTCTTACACATTGACTGTCACCTTCGCGAGGTGGGAATCCTGGTGATCAGAGCTGAAATGATGGGGGACTACCGAGGGATATCAGTAGATAACTTTACTTCTTACAATCACTTCTTTTATACTTTACACAAGATCCAGTTACAAACAGGATATAGATTTACATGCAGGACTGAACTGCGGGTGAGATGTGAGCTACGTGCAGGATGTGGGCTACCTGTAGGCAATCAAGTGGGACAAGTAAACAATGATTATCTCTTAGCTTTAAATGACAAGAGCAGGGGCGCCTGGGTGGCTCAGTGGGTTAAGCCGCTGCCTTCGGCTCAGGTCATGATCTCAGGGTCCTGGGATCGAGTCCCGCATTGGGCTATCTGCTCGGCAGGGAGCCTGCTTCCCTCTCTCTCTCTCTGCCTGCCTCTCCATTTACTTGTGATTTCTCTCTGTCAAATAAATAAATAAAATCTTAAATGACAAGAGCAAGTTAAGGATTCTCTACACTTAGCAGATCCCTCCAAAGGAGGATATGAAAGCTCTCCAGGGATTCTCCCATGTTTATTCCAGGCGTTGACCCAGGAAGACTCTTGCCTTCCATCTCCTGGAGCTTTCTTACAGGATCCGACATGACCCCAGTCACGGTGGTGAGGATCCAGGTTGTGTTCCAACAATTGACACTTTTATTTTATTTTATATTTTTATTTTATTTTATTTTATTTTTTAAGGATTTTGTTTATTTATCTGAGAGAGAAAGAGAGAGAGAGCGCGCGCACAAGTGTGGGGAGGTGCTGGGCAGAGGGAGAAGCAGACTCCCCACTGAGCAGAGAGCTCCAACCCAGGACCCAAGATTATGACCTAATCAACTGAACCACCCAGGTGCTTTTCACTTTGACACCCTTTAAGTGGAAGATATTATTACACATTTTGCAATTTTCTAATCATCCACTTAAAATTGTTGCAGTATATATTCCTGCAGAAGGAAATTTTTCTCATTGCCTTTATATGGAGAAAGAACAAAAGTTGAAAACAAGTCCAGAATAAAAAATTATTTTGATCACAGAAATTAGTGGTATGTTCAAAAGGGGAACTTTAGTGTAAAAAAAAGTTACTTTTGAGATACATGTTCAAATAATTGTTATGTTACAGTGTTACATAAATAAATCAATTAAAATGCAAGATTTCAATATTTAAGACAAAATATTATATATAACTAAAAATAAAGAAATAAATGTGTTTATCTCTGTTAGAATCAGTATTTTTACTCCTTAGTGTATTGAAATATGTTGGTTGGGGAAAAAAGTAAGTATCTTTTTTTTCCTTGACCAGTTGAGTATTTTATGGGTTATGCTTTATCATTAGGTTTCGACCACCCTTTTTTTTTTTTTTTTTCATATAAATTAGGACTAGAAACCACTTCCTTGGCAAATGGGTGATCTTGGAGAAGTGGTCAAACTCCTGTATTTTTAAAAACAATGTAAACAACTATTTTTTCCAGGAGAAAAATTTGGTATAATGTATGCTCTTGGGAACCTGTCCCAAAGGTTTACTTCACAGAACACACATATAGAAAGAATATGCAAAAACCTAAATACAGTCAAACCTCACTTTTCATGGTCCTCACACATGTGAATTTTCATTACCATGATTTAGTGGTTTAATTAAATAACATCAGTCCCCCCCAAAATTTTTAAATTTCTGTTATCACAGTATGTTAACTGTGAGTAATTCCATGAAGTACACAGTGTACCGAGAGATATTCAGTCGAAAAGTCATTATGTCAAAAACAGATACACATCATAATGACAAAAGTGTCATTTTTCTCAGTCTGCACATCCGTTTAGTCCATGAACAAAACTAAAGCATAAAGTTGTATTGCTTCCTTTTGTCAGTAATAAACTCACATGATATGGTACAAAAAATGATTAGTCAAGGGAGGAAATTGGCTGAAAAGTGAAAGTGAACAAAGAAACAAGAGCAAAAAAAAAATTATCGCTCTGGTTGTAAAACATGAATTGAATGTAAATTGAGTTATGGTAGAAATAGCTGACAACTGGGATTTTACACTGCTGTAATTCGTGGGACTGTAAACATGGATACAGACAAACTCCATGAAGACCAACTTATAGACCTAAATGAGGAAAGTAGTTGTAAGGAAAAGGATAAAGACATACCAGTGGAAGTGATACCAGTAAAAACTCACATTAAAGACAATCTAGGAAATATTATACAACATTGAAACACACACAAAAAATCATTGTTGGAAGCTGATCCAAATTTAGAAAAAGTATGATAATTGATCAAGGCAGAGCAAAATTCCTCACTTTGTATCCATACTATATCAAACAGTAAAGACAAATACCAGTCCAATTATTCTTGATAAGTGTTTTTGCAGAGAAATAAAATACTTCTCAAGGTGTCTAATATTTTATTTAAATAATGGAAAATTAAGTATTAACTTTACTACTTTTAATCCATATGTATTTATAACAAACACTAATAGAATTTTAATATTCTGGTTAAGGTTTTTAAAGATCATGAAATAGTTATAATTTTTTCAATTAAGATCACTTTATATGCTTTAGCCTGCGTGGTCGTTCAGACAGTCTTGCAACACGATGAGAAGTAAGAACTTCTTATCTGAGTATTTGTTATTCATGAGTAAAGAACTGACATGTGACTCTCATTTATTACAATGAATATCAATTAGTAAGCATATGTATATTAATGAACTCATACAGCATATATATACATATATATACATACATTATAAATATACTTGATTGTTTTAAAAGTTAAGCAAGTTAGATAGAAACTGTTTTCTTGTTTCTGGTAATACTGATGATAAAAGTATTAAACTAATATGGACTATTATCACTATCACCAAGCAAACAAATGAGCCCACCAAAATATCAAAAGCAGTGATCATATTTTGAAGTTAAATTCATATCCAGAAAAAAGTGCAACTACACCAGAGGGTCCCATGAAAGTCATATCCAAATACATCACAGTGATTATATGACACATGTTGTACTAAATCAGAGGTAAAATATATATAAATTTACAAAATAATTTTCATATGACATGGTTTCTAGTGAATCATTAAGACAAATGATAAAGAAAATGTTATAAATCATATTCCTATTAAAAGAACAGTCCCCCCCACCCCCAAAAAAACCTTCTGTAAAATCTAGTAGGGGAGAGTACACTTTAATACCACATGCCCTAAACAATAGAAAACTTTTTTTAAATATTCATAGTAATATGTCTAAAATGTTTAGAAGCCACACAAATGACTAAGAAACAAGAATGTGTGATAAAAACAAAAGCAGCGGAGGCTACCCATTATTAAAAAAATTTTTGAGAGATCCTACCTGTGCTGAACTAGGCAAAATCTATATGCTTACTTTTAAATAATTCCTCAAATTCCTCAACTATAAATTGACTCTAAGAGAACACCAAAACAGGGTGCCTGGGTGACTCAGTTGGTCAAGCGTCTGCCTTTGGCTTGGGTCATGCCCAGGGTCCTGGAATGGAGCCTCACGTCAGGCTCCTTGCTTGGTGGAGAGCCTGCTACTCCCTCTAGCTCTGCCTTCAGCTCCCCCTGCTTGTGTTCTCTCTCGCTCCCTCTCTCTCTGTCAAATGAATGAATAAAATCTTAAAAAGAGAGAGAGAGAATACCAAACCTACAGAAAGCACATCAGATGTTCATCATACTGTATAAATAAAACATGATCTGTGAAATAACTTGCAACCTTCCAAGTGTTATGCAAAAATATGTTATAACTTGTTCCCTTAGTTGAGCCAAGTCCGACATTGGCGACTGTCTTTTTTAATAATATCAAGTCCAAGATACATTGTATAGACACTATTCAGAGAATTGTTTTAAATATATGTTTTAAAGAAGTAAAAGACATCAGCATTTCTTTATAATTTCATTTTTCAACATTAGTTTGGATCAAAATGAATCACAGAACATGTAGACTCAACAAGAGGCAATTTTAATATGGGTCAAATATATTAACCTTGTTCTTGGTATTATTGAGATGTCTTGTAGGGAATCTTGTCTAGTCAGGAGGGCCATAAAAAAAAGTTTCAGCTGTAACTTACTACACACTAAAGTGATCTGACTCCAACTCATTTGTGATTAATAAGTGGTGACAAAGGGTTATTCATGACTATGTACATGCTGCAAAACTCATGCCATTCTGGAAGCAGTGCTTGTTTTATAATTTATGAAACATTACATCTCATTATTTTCTAGCAAGGTGTGTGAAGGAACCAAATCCTCAAAATCCACTCTGTTGTTAGAACATAAGCTTGATTTCCTAGTGGATATCCTGACTTAATTGCTTCAAAATCTGGATTCACATTTATTTTCGAAGGTTATGCACATGCTATGATCCTTTTGCTTTCCAATGTCTTCTATTATATTACATAAAAGATCCTCTCAAGATAAAGTTTTGATAAGACATTATTCAAAGGAACTCTTCTCTATACATTTATTCATTGTATATTTGAGGACATATAAGTAAAAGAATAAGAGGAAAGGAAGAAAAGACTTGCATGCATAATCCAAACATTAAGGGTATTTAATAGTTAATCACCAATGTGGAATTGTATTGCTTGTATTTGAGAATAAACGTTTCCAGGATAACACAGTGATTAAGTACACAAACACTTGACCTCAACTAACCATGTAAACTTGACCTAGATATTGACTGAACTCTCTATTCTCTGTTTTCTAATCTGTAAAATGGTGATGAAAATGGTAAATAACTTGGGGCACCTGGGTGGCCCAGTTTGTTAAGCATTTGAGTTCAGCTTAGGTCATGATCTCAGGGTCCTAGGATCAAACCTTGTACTGGGCTCCTTATTCAGAGGGGAGTCTGCCTATCTCTTGCCCTCTGTCCCTCCCCCCACTTGTGCACTCTCTCTCTCAAATAAAAAAATAAAATCTTTTAAAAAATCTTTAAAAAAAAAGGTATCTAACTCAACAAGGAGAAAGAAATGTACCAAGAAGGGCACGATACATAGGATTTTGAAATTATTATTATTTATTTATTATATATATAATTATATGTATTTATATAGAAATTACATATTTATATGTAATATATAAATACATATATAATATAATATAATAATTATAATTATTATTATATATTATTATTAAATAACACAAAGTAGGTTGGAAAGAAGTGACTTAAGACTCATGGCAAAGGAAGTACTCAAGAGAATAAAAATCGGTGACAACTCTCCTCCTGGCAGGTAGAAATGTGAACAGATGTGGATATTAGATTAATCAGTATTTCATCTATTTGAGCTGTTTTAATAAAATAGTATAGACTGGGTGGCTGATAAACAACAAAATTCATTTTCTACAGTTCTAGAGGCTGAGAATTATAAGATCAAGGTGATGGCAGATTCTGTGTCTGGTGAGGGTTCACTTCCTGGTTCACAGATTCTGTCTTCTTTCTGTGTCTTCACATGTGAATGGGGTAAGGAATTTCTGTGGACTCTTCTTTATAAGGATGCTAAGCCCATTCATGAGGGCTCCACCCTGATGACCTAATCACCTCCCAAAGACCCCACCTTCTAATAAGAACACCTTGGGGGTTATGATTACCACATATGAATTTTAGGTGGATACAAACATTCAGTTCCTAATGAGGGGATATCCAGATTTGGTAGCACAAGGATTATAGTTTCGTGGTTCTTTCCATAAGAACATGAACATGACATTTAAAATACAAACTTAATTGCAGTGGGACATGATTAAGTTATAATGAGAAACAATTTCCCAGAAATTACATTTGAAAAATGTAACAGAAACCATACATACTGTAAATCTAGAAAAATAACTTGCTATTTTCTTGACCCCCGACGCTATTATAATTTTCAGCAGGTTATATTATATATATAATATATATTTTAATTTTCCAGCAGGTTTCAGCTGGATTCTGACGATTCAAGTTGTATATGTAAAAAATATATATGTACTTACAAATTTTCATATATGTAAAAATATATGTGTACTTACACATTTTAATGTCAGTTGCCACTGAACACTTTGCTGTGACAATTTGAATTCTGGCTGGCACTTTCATCTCAAAACACTAGGTAAGTGGGCCCATAGTCAGGTATGAATAGTTCTAGAAGATAAACCTTTATGTCTTCCTGAAGGGAAAAAAGCTAACAATTCATGGAATTGGTTTCAAGACCCCTAAGTAAATCCACCAAAGGCAAACGTGAATCATCTTCTTGCTTGGCCAGATCCTTAAAAAGCCAGTCATTCAAATATTACCTTATTTGAGGGCAAGTGTCTTCCAGACTCTTCTTCCAGAGTTACTATGTTCATGTGTGAAGGGCTGACAAGTCCATATTGGTGAGAATATGCATGCAAAAGATGAAGAAAAGGCACACAAATGTAAAATATATTTTACTTATCCCCTTTATCTCCACAAAGGTCATGGTTATGGTAGATTTCAGAAGGATTTGAAGAAATGCGATGTAACTGGAGACATGATAGGGAAGGTACGTGAACCGTGGGTATCAAGACTGTTGAAAGGTGATATCATTTTAAAAAGAAAAACCCCAAAAGCAGAACAAGAGCATACAAAGCCATATTCTAGTGCATGGGTTGAGAACATGAGAAGCAAAGAGAAAAATAAATGATATTTGTGGAAAATAAATTGGTGAGACTTTGATGAGCCAGAATTTGGTATTTGTTATCAGATCTTAAAATGTAGAGAGTTTCTTTTGACCTTGGTAATTTTAGTCATATAACAATAGCTCCCTTGTGAAGTCCCACCTGAAAATGGGTGAGACCTTGAACTGCCCATGCAAGGGGTGATGAAATGCTTCTCTACCTTGCTGGTGATAATGGTTACATGTCTGTATAAGTTTATCATAATCTACAGAATTTTACACTAAAAAGAGTTAACTCCATGTCAATGATATCTTAATAAATATATTTTAAAAACTCCTTTTAGCAGTAGTAATAATAATAACAATACAAAGGAATTGAAAAACAGGAAAAAAGGTATTTTCAATTTAAATCACACAGGGCTAAGAGTTATAATCTAAAGTGTTTAAAATACTAAAATATGAAAATAAAAAATCCGGTAATAATTGAACAAAACCTAGAAATAGATAAATCATGAAAATAGAAACACAAAAGGCCCCTCAATATGTAAAAAGATGTTAACTTTACTCATAAAAGGAATAAAACTTTAAGCTGATTGTGTCTTATCAATTATTTTAAAACTTCTATTTGTGGTGACATACTCTACTGGCAATGCTCTAGGAAAACAAACTCTCTCATAAATTGCCGATGCATATAAAAAAATTCTAAAATACCTAGGAAGAAACTGTGGCACAGGACTAGAAGTGTTCGCACACCAGCTATGATGGCCATAGTCACCAGGCTGCATTCATCACAAAAGCAACATTAAAATGCAAACATCGAAGAGCTCAAAAAGAACATATGAAGATTTTCAATGCATAGAATGAGTGGCTAGAGCTTCCAGCATTTCAAATTTCTAAATTATGAAGAAAGCAATAGAATACCAAATACCGTTTTCTTAGGGAAAAAATGTTAGCATAGACAGATACCCTTTCCTTCCACTCCACTCCCTTCCTCAAGTTCTGGAAAAGGCACAATGACAAAATTTTCTGAGAGATTTCTCCTAATTAAGTTTAAGTAGACAGGTTAGGTCATGCATTCTAGACAAATAAAAACCATCCTGGTGAAACAACAATTAAGGGTAGAACTGGATTGTGAGAAAAATAATTTCCCCCGAGATATCTGCCCTAGAACCTGGAGATTGATTTGTTTCCTAAATGTGAGTGTGGAGATCTAGGTATTAATAATTCCATGTGTCTATGTAACTTATTACAGTCCTTAAATGGGAGACTCATCAGGCATTTTGTATTGAGATAGCACTTTTTCTGAGATCCTGAGAAATGATTGCTATTCTTATAAGAGAGTTCTCTATCTGTAACTGCCGAGACACCCTACTCTGCTTTGGCATCAACAAATCCTCGGACTTAGATTCAAAGGAAGCGAATAGGTAAGGATGAATTTTATAATGTAATTTATTTAGAATATAACTGAAAAGGGTTAAATACTTTTATTTTTGGACTTTAATTCCTTTGAAAGTTGACATCATTGGATTTGAATTTGCAATGGCATTTGATAGGGGACATTTAATTTCTCCCTAAAAATTTGATGAAGAGGAAATGGCTTGTATTGCATAATGAACAAATGAGTGAATTTGCAGTCCTAGGCACACAGAGGCCCTTTATGTAGTTCAGTTAATGCACTGTTGACTTCATAAAGGTGAAAGCAAAATTGTCCTATAGATGGCATTGGTTCATTCTTACTTGACCATAGGTACCTTCAAAGAGAAATAACTGAGTAATGTAAGGGGAACTGGTTTCTTGATTCCTGGTTTTTTCATTCCATACAAAGGGAGATCAAATAGTTGGAGATGACTTCCCTTTCTGTCCCTTCTGTCCAGAGTATTTTGAGTGTCATATGATTTCCTATTCAAGGAGGTAAATTGAACTTTCTTTGCTCAGGTTCTTCATTTTCCCTATTGGGAGTAACTAACTGCTAGGAGTAGGGGTTCTCTTCTGATATTCAGACCATAAATATTGATGAAATGCCTGCATGAGCTATGAGTGTGTGTTTGTGTGTTTGTGCTTGTCCTGAGTACATAATATAAGTAAACATGCACAATTCTGGCAGTTTGGGTGTATAAAACAAATCTTTGCTCCCACAGAAGTTAAGTCTTCAAATACAGTCTTTACAATAAACTGATAATTTGGCCTCCACTTGTTACAAGTTAGTCTTATTTCTTAATTTAATCAAAACAGTTAATTTAGAACAGTGCTACTTATTGGGACTTCACAAAGACTCTTTTAACAACTTTTGATCATCCTGAGATATAGAGCTCAGATTTAGCACAGAATTCAGCAAGGGAAATATACTATGTATCCTCTATCTTAATCCAACATAAGTGAATTAAAGGCTTTTAAAATAGTTTGGTAGCATGTTATTTGTTGATTTTTCTTATATTATTTGTGTATTATATTATTATTGTTACATAATATACATATCACATATGCTATATGACATATCATGTATATAATATATTATCATATTTAGTGTCTTCAAATTAAATTTTTTTGGTAATTCTGTTATAAGAGTTGTTAGACATCATGCCTATTCTATATTTCTAATACTCACTGGAGTTGAGCAATAGAATATGTAAGTGGAGGCTCTATTCCATGGAAATAAGTTGCAAGGAATCTTCTGACATAAAGACACTTACATTTATTCAAAACAAGCTAAAATTTTGCTTAAATATCTATGATGTTCCCTAAATATTCCAGGACATGGGAGTATAGTCGTGAACCAGATAGATAAAGCTTCTCATTTTATAAAGCTTGTATTATACTGAGGGATCTCAGTCAATAAACAGAGTAAAGTAAATGTATACATAAATACATTAATAAACTTGACATTTAAAGATAGTAATTGTTTTCATGAAGAAAATTTTAAAAACTACATACTGTATATCAGTTCTATATTATTATACATCAAAACAATTTAAATCTTAGTGTTTTAAATTTGCTCTTCTTACTTGCTCATGATTTGCTAGATTGATAATTTAGGCTGGGTTGTTGTTCATTTTGTCTCACCTGTGGTCACTTATGCAACCATACTCAGGTAGCAGCTTGACTAAGGTTGAAAGTTCAAGATGGCTTCATTACATGCCTCGAAGTTACTGATGGCTTTTGAAAGGGCCTCCCCAATAAGTTTGTCAGTTCTTCTTTAGATGGTGGTCACAATACAAAAAGAGGACAAATCCCAGTTCACAGGGCTTATTAAATGTCTCCTTGTGTCAGATTTGCTTATGTCCCATTGGCTTATGCAAGTCATCTGATGAAGATCAGAGGCAATATGGGAGGGAGCTACACAAGGGCATGATTACCGGGTGTTGTGTTAATCCAGGGCTATTAATGTAACTAGCTCCACAGAGAGTTACTAGGATGCATATGTGTATGTTGTGTTTATGTGGAAGAGTAGGGAACTTCCAGCAACTTCAGTAACCATGGAAGCCTTCAAATAGGAAGTAATATTTAAGCTCAGATATGAATGTTGAGAAACAATCAGCCTTGCGTTATAGTCTACTGATGAATGGATGAAGTTTTCTACATATTATAATGTCTCTTTTCATTTAACAGGGATATATACTGAAAATTATACTGAAATTAAAGAGAAAAAAATAACAAAATAATAACAATAACACTGCTGATACCAATAACTTGACTCTAAATATAATCATAAAATCCTTTGTTAAATAATGTCTAAACTTTTATTTTATGCTAGTGTAAATTATTTCACTTAATAGATTTATCTTTTAAAGTATTTGCTGCTAGCTTATTGAAATGTAATTGATTTTAATATGTTGACTGGTTCTCCTGCAATCTCAGTCTATTGACTTATTAGATATAATTGCTGTTTTGTAGGTTACTTAAGATTTTCTAAGTACATAGTCATATTTTCTGTAAATAGTTGTTTAATTTTTCTTTTCATACCATATTGCAGTGATTACTTGAAATCGTGGACATTCTTGCTTTGTTTTGAATCTCACTTCTTTTTAGGAATTTAGTGTAACAATGAGAGTGAAGGACTTCATGGGAATATGATTCTAAAGGAGATAGAGATAGAGATAGATAGATTGATTGAGATTGATTGATTCCCTTACTCAGTGTCAAGGAGAGAGGAGCAGATTGTTTTGTGTTTTCTTTTAATGTACCTGGATTAATTTCTCATTCATTCTTACCTTAAACGTGCATCCCCTGGAATCTCAGTTTTATGCACTATTGTCCTAATAGATTCCTCAGCTTTTATATCCCTAGATTTTATTCTCCATTTCCAATTCAGTCAATCAACAGAAGCCTAATATATCTAAGTTTCAGTGAAAATCCTCAGGCTGAGAATAATGTTTGGCACATGTGTTTGTCTTCTAGTATTGCCAGTTTGATTTTATTTGAGGGCATGGTCTATCCTTACTTTCAGGCCATCTCAATGATATATTTAGAAAGATGTTTTAAAAATTATACTAATTGGGGTGCCTGGGTGGCTCAGTGGGTTAATCCTCTGCATTCGGCTCAGGTCACGATCTTGGTTTCCTGGAATCAAGCCCCACATCAGGCTTTCTGCTCAGCAGGGAGCGTGCTTCCCCCTCTCTCTCTGCCTGCCTCTCTGCCTACTTGTGATTTCTGTCTGTCAAATAAATAAGTAAATCTTAAAAAAAAAAAAATTATACTAATCATTACTCCATTCAGTCAGAATGTTTAATCAGTGCATTGGAGGGAAAAAAGGCTATTGAAAACTGAAATTCAAACTTGGTCTTCAGAGGAACTGAAATTCCTTTGCTGATCTCACAGGATTTGGGGTATAATTAAATATGTCAATATATGTAAAATAATTAGAACAGTATCTTGTACTTAGAAAGTGCTGTATAGCTATTGGTTGTTTTGTTATTTGGGGAATTCAGTCATAGCATGGCTTTAAAGACAATTTTATGCTAGTAGGTAGCAAGAACTCCAACACACTAACATAAAAGATCAAAATATTAAGTCATTATTAAGTAAACTCATGTTTGTGAATAAATGTTTCTAGACTAAATTTGCTTTGTGACACCAGATGGAAATGTGGGATTTGGAGAATTTGAATTCTTCTGTGAGATAAATATGAGAGAATATGGAAGAAGTGGACACTGCCTGGGAAAGGAGACCTGAACAGCCAAGCCAAAAGTTGCAGTAAGATATGGAGATACAGAGATAGGATGATGAGGATGGAGCCTACACTTGCTGAGTGCTTGGTGTGTGCCAGGCACAACATTATGTTTTCCGGATAAAATAACTTCATGTAATCTGAAAGCTGTAGCTCCAAATTATCAGTATCGATGTAAATACTTACAGCATTAGATGAGGAAATTGAAATCAGAATGATTCCATGACCAAACTAAAACAACTTACAGGTGGTTGAAGCTTTATTTTGAAACATAATCATTATTTTAAATTAACAATACAGTGTTTAGAACCAGTTGGGCTTAATGATACATCTGTATTATTAATATTTCTCCATGCATATGATAAAACTGAAGGGTTTATTATTGTATCAAAGCATTTTCACTTGCTTGTGTCCTTACCTGGGAATAGCCAGTTGATTGTGTAAAGGAAGTTGTCACACATTGGTAACTAATTTCAATAATAGTGACCATTCTTCATATTTCTTCTTCCATTTACTAGTAATCCTCACCAAATCTATGGTTGAAGAAATCACACTGAAGCGTTGAAGTGGATGAATTTGAGGCACTACAAAGTTAAGGGAAAGATTTACACTTACACCCATATAAACTTGGCTATAAAGTCTTTCTACATAAATGATAACACACAGTTCAAGTAAAGAGATAAAATCAATATACAATTTTAAATTTTATAACGAAAGGGCATATTAAATATATGAAAGCTTTCATATACTGGAATAGAAGTATATCTTGGTCTTTACAAAAATGATGGTTATCATAGAAATATATAGGTATGAATAGAAACCCCAATAGAGCCAAAGTGAGAAAATTGGCTTCTGTGTTCTATTTTTACTTGAGTTTTTCTCAGCAATATTCATGAGTTCATGTAGAGAAATAATGAAACAAATGTGTTCAGTAGCATCTTTAGTGTCACTATCTACTAAATATGGTGCTGGGCATTTTTTTTTTTTTTCTTTAGTTCAGGGCAGGCTAACTGGTACAACAAATACCTCAGTGCCTCAACACAATGAAGACTTATGCACTCGTGTTGGGTTTATACCAGTTCATAGGGGGGCTCTATTTTATGCAATCATTGAAAACTCTATTCTTGGTTCATCCAGTGGGGCTGCTGTTGCATAGACTCTCAGAGTCCCTCACTACCACTCACTCTTGGCAGGGAGATCAACAATGAGCACGAAGGATTGTAGGTCAAACTATATGTGTCGGGTTGGAAAATTGGAAATCATACTTCTGTCCACATTCTTGTGACATGGCCATCCCCAGTTACAAGAGGTATCGTCTAATGGTACTCTCATAGGGGGAATAGGAAGACTACGGTGAATAACTGGTCAGAATAGGGGTGCCTGAGGGGCTCAGTCAGTTGAATATCTGACTCTTGATTTCAGCTTGGGTGATGATCCTGGGTTTGAGCCCTGCATCAGGCTCCATGCTCAGCAGGGAGTCTGCTTGACTGCTTGAGATTCTTTTTTACTCTCTGCCCCTCCCCTACTCACATGCACTCTCTCTCTCTAAAATAAATAAATTAAAAAATAAATTAATAACTGGTCAGAATAAGTTACAACATTTAAAATAGGGTAAAATGGTATACTCTATTCTCCTCTGACTATATCTCAGACAGCAGGGCCGACAAGTATAGGATTACTGAAACTAGAATCAGAAACCATCAACTTTAGGTACAGAGTATAGAACGAGGAACACATGGGGAGGAAAAGGGCTTGATATAAAATTTTGTGGACTAGATGCATCTTCAAAAGGTGCATCTTTAAAAGAGGTGGGAAAGGCAATTTGGGAATAAAGAATCTACTTTCTCATACAGTCGCTCATAGTTGTTGAGTGATTTTTACGTGGAAAGAAAATGGTTACACATAAATGTTATGAAGATAATTTTCAGTTTTAAAAATTAGGAAAGTAAATATTCTAGAGTCAAGGAAATAGATGAGAAATGTAACCCCAGAATTTCATGCCAGAGATCTAACAGCCTGAACTTCAATGGTTCTGCATGGAGGGAGAAAGACAAACAAATTGGAGATATTCTAGAGATAAAATAGAAAAGATGTGACACTTTATTGACTATAAAAGAGTTATACTCTAGAATGTAAATTTTAAAATTAAATAAGTCTTTAAATAAATACAATCACCCATGCAATGTGTCTGGGTATTACCAGAGTTATTTTCCAAGCATCTGGAAAACAAGTCAAAATAACTATAAAAAGGCAGTGTTGCAAGAGCACATGAATAAAAGGAAAGAGTGACATGATTGCTAATGGCTACCATTAAATCTTGACTGTAAGTGTAGTTGATAAAATTGTAGAAAAAAATACATTTACCCATCCCTGTATTTAATGATATAATGTTTTGCATAGTATCATGCAGTTAAAAAATTAATTATTGAGTATGTGGTTATGGATTAAATGCATCTCTTAAAATAAATATCAGCCTAAAATCATGCAAGTAAACTGACATATAACTATGGCATGTTCTATAGCATCATGTAGAATTAAGTAAATGTCATTTAGAGATACTTGTATGCTTGTGAAAATTTTACCTGGGGGAAAATAATTGTTGGAACTTGATCCATTGGTTTGGTCCATTTGGTTGGAAATGTTGGAAAATATAGGTTTCATGACATGGCTTTTATTTTTCATGTTTTGTAATACTGACTGCAGAAAAATAATTCAAATTAGCTATTTACAATTTAGAAAATAGGGCTTCAATGTGCAACTTAGGAGAAAAAGATAATTTTATTTTTGAAAATAGAGCTTATGAAATGCATTTGTGTTCTAAATGGACATTCTAATATTTCTATGATAATCAAAGGATCTATTATCTCTTGAGAAGTGATCTTTATTTCAGAAGACAAGACTTCAAACTACCTTTAAAACATTTCTCTTTCTTTCAAATGCATACTTCTACATAAATAACACTGTTCCCTGATGATTCTTACTGGTTAGTTTTGTTGGTTTATTTTTGTGCTGACAATATAACTGCTTACTTTCAATGAATTTATAACTTCTTAGGGAAGACAAGCTCAGTTCTCTGTTACTGTCTGTAGGCCAATGTCTATATAGAAGACCTTTTTGGAAAGGCATAGGTCATTCTCACTTGTACTTTATAACACGTTCACTTGACTTAGCAAACAACAGGCAAGTCATGTTTTTAAAAATATTTTCTATTCGTGCTTTACAATCTCTAAAAAATATTACAGTGTCAAAAGGAACTTTTTGGGAATCTTCTTGAATTTAATTTTTAAACAATGTTGCTCAGAGAGAAGAAAGTGTTCTGTGTCTATCTGGGAGATAGCTTTATTTTTATTTTTTTTTTCCTTTATTATTATTTTTTTTTTTTTAGAAAGAAAGAGCATAAGTGTGTATGAGTGTGGGGTCGGAGTGAGGGCTAAGGACTGAGGGAGAGGGAGAGAGAGATCCTAAGTAGGCTCCATGCCCAGCACAGAGCCTGATGCTGGGCTCAATCTCAGGACCCTGAGATCATGACCTGAGCTGCTTAACCAAATGAGCTACCCAAGTGCCGCTGGTTGGCTTTAAACCAATATAGTATGTTTCAACTCAGGGATGTTTAAATTGTGTTATATGCATTTCACTTATTAGATTTATAATGAAATGGTGATAGCTATTAAAAGCAAGTTCAAAATATTTTTTTAACCATATAAAGCTGTTTTTGCATTTAATAACTTGTAATAATATGAATATTCGATGTAATAGATTATCAGTTTTTATAGTAGTATTTCTAATATTAAGGAGTTTCCCACCATGTATCATATTTAGTTATTAAAATCTTAACTATAATGTTTATAAGAATAAAAAAAGAGGAGGACATATGTTCAAGTTCTCAGAACATGGCACTGCACCTGATTATCAATTAGAAATAAAATAAATAATTCATTCTTGCTAATTCTACTGCATTTATTTTCTTTGATGTTGAATGAGTATGAAGAAGGAATTCTGAAATAACTTCTCATGCATTCAATTTAAGTAATAAAACTCACTGGGATAGAAACATAGACAAAACTTAAGTGAGACATATGAGCTGATATTTTTTATATGATCTTTAAAATATTTCTAGCTTGAGTTCAAAAAGAAATGAAGTTGCTCCTCTAAAGTGATTGGTTTTCTAAGGAAATAAATATATTTTTCCAGACATCCACAAAGTAAACATTTATATGTATTCAACAATAGTAGCAGGGAGAGATACAAACAACTATTCTTCCATTACTCAATGGGACATATGTGCAATTCTTAGAAAATAGGATCAGAGTCTTAGGAGCTACCAGGGCAACTTCTTTCATTTGAAAGGTGAGGAAAATATGGTTCAGAAATGAAGAGTTTTATTCAAAAGGCATCGAACTAGTGTGGTTCCAGTTTGATGTCCCTGAAACTTTATAGCAAAAAATGAAAAAGAAAAAAAAAATTGAGAACTTATAATGATAATGTGACTTTATTAATTCATGTAAAGTAAGCTCTACTATAAGCTTTATAAGCATCATTTCACAGACCATATAGAAAAGCTGAGTACTTTTCATTTCTCTTTTTCCTTTTATTTATTTATTTTGTTAGTATTATTTTGCCTATCAAGGAAAGCTAGATCAACTGCTTGACTAGATTTATTATTGCTAGTCGTTTGAGATAGTATCAGTTGGTCCAAGGACCAACCGGATAGATACATCAACAGACAGACTGAGCTGAAGATTCAAGACAGAGAGACAGAGATAGAGACAGAGAGACAGAGACCGAAAAAGATTTATTTTTAAGAATTGGCTTATGCGGGGTGCCTGGGTGACTCAGTGAGTTAAAGCCTCTGGCTTTGGCTCAGGTCACGACCCCAGGGTCCTGGGATCAAGCCCCACATCAGGTGCTCTGCTCAGCAGGGAGCCTGCTTCCTCCTCTCTCTCCCTGCCTGCCTCTCTGACTAGTTGGAATCTCTGTCTATCAAATAAATAAATAAAATCTTTAAAAAAAAAAAAAAAAGAATTGGCTCATGCCATCATGAAGGCCAGCAAGTCTGAAATTCACAGCATTGGTTAGCAGGCTGGAATTTTTGACAGGATTTCTATGTTATAGCATTAATGCAGAATTCCTTCTCTACTGGGAAAGTTTAGTTTTAGCTCTTAAGGCTTTAAACTGACTTAAATTAGGTCCATCCACATCATAGAGAATAATCTGCTTTAATTAAAGTCATCTTATTACAAATGTTAATCACATCTAAAAGATACCTTCATAGCAATTTCTAGAATAGTGTTTCACAAAAAAAACTAGGGTAACATTGCCTAGTCAAGTTGACACATAAAATTAACCATGATGATGATTAAAGGAAAAATAGAAAATATTTATAATGTTAAGCAAAATGGGATGCTCAGGGAAGTTAACTCAGTAAAACTATCTTCTGACTGCTTATTAGGGCTTGTAAGTTTCATCGGTGTTCAGTTTGAGTCAATTTCCATCAATAGGTAAAGCAGAATTATAATGAGAAATCCTATTATTTTCTATGTAAAAGTACCACTAATTTTATTTTTCTATCAAGTCAACAATAATATGATCATGGCTAAAATAAATAAAATTCCAAGCCAAGCAGTCCAAAAGCACTACAAATGACTTCCAGTCTAAATGGGTGCATAGTACATGTTGAGAATTAGGCCTTTATTGAAGCTTAGTGAGAGGCTTAAAAACAGGGAATCAAATTAGACTATGTAAGATTAAATCCTCCTCTTATCCTTTATGACTCTTTTACTTGCTGAAAATAGAAAACTGCTTGAATAGCAGTATTTTTACCTGTAAAATGAGATTTCTAGCTAAAATATTTACAATTAGAATTCAATGAAATAATTCTTACAAAGCCTTTAACCTTATTTCTAACATTTAATGGCTATTCAATAAACTTTAGCTGTAATTAAAACTAATACAAGTTATTTATTTCTTTATTTTTAAAAGTGGTAGTATTGGCTTCATTTCACAGATGAAAAAAATGAGACTTATAAAGGATAAGTAACTTGGTGAAAATCACGACATTGAAGACATTTGGGTATTCACATCAGTAAATAGAAGAGGAAACAGTTTACATTCAGATTGGAGAATGTCTAATAGTATCTGTGAGATGGAAAAATATAATAATGATAGAAAATAATCTGAAATGGAGTCAGTTTTTGGTGACACTGAAGTCATGAGTCTCAATGGTAATAGTCTTAGAATAATATATTGAAGAATCTTTCATGTATGCAATATGAAAAGGACAAAACTGAGAAAATAAATTTTAAGATTTTTGTCCTGGAATTCAGACCAGCATACATACTTTAAAAATTCTGCCAATAAGATAATAGATTTTCATGTGGAAGAAAATGAAATAATCCGCACCTCATCAATCAGAGATTGCTTTTGTCAACATTTTCTTGCACATTCTTGTATTTTGTTTTTTTCTTTCTTTTTTTTTTTTTTTTAACTAAGCAATATAAACATTTCTGGCAAATTATTTTCCTGTATTTCTGATCCCATTCTAAGAAGCATAATAATTAAAAATTATAAGTATTATAAATATCACAGAAATAACAACTACATAACAAAGGAATTAAATTTACCTTATTTTTCCCAATTTGGTAAGGTAAACTGGTAGTTCAATGTTTTTCAATCTAATTTTGTGCTTCTTAGATTTAGAGGGAGAGTGAATATTTTTCTTATTTCTTGGCCATCTGTATCCCTTATCTTGTGGGTAGGTTGTTCAGATGTTAGATATTTTAGTCCCAAATTCAAATAATTACAAGTCACACTTTCACCTTCCAAGGAAATAAATACAAATATAACTGTATATTGGAGTAAACTTAATGTAAATGACCTGCATTTTTCTATTATACATGTAACTCATTTCACTGCAAAAAATTAAAAGAACATAAAACAGTTTAAAAAATGATAAAACACAATTACCATTTATCATTGTAATATCTGATAAACAGAATAATGATGACCAATACACTGTTGTATGCTTACATGGTTAATTATATATCTGTGTATCTCAGAGCAAAAATAAGTAAGTAGATAGATGATAGATAATAAATAACAGATAGTACAAAAGATCATCTCTTGCAGATACCCGACACAAAAATTCTTCAGAGAAAACTCAGAGTATCTTAAATTTATATGTCTTCTTACTTTTCTATTCAAACTCCAACTTTATCTAAAAGTTGTCATGTATGGGTGCACCTGGGTGATTCAGCCAGTTAAGCATCTAAATTGAGATTTTTGGCTCAGGTCATGATCACATGGATCACGAGATTGAGACCCCATCCAGCTCCAGGCTCAGTGAGGAGAAGGTAGAGAGTCTGTCCTTCTCCCTCTACCCTTCCCCCTACCTGCATGCATGTGCTTGGGCTTTCTCTCTAAAATAAGCAAATAAACCTTAAAAAAAACAATAGTTGTCATGTATGGGTATACCACATTTTGTTTATCCATCTGCCTGTTCATGGAGAGTTGGTCCTACCTTTTGAAATCTGTAATTTCATGTTTTGAAATGTATTTTAAGAAACTCATCAGATGGGTATGCAAAGTTTCATGAATAAATACGTTGATGTAATTTTACAGGTACTTATTGTTCACTATGGGCCAAAAACTACATGAGCTAAAGAGATTAAAACAATGAATGACACTGAGAAAACCTCTAACTCCACCTTTATTATACTGCAGTATCAATAAGAACATAAAATTTGGGGTGCCTGAGAGGCTCAATTGTTAAGCGTCTGCCTGAGGCTTAGGTCCTGATCCCAGGAACTTGGGATCACACCTCGCATCAGGTTCTTCAGCAGGAAGCCTGCTCCTCCCTCTCCCACTCCCTTTGCTTGTATTCTCTCTCTCACTGTATCTTTCTGTCAAATAAATAAATAAAATCTTAAAACAATAAGAAAATATAATTTAATATGATTTAATACATGTAATTCATACACATTATATATAATAGTATATATTTATATACTAAATATAATCATCTCAAATAGTGTTTTGAGTGTATTTACACATAATATACACAAATATATAAGAAAAATTAATTTATAACACAAATGAATCTCAAAATTATTACCCTAGTGAAAGTAGCCAACCAAAGAAAATATTATTTATGGCATCATGTTTATAAAATTATAAAAGTTACAATTTAATCTGTAGAGATAAGAAACAGATCAGGAGTCACCTCTGGCTAGAGAGGCAAAAACAGGTGGAAAAGGAGGAAGAAAATTTTTAGTTTCCTTATTTTGTAGAACACTAATTCAAACCATGTGTCTATTATGTTATATTATTTAAATTTTTCCTTTTTTTTGGTCATTCATAGGAATGAAAAGGTCTTTTGTTATTTGTAAATAATTCATAAACAATTAACTTTGCCCAGATGTTTTTATTTCAACTGAAGTGTCGATTTTTTTCTTATAGATTGGCAAAGACATCCTCAGATTTGAAAAGTAAATTTCTTTAATATATATTGCAATTATTTTACTAAATTATCTCCTACTTTTTGTTATTTATATTCTCATTGACACAAAGAAGTTTTACATTTATAGATAATACTTCATTTAAATTCAATTGAATATAAGTCAATTTAATTTTTTCATCCATCCAACAAATATTACAAAGTATCTGTTGGAAAATGAATGAATATATTATTAACTTTCTTAAAGAATCTCAGTTCTGTTGAAAGATAAACCAAGACACATTAAAAATTTTAAGAGTGTAGCTGAGCAAAAAATCAACGCCAGTAGGGCAGTGCCAAACAAGAAGTTATTTTGAAACACACTCCACCCACAGAGATTAAAGGAAAAATTTTATAGAAAAGAGGTGGAAACAAAACAAGAAAATTGTTTGAATGGCTATAACATACAGGTTGCCTTTTTGGGAAAGCTTAGTTGGGTGTCCTTACATTTTGATTTCCTTATCCTACTGCATCTGCAGACTTAGGTTTGGGTTTGCTTATGTAGATGACTAACGGTGTTAGAATAGACCAATGGTCTTTTTGCTTAATTAATTTAAAAGTTCCAAATGATGTTACCTTGCCTTCTAAACAAAAGACATAGATTCTAATCATACATTGTGTTCTATTTTTATGTAGTTTAAAAAAAATCCAAAAAAGATTCTTTGATTGTCTATTCCAGGAGGAGTGGAAAAAAATATAAGCCAAGTGTATGGTACATTTCAACTATCAGAATTTATCACAATAGTTGTCAAACCATTATAATTTTTTAAATAAGTTTTTTTTATTATACCTTTGGCTAAAATAACAGTTTTCACCCTCCTTTTGTTCTGCCTTGGAGTTATATTGATCTTTAAAATCTCACTTAGGCTTTTATAAAAAGTGAAAGGTATGTAATTGGATTCTACTTGAAAGTCACTAGCTCCAGAGACGAGCGTTCCATTTTGAATTATTTTAGAAATGTCAGGGTGTACACAGACTTGTGAGTTGTGTTTTGCCTTTGGAATGCTCACTTGCCTAAGAATGAGGAAATTTGTAAGTAAATGAACAATCATCTCTCTGTAAATTACCCTTGTGTTCCACCAGCTGAGTGACCAAGCAGAATCAATTTGTAGCTGAGAGATTGTTCTTGGTTTCCCAGCAAAAACAGATGGCAATGTTTGAACAAATTCACCAAACTATAAAGAGGACTTGTTATAATTTCAGTCTTCACTTGTCAATCAACAACTATATGTTCAAATTTCAAAATTCATCATCTATTTTTATGATGTTAAAATAGAACAAACAAATAAATTATGTGTTTAGGATATAATCATGCAAAGCCAGGAAAAATGAGATCAAACTTGGCTCAGTGTCAAATTTGACACCATTGCAACTGAGTGCTAGATTAAAAAATGCTATGAACACAATAATTAATAATGGTTAAGCTTAAAGTAATGTGAATGGGTTATGTCTCCTAGATTAACTACTTTATCATTTTTTGGTCAGGTTAAAATATGTGCTCACTTTCCCATGTCCATAAATTATTATAGGATCTGCTACTTAGTTATTCTAGAAATGGATACTCCTTAATTTGGAAAAAAAAAAATTATCAAACATGAATCTATGTTTTCTTGTTCAATGTGTTAATCTCACAGTTTAATGCCTAGTAATATTTCCATTCATTTTAGCTTTTCCTTTTTGGAGTCCTAGCAAGCACCTTCCACACACATACACTCTCAGAAAATGTATCTATCTATTAAAAAAAAAATACAGTGAATTTGTTTGGGGCAAATTGAGTTATATGAGAATCATCAAACTAATTTCCTGTGTATAATTTATATATAATTTAGTGAAATATTAAGAGCTTTAGTATGAATAAATCAGAGGAGGCAAAATTATTACTATTTAGAAAACATTGGTAGAAATAGTTTACATAAAAGGACATATAAAATTGAGAAATTCTTGTTCTATTAAGTGACAGACTCTTTTAAAAAGTCATATATTCATTTATTCCTTCAGAATATTTTTAAAGCATCTTTTTTTTCCAGTTTCTTGTTCTCAATATCATATGTCTGCACTTTAAATTTTTTTTTAAGATTTTATTTATTTACTTGAGAGAGAGAGAGAGCATGAGAAGAGATAGGTCAGTGGGAGAGGTCAGCTCCCTGCCTAGCAGGGAGCCCAATGTGGGACTTGATTCCGGGACTCCAGGATCATGACCCGAACCGAAGGCAGGTGCTCAAACAACTGAGCCACCCAGGAGCCCCCATATGTCTGCACTTTAAAACTGATACAGTGGGGCGCCTGGGTGGCTCAGTGCGTTAAGCCGCTGCCTTTGGCTCAGGTCATGATCTCAGGGTCCTGGGATCGAGTCCCACATCGGGCTCTCTGCTCAGCAGGGAGCCTGCTTCCCTCTCTCTCTCTCGCTCTGCCTGTCTCTCTGTCTACTTGTGATCTCTGTCAGATAAACAAATAAAATCTTAAAAAAAAAAACTGATACAGTTATTGGAAAAGCTTTAGGTATATTTAGAACATTTTGAGGACATGAATTTAATTTTTCAAATAACTTTTATAAAATCTAAGTAGGGATTATTTCTCTATGAAAACTTAACAGCTCAATTAAAATGTGCTGAATGTAAAATACGCATTTTTATGGAAATAAAATACTACCTTCCAAAGGTTAAATACAATAATAATATAAAATATCACAATAACGATTTTTGTATTAATTAAATAGTAAAATAATTTGGATTTATAATATAAATGAAATTTATTCTTAAAACTAATTTCACCTCTTTCTTTAAACATTTTGTTATATCTATCAAATTACAAAAGCCAGAGAATTAAAAGAGTTAATGTTGGTAAAGTACTTAACAGTTCCTATCACATATTTAGTTCTTACTCATATTCATGATTTTCACTAGAATCTATCTTCTATTATAGGCAAAGGAGGGATTTTCTTACCTAATGTGAAAACTACCAGTGAAAAACCTGCTTAATAGTATTACCTTATTCTGGCCTGGTCTGGGACCTAGATTTATTTTTTAGGCTTGCCTTTAATAAAAGTGAGAACCTCCTATCAAAATGCATATCCAGCATTAATGTATTAAATGGTTTCAAACTAGCTAAGAAAGTGTTAATAACACACTTCTGGTAATATCTTACATAACCCTTACCACTCAAACTAGTAGGTGTCATTAATAACTCCAGTTTCAAGAAAAAGAAAGCAATTATGGTGCTCAACAGATACATATGGAGTCAATCAACAAATGTCTTATGAGTATCACCCTTGTGCATGGGCAACTTAAACTACATGAATATCACCAATGAACAAAAGTAACACAGACCTTTGTCTTTCAGGAGTTTATTTTCTAGGTAAAAAATAGGGATTGAAAGGCATTTTCTACCTTCATTAAGTTATGCTACTAACATTACTTGGGTGACTTTGGACTAGTTATTTAACCTCTTTTGTCTTGATTTCATGTCTAAAAAAGGATTAGTAACAAAAATAATAATAAAACAAATACAAGTATGGAGAATTGGGGGTTAATAATGTATTGTATGTGAACACTGCTTTACTAATTGTATCTCCCATACATTTACTTTTTTAGATCTCATATTATTTTAAAACTATTCACTGTATGTCATAGCATATTTTCAATACATTGACTCTCGGATTGTATGAACTTTATATCTTAGTACTAAGCATATCAGCTGATATTATAAAATTAGTAGAGTATCCTTGAATTATTTTTTATGTTGTAGTTTTGACATGAAATAGTGCTGTTTCTCATTTTCTTCCAGTTGGACCTGCTCAAGACCCAAAATTCATGAGGACTTTTGATTAAAACCAAATAATATTATCCCATATAAATGCTAGAATTTTTTCCAAATCCCCGGGATGTCTGAGAGGCAAACCACCAGAGGTTACATACAAATGAGTGCTGCAAAGTAATATTCATTCAATCTGAATCTTGTAAAGTGAAATTCCACAAATTCACTAAAAATGTTTTTGGCTTTTTACCAGAAATGTTTAACCACTTATCCTAGTGTATGAGTATAGTTTATCACAGCATTTAATTATTAAATAATTTATATAAATCCCCAATTTATGACACCAAAAAATGGGAATTCAGAAAGAAACCATAATTTTTTTTACATATTAAAGGTAATATGGAAAGTGGTGTAAATTTTAATAGCTCAGAGTATTAAAAGTTTCATCAGAAAATTCAGAAATTTTTATTTTCATTTAGGAAGTCAGAAGCACTTTAATTAGTTTGCTCTCACATATCATCTAAGAAAATCCTTCGTATTTCTATTATCAGACATTAACAAAGGTATGCCATATCTTCAAGGGAAATGAACTTTAAAACAGTCATTTTCCATACCTTCTCCATTTTCTTAATCATACCTTTGTCCTATTTGAATACATAGATATTCAAAGTTCTAAATAATATTTGCTTCTGCAGCCTTTATTTTCAGAAGTAAAAATATTCATGAGAACCTGGGACAGAATATTTTTAGGGCATTCTAAATTAATGGTAGTTAGGGGAGTGCCTGCGTGGCTCTGTTGGTTAAGCATTTGACTTGATTTTGGCTTGGGTCATGATCTCAAGGTCGTTAGATCAAGCCCCTTGTCAGGGCTCCACACTGGGTATAGAGCCTACTTAAGATTCTCTCTTGCCTTCTTCCTCTGCTTGTCCCCTCCCTCTCTCTCCCTCTCTTTAAAAATATAAAATAAGATAAATTAATGGTAGTTAAAGTAACTTTCCAGTGAAATCATTGTGCTATTGAAGGAACTTCATGGTTTTAATTTAGAAGTTAAGAATAAGTTTAAAATATGTATAAAATGACGGTGAGTTTTGCAGTGAAAATTAATCATGGCCTTTGAAATTTTGAGTATCACCTTACCATTTAAATGCCAAGTGCCAAATATT
Organism: Neogale vison; assembly: GCF_020171115.1. Taxonomy (NCBI): domain Eukaryota; kingdom Metazoa; phylum Chordata; class Mammalia; order Carnivora; family Mustelidae; genus Neogale; species Neogale vison. The sequence continues at coordinate 33,470,127 of NC_058096.1, read as the reverse complement.
AATCAGCTTGCCAATATAATGTGAACATGGAATGAATGTTTTTATAAAGCAAAAACATTGGGGTTGGGCTAAGTTGTTGACTAAAATATTGAGTGATGGTCAGAATTCAGCTATCCTAACACTTTGAAATACAAGCTTGAGAACAAGTGATTCACAACACCTCCCATAAATGACATTATAGAAGTGATAATTCAAAAAAATAAGACGCATTGTTTTATTTATGTATTGAATTCCCAGATTGCTTTAGCCCGATCTTATTTGGCTAAAAACAAAACAAAACATATGAGAGATCTGTGGTTAAAATGAAATTGAGTATGGCTATACAAAACAATCATATTACTTCAGGCATTGACCTGTGGTAATTTGTTAAAGATGAAGAAATAAGTAGAAAAGAGTTGCTTTGAGGGCTTCGATATTTTATTGAAACTGAAGGCTTTTCTTAAAAAACAAATGGCTCAGAGCAATGAGCCATTAAAAATTGCTACCTACTATTCTACAGAGATTTATCTCGCACACAATTATGCACAGATATCAGAAAAAGTTATTAATATCTCGGGGAATTTTTTTCATCATAACCTCAATAAAAATGATGTGCCCACAAGCTTAATTTTCTATTGAGCACTCTAAGTTATACATTGGATATTAATGCATTTCATTAGGTATACTAAGCCTTAGCATATCAACTAACATCCGATATGCAAACTATTAAAAAAACAGAACAGAAGAATACAAATACAAAAATACAAAAAAGGAAGAATAAAAAGGAAACTTACTTTTTTCTACAGAGAACAAATTTCTGCCATTCAAACAAAATCAAAAACCACTATTTGAAAGGAACTTGATGGTGGTATTACAAATGAAAGTTTATTTTGTTAAAAACAAGACTTCTAGGAGGTATTAACATCAGTGCCACTCAACTACATAGGGAGTGGTGGAAATTAGGCATTTGCTGGTTGGGTGTGCATAGAATTTCTTCAATCACAAAATTAATTTGTAAGAGGTTAACATTGTTTTTTTAACGTCTGCCCTGATGCCAGATAAAACATAAGGGGGACGTATTCATTTGGCAAGATTGGTATTCATTCAGGTAGAATTACCTGAGAAGTGCTGTCTTTTTGTATGTAAAAATGAATATTCAATAAAGCACAATGAATTCAAGAAAGATGTTGCAGGAGTTCTGAATTATTCCTAGTTTCACATATGAAATCATTAAAAAAAACTGAGCTATGAATGAGGCTGATGCTCTAAATTATTTTAAGAATATGTATGAATTAAAGGAAAAGGAAAAATAAAAACCTTTGCATTTCTGAATATTTGAACTAAATTGGAAGAAAAACAATGTCAACAGAAGAAGAAAAAATAGAAAATTGGAAACATTAGAACATAAATTATAATTTTAGAAAGTTTATTAGAAGTAAAAAATCAACACACATGTAGTTATATTGCTAGAGCTACTTTATCCTGTAAGAAAGTTAAACAGATCACCAATATCATGATCGTTTCTAGAGAAGCTGGAAGATTAAATGACTTGTCATTGGGAGGGGAGCAAGGATGGAGTACAGGTGTTGTAAAGTTTTTGCTCTTTTCATCACATCATCTCCATTGATACATTATTCCTAAAGGTGCTAAAGCAATCTCATAAGGATTTTGAACTTCAGTTGCCTGGTGAGATAACATAGAATGTGATTTAGATCACACATCCCCTTTGGAATATTTTGCTTAGCAGACTGGAATACACCATTGCATCTAAATGTTTGCCCCATTTATCTAGCCTTATAACATATTGCATTCGTGCTATGTGATGTAAATAAAAAATTAAACAAATAGTTAACAAATTTTTGTTCCTATCTAAACTGAAGAAAATACTGCATTATACTGATTTTTCCCTTATGAATTAAAGAACTTATTTCATGAACATGGGTAGTAAAACACTATTGATCTATATATAGTCCATCTAAAATTTACCTTAGCATCAACAAAGGCAAAACCTAGATATCTTGGGTGAGGTTCAAGTAATACTTATTAAGCCAGATCCCTTTCAAATCTTGGTGATTTAAAAATAAAATAGGGTAGAAGATTATGTCAAAATTAAGAACAATCTTTAAAATTTTTATTCAAATTATTAGGTGATAAATAATCTCATCAATTTTTCAAATAAGTGATTTTGTCAGTTTTATTTGTGTTAATAAAAGGAACTTTTAAAAAATTAATTAACTAATTAATTTTATTTATTTGACAGAAAGAAGAAGAGAGAGTGAGAGGAAGCACAAGCAGGAGGAGCAGCAAAGAGGGAGGGAGAAGTAGGATCCCCATTGAGCAGAGAGCCCCATTTGGGGTTCGATCCCAGGACCCTGGGATCATGACCATAGCTGAAGGCAGATGCTTAACCGACTAGGCAGCCCAGGTGCCTCTTTAATTTAAAAAAGTTTTTTAAATGGCCAAAGGAAGAAAGAGACACTGATTTATAATTGCTGTAATATGCAGTGACGATGCTATGTACACCTCTTATTTGTAAGTTGTGAAATTCCTGAGGAAGTTGGAATGTGTTTTCATACTTTACCCAAACTATGTGACATAGTACAACTGAGATAGAGTAGATGCTCAGGAAACTTTATTATAGTAAAAGGTTTGGAAACTGGTTGGAAATTTTGAAGCTAAGATTTGAAACACACAGAGTTAGAAAGCTTATACAGAAAATGTCTCTATTTTTTTGTTTTGTTTTGTTTTAAAAAAATTTCAGTCAGTTAACATACTGTGTAACATTAGTTTCAGGTGTACAATATAGTGATTCAATAGCCAGTGTTCATCACCCGGTGTTCATCACAAGTGCATTCCTTAATTCCCATCACCTATTTCACACACACCCCCCACATCCCCTCTGATAAGCATTAGTTTGTTCTCTATGAAGAGTCTTTTTCTTGGTTTGCCTCTCTCTCTTTCTTTCCCCTTTGTTCATTTGTTTTGTTTCTTAAATTCCACATATGGGTGAAATCATTGTTTTTCTCTGACTGACTTATTTTGCTTAACATAATACTCCTTAGCTCCATCCATGTTGCTGCAAATAGCAAAATTTTGTTTTTTTTGATGGCTAGATAATATTCCATTGTGTATATATACCACATCTTCTTTATCTATTCTTCAATCACTGTGGAAAGCAGTATGGAGAGTCTTCAAAAGTTGAAAATAAAATTACCCTATGATCCAGCAATTACACTAATAAATATTTACCCAAAGAATACAAAAATCCAAATAAAAGGGGTGCAGGAACTCCAATGTTTTTAGCAGCATTGCCAAATTATGGAAACAGTCCAAGTATACATCAGCTGTCTTTATAAGGGGTTAAATATCTAGGCTTGGATGTATATTGAAAATAAAGCATTGTTAAAACCCACTTATCAGACCATTCTAAAAAACAGTCAAGTAAATTCAACTTGATTTTAAAGACTGAATCATAAATTTACTTTACCTTTATAGTTCTTAGGACTGCCTCTCAAATTCCAACATTGATATATTTTGTTACAAGCAATATTTTCTTTATGCCTAAGAACTTATAGGAAGGTATCTAAGATGTATGGTACCCAGAACCTTGAGCTGTTGAGAATTATGATCTCTATCATGCCATATTTGGCCTGCATGGGACTGCTTTGTTTGTCATTTATTTTCCCCTTCTTTCTGACATACGTCTGTGCTTACTCTTCAGTTTATGGAATATCTTATTTCTTCCTGAAACTGATATTTTTCTATACCACTTTTTGCTAGAAAAATAGAAATGGTCTTTATGATGATAATATTTAGGAAGTTTATGATCAAAATATTTACTAAAGAAATATTTTAAATACAAAACATTTACTAAGTATATCAAAATATGTGAGCACTTCTTCTAGTGCTAAGAGAAAAGCAACTCATCAATATAAATAGAAACATTTGGAGATGCCTTTTAACTGTCCACTTTTTTGACATCTGACTGTAAAGTGTTATTGAATATGGGGTACATGAAATATAGAATATATTTCTTCTTACTCTTTACAGTTACTATTTCTGACAACAATATCAGTTATCAAATAAAAATCAACATTAGCTAGAAATGCCAAATGCCAGATGGATGGATTTTGACCGCCCATCTCTGGTTCCTGTCTCTTGTGCCATTTCTGAATCAGGATTTACCTGTCAGCATTCAATATGCATTAGAATTCATATTGGCATTTCAGATGCTCTTTGAAGCATTCAGTGTTACCTCCCTGTAATCTTTCTTGTGTTTCCTCCAGAAAGAGTTTTCTTTTTTTTTTTTTTTTTAAGATTTTATTTATTTATTTGACACAGAGAGAGAGAGATCACAAGTGGGCAGAGAGGCAGGCAGAGAGAGAGGGGGGAAGCAGGCTCCCTGCTGGCAGAGAGCCCGATGCCGGGCTCGATCCCAGGACCCTGAGATCATGACCTGAGCCTAAGGCAGAGGTTTAACCCCACTGAGCCACCCAGGCATCCCAAGAAAGAGTTTTCTGATTTAGGGGTGCCTTCAGTCTAACATACTGTGTTATGAATTTTCCTTTACTGTTATTGAATCAAATTATGTCATGTAATTGGATATTTCAAATACCTTTTCAGAATAAAAATTCTTACTTACACAATGAACAGCAAAGAAAACTTAGGGGAAAATAAGGATAAAATTCCCTATTAAGTCTTAAGTGAATGCCTGTGCATTTATTTCTTTTTAAAAAAATTTATTTGAGTGCCAGCTCTATGCCACTAAAAATGGTAATGTTGAAGATACTAAGCCTGACCAAAAAAAGAGCTTATTCTGTCATGGAGGCAGATATTAAAAAATTTACCACACAGTATGATAAATTATATTTTATAGTTGCTGTGTGTAATTGGTAATGGAAAATTCAAAGACCAATGCCTAATTTGATCTGAAAAGTTTAGAAAAGAACTTCACAGAGAAGGTAACAGCAGAGTCTTTGAAAAAGGAATATGAATTTGACCAAAATGCAAGACATTGGAGATTAGAAATTCCAAGATTGAATCGCCACTATCTGGTTTAGGAGGTATAAAAATGCATGGTGTGTTTTTGGAATTATAAGCAACTCCACTCAACTTGATTACCACTTCTTTTATGCAGCCTTCCCTGTTCTGCTCAGACAGAATAAATCTTTCTTCCAAGTACTCTGTTGTCACCTTTCATGTGGTGCAATTTGATTTCTGCCTTATGATTATCTAGGGAATGTGTTTGTTGAAGACACAGATGAAGGTAACTGCCTTTAGAAATTACACATTCATAAAATAGTTATTTAGAGTTGTAAAACAGAAAAAAGGAAAAGAGAATGAATTTCTTTTGGACCAGTGATATCACTGAATAAAATGAAACTATTATCTGATATTCTTAATGTAAATTAATTACTATAAATTAAGAATATGGTATAAGGTAATATTCTGAAGGTAAAAGATGGAGAAACACATTGGGATTTTTTAATTGTTATAACCAGACACACAAAATGTATATGCTATTAATTCTTTCTGATTCCTATCATGTATGAAAGGTTCCACTTTTGCATAGATTTTCTATATTTTCAAATATCACCTCTACTTTTCCCTTATAAAATCTTTTGTTGTGAAAGAAGTAGAATACTCTGCCAGTCAATGCACTAATATTGAAAAGGTCAAAAATTTTTCCATGAAAACATTCAATCATTATGTTCTTTGCTCCTCAGATTCTTCTGAGAAACAATTAATTCAATTAAACCAACTCTGAAGCAGTGAATTGTCATAGATCACAACCTTTCAAAATGTCTTTGTGTTCCTTTTTAAAATTTACCTTAGTTAGCATATTTTAATGGTATCGCACAAAGGAATATTATTAACAATTCTTGGTGTTAAGAAATGCTATGCTCCTGTCAGTTGCATTATAAGGAGAAATAGAGCGGTGGTATTTCAAGACAAATAGACATCAGCACAATGGATCACATATAAAAGACCAAGAATGATAGGGATAAATATACAAAGTGACATATTAACCTTAAACATTTATCATGTTGGCATCATAGTTCACCTTTACCTCTCCAGTTATATTTAAAAGGAAAACGAAAAACCACTGGGAAACTCTAAAGGCTATTTAATTGTTGCAAACATGAGGGAGAAATATTATCATGATTTTCACATTCAAAATGTGTAAATTTTCTTAGTGGATTATGTTTCACTAATATATGCCATTTCTTTTACTCCATTAATGGAACCAGCTTGTTTCATTAAATATGCTGCTAGAGTATCCTGAAATGACTAGAGTTTCAGAGCAAAATTGACATATTTTGAATACAGTGTTATTTCTCTGTAATCTATAGTACATTATATTGAATATATCATTTATAACAAACTTTTATGCAGAAGTTTCATTTCTTCAGTTTCTTGGTTATAAAATTTTATAGGCTTTTAAAATATATGCCTGAATTTAGGTTTTTCTAATCATCTAAATTATAATCCAATGTTACAGACATTTTGGAAAATTGAGAAAAAATAGATTCTTTTTGAGTAATATCCAAAATTCTAGTTTCTTTATTACTTCCCCAAATTTTACATATGCTTGTATATGTTTTTATAACCAAAATAAACCAAGTAGGTATGCCATATTTCTTTTATCATACCTTTGTTTTAGATTATTTCAGGTTTTCAGGTTTATTTTCATAATAGACATATCTTCTTAAAGTTTTTCTCCCATATTTTGAATTATTTGTTTATTGATTCTCAGAAGTAATATTTAACAGCAACTGCTATATATCACAGAACGTTGTAATCAACGTTTAAAAAGGGACAATTAGTTTTTTTCTTTTTATTTTATCTATGTATTTATATATCTGTGATGACATTTGAATTATTATATGTTTGCTTTTATCCATTTATCTTACTTATCAGACCAGAAGTTACTAAAAAGAATGGCCACCTCACCATTCTTTTTTTTTTTTTTTTTTAAGATTTTATTTATTCATCAGAGAGAGAGAGAGAGCACTAGCAGGGGTGAGGGGTGAGGGTGAGCAGGGAGCCTGATGTGGGACTCAGTCTCAGGACCCTCGGATCATGACCTGAGTTGAAGGCAGATGCTCAATTGACTGAGCCAACCAGGCGCCCATCATCATTCCTTTTATTGAACATAATGCTTAATATATATAACATAATCTCAATAACTATTTGAAGAATGAAAGTTATGTTCAACAAAATGGCATAGAAATCAACAAATCTTCATAGCTTGGGGTGATAGATCAGAAATGTTTACTTGTGCTTTTATGAAAGCATTAATACTAATATTAATATTAACATAATATTGTTGAGAAATCCCTTAGGGAAATACTTATAATTTGATTAAAGTGCATGGGTCAACTTAATATTCAAAAGCACTTTAACTGTGTATTTTAATTGTATATTTAGCTGTGTATTTGGAGACTTGGTAAATAGGTAGAGACTGAGCTGTTTCTAACACAGTTAATTGTTATTACTTAATTCCAAGTAACAAACCACATTCTATTTCTATAAAGAGAAATGGGTTTGTAAGTAGGGTGGTTATGGCTTGACTATTTCCCCCAAAATATATGTTGTCATCTTAACTCTCATCTCATGATGTGTACATATTTGGAATAGGATCATTACCGATGTAATTATTTAAAATAGAGTCATATGGGGTGCGTGGGTGGCTTAGTTGGTTAATCATCTGCCTTCCACTGAGATCATGATCTCAGGGTCCTGAGATCAAGCCCCACATCAGGCTCCCTCCTAAGAAGGGAGTCTTCTTCTCACTCTCCCTCTGTGATTTCTCACTCTCTCTCTCAAATAAATAAATAAAATCTTTTTTAATGTTTTCATTACTATTTTTAAATTTTATTTTTTTCAGTATTCCAAAATTCATTGTTTATGCCCCACACCCAGTACTCCATGCAATAAGTGCCCTCCATAATACCCACTGATAGGCTCACCTAACCCCCTCCTCCCCTCCCCTTCAAAACCCTCTGTTTGTTCCTCAGAGTCCACAGTCACTCACGGTTTGTCTCCCCCTTCGATTTCCCCCATCTCACTTCTCTCCATCTCCTAATATCCTCTGTGTTATTCCTTATCCTGCACAAGTAAGTGAAACCATATGATACTTGACTTTCTCTACTTGACTTATTTCACTCAGCATAATCTCTTCCAATCCCATCCATGTTGATATAAAAGTTGGGTATTCATCCTTCCTGATGGAGGCATAATACTCCATTGTATATATGGACCATATCTTCTTTATCCATTTGTCCATTGAAGGGCATCTTGGTTCTTTCCACAGTTTGGCAACTGTGGCCATTGCTGCTATGAAAATTGCGGTACAGATGGCCCTACTTTTCACTATATCTGTATCTTTGGGGTGAATACCCAGTAGTGCAATTGCAGGGTTATAGGTAGCTCTATTTTTAATTTCTTAAGGAATCTCCACACTGTTCTCCAAAGTGGCTACACCAATTGCATTCCCACCAACAGTGTAAGAGGTTTTCCCTTTCTCCACAGCCTTTCCAACACTTGTTTACTGTCTTGTTAATTTTGGCCATTCTAACTGGTATAAGGTGGTATCTCAATGTGGTTTTGATTTGAATCTCCCTGATGGCTAATGATGATGAACATTTTTTCATGTGTCTGGTAGCCATTTGTATGTTTCCTTTGGAGAGTTGTCTGTTCATGTCTTCTGCCCATTTTTTGATGTGATTATCTGTTTTGTGTGTGTTGAGTTTGAGGAGTTTTTTAAAGATTTTGGATATCAGCCCTTTTTCTGTAGTGTCATTTGTGAATATCTTCTCCCATTCCATGGGTTCCTCTCTGTTTTGCTGTTTCCTTTGCTGTTCAGAAGCTTTTGATCTTGATGAAGTCCCAAAAGTTCATTTTTGCTTTTGTTTTCTTTGTCTTTGAAGACATATCTTGAAAGAAGTTGCTGTAGCTGATGTCGAAGTTCTTACTGCCTATGTTCTCCTCTGGGGTGATTGATAGATTCCTCCCTCATTTTGAGGTCTTTTACCCATTTCGAGTTTATTTTTGTGTATGATGGAAGATAATGGTCGAGTTTCATTCTTCTACACATAGCTGTCCAATTTTCCCAACACCATTTATTGAAGATACTGTCTTTTTTCCAATGTATATTTTGTTTTGCTTTGTGGAAGATTATTTGACCACAGAGTTGAGAGTCCATATCTAGGCTCTCCACTCTGTTCCACTGGTCTGTGTGTCTGTTTTTGTGCCAGTACCATGCTTGGTTGAGTTTCATTCTTCTACATATAGCTGTCCAGTTTTCCCAGCACCATTTATTGAAGATACTGTCTTTTTTCCACTGTATATTTTTTACTGTTTTGTCGAAGATTATTTGACCATAGAGTTGAGAGTCCATATCTGGGCTCTCTACTCTGTTTCACTGGTCTATGTGTCTGGTTTTTATGCCAGTACCATGCTGTCTTGGTGATCACAGCTTTGTAGTAAAGCTTGAAATTGGACAATGTGATGCCCCCAGTTTTGTTTTTCTTTTTCAACATTTCCTTAGCAATTCGGGGTCTCTTCTGGTTCCATGCGAATTTTAGGACTGTTTGTTCCAGGTCTTTGGAAAATGTTGGTAGAATTTTGATCAGGATGACATTGAAAGTATAGATTGCTCTAGGGAAGTATAGACATTTTAACAATGTTTATTCTTCCAATGCGTGAGAATGGAATGTTCTCCCATTTTTTTGTGTCTGCTTCAATTTCTTTCATGAGTGTTGTAGTTCCTGGAGTACAGATCCTTTACTTCTTTGGTTAGGTTTCTTCCCAGATATCTTACTGATTTCTGTACATTGACTTTGTATCCTGCCAAATTACTGAATTGCTGTATGAGGTCTAGTAGTTTGGGGGTGGAGTCTTTTGGATTTTCCATATAAGGTATCATGTCATCTGTGAACAGAGAGAGTTTGACTTCTTCATGGCCAATTGGAGTACTTTTACTTCTTTTTGTTGTCTGATTGCTGTTGCTAGGACTTCAAGTACTATGTTGAACAAGAGTGGTGAGAGTGGACATCCTTGTCGTGTTCCTGATCTCAAAGGGAAGGCTGTCAGCTTTTCCCCATTGAGGATGATATTCACTGTGGCTTTTTCATAGATTTTATGAAGTTGAGGAATGTTCCCTCTATCCTTATACATTGAATCATTTTAATCAGGAATGGATGCTATACCTTGTCAAATGCTTTTTCTGCATCGGTTGAGAGGATCATGTGGTTCTTCTCTCTTCTCTTATTGATTTGTTCTATCACATTGATTGATTTGCGAATGTGGAATCACCCTTGTATCCCATGGATAAATCCCACATGGTCATGGTGAATAATCTTTTTAATGTACTGTTGGATTCTATTAGCTAGGATCTTTTTGAGAATCTTAGTATCCATATTCATCAGGGATATTGGTCTGAAATTCTCTTTGTTGGTAGTGTTTTTGCTTGGTTTGGGGATCAGATTAATGCTGGCTTCATAAAAAGAGTCTGGAAGTTTTCCTTCTGTTTCTATTTTTTGAAACAGCTTTAAAAGAATAGGTATTATTTCCTCTTTGAATGTTGGTAGAATTCTCCATGGAATCTTTCAGGTCCTGGGCTCTTGTTTTTTGGTAGGTTTTTGATCACTGCCTCAATTTCATTACTAGATATTTGTCTATTAAGGTTGTCAATTTCTTCCTGATTCAGTTTTGGAAGTTTATAGGTTTCCAGGAATGCAACCATTTCATCTAGGTTGCTTAACTTATTGGCATATAACTGTTGATAATAATTTCTGATGATTGTTTCTATTTCCTTGGTGTTAGCTGTGATCTCTCCCTTTTCATTCATAATTTTATTAATTTGGGTCTTCTCTTGTATTTTGGATTAGTTTGGCCAATGGTTTATCAATCTTATTGATTCTTTCAAAAAGCCAGCTTCCAGTTTCATTCATGTGTTCTACTGTAACTCTAGTTTCTATCTCATTGATCTCTGCTCTAATCTTGATTATTACCCTTCTTGTGCATGGGATTTAGTAATTTGTTGTTGATTCTCTAGTTCTTTATGGTGAGGAGAGCTGGTATATTCTGGATTTTTCAATTTTTTTGAGGAAGGCTTGGATGGCTATGTATTTCCCACTTAGCACCGCCTTTGCCATATCCCATAAGTTTTGGACCAAAGTGTCTTCATTCTCATTGGTTTCCATGAAGTGTTTAAGTTCTTCCTTGATTTCTTGGTTGATCTAAACATTCCTCATCAAGGTGGTCTTTAGCTTCCAAGTGTTTGAATTCCTTCCAAACTTTTTCTTGTGGTTGAGTTTCAGTTTCAAAACCCTGTAAGAATATCTGAGAATATGCAGAGAATAATCTGTCTTTTGGTATAGGTTGTGCCCTGATTTGTGACCCAGTATGTGGTCTATTCTGGAGAAAGTTTCATGTGCACTTGTCAAAAAAAAAAAAAGTAGTCTAAGACTTAAGGCTAAAAATAGTGTGATAGTGTGCAGATAGTGTGATAAGTGCAGATAGTGTGATAAGATTTTCTGAGGAATACCCATGTCTGACCTATCAACAATGTGAGAAATTAAAAATATATTCTAGTAACCTTTCCAAGTTGTCCCAGTATCCCTTTGAAGAATAATGCAGCAATAGCCCAAATTCTTAATTGACACACTACAAAGAACTTATCACAGATTTGGAAGTATTTTTGAACCAAGGGAAAAACACTAGTAAAATAGTAAAGAATATTGTCCTGGAGGAAAATGAAATTAATTTGTAGAGAAAATTCAATAAGTATAAAAAAGAAACAAAGCAAGGTTTATTTATAATATAAGTAATTTGAGAGTGAGAGAACACTGAATCTCTGGCCATATGAACACTTGAAAATGACAGCCTCATATGGTCCTCTCCGTTGGATATAGGGAAAGTAAAGGAAATAGTTTCATGGAACACTCATAGGAGGCATTGCTGACTATCTCCAAACTTCTTCAGGGCTCTTATGTGAGGATGTAGGAAATCTGGGTTTCCATTTGCCCACACCAAAGTTTGGCTGAGAATTAGATCCAGAGTGCTTGCTGCTCACAGCAGATGGCAGTAGCTGGAGTCATGATGTGATCAGTTGCAAGATATACCATAACCCCCAGAAAGCTCGGTCCAAGGGAGACAAAAGTGTGATAAATTCAATCTAAATGGTTGCCAAAATCCTATGCTAACCCTAGGCACCATCAAGGGGAAATCTTCTCTTCTTCTGAAAGACAGTCACCTAAATGAACCTCCCCAGTCCTCCATGGATAAAGGACACATGAGACTTAAGACAAATTGATCATCTTTAAAAAAATGAGATGGAATCTTGATTTGTACTGCAGCTGCATCTCAAATCATGAATTGACCTGAGGAATGATGGGATTGAATTAAGAAAAAAACAAACAAACAGATTGAAGTCTATTTATTTATTTATTTATTTATTTTTCCTACTGAGGTTTTCTAAGCTCTGTATAGGGAAATATAAAATTTCATGTCTACAGTGGTGATTTATCTGGATCACAGTAATTATGTAATAATTTCCATACTAGATAATAGCCATCACCCTTAACAGAAGTGATATATCTTAAATCCAATGGAAGACCAACTCCTTTTTCCTATATTTCTGATATTTCAGAGAAGAGTACCTTAGTGTATAACAGAAGCTATCAAGAGGCTTACTTCTTAGCTGACAGTTCTTTTTCCACTGTCTCTTTTCCAATTTTGACCTAAAATTAACTCTTATATTTTTAGAAGCTGCAATTTTTGTTTAGTGGAAAAGCAACTTGTCTTCCAGACTGCCTTAACATTTGAAAGTTATTCTTTCTTCAATAGCCATATATAAATAAAACATTTGCTCAATAATTGAAATACTCAACTTTAATGAAAAAAGCTGAATCTTCATCTTTCACCTGTTTTCCAAAATTAAGCTGAAAAGAATGTTCCAAAATTGCTTTGTAACAATACACATTTTCTGGAAGGAAAATCATCACATTTTCATTCCTGAATCTCATTTGTGCTTTCTGGAACAGCTTCAATTTTTGTTGGAAATAACTGAATACATTTTTTCAAGATTAATATGAAATCAATGATTATGCTTTCTTAAAAATCTTAGTCACAAAGTTAATAAAGATACTGTTTAAGGTTTTCTATATTCTCTTGTGACTTAATATGTACACATAAAATACAGTTATTTGTGGTTGCCAAATACTAATCTTTCCAAAAATGAATCTAACAACACTTTAACAATATACTTCTCCTTCTCCTTTGGGACTGAATAAACACATATTAAAGTAAAATTTGATAAAATAATCACCTTAAATACTTATGAGATTCTATGCTTTGTAATATAGGATATAATACAAAGCAATCAGAACTACTTATATAAATTAAGATTAATCAATTTAAATATTGATAAAAATTTCCTAATAGGAAGAAAAGTCTTTTTCTTAAATTATCTAAATCTATTTTAAACACCTCTTACACATTTGTAGAAAATACCTTGTGGTGTGGGCAATGCTCAGTATTTTTCTCTCAGGAATATTTGTTTTGAGTCTTTCTTTGTAGTCTGTGTTATATACTCTGTTAGATAAATAGTTAAAAGTTCTTGTATTCAACCTGAATATTAATCTCTTTTGTTGGAAATACATTCTAATTTCTTCAAGTTATTACAGCCTTCAGATTAATGATAACTATGGCTATAAATACCTAAATAAGAAAGTACTACTTCAAATATATTTGAGCCCTTTCACTCATGGTTTTGTTTTTAAATTTCTACTTTATTTCTGCACATTATTCATTATTAACTGACCTTAAATTGATATGAGTATCTATGTTGTTTGCATTGGAAACCATGTGGATGGTCCATCATATAATACAATTTTTCCCCAAATCATCTCTGCTGTATGGAAAGGTATTTTTCAAACCAAAACTACTTTCTTTCTATAACAACAACAACAACAAAATTGCAAGAGGCAGCCATAAACTTTTTCCCTCCATAAATGTAAAACTCATTCTTATGTTGACTTCATAAAAAACCAGGATAGAGTTTTTCCTAAAAATTATTTTTATGGAAGAACACTGAAGCAAAACCTCGAACTTTTAGATACAAGAGGTATATCAATTTTAAGGAAATAGAGGGAAGAAGAGAGAAGTTATTGGAAAATTATAGGTCTCCAATTATTATACAATATGCATGGAAGTTAAATAGACAGAGGTTCAGTTTCAATGATCAGTATTATATTTCCTCCCTCCCCAAGAAAAACTAGTTTTCCTTTCATTCTCTTTTCATCTGCACTTCACACATAAACATATACACAAGTCAGTAACAACCTCATTTTGATCATTTTGAATTGTTTTCTTGGCTTTGAGTTCTTGAAATAGAAAATATTTTAATTCAAGTCATCATCAGATAATAATGTAAGCATATTGAATTACATTTAGATGACTTAGTGGTTGGTCTTGAAAATATATAGTCTGTGCATGTATTGGGTGATATGTGTTAAGTAAACTCTGAGGAAGGAGGAAGCTTGTGTAATGGAAAGTTGAAACAGGTAATTTAGTATGGTGGCAATAACTGTAAATGCAGAGTTGTATGCACGATACTTTTATCATGCATATGTCTGATGGTGTTCTGAAGCACATGAACATGACTGGTGAGCTAGCCATGTCCCCTGCGTGTGTGAAGTAGTGAAGTTTCACAATCCCTGTGCTATTTCAGCCTTATTCTATTATCCTTGTTAATAGAATCTAATAGTATTGCTGGTTTCTACCATCCAGTGCAGTAAAACTGAATGGCTGTGATGTCTTTTCCATTTCCCACCAAACAATTGTTTGGGAACTTGATTTTATTTTTATTAACCCCAAAGGTCTCTCCATTTGTTTAGTTCTCCAAAACTATATTCAACTTTCAAAATCCAACAAAATTGATGGCACATAGACCTATACAATACACTTCTTTGTAAAATCCCCTTAAAAGCTTCAGCACTTAAGAAAAATCAATAGTGCTTGATGTGGTTTTGTGGCTTTCAGTCTCTTGAACACTAAATTCAATTTGATCCATTGCTATTAGAAGCTTAGAGCTGCAGTTCAACCATATAGAAAGGTGAGGGCCTTTGGCCCATCACCTGCCGTTGATCCACCCACATTGATGAAGCTGAGGAGTTTTAGCTTTGTATCTTGCTTTTACAAATAAGTGATAAATATAATAATAATGATCTATTTTATGTAAACACAATGCCATGAGGTAGAATGCTAGTTTTGATGTATTGTTAAATCATTTATTAACAAACTCCCAGTCTAAATTTAAGTGGAATGTAAACAAGTCTGTACATGGTAAATTTGTGTCATGGGCCCAACCATTAATATATCTGTATAGAAACTGAGGACTCTTCTGACTGGGACACCAAGGGGTGTCTCTGAGGGTGCAGACATGGTTGGACCTATCACATGAAAGTCAATTGGCATGAGAACATGAAATCATCTATTGTAAAAACCATTTATTCAAAGAGAAGAAAAACCCCAAAATGATCGCCGTAACTCAAAAATTAAGCCTCTAGTATTATTTTTTTCAGAGAAGGGGTAAAGCTTCTGAGTAAAATGTATTGGACAGTTGCCTAGATTTTAATAAGAGAAAAATTTATTTTCAGAAAACTTATACAAAAATGTGATCTCCCTTCATGTTCCCATTGTTATAAAAGAATTGAAGTAAGGAACTGATTTGTATTATGCACATAATTTTAAAAGCCTCTAGAATAATACTTTAGGAAGATATTTCTTGAGAGGGAAATATTATTATATTTGTTATATATTATTATATATTATTTATATGTTGTTTAAAAAGTTATCAATTTCACACATATTTACTGAACACTTTACTGTGTTTGGCTCCTTTTAACTGATACTTGTATGAAAAGAAGGGCAACAGTCTCTCCAAGCTCATCATCAACTATCTAAGCTCCCTGATACCCTAGTATGCCAGTCTCAATGCCCAGGAGAATAGATGGGAGAGGCAAGGCCATGTGAAATAGAAGGAAGACCTGGCAAAATATGTTGGTTCTTCAGCCCCACTATGCAGTAGGAATAAACTCATTAATAATTACATGTTACATCTGGAGTATATTACATAAACATTACAAAATTGAATTATAGGCCAATATGGAAAGTACTAAAAATTCAATAATTTGTTTATATGATAGAATACGTTGCAACCATTAATACTGAATGAAGTAGATCTATCTATACATATATGTATTAAGAAATTGATGGCTTGAACAAAATCATTGACTGAAAATTGAGATGTTAATATCAATGTGTTACCATCTATACCCAAATTTTCTGGAGTGTGGGAAAAATAAAGCTATGCATTCAAACTTGGGCACCTGGGTGGCTCAGTCAGTTAAAGGTTCTGCCTTTGGCATGGGTCATGATCCTAGAGTCCTGAGATTGAGTCCCGCATTGGCCTCCCTGTCAGTGGGAGCCTGCTTCTTCCCTCTATCATTCACCTCTGCTCATGATCTCTCCCCCTCTCTTACATAAATAAATAAAATCTTTAAAAAAGAAAAAAAATCTGTTCTGCCCTCTCTGATTCTTAGCTTTCAGGTGGTCATACTATATTTGGGATTTTGGAGGAATGTTAGTGTTCTATTTGGAAAAAGACAATGCTTAGGCCTCCCCAAAAATGATGACTCAAAATGTATGCTTCATCTTGAGAAACCACACAGATAAGACTATTATATGCAGATATATAAACTTTGAAACTATAAAATAATAGACATTTGTCAAGATAATTTCAATTTTAAGGTAACTTCTATAGAATGCAATCTTGGCAGTGACAAATAAATAGTTAGCTTTACATGATTTTAGGTTTTAAAAGCCAGATTTCAAAATGTTTGGCAAAGCAGGGAACTATTAATTAATTTATTTGCTGTATAATATTTTAGTAAAATAAGGAGTAATTATCTTTTACTTAAATAGTTCCAGAATATTAATAAATTTATGGTTCATGGATATAGAGATAAAATTTTTAAGAACTTAAGTAGTTCTAACTTTAAGAAAATCAACTTTTAATAGAGTATGACTTTTATAACCAAATAAATTTTCTTAATATAAACTATTTTAAAAATGTATAAACACCCAGAATGTTATAGCCTTAAATACAGTTGGGTAGAATGTAAGATAGCATCATTGTTGCACAGGAGTTTGTGTTGATTGCCATATATGCAGTTATTATTAATGTTCATTATGGCAGTCATGAAATAAAAACAATACAAACTTGAAAGCTGGGTTCTCAACCTTTTGTTTCTACTGATGTTTATGTTTAGGTATCTTACTTAACTGGTCTGTCAATACCTTAATCTGTGAAAAATAAGAAAAATACTACCTTTCATTTTTTTTTAATTACGTATTTATTTATTTATTTTTAATTTTTTAAATTTATTTTCAGTGTAACAGTATTCATTATTTTTTCACCACACCCAGTGCTCCATGCAATCCGTGCCCTCTCCAATACCCACCACCTCTTTCTCCCAACCTCCCACCCCCGCCCCTTCAAAACCCTCAGATTGTTTTTCAGAGTCCATAGTCTCTCATGGTTCACCTCCCCTTCCAATTTCCCTCAACTCCCTTCTCCTCTCTAAGTCCCCTTGTCCTCCATGCTATTTGTTATGCTCCACAAATAAGTGAAACCATATGATAATTGACTCTTCCTGCTTGACTTATTTCACTCAGCATAATCTCTTCCAGTCCCGTCTATGTTGCTACAAAAGTTGGGTATTCATCCTTTCTGATGGAGGCATAATACTCCATAGTGTATATGAACTTCATCTTCCTTATCCATTCATCCGTTGAAGGGCATCTTGGTTCTTTCCACAGTTTGTCGACCGTGGCCATTGCTGCTATAAACATTGGGGTACAGGTAGCCCTTCTTTTCACTACATCTGTATCTTTGGGGTAAATACCCAGGAGTGCAATTGCAGAGTCATAGGGAAGCTCTATTTTTAATTTCTTGAGGAATCTCCACACTGTTTTCCAAAGTGGCTGGACCAACTTGCATTCCCACCAACAGTGTAAGAGGGTTCGCCTTCTCCACATCCTCTCCAACACATGTTGTTTTCTCTCTTGCTAATTTCGGCCACTCTAACTGGTGTAAGGTGGTATCTCAATGTGGTTTTAATTTGAATCTAGCAACAGCAATCAGAAAACAAAGAGAAATAAAAGGTATCCAAATTGGCAATGAATAAGTCAAACTCTCTCTCCTCACAGATGACATGATTCTTTATATGGAAAACCCAAAAGAGTCCACTCCCAAACTACTAGAACTCATACAACAATTCAGCAACGTGGCAGGATACAAAGTCAATGTACAGAAATCAGTGGCTTTCTTATACACTAACAATGAAAATACAGAAAGGGAAATTAGAGAATCCATTCCATTTACTATAGCACCAAGAACCATAAGATACCTGAGAAGAAACCTAACCAAAGAGGTAAAGGATCTGTACTTGAGGAACTACAGAACACTCATGAAAGAAATTGAAGAAGACACAAAAAGATGGAAGACCATTCCATGCTCTTGGGTCGGAAGAATAAGCATTGTTAAAATGTCTCTACTGCCTAGAGAAATCTAGATTTTAATGCCATTCCGATCAAAATTCCACCGGCATTTTTCAAAGAGCTGGAGCAAATAATCCAAAAATTTGTATGGAATCAGAAGAGACCCCGAATCGCTAAGAAAATGTTGAAAAACAAAAATACAACTGGGGGCATCACGTCTGATTTCAAGCTTTACTACAAAGCTGTGATCACCAAGACAGCATGGTATTGGCATAAAAACCAGACACATAGACCAGTGAAACAGAGTAGAGAGCCCAGATATGGACTCTCAACTCTATGGTCAAATAATCTTCGACAAAACAGTAAAAAATATACAGTGGAAAAAAGACAGTATCTTCAATAAATGGTGCTGGGAAAACTGGACAGCTATATGTAGAAGAATGAAACTCAACCATTCTCTTACACCGTGTGCAAAGATAAACTCAAAATGGATAAATGACCTCAACGTGAGACAGGAATCCATCAGAATCCTAGAGGAGAATATAGGCAGTAACCTCTTTGATATCAGCCACAGCAACTTCTTTCAAGATATGTCTCCAAAGGCAAAGGAAACAAAAGCGAAAATGAACTTTTGGGACTTCATCAAAATCAAAAGCTTCTGCACAGCAAAGGAAACAGTCAACAAAACAAAGAGGCAACCCATGGAATGGGAGAAGATATTTGCAAATGACAGGACAGACAAAAGGTTGATATCCAGGATCTATAAAGAACTCCTCAAACTCAACACACACAAAACAGACAATCATATCAAAAAATGGGTAGAAGATATGAACAGACACTTCTCCAATGAAGACATACAAATGGCTATCAGGCACATGAAAAAATGTTCATCATCACTAACCATCAGGTTACCTTTCATGTTTATCTCAGGATTGTGAGGAACCTAAATGATGATAGTTAAAGTTTGGAGAAAATGTGAAGGGATATAGCTATTACACTTTTTACCCTAAGTAAGAAGAGTAACATTTTTTTTTTCTGTGCACACTAACATGCATTACATATTATTCATATTAAATATCTGCATAGACAAATACATTCATTGAATGGCAATGATGTACCAACCTTACTTTAAACTCTTCAGACTTATTAACTCATTTGATCCTCACAGCAATACAACATTGTAAGTACAACTTAGTCCTTCAAATTATAGATGAGAAAGCTAAACATGAAAGATTTTTCAAAATAAACAGATGTCCAGTTATTATTTTCAGAAAATAAGAGAACCAGATCAAATCCCACCAATTCTCCTAAACAGTATGAAGTCTTGAAGCAGAAACTGACTTCTCAACAATGCCCTTGGAGATATATGACTTTGAAATACTCTAAAAATGTTTTTAGGAGTTAATTCACTCCTAAATTCCTTTAAAAAATAATTAAAATTAAAGGAGTAAATTCCTTTAAAAATAAACCCTATATTTTTGCCTAAACTATGGTTTTTAAATAAACTATTATTTAAAAAAAATATTTACTGAAGACCTACTAGGAAGATACCAGACTATACACTGGAGGATGAAAAATAAGTAATCAATAGTCCATGTTCTCATAAAGTATACAACCGCATGATCATTACTACTTTTACTCCAGACAATATGTTGGTTTCTCAAGGGCTTTAGAAAAATGGTACATTATTACTTCTTATTGTTTTAAAGGTATAATCAAAAAAGCACTTATCTGATACTTTTATCAATTTTCTTTTTTTAAAGATTTTAATCAATTTTCTTAATTAACTTTTCTACTCATTTATATTATAGCTCCAAGAAATTTATACAAGAATTCTATTGATCAGAAAGTCCAATGCAAAAACTATGACTCCATTATTAATCCAAGTAATTTATTTAAAATAATATATAAATATGTTATGTTGGAAAAGCAATATGTTTGAGTGATTGAACATAAGAAAATATAGAAAAAAACAATAAAAAGTAAGAGTAAATTATTTTATTTTTTAAAAGTTAGCTACATTAATGAATATCAAATCCTATTTCTTCACATATATCAGTTCTGATCTGTTTTTAAGAAATTGAACTCAAAACAAAACTGCTAAAGTAATTAATTAATAGGTATTCTATTTATAAAGTTAATTCAGATTCCCTGGAAAATTGATAAATATTGGGCAATCTATGATGGAATCTAGGGATACAAAAGATCCTAAAATTGGGAACATGCTTCTATCTATGTACATTTATTTTCCTTAATGCAAATATTATCTCTGCTTAATAAATTTTTCAAGTATGTCTATTTTTTTAGTCTGATTAATTTAGACATCTTTCTAAATATCAACTTGATTGTTATTTCAAATATATCAACTTGATTGCTATTTCAAAATATCAAGCTGATTGTTATTATTGAGATTCATACAGCATGAAACTGTTACTGTGTAAGAAAAAGAGGCAATAGAACACATAGAGCTGTTTTTCAGTAGACTGTCTTATTACATGACCACATTTCAAATAACTGCATGATATCATTTTACTCAACCTTGAATTTTTCTTTACTTGCTATTTTCTTAATTTCTCTTTCTTGAAATTCCTCCATTTATGCCTGTTTATTTAAATATATGCTGAGTCTAGCTGAACACTTTTTTTACATACTTCAATTAGTATATTGTTAAGTATAAATTTTAAGAGGGAAAACTAACATGGTTTTTAGTGGTAAATTATAAATCTAAGTAATCATCTGCTTATAAGCATAATATTTTTAATCTTTTTAAAAGCCACATTATTTGATTTTGATAATTTCAGAAAGCACAAGGCGGATATGGTCAAACGAATCTTATTATATGATCACATACTTTCATAAATAGTCTCCATTTAAAAGATTCTAGCAATTAAACACTATGTCTCTGAGCTAGACATTTAATATTTTCACTTTTGGGAGATTTGAATTATTATATTGCTGAACCTTCTAAAGCAGTAGAGAATGGCTTTAAGCATTTTCCCTTCATCTTTTTACAGACCACATACACTCTGGGAAGAATAGAGATTGAAAACAACTACAAAACATTAGGAAAAGACTTTTTGTGACAAGCTCATTTATTCTCTATACAAATAACCAAAATTATTGTGATGGCAGTCATTTATTGGACTTCTCAAAAATGACTTGTATGTGGAAGAATGACAATGTTTTTTATGCAGTCCCCAAACTTGGAAAGAAAATTAAGTCAAATATTCACAAATGCTAACTTCAAAGAAAATTTGCCATAGTAACAGTACCTTGAAAGCCTGTGGTTGCAGATTTTTGCCAATTAGCAACTCCAAAGGGTGCTATTAGTTCCTTCAAAAACATAAGGGACATTGTTTTCATCTGTGATTGCTATTCCTCCTTTACAGCATGCCATGATAAGAGATGGAATACATGACAGGATACCATTTAGTTCTTATAATCATACAACTAGTTCATAAAGAGAACAATGGGTATCAGGGTGTAACACTTTGCAATAAAGAATAATTACCCTTTCTCAATCATCATCACTAACTTCAAATTCATTTATTTAAGCTAATTGTGGCATACCAACAGAAAAAAAATCTAAACCACATGAAATATCTGGACTATATATTCTTTTTGTAATATCTGTCTTCTAGGTTGTGAGCTAGAGAATGGATGACAAATATATAATGAGAAGTTTTACTACTCTGAATATGGCAACTGGGAATAGTCTAAGAATTATTCTTTATGATTAAACATCAAATACAATCTTGGATTGCTATTCCAAGAATATTCAATTTTCAATACATTTTTCATTTCTATTTCTTTTCCTGAAATCTTGTGAGATCTTCTCTCCTGTCAATGAGGCACTGTACTTTTAAGAAAGTCATTCAGGACTATAAAATTATTTTTATCTTGATTATTATCTTGATTACTACCTTGATCCATATTAGTATGGGTAATTTTATCAAAATGAAACCAAACAATGAAAATTAAAAACATCTTTTTCTTTTATTAGAAACAAAAATTAAAAGCAGTTTCTTTCTTTATCATTGAGAAAATATTTCCATCCATCTACAGTAGTTAAAAAAAAAGTATAACATTATCCATAAGCACAACATTTTTCATTCGAGATATACTTTAAATGGTTTGGGCAAATCCAACATAGTTATCAAGTAAATATTGAGAAAACTGATGTTTATTAAAATGATGGCTTATTACAATGTAGCCCTAAAACAAAGAATGTTAATAATTTTATGTAATACTACAAACTGCAGGTAAAACTTCCTAAGAAAATAATAATTTTATTTAAATTCTCCTTTGCAAATTGGACTTTTATTCTTTGACCAAATTTGTTGCCTTATTTATCAGCTCCATAAATTTAGATAACTTGAACTAAATACTAATTATGAAGAAACTCTCTTAAATGTGTTGTCAATCCAACAAACTCACAAATGAAATAGTGAAAAATGCCTGGTTGTTTTCACATTCTGCTTTAATTTAAGTAGCAATTAAATAACATCCAAGATAAGAAGAAAAATACAGGAGTGGTGATTTTTATTGGCCACTTTACCTTAGCATTCACCATCTTCATTTTCTTAGAAAATTATAACGGTATAAATTATATTTAATTTTTTCTTAGTTTGCCCTCCACTTTCTTAGATTGCCCTCCACTATCTATCTAGATATCTAGATATCTATAATATATATAGAGAGAGAGAAAGAGAGAGAGAGGAAGTATAAAAATGCCTCTGAAGAAAACAAACAAAAAATATACTAACAAGGTAAAAGAAACCCATGAAAATAAAATTGCAGAGAAAAATCAAGTGTCAAAAAGGAAAGTGCTGATTATGATAGGGAATTTTATTATTCTGGAATAATATTGTTGAAGTTGTAAAATATGAACTGCACATTTTATTTTAAAAATAAGCTTTATATTTAAAAATTCTTAATACTCAGAAAGTTTTCTTTGCTCTGCCTGGACCTTTGCTCAAGAAGGACAGGGTATATATAGTCTTGAGAGAGTACTTTTATCTGAAGACAGTAAAAGTTTTTATAGATCGAAAATACACTACAATTTGCCACTAGTAGATTCATATCTATCACCTTAAGTAAGAAAAAGAAAGAGGTAGTTGGATCTTATGTTCGCCTCATCCCTTGAACACAGCTAGATAATTACCAAATCATTCTGAACACCCAGAAAATCAATCTGAGGACTGAGAGAACAAACCACACAACTAGAGGGAGGAAAGAAACCACATCATGGAAGGTAGGATGTGTGGAGATGTGATTTGGGAGAGAAAATCACAGGTGTTGTGGAGGGGAGGGAGCCTTGATCCTAGGCAGGGTAAAGAGACAAACAGAGACAGAGAGATATAAATCAGCACAAAAGGGATTATACAAGAAAAACACCTCCCCAAAACCGTTGACTGGAAAAACAGGAAGAGCTGACTATTGCAAATTTTTACAAGCAACGGAGTGGAAGTCTGAAGTTTTAGAAGTTTGTGCCATCACCATGGTCGAATCCAACAGGTGTAGAGATGCTCCCATGGGGGAAGA
The DNA here is from genome assembly GCF_020171115.1 of Neogale vison. Classification (NCBI taxonomy): domain Eukaryota; kingdom Metazoa; phylum Chordata; class Mammalia; order Carnivora; family Mustelidae; genus Neogale; species Neogale vison. Next base: position 33,446,031 of record NC_058096.1, on the reverse strand, counting down.
AGGATAGAGGACTGGTGTGCTCTAAGGATCCCTGGGTCACACTGGGAGAGATAGTTCCTCTTCTTGGAGTGCATTTGCAAGATGTGGTACTGTTTCTCAGTGGACAAAAGAGCTGATAGGTGCCCCATTCACCAGCATAAGAGCAGAGATGCTTGCTGAGGACAGCTAACCTGGATGCTGGCTTTTTATTGTGCTTTACCATAAATTCCAGGCCACAACTTGGTCATGTGTGGGCAAACTAGTACCAGCCATAGCACAGGGAGACACTCTCCTAGAGGATCAGCAAGTTTCCATACCATACCAGGTCTGTAAAATTTGGAGTTTTGAAAACCAGAGGTGCACCTAAAGTAAAACACAGGAACACTGTGCTCCTAGGTATACAGGTGGCTCAGACAGACATGGTGAGGGCAGGGATCTGACAGAAGCCTGGGATGCAAGAGGGAAAATTGTTCCCTTTTCTGTGAGGACCTCCTGAAAAGTGATGGTTATGAACTCCCCACTCTGGGGGAGATGGAGGGCCTATGCCATTTTTTTCACCCCTTCCATCAGTATAGACAGACTTCAGCAAGTGATACAGTGCACACAGTGGAGGCTTGAGTCCTTTACACCAAGCCACCCTGCCCCCTGTACAAAGCAGGTGCCTTTTTAATAGGGCAAGTGTGATTGACAGCCAGAGATGCAGTGGGCTCCTTCCCAAGAAGAGTAGCATAAACCTGCTGCATGCACCAGGACTACTGATCATAGGATACTACGTAGCTTCAGCTCTAGCAAAAATAGAACCAGGCACAGGCTTTCTTAACACACAAAAGACAAAGTCTTAGACAAAATATCAAGATGGAAGAATTCATCCCCCCAGAAAAGAACAAAAAATGTTCATGGCCAGGGAGATAATCAAAATAAAATAGGTAATATTCCTGAAACAGAATTTAAAAGAACAATCATAAAGATATTAGCTGGGCTTGAGAAGAGTGTAGAATAATCCAGAGAGACCCTTACTGCAGAGGTAAAACACAACTAGTTAAGCTGAAATTTAAAAAATGCTGTAACCAAGATACAAAACCAACTGGATGTAATGATCACAAGGATGGAAAAAGCAGAGCAATTAAAAAGTGGTATAGAAGATAAAATTAAGAAAAATAATGAAGTTGAAGAGGGAAAGAAAAATATTGGATCATGAATGTAGTCTTAGAGAAATCAGTGACTCCATATAATCTAGTAACATTTGTATCATAGGAGTCCCAGAAGTAGAAGAGAGGGTAAAAGGGTAAGAAAGTTTATTTGACCAAATTATAGCTGAAAATGTCCGTAATCTAGGGGAAGAAACAGACATCCAAATCCAGGAGATATATAGAACTCCCATAAAAATCAACAAAACCCAGGTATCACCAAGACAAATTATAGAAAAATTTGCAAAAATACAGAGATAAGGAAAGAATTCTGAAAGAAGCAAGGGATAAAAAAATTCCTAACCTACAAGGGAAGATAAATTAGGTTAGAAGCAGAGCATTTTACAGAAACCTGACAGCCAGAAGAGAGTAGCATAATATATTTAATGTGCTGAATGGGAAAAATATGCAGCCCCCAAATACTTTAACCAGCAAAGCTGTCATTTATAATAGAAGGCAAGATAAAGAATTTCCCAGACAAATGAAACCTGAAGGCATGCAAACCTGAAGGACTACTAAACCAGTCCTGCAAAAAAATATTAAAGGAGTCTCTGAGTGGGAAAGAGGGACCCAAAGCAACAAAGACTAGAAAGAAACAGAGAAAATCTCCGGAAACAATGATTTCATAGGTAATACAATGACACTAAATTTATATCTACAATAATCACTCTGAATGTAAAGAAGCTTAGTGTTCTAATCAAAAGACATAGGGTATCGAAATGGGTTAAAAGAGAAAAAAAAGAAGACCTGTCTATATGCTACCTACAAGAGATGCATTTTAGATCTAAAGGCACCGCAGATTGAAAGTGATGGAATGAAGAAGGCTCTATCTTGCTGATGGATGTCAAAAGAAAGACAGAGTAACCATACTTATATCAGACAAACTAGATTTTAAAGACTGCAAGAACTGATGTAGAAGGGCACTATATCATAATTAAGTGATTTATCCATCAGGAAGATTCACAATTGTAAATATTTATATCCCCAACTTGGGAGCATCCAAATAGGTAAATCAATTAATAACAAATATAACGAAACTCACTGATAACAATACAATAGTAGGAGATGTTACCACACCACTTACAGCAGTGGGTAGGTCATGTAAGCAGAAGATCAACAAGAAAACAATCCAGTGGCTTTGAATGACACACTGGACCAGATGGACTTAAAAGATGCATTCAGAACATTTTATCCTAAAGCAGCAGAATACACATACTTTTGAAGTGCACACAGAACATTGTCCAGAATAGATCACATACCGGGTCACAAATCAGACTTTGACCACTATAAAAAGATTGAGATCACACCATGTTTATTTTTAGACCACAATGCTATGAAACTTAAAGTCAATAACAAGAAAAATTTGGAAAGACCACAAATAAATGGAGGTTAAAGGACATCCTACTAAAGAATAAATGTATTGATCAAAATATTAAATTTAAAAAAAATACATAGAAGCAAATGAAAATGAAAACAGGACAGTCCAGAACCTTTGGAATGCAGCAAAGGTGGAGATAAGAGGGAAGTACATAGCAATATAATCTACCTCAAGAAGCAAGAATAGTCCCAAATACACAACTTAACCTCACATTTAAAGGAGCTGGAAAAAGAACAGAAAATAAAGCATAAAGCCTGAAGAAAAAGGGAAAATAAAAAAGATTGGAGCAGAAATAAATGATATAGAAACAACAATGACAACAGAAAAAAAAAAGAACAGATCAAACAAAACTAAGAGGTATTTGAAAGAGTTAATAAAATTGATAGACAGTAGACAGACTTTAGCCAAAAAAAAAAAAAAGAAAAAAAAGAAAGAAAGAGAGAGAGAAAGAGAGAGAAAGGACCCAAATCAATAAAGTCATGTATGACAATCAACATTACAGAAACACAGTTATTAGAGAACATGATGAAAAAATATATGAAAACAATTGGCATTATGGAAGAAATGGATACATTCCTAGAACATACAAACTAATAGGAAGAAATAGAGAATTTGAACAGGCCCATAACCAGCAAAGAAATTGAATCAGTGTTCAAAAATTTCCCAGCAAATACGAGTCCAGATTCCTCTGGGAAGCCAGATTGCTTCCTAGGGGACTTCTACCAAACATTTAAAGAGAATTAATACTTATTCTTCTCAAAATGTTCTAAGAAATAGAAATGGAAGGAGAATTTCAAAACTCAGTCTATGAGGCCAGCATTACCTTGATTCCAAAGCCAGATAAAGACCCCATTGAAAAAGAAAATTATAGGACAATATTCCTATGAATATGGATGCAAAAATTCTCAACAATATACAAACAAATCAAATCCAACAGTACATTAAAAGAAGTATTCACCAGAATTAAGTGGGATGTATTTCTGGGCTGCAAGAGTGGTTTAATATTCACAAACCAATCAATGTGATGCAACACATTGTAAAAGAAAGAATAAGAATGATATGATCCATTCAATGGATGCAGAGAAAGCATTTAACAAAATTAGCATCCATTCTTGATAAAAACCCACAAAAAAGTAAGGATAGAGGGAACATACCTCAACATCCTAAAGGCCCTATGTGAGGGACCCACAGTTATTACCATTCTCAATGGGGAGAAACTGAAAGCTTTTCCTCTAAGAATAGGAACAAGACAGGATTATCTACTCTCAACGTTGTTATTTAACATAGTTCTGGAAGTCCTAGCCTTAGCAACCAGACAGCAAAAAGAAATAAAAGGCATCCAGATCAGCAAGGAAGAAATCAGACATTCACTATTCACAGAAGATACCGATATTATATGTAGAATACTTTAAAGACTCCACCAAAATATTACTAGCACTGATACATGAATTCAACAAAGTTACAGGATATAAAATCAACATACAGAAATCTGTTGCATTTCTATATACCAAAAACAAAATAGCAGAAAGAGAAGTCAAGAAACTGATTCCATTTACAATTGCACCCAAAACCATTAGATACCTAGAAATAAACTTAATCAAAAAGGTAAAAAGATCTATATGCTGAAAACTGTAGATCACTTGTGAAGTATATTGACAGAATGAAATGTAAGAACAGTCCATGCTCATGGATTTAAAGAACAAATATTCTTAAGAAATCTATACTACCCAAAGCGATTCACACATTAAATGTAATCCATATCAAAGTACCAAAAGCATTTTTCACAGAGCTAGAACAAACAATCTTAAAATTTGTATGGAATCACAAAAGACCCTGAATAGTCAAAGTAGTCTTGAAAAAGCAAAACAGCTGGTGACATCACAATTCTGGACTTTGAGCTGTAGACATCAAGATAGTATGGCATTGGCACAAAAGCAGGCACATAGATCAGAGGAACAGAAAACTAAGAAATGATCCCACAACTCTATGGTCAACTAATCTTTGACAAAGCAGAAAATAATATCCAATGGAAAAAAAGACAGTCTCTTCAACAAATGGTGTTGGGTAAGCTGGGTGGCAACATGCAGAAGAATAAAACTGGACAACTTTCTTACACCATACACAAAAACAAATTTAAAGTTGTTCAGAGACCTAAATATAAAACAGGAAGCCATCAAAATCCTAGGGAAGAACCAAGCAGCAACCTCTTTGACCTAGCCAGAGCAACTTCTTTTTTTTTTTTTTTTTAAAGATTTTATTTATTTGTCAGAGAGAGAGAGAGCGTGAGAGCGAGCACAGGCAGACAGAGTGGCAGGCAGAGACAGAGAGAGAAATAGGCTCCCTGCCGAGCAAGGAGCCCCATGTAGGACTCAATCCGAGGACGCTAGGATCATGACCTGAGCCGAAGGCAGCCGCTTAACCCACTGAGCCCCCCAGGCATCCCAGCAACTTCTTATTAGACATGTCTCCCAAGGCAAGGAAAACAAAAGCAAAAGTGAACTCTTCAGACTCCACCAAGATGAAAAGCTTCCACAGAGTGAAGGAAACATTCAACAAAACCAGAAAGCAGCCTATGGAATGGGAGAAGATATTTGCAAGTGACATCTGATAAAGTGTTAGTATCCAAATGTATAAGGAATTTATCAAACACAACACCCAGTTAAGAAATGGGCAAAAGACATGAATAGACATTTTTCCAAGGAGGACATACAGATGGCTAACAGAAACAGGAAAAGATGCTCAACATCACTCATCATCAGGGAAATACAAATCAAAACGACAATGCAATACCACCTCATATTTGTCAAAATGGCTAAAGTCAACAACACAGGAAACAAACAGATGTTGGTGAGGTTGTGGAGAAAGGAGAACAATCTTACAGTTTTGGTGAGTATGTAAACTGGTATGGGTTGGTATGTAAACTGGTACAACTCTAGAAAGCTGTATGGAGACTCCTCAAGAAGTTAAAGATTGAACTAGCATACAACCCAGCAATTGTACTACTAGGTATTTACCCAAAGGATACAAAAATACTAATTCAGAGGATTACATGCGCCTGGATATTTATAGCACCATTATCATCAAAAACCAAATTATGGAAAGAATCCTAATAGCCATTGGTGAATGGATAAAGAAGAGGTCGTCAGCCATCAGAAAGAATAAAATCTTGCCATTTGCAATGACATGGATGGAGCCTAGAGTGTATTATGTTAAGTGAAATAGGTCAGTCAGAGAAAGACAAATACTGTATGATTTCACTCATTTGTGGAACTTAAGGAAAAAGAAAAACCAGATAAATGTAAGAGAAGGAAAAGAAGAGGAAAGCAAACCATAAGAACAAACTCAGGGTTAATGGAGGGCTGGTGGGCAGGGGATGGGATAAATGGGTGGTAGGTATTAGGAGGACACTTGTGTTGTGCACAGTGTATTCTACATAAGATATGAATCACTACATTCTACTCCTGAAATATTACAGTATATGTTAACTAACTAGAATTAATTAAAAATTTGAAACAATGAAACAAGCAAAAAGATACCTATTTTTCCTTTAGGAAATAAGAATAGAATTTTCAATGGTGTATCTCTTTTACGTTAGACATGGTCGCTATTTACTTGGATTATTTGGCATATCGGTGTTTGCAAATCAAAAAATGACTTAAAAAATCTTTTCTTTTTAATCTCATAAATTAGGATCTTTTTTTCAAAACCAGCTCTTACGTCACCTGAACAATTTAGATCTGGTAGAGAAAAAAAAATGCAGTGAAAATATACAGTAAATAAACTGGCATGGTAGGTTTGATTCTGGTACAATAACTATTTGTTTTCTGCAGCAGTTCCTGTTTAAAAAAAGTAAGGGGATAGGAAAGGATTGGGAAAAAAAAAAAACAACAACAATGGCAGATTTTTGAAGAGATAAAATTTTTGTCCCTTTAAAAACAATGGCAATATAAATGCAAACTTTATTTCAAACTAGTTGGACAGATTACCTATTTTTTTTAAATTCATCTGACTGTTCTTTTTTATTCCTATCATTTAACAATCTTCAAATAAACCTTCAGAAAGCATTATTTTCCTTAGCTTGTCCAGCCTTCTTGATCATCTAAAGACCAGGCAATGAACATTTATAATTTTTTACATTTCTCAGTTTGTTTTCTGAATTCTCTGCCCTATCCTAAATGTTTAAAAATATTGAACTTTGTGTGGGAGATTGGGGTAAATGGATGATGGGGATTAAGGAGGGCATTTGTTGTGCTAAACACTGCGTGTTACATGGAAGTGTTGAATCCATAGATTCTACACCTGAAACGAATCTACATTGTATGTTAGCCAATTGAAATTTAAATGAAAACATTTAAAAATATTGAGTTTTGTGAATATAATCTTACGATGCCTGAGCATGAAAAAGGAATGTGGGTAAAATCTGAGGGAAAGACAAATCTGAAAGTTCTGTAGTTGGTTCAGGTTTGCCTTTTTCCTTTGACTGTGGTAGTTGCTTATCTTGATAGCAGCAGTGTTGTTCTGTTAATAATGACAACGGTGATGAAACTGTCTCTGATCACAAGAACTTATTTATTCACCACCATAGGCCATGTGTGTACCCAGAGTTTGCAAAGGACTATGCTAAATGCTGAAGACATATCTAGAAACACGATGGACATGATTTTTTTAGTTCATGGAGTGTATTATCAGTGTAGAGGAAAAGATGTAACCATGTAATTGCAAGTGAATGAAAGAGGAAGTGCAGAGAACTACAAATGTATGTAATGATAGTAGCTAACAAAATCTGCTGCGTAAAGGAAGGTCTGTCTCAGAAAAGGAGGAAGTCTGGTTTGGTGGTGAAGGGAAAGGAATGTTGGCAGAAAGAAAAGAGATTAGGATTTATATAGCTGAGAGAGGTCATGTTTCCATTCCACGAAACAACAAAAGAGAGAGAAAGACAGGAAGAAGAAATAGTTATTGCTGGGGCACTGAGGAACGTAGAAAACAATGAGGTAGGATGACAGTCTGGTTCCCAGTCATGTGCGGACTTGTTAAGTCACAGAAGGGATTATAGAATTTATCCTAAGGGTAAGGGTAAGCAAAAAAGTGAAGTGGAAAAAAAACAAAAACAACAAAAACTATTTAAAAGTTTATTTCTACTGGGGTGCCTGGGTGGCTCAGTCGGTTAAGCTGCTGCCTTTGGCTGGGGTTGTGATCCCAGGGTCCCTCAATGGGCTCCTTACTCAGTGGGGAGTCTGCTTCTCTCTCTGCCTCTGCCTGCTTGTGCTCTCTCTCTCTCTGACAAATAAATAAATAAAATCTTAAAAAAAAGAAAAGAAAAGAAAAGAAAAAAACTTTAAAAAAAGTTTATTTCTACCAAAGTATCTAGAATTGATTTGGTAAGGGTGACGGTGGGGCAACAATTCACACAAGAGATCCATTTAGGTGGGGATTATGTCAGATGCTTGCTGCTGTATTAGTCTAAGTAAGGGATCACTGTGTCTTTCACTAAATGTGTGGCCTTAGGGAAGGAGAGAAATGAATTTAAGAGGTGAATTTAAAAGATACTAGTAAATTAGAAACAATAAAATTGGTTATTAATTGGGTGGGGTGGGAATGTGGAAGTGCTGCTAATGATATACCACCCCTAGTTTTCTTTTATTAGAAATATAATAGTGCTGCCATTTATAGAGCTAACCCTTTAAAGAGATACAGGCCATCAAAAAACAAACAAATAAAAAAGTTTTACCTGTTGAATTTAAGTTTATTATGAGTGATCCAAATGGAAAGATTATTTCCTTGCACAGAAACAGAAATCTGTAGATTGTTAGTAAATTCTGAGCTGGGTAGGGGTTAAACCAAGGTTAATTGTGCCAAGTACACCAAAAAGAGGGATTGCTTCATGCAGGAGGTCTTCATAGATGATGCATAGAATTATGTTAATGAGACAAAGAAGTTTATTTACTGCAAATGGACTCTTTTTTTGTTTGTTTAAGATTTTACTTATTTATTTGATAGAGAGAGAGATCACAAGTAGGCAAAGAGGCAGGCAGAGAGAGAGGGGAAGCAGGCTCCCTGCTGAGCAGAGAGCCTGATGTGAGGCTCAATCCCAGTACCCTGAGATCATGACCCGGGCCGAAGGCAGAGGGTTAACCCACTGAGCCACCCAGGTGCCCCTGAAACTGGATTCTTAAATGAAGTAACAAAGAGAACATTATAGATAATATCTGGTCTCAAGAAGTAAGGGCCAGAATGAAGTAAGTTGAGGAATGAATAGCAATGTAATAAAGACACAAGTGATGGCTGGAAGGGGTCATGGAGTCTAGATATTTTTGTCTTTTCTTTTATTTTGAAATTTTTTAGGTGGGGCTTACTTTGTTTTAATATGGAGGGCACTTGTAATTGCTTAATGGGAAAATGTTAATAGAAAACCAAAGTTGATAATTCTGGACAGGGAACTATCCAAAGCATCATTGTTCTTGAAGTATAAGGAAATAAAAAATACAGGGCAGATGCAAGACCATTTGCAGTTTGGATGGCAGATGTTAAAACCTCCATTGCATGGCTGGAATATCATTTGTTAATCTATTCATCGGGTGATGGACATTGGACTTGTTTCCACTTCTGGGTGATTTTAATTAGCATTGCTTTGAACTTTTGTATGTAAGCTTCTGGGTGCAAGTATATTTTCAATTCTCTTGTATACATACACCTAAAAATGGGATTACTGGATCTTATAGTAACCCTATATTTATCAATTTGAGAATCTACTGAACTGTTTTCCATAAAAAGAAGAAAGTTCTTATACATGCTACAATATGAATGAACCTTAAAACATTATGCTTAATGAAAGAAGCCCAACACAAAAGAGTACATACTGCAAGAATCTATTCATATGAAATGTCCAGGAGAGGTAAATCTATAAAGACAGAAAGTAGATTAGTGTTTGATTAAGAGTGCGGTGGGGATGGGAGGGAATGGGGAGTGACTCCTAGTGGCTATAGATTTATTTGGGAGATGACAAAAGTGTTCTAAACTTAGTGGTGATAATTGCACAACTTGAAAACACCAAAGAAATTGAACTATATACTTTAAATGGGTGAATTTTATGGTATGTGGATTATATATCAATATCAATGTCTTAAAAAGCAGTAAGAGGAGGAAAGGCATAGGGGAAGGAAGGAGAGTAAAAGAAGATGAGGTAGAGACTGGGAGAGTTCAGGAACCTGGGCTCTAAGGTATATTGAATAAATCATTTCCTTTCATTCATTCCCATCTCTGAAAATTGAGACCATATATGATATCTCACAGTGTTCCTTTTCAAGGATTGGAAGAGATGATGTTTATAGAGCACTTTATTCTGTCTTTGATTTATCCTAACTGGTGGCTTTTTGTTGGACTAACTTATCAAAGGATTGACTCAAGTCTAATCTAATATGGACAACGAGGATAATCACCTGCCTAATTGAGCTGTTGTGAGATTAATGAGGTAACCAAGTTCAACCTCAATTCATTTCAAACCAGGCATATTGCAAGCTTAGTAACACACAGAACATAGTGTCCAGTAACGATATACTTATTGCAATTTTATCAGATGCCAGTGTCTGTGCTGTGCACTTAACGTGGGATTATCAACTTTCTTTATAGCAGAATACCATTAGTCACTATAACAGCTTCATGCTGCTGGAGATCAAGCCAAAAAACATACCATCAAACAAAAAACAACTTTTATAAGTCATGTGAATAATCAAATTTGGACCTAATTTAGAGAAAAAACAAACAAAAAAAAATAGAGAGGAATATTGCCCTTTATACTGTGCAAAGCTTTAATAGTTTATAAGCAGTCTACTTCTAGGAAATATTTGTGATTACATAAAAATAACCCAGATTTAAAGACAAAATATATGAATTTATATTCTTACTCCAAATTATCTCTTGAGGCTCAATTTCCTCCCTGCTAAGTTGAGGTTCATAAATAGAACACGGACTATATTATATAGGGATGATAAAACAGGAACACAAAAGCTGATACTACATTCTGTTTAGTCCTTAGATCCCTGGCAACCAAAAAGGAAGGAAAGAAGGGAAGGAGGGAAAGAAAGAGGAAGGAAAAAAAGGGATTCTCATTGGTAACATTAAAATAAAAATAGGAAACCATTTTCTGATGCTAAATTCAAAACTGTTTATCATGGATCATTAACCTGGAGATATTGATTGCACAGCATAATGGACAATGTCTTTCACTATGGTTTTCAGAAGATATAGAGTTCTTAGAAAAACTTTTTATGAAAATCCTTGATAAAAATTTATATCAAAATGTTAAAACATTGCTTAATGAAAACATTTGCTGGGGACTAACGTACTAGGGACTAGGATATAATTTTCTAGAGATGAAAGTCACAGTTTCTTTTTCTTTTTTTTTAGCTCCTGTGTAAACCAAAAATGGGGCTAGCATATTCATGCATTATCTCTAATTTTCATTACATCCTATAAAGTGTTATTATTGCCTTTTACTACTGTTAGAAGATGACAGAACCATCCCATCTTTTCCATTAAAACAAGCAATCTTAAACTTGATATATGGATTAGTTTGGATGACCAGCACATACTTTAGCCTGTCATATTCATAGATAAATGATCTCAGTGAGGCTTTGGGGAGAAACTGGACAACAAGCTGTTCAAGGCTCAGCTCACTGGTGCATGTGCAGGGCTTAGAGTCCCCTGATTGAATGATAATATTACAGCTCCTTTTTTAACTCTTATCTTACATTTTCTGCAGCATCTGATGATAAGGACCATACATTCTGTTACAGAAAGAAAATTAAATTGTATTTATTAAAATCATTAACACTTTTTAAGTGAGTATTTAAATCTCTGCAATCTTTTAATGTCTTTATCCCATCTCCAGAATGATAAGGTAGAATATTCTTTAGCTTCCTGGACTATAAGAAAGCTCAGAGACTCAGAGAGACAAAGAATGATAGTGGGATGGAGAGTTCATAGACTACCCCCATAGATCTTCCTATATTTCTCCACTCTGTCTTTCTGATAAATTCGTGAATTTGTGTTTCACCATTGGGTGACTGTATCTCCTTTCTCCATGTGCCTATCTCCAAGAAGAAAAGGGAGGAGCTATATTGGAATAATCTGAGATGCAAATTCCCAATGTAATACCATGAATTAACTACAGATTATCTAATATTCTTTGAATTATGTTTATTAATTCTCCTTATTCGTTAAAGTTCTTATTTTCATACCTAAAGTGAATACATTTTCTTCTAGGGAGAACAATGTTAACTCAACCCTGGTTACTTCTCTTGAGAAAGTTTGACCTTTTTAATGTAGAACCTACCTTGGGCTGAATAAGGAGTATATAGTTCCATTAAATAACAAGTACACACTTTCTTTGTCATCATAGTGGGAAGCAATCAAGACTAAGATCCAAACCAAACTGTTCCAACATGGATTCTTCCTCCAGAGAGTTTCTAGAATTTAGATGTCTCTAAGTTAGGTGTTTCTTTTTTTTTTTTTTTTAAAGATTTTATTTGTTTATTTGACAGACAGAGATCACCAGTAGACAGAGAGGCAGGCAGAGAGAGAGAGAGAGGGAAGCAGGCTCCCTGCTGAGCAGAGAGCCCAATACGGGACTCTATCCCAGGACGCTGAGATCATGACCTGAGCCGAAGGCAGCGGCTTAACCCACTGAGCCAGTTAGGTGTTTCCTAAAGCTGTTTCCTGAAGCTAGGAAAATGATGACAGGTAAAATGTCAACTTTCTGTAGTCCGATAGGGTCTCCTCAGAATCCTAAAGTGTCCTAATTCTTACTTTATACTCTTTATACTTCTGTGTTACAATTGTGGGGTTTTTGTGGATACTGCTTAGTTCAAACTGTTTTGTTTTCTTTAATATCATGTGAAAAAAGAACTTGAAATGCTTCTAACTCTTAGATAATATCTTAACGTGTTCTATGTGTAGAGCTATATGGGATGTTCCAAGACCTTGAAGTTTGGTATCAGCAGAGCTGAGTGAAAATGAAAATTACAGACTCCTCATTCGGAAATTAAGAATTTCAAGACAACAGCTTAACAGTAAAGGATGATGAGAGTGCATAGGTTACATGCATGCGCAGCCAGCCCTGGAGGTGTCTCTTAGATTGTTTTCTTAAAGTAAAGCCTAAGACTTGGAATCATATTCAAGTGATTTAATTGTGAGTGTCCTTCAGAAAGAATAAAGGAAATAATATGAGATGGAGGGAAGCTAAGCAAGATGGTGGCCTCAGCTATGTTCAGTCTCACAGGGAAAACTCTGGAGCACAAATTTCTTCAGACAGTCAAACCTTGATGAAAGAGGGCAGGACTTTTCTAGCCTCATGTATCTGATCATGAATAATTCTTCAGAGAAAGGATAACAATTCCCAGCAGGTAGAATAAGACTACTGCTGGTAAATGGGATCTAGTTGGGGCAATAACATCTTCCATTACAGTCTCTCACTCCAATTTTGTAGTATTCTACAAGTCTTTTAGGTTAATGAATCTATGTCCCAGTGACATGTAGCACATCAAGAAATGCCACAGTTTTGGGGTGCCTGTGTTGCTCAGTTAGTTAGGTGCCTGACTCTTGGTTTTGGCTCTGGTTATGTTCTCAGGGTCTTGATATTCTAAGTTCACCATGGTGTCTGTTTGCCTACCCCCTCCTCAAGCACTCTCTCTCTCTCTCTCAAATAAATAAATAAAATCTTTGAGATCTGCCACAGCTTGGCAATATATGGATGGCTCTGCCTTGGTGATTTGAGCAGATTCTGAGAACATTACCCTATAGAAATAGTGTAAGTTCTCAACAAAATTCAATTTTTTATATAATATGTCTTAGTTCATTCAGGCTTCTATAATATTAATACCATATATTGGGAAGCTTATAGACAACAGAACTTTATTTCTCACAGTTCTAGAGTCTAGGAAATCCAAGATCAATGTGCCAGCTGATTCAGTGTCTGGTGAGAGCCTGCATTCTTGTTCATAGTAGGCTGTCTTCTTGCTGTAACCTCTCTTGGTGGAAGGGGCAAGAGGGTCTTTCTTATAAGAACACTAATCTGATTCACGAGGGCTTTATTTTCATAACTTGATTAACTCCCAAAAGCTCTACATCACATTGGAGACTGGATTTCAACATATGAATTTGAGGGAGACACAAAAATTCAGTCTATAGCATAGTGATTTTAAAAATCACAGCCTTCATCGCTCCCTGTTATTTCTTACTATCTGACTCTAGAAATCAGAAAATTTAAAGATAATTTACATTATCAGATAATTTACATTATCCAAGGTGCATTTGACTTTTTCTCCTCTTTATATACTACCTGAATCTATAAATAGTTTAAAGCTCTCTATAGTATTCCATCATACCGCCTCATCACAGTCTTCCAGTATTTTCAAAATCACAAATGTCTTCTGAGAGTGCACCTCATCTCTGCACATTACCTTTTTACAGGGTTATAGCCCTTGTTTCAAGGTGAATTGCCTTTCATTCAAGTACTGGGCTTTCAAATGGCCGCTGTTGCGGTTATGTACTATAAGAGGATTCTTTGAAAGTTCAGAAGGTCCTAAAATATGAAGTTGCTATGACTAGCAATCCATCAGAGTGAAAGGAATGTAGTTCTCTTTATCTTTCAAAGATAAAAGTTTGTCTGTATTGGTGGCTCCAGGACCACTGGGTGGCTAAAAATTAATTTTAGTCAATTCTCAAAGAACTTTCCGGAAGCAGCTCCCTTACTTCTAATAACTTTCCCAGACCGAGGGAAGCAGACATACAGCTTTAGGTTAAGTTGTATTTATAGTGTCAACCAATGAGAATCTTTGATTTTCAGTGAGTCTCAGAGGCCAGTTCTAAGTAGATCATTGTTGTATCTACCTCCTTCCAAAAACATAAGCCTTCATTTGGGGAACTTTTATATGAGATCTACCCAGTGTCACCTTTTCCCAAACCCATATTTTGGCAGCTGTACACATACCACATTCTCTGGTTCCCCCATTCCTCTGTTTTCAAAAACACACATGCATTCTGCCAACTTCTCTTCTAAGTTCTCACTCCCTATCTTTCACCCATCCTCTTTCCTTTCTCTGATATTCTGATTTGGGCTTTCTTCAAAACCATGAGTTTGCACAGCTTAAGAGAGAGTCCACTATAACTGAATTTCTGAATTTCCCAAAGACAATAATCGACAAATGAAGATTAGGAGATAAAGTATAAATGCTAGTCTCTTCTCTTCCACATGGGAAATTCTGAGGTGCATTCTCCTAGGTTCTTCAGTGTTTCTAGGAGGATTGAGCACTAGTAATCCAGATGCCAGGACTAGTAACCGAAGCAATAGTGCAGCTTTATTGGTTTTTCATTTTATCTTCTCTCATTTTTCCCAATCCCTCACTCCTGCTTTTGGAATCCTTTCCTCAAACAACCACCTGTAGATAAAAAGGCCTCGTCTTGGGACTTGTTTTAGGGTAACCTACATAAAGACAATTTCTTTTGACAATGGCCTTAGAAATCAGAACCTCTGTGGGATCCTGAGACTGGTTAACTCAGCTGATACAACAAGGACTACACACTGGAAACAAGCAAGAAAGAAGTGAAATGCTAGGAGCTGAGGTGGCAGCACTGGGTGAAATACCCTGAGTCCTCCAGCCATGTAAGGGCAGCTCCTTCACTCTTATCGTATTATAAGGTCTGCTTTCACAGAATCAGTCCTGAGACTTCAACTGAGTCAGATGCCTTGCAAGATGAATTGTCTTCTCAGATTCACCCATATTTCCCCTTATGATGTCTAAAAATAACTTCAGTCAAGGCTCAGCATAGCCCAAGCAGGGAATTATGGGGAATTATGGTCTTGATACCAGAGGAAATATTTTCTCACTAAATTAATTTCAGAATTTGTACCAGGCAGGAATTGGGAAAATATTACTGGGAGTGGATCTTAAGAATGCAGGACCAAGATGGCAGAAAAATATAATAGGGATGTTGGGATGACTCCTTGAAGCTTTTGATGTGACAGTGCTTCAATTTGGTTGACAATTTCCGTATATGCTGCACATATTTCACCTCAAATATCTTTTGGATCTTTTATTACTCTGTGTAAGGGCTTTTCTTTAAAGCAATGACAGGATAACTTAAACCAGGCAAAGGACAGCCTTGATATGTAAGTGAATTCCCACCCTGGGGAAAACCCTCAATCAATGAGAGAAGCGTCCTCAGTGGCTCAATACACCCATTTCCTATCCTTCAAAGGAATAATTCTAAGGCATGTTGTACAGGTTTCTCAGAGGGCCCCCAATTGTAGCAAACCCCAGTGGCCACAGAGGTGTCTACACACTGTTTGTTAGCTTTCCTGAATTTCTAATTCCTTCTTTGGGGAATCGTTATCTAAAGAACAGATCTGTGCCCATATTCTTGAATCAGGCTCTGCTTTGGGAGAAACTAAATGAAGATATGTCTTAACCATTTACATGATCCAAGGAAAGAAATAAATAGTCAGAAATAAAATATACATCTATATGAGTGTTATTCAGCCAAAAAAAACATTTACTGTAAAATTTAGCATACAAATTTTTCAAAACTTTAAGGTGAATTAATGATGTGGGTTTTTTCCCCAAAGTGTCAGAATCAAAATTGTGGTCAGGACACAGATAAATTTAATCGAAAGCACATCTGCTAAGTGGACCTTAGAGATCTTGTTGAGTTGATGAAATTTCCTGAAGCTGGATTATGGTGATGGTTGACAACTCATTAAATCTACTAAAAATTATTGAATTGTACACTTAAGGTGGAAGAATCTTATGAAAGATAAATTGTGTCACAATAAAATAGTTAAAATCTAACCAAAAACCCATAAAGGAAAAAAGAGAATGAAAGGCTTTTAGATGTATCAGATGTAATATCAGAACAGAGAGTCTACTTGAATTTTTATTTTTTTTAATATTTTATATATTTTTTAGGATCCTTGTCCTATTAAAATAAGATTCCTTAAACTGAGATCAGAGGACCTCAGTGATCTTTTTGACATATTTTTCCAAGGCCTAATAGAATTAAGTTTTGACGGCTTTCTTCATCATCTCTGTCATTTGACCTATTGAGGAAAATAAAAAGGAAAACTCTATTCAGCCTTAGCAGACAGCTAGGATACAATGTACAAGGAAACTATAGATAAGGGAAACACTGCTTTTTGAATTATGGGAATGAATCAGATCCCAGGCCAGGAGAATTTATTAGTTTCCAGGTTCAGATAGAGATCTGCATGAACAATGAATAAGAATCAAGCATGTTATGGGAACTAGAAAATATCTCTGTAAGAATTCTAAATTTTAGCTATCTGACATTTCTTTCTCAATGTGAATAAAAGCATTAAATGGGATTGGTTCCAGAGAAAGTCATCCCAAATCAGAGGGAAATACCCTAGAGGTTTTTTAAGTTCATTTACATTGAAATTTTATTTTTATAGAGTTTAATACATAATTTTTATAGTTATATTTAGAAACAAAAAGATTCTAACTAGTTTAACCAAAACAAATTGTCCTCTTCATGGTAGGTAGTTTTTCCCTAAGAAGTTGTTTCCTTTTATAACTTAAGTTTGGAAAAAATATATATTATATATACCATTGCATAAATATGTCAGGAAAATTAATGTTACTTGATATAGCAAGACTTTGAATTTCAGTAACTTTATACAGTAAAAGTTTATTTTTCCCTCATTGGGCTCAGTACCTTTAACCCAAGTGATGTTTCATGGATCCTGAGTCCCTTCATGCCATCTTCAATGTATGACTGTAAGAGTCCCCTGGCATCATCCTACTAATAGATGCATAAATTAGAAAGACCACAGAAGAGGTTTAAGGCATTAGGACTGAAAGTGGCAAACATCTTTACAATGCAAATTTCTTTGCTCTGAACTTAATCACAGGGACTACTTACCTGCAGAGGAGGCAGGACAATATAGCTGAGCTATGTACCGAGGGTGAAAATGAAATAGATTTGGTAACCACTTAGAATCCTTTCTACCACAACCTAATGACTCATAGAGCGCATTCTGTGGTCTACTATCCTACTCAGAGAATCCCTCACAGCAAAAATCCGAGGTGCACATGTTAAGAAACCTTTAGCACCCTCTTCCTAGCCATAATTGATTGGAAAAGATGCACCTAGACTCCTTTTGTCCAAGTCTCTACAGCTGCCTTGAGTCTTCAATGGCCTTCTGGCAGTTGTTCTGTAGAGCCCTGTTTGTTGGAACTTTCTTAGATGCAATTAGAATGTGTATTCTTGTAATTAAGACACACGATTTGAAGTAGATTAAATGAATCTCCATTCCTTGTTAAAATATCTAGTTACAAATCTACATCAGTCCTCATCTCTCCCTCTGGACATTTCAACTGTAATTATCATGACCCCTTTAAACTCAACTCATCTAAACTCAATTCATTTCTTTGTCCCACATAAACTAACTCTTTTTGTAGCTGTTACCATTTTTCAGTTACAAAATCTTCTAAACAACTTGGACCAGGGATTAAAGTCAAGTTTGACTTACCTTCTATCTATCTATCTATCTATCTATCTATCTATCTATCTATTATCTATAGATCTTGTTTGTTTCTCACCCCATCTTTAGCTTCCATTTGCTAAACCACACCTCTACTTACATTGCTTATCTCTATGGAAATCATCACCCATCTCAACCTCTTGCAAGCCCATTTTACAAACACTGTTGACCTGTCTCTAGAGATGTCACCCCCAAGTGAAAATGTAGAATTTCTATCCAGTACTCACCTAAAAATACCCATAATAATTAGTTTATAATTAAGGATCACTCACAATAATATTATGACCTGTCTTTTCTATTTTCTTCTGTTCTGATTCCTATAAATTGGTATATACCTCTGTTCATTGGCATCTTATTGCAAATCTGAATTATGTATTAACTGCTACAAGGTGAATTCCTTAATTCAATTCTAGCACAATTTCATACCTTGCTTCTTTAAAATATATCCGTTAATTTTTGCTTTTCCAAAAATATCTGTGTATGTTCATGTTTTGGAGCATTTGTGTGCATACTTAATTTTCTTTTTATTTTGTACTAAAAAACTTCATTGATTGGTGTCTTAAATCTTAAACTCTAAGCTGTTGTTAAAAAAAACAGTGTATTACTTTACATGTGTTGAATGAATGAATGAATATAATAATCACTCTGCTGATGAAATAATTTCAGAAAGAAAAAAGTTCTATCATTTATAGTAAGTGCATGCTTGAAGTAGTATTGTCTGCTCTGTGTACTCTGGTTAATTTAGCCTCAATGCCATTTTTTCTCCTTTTGAGAAAACATATCATCTTAACATATATCATTTATCCCTCCTTTACAATCTCAACCAAAACGTTACTGATCAATCTTTTCCTTCACAGCGAAAATTAAGCCCATTTGACTTTAATTATGATTTATATAATATAGAAATGAC
The DNA here is from genome assembly GCF_020171115.1 of Neogale vison. Taxonomy (NCBI): domain Eukaryota; kingdom Metazoa; phylum Chordata; class Mammalia; order Carnivora; family Mustelidae; genus Neogale; species Neogale vison. The sequence continues at coordinate 33,427,021 of NC_058096.1, read as the reverse complement.
ATAGTGTACTATATCAAATATTTTAAAAAAAGAAAAAGGGAAATGAGACATCATAAAAATCCAGAACCCTCAATATTTATATCAATTTAAAGTATGTAAGAAACTTTCAAACATTCTACCAAAGTTGCTTTTTCTAATTATGCTCTCTCCTTTTAGGTTATCAACATCTATTTATTATTATGATTATTGTATATTGACTTGAATTTTTTCTTCTTTTTTTAAAAGATTTTATTTATTTGAGAGAGTGAGAAAGAGCTTCAGTGGGAGGGAGGGGCACAAGAAGAGGGAGAAGTCAGGCTCCCAGCTGAGCAGGAAGTCTTCATGGGCTGAATTTCAGGACCCTCACCTGAGCCAAAGGCAGATGAAGATGCTTGCCCTACTGAACTACTGAGGCACCCCTTGTATTTTTCATTTTTAACTATTTATTTTTGCAATAGTATTTTCCCGCTGTTTCATTGTAAATGCGAATCACTTTGGAGTCATTATCTGCTGAACAGACTTTGACAGGTAAACCTGAGAAACTATTCTTTATTTCTGACAATTTTTCCAATATTAAAATGCGTTATGAGTTCTCAAAAGTTGATTTTCAGGTAAATGTTGGAAATACAATTTTTTGTTAGTAGTATTAAAAGTATAAACTGAAGTATATTAAAAATTTTATTTTGAGAAAAAAATCCACTAAATTGGGCAAAGGCAAACCTAAAGTGGTTAGGAGGGCTCCTGGGCAGGAGCCAGAGGAAAGACTGATGTAGAGAAGATGTGCAAACCAAGAAAGGATATTTTTGATTGGCTATAGCTTAAAGCCTAGTTGGCTGTTTGTGATAGGTTGTCCTTAGCATTTTGATTTTGTAACCTTGAGGTATTTGCAGGGTTAGATTTTGTTTTGCTTAGGTAGGGTGCCACAGAATTGGAGCCATCAGTCTAATGGTCAGTGGAAATTCTCCATATTTTCTTCAGCTTATCAGGAATAGCATAAAAATATAACATTTGCAACATTGGTAAGCAGTCTAAGCTTTATAAAAATAATAGTTGTATAAATGTGAAGAATGTTACTAGAAAGCAAGTTTATTCATGTATATTTATCGTATGGAAATTTAAACTAGCCACACCTCCAACAAATGCAAAACAAATTCTTGTTACGAAACAAATTTGCTTGGTAATCCTAGATGCTTACAGTCTCTTCAGTGAAATAGTATTCCTTACTTCATTCCTTACTTCAAAATAGGTAAAAGTATTCCTTACTTCAAAATAGGTAAAAGAATGTTTAAAAATGAAAACAGAGACAGGTGGATTGTCTAATGATTTCATTATAATATTAAATAGGGCCTAAAATTTTAATCTCTTCATCTAATATCTTTAAAAAGTAATTAATCAATTTCCTGGCGTTTATAATGTACCATGGTCATAAAGGATGTTACTATTATGGACAAAATGGGTGATTGGCATACAGCGCCTACCTGTACTATTTTTGCAATTTCCAGTGAGACTATAGTTATTTCAAAGTAAAAAAATTTTTAAAAAGTCATTCATGAAACAATTGCCTTATTCTACCAATTTTTTATCAGTTGTTATGAAACGAGTTTCTACATGTACATCACATACAAAAGTTTATGATTTGCAGAGTATTTAAAACATGAAAAAACTGGATATTTTAGTAAAAGAGAAGGCAATGATCAGTTTATAGTTACTATTTTCAGTCTCTTTCTTGGCATAGTCTCCTTCCTTTTCCAAAGCAGTGTATGCTGTTTGACAGAGCTACTGAGCTGTTGGGGATGCACACCAGATTTGAAGACAGAAATGTTGCTTTCCTTCACCTTATCCTTCCTTATCATTCCTTATGATATGTGTACCCACATTGCACATATCATTCACCTCTCTTGTTTGAAGCAGAGGTTACACGCTATGTAAGTGAAAAGGGAAGTGACCATTAGGGTGAATTACCCAGTATGTCCTCAGATGCCTTGATATTCAGCTAGAACACTCTTCCAGGTCAGAAGTGATGTATTTTCTATATCATCTTAAATGTTACTAATGCTTCTTGATTTGACTTTTCACATTTTGAAGAAGAAACACACTGGAAACCATGTTATAGGCAGGTTTTAAAACACACACATTTGCATTGGCAAATAACATTACATATAAAATTGGTTTATAGAATTATAAAATACCTATTGACTTTAGCAGCTTTAATCATGTATGGCTTTTACAGGCCTCTGAGCAATAGACCTAATTGTTGCTGTCATTGCTTCTAATTGAGAGTTAAAGATTCTAATCATCACGTTTGTAAAGCATACATTTTAAAATAATCCTTAAAAAAATTTTATTTATTTATTTATTTACTTGACAGTCAGAAATCACAAGTAGGCAGAGGGGCAGGCAGAGAGAGAGGAGGAAGCAGGCTCCCTCCTCAGCAGAGAGCCTGATGTAGGGCTCATTCCCAGGACCCTGAGATCTGATCTGAGTCGAAGGCAGAGGCTTTAACCCACTGAGCCACCTAAGCACCCATTAAAATAAAGTTTTAAAAAATGTGAAAAGTAAAAGAGGAGTAGAAATGAAAACATCTTCAACAAATTACATTTTAATGCTTTGCTTTTGGCTTTTGTCTGATTAATACAAGAAATGACTGTGTTAAAAATAAGGAAAGAAATGAAAATTCAATTTTGATTAAAAATTCAATTTGGAAGAATCATTGCTGAGAATTATGCACAGAATTTTCACTTTGTCCTAATCTGGAAGAAATCCATAACCTAATTGTTTCATAATGACCATTTATATTTGGTTCCTGTCACATTAAAAAATAATAAAATCTATGGATCATATGACACTAATTATATATAAAAAATGGACATTCTTGTATCAGGTACCTAATATATTTAAAGTGGAAGTTATCTCCTAAAGTCATCAGGAGGACTAATTAATTTTTACGCTATTGTGTTAATAGAATATGATAGCTTAAAACTCTAGTAATCTAGTACTCTTCAGTAATCATGGACTTCAGTGAATGACAATTCTGTTGAGTTCTCAGCAGCTATCCAGATTACACAGTGATAATGCTCATTTAGAACAAATGTATTAGCGTATTGGAATATTTATGGATAAACCCAAGTGTAGAACTAACCCTGGAAAATATCATGGAGGAAAATGTGAGTCATTAATCCCTCTGCTTCTGAAACAATATGTCTCCCCCTGTCTCTCTCTTGCTTGGTAGTTGTTGCCTTAGTTCTTGTGCTATTGTTTGCTTTTTAGCCATCAGAAACAATTGAGTCTTATGCTTTAACGGTGACAATATTAGAACTTTACTCTCAATGTAACAAATTCATCTGCCTTAGGGAGTTTGCCTTCCAAAGACTTCATGCAAAACTTCCAGAAAGACAGACAGAGTTAAAGGAGTTGTTAGATACTCCTCAAAGACTTTGCTTAGAGTGCTTGTGAATGTTATTACTGATTGATGTACTTGGGAAACAGTCAGGAAGCTGTCCTTTTAACTCTTCTTATCTTAGATATTGAATAAATACGGGCTGCTTGCGTTTATAACAAATGTATATAACGCACTCTCTGCAGAAAATTCAAGGTATAATCAACATCACGATCATAAAGTGCATGAGTGTGTGTGTGTGTGTGTGTGTGTGTGTGTGTGTGTGATTTCTACTGTACAAGTTTCACTCTGGGAAAAATGTTTCTGGTTTTTATTTATGAGTGTTAACTCTGTGTTTCCCTTTAATCCAGGCTGTAATGAAATATAAATAGATGGCATGGTGATCATATTTTCATTAGCATAATGAAGTTATCCAAGAAATAAATGCATACTTCCCATTGTTAATGTTTAGTTCGAATTAGAAAGTGTGTCACCATCTAACTATAAAAATAATTTCACCAGAATATGGAAGTGGATTATACTGTACACCTCCCCTTTTTAAATTTAGTTTTGGTTTAGTCTTAAGAACTAATCATTTAGTATTTATTGTTCTCAGGTTCTATCCAAGTATCTCGTATGTATTAATTGTCATGAAAATCTTATGAAGTTGATACTATTATGTTTTTCTAAACATGAGGGTCTGAGACTAAATGACTTGCCCAAGGTTATTCAGCTGCTAGAAGACAGAGTGGGACTTTTATCTAAGCAGGTGGCTCCAAGATCTGTGTACTTAATCCAATAACATCCTCCTGATAAACCCGAGAATTGTAGTAATTGCTTTTATAGGTGAAATTTACTGAAAAATATCATTGCCCAGAATTATGTGCATATATTATAGATGATATTTACTGAAAAATATCATTGCTCAAGAGTTATGTGCAGATTTTCTCACTTCATCTTCACCCCATATTGTGGAAGTAGATTCAGTTATGCTCATTTTACAGTTAGGGAAATTGAGGATTGTAGAGATTATATAACTTGTGCAGTGTCTCACTGCCTTTAACCACTCACTTTGCTCTACCATTGATATTTATCTATGCTTAGGCCACGAACTATGTTGTAATACTTCCATATGATTATAAACTAATTCATTAATGTGGCCATCTCATGATACATATGTGTCAAACAGTAAGAATACAATAATGAATGTATGAGAATTCCCAATGCAGAGGTGTGTTCATCTTCTCAGTCACTATCCTTTTATAATTAGTGATAATTGTGTTATGGAAGAACAAAGTAGGGATTTATTTTGCTAAAGGGATCAGGAAGTTCTCTGAGAGTTAAGAGTTGATATGGATTTCATATTATGCATTTCATGAGTGAGAGGATGGATTTGATGATAACCGGCAGTTCAGGCAGTGAGCAGATGTGATGGTGGGTCAGAGATTAACAGTGCCTGGGGTTATTTGGATAATGAATAGTAGTCCCACATTGCTGCGGTATGAAGTGAGGAGGTGTGTGATGGGAATAAAGCTAGAAAGGGGAAAAGGGCCAAGTTGGGCATAACACTTCAGCTCTGATAGGCCATAGTGGTTTTTCTGGGATAGGTAACAGTGAAATAGATGCAGCTTTTTTTTTTTTTTTTTTTTAAATGGAGTTGAATAATACCATCCCACTGTCATACCTTTAACAGTCTTAGAGATAAATATATGCAACATCATGGGATCAGTGGCAAAGGGGAATAGAATAAATTATGCTGAAATCAGATTATTTTTGAAAACTTTACCTGGCACAGAGATAGAGAAGAGCTCATGAGAATTTTTCCTACAGAGTGTTTCATTACTATTATTATTATTATTGTTATTATTTTATTGAAGTTTGAAGATGATTGCCTAGAAAAGTCTATAACTTAGGGAATCACATTCTAAAGTTAACCACATTCACATTCTTAGAAAACAAGAGGGAAAAGGGAATGGGAAAATGTGGTTATACACAAGTATATAATTAAAAAACAAGAAAGAAAAATGCAGCAGACATGTTTGTTTGTTTGTTTCCTTCAGTGGGAAAACTTACCCTCTTTTGTCCTCATGATTTCATATTTTTGATTTTTCTCTTCAAAACTTACTGGACAATGTTAGCCATATTCCACTGTTATATACTCTTAATCCATTGAGCATTTACTATAAGGATGCTAGGCCCATTTCTTTATATGTACGTTTCCTTAAGTGATAGTTGTTTTTCTCATGGTTTTAAATATTATCTAAATATTGGGGCACCTGGGTAGCTCAGTCAGGTAAGCATGTGACTCTTGATGACAGTTCAGATCTTGATCTCAGGATCATAAGGTCAAGCTGCACATTGGGCTCAATACTGATTAAGGATCAAAATAAAAAAATAATGATAACAAAACAAAATAGAATAGGTCTTTTCTGAGGTCCAGATGTGTTCATTTGATATTTTAATCTTGATGTATCTTGATCTAAAACTGAGACCAAATCCATATACTCTACAATGAGCATGTATTTTGATCTATACACCTCATTTGTGTCTTCTGTCACCATTCTTAGTCAACCTCGGTCTGAAATAATATGATAACCTCCTAACTGGTCATTCCTCATCTATTCTTAAAACTGTATCTATTTAATAGAGGAAGATTATTTATTTATAAATCATATCATACCACGTCTATACCCCCCACATATGCAGATACCCATTGCTCTTAAAATAAAATGTAAACTAACTTCTTGGCCTCAAAATCTATGAATGGTCTCTCTATATCCATGTCCTTCTTTCATTATACTCACGTCACACATGGCTTGTTGCACTTCTAAGACAAGTCACTCCACCCATCCACTTCCAGGATTACTCTATTTTTTCTGTCTAAAACACTCTGCCCCTCTTCCCTTTGTCATTCTGCTCATGAAATCTTTCTCACCCTTTAGGTTTCAGAAAAGTTGCATGACTTTCAAAAGCCATTCAACAGTAGTCCATCTGAAGTAGATTTTCCTTACGTTATGATCTCTCTTAGAAGCCTGTTTATTTCTGCTGTGTAACACATTGATATTTGTAATTATTTTTGTTTCTTGTTTACTTTGTTGTTATTTACTACCACACTAGATAGAAAAATCCCATCATTATGTTACATTATATAAAACTCTGTCTCGGCAGCCTGGAAGAAGAGATGCTCTTATTGATCTTGAGGAAAGAAACTGTCTATGGAGAGGACCATGATGTAGGGCAGTGTGGGAGTTTCCTCCAGGATCTGAGATTGAACTCCAGTCAACAGCCAGTAAAATGGAGTGGTTCTTAGTCATACAGCCACTAGGAAATAAATTTGGCCAACTCCCTATATGAGCCTAGGAGGAGATCCTTTCATTGTTGAGTCTCTAGCTGAGAATACAGCCCAGATGACACCTTTATTATAGTCTTGTGAAATCCTAAGAAGAGAGCCTGTTTCATAAACACAGTGAGATAATGGATAGGTATTCTTTTAAGCTGCTCAGTTTATAGTAATTTGCTACACAGCAGTAGAAAACTGATGTTACCTAACACAGCACTTTATAGATAATTTACCAATATCTGTGGCTAAAAACATTACATCATTAGGAAAAAAGCTAGAATTATACCATTGTGTAATCATCAGTTAACTGTATATCTATATGACAGTTGGTGTGTAAAGACAACTGAGGAATTCCTAGAGAAAATAATATTGTGTAAAATGAAATAAAATCCTAGTATATAATACCAACTCCTCCAATTCAGTTTGGAATCAGATGATAGAATAGAGATGGCTGATTAATGACCACATGCTACAGGAAAAAGAACTTGCATACTGAATCAGGATATACTCACATAGCTTAGCCAGGCTTGTCTATGACTTTCACCAGTTCTCTAGAATGTATAAATCAGTCAATGCCTGAATCACATAGCACCATCTGTTCTGGTTTAAATTATGTGCTTTGAAGAAAATTACTTCATTCTCACCTGACAAATAGAGGAACTATATAGAAACCCCTTGGTTAATATGCTATTTTTTTATAGTGTGTTATTATTTGAAGTAATCAGAAGCAATTTTTCTCACAATTAAAGGAGATGCTTTGTGTGTATAGAAATCTTCATGTAAAAGGCTGAAAAGCAGTGAAGAAGAAAAAGGCTCTGACCTAAGCAACTTTTGAAAATGTGTTTTGATAGGACATTGAAAGGCTGAAGACAAAAGGAACTGTGCATAGCACTGTAGTGTAAATGATAAATTTCTTACAGGGGTTTGAGTTAGCAATTCTGAACCTGATTTGGAGCTATACTGAGAATGAACCAACAAGTAAATGGATGGTGAAAGGTGAGAGCTAGATTTGTTTCTGTCAGAGGGGGAAGTTATAAATAAGCAAGAAGGGAAGGCCAGAGCGAAACTGTGATACGGGATTAGAGATGGAGACTTTAATATGAATGTTTATCAGTCTGTCTACCTATTATCTATCTATCTATCTATCTATCCTCTATTTACCATCTATCTACAATCAAAGAAATGTATGTATAGTATACATACACATAGTGGTATAATTAAGAAAGAAATATATGTATAGTATGATACACATAGTTGTATACAATTAAAGAAATGTATGTGTGGTATACATACACAGAGTTGTATAAAGGATAGTATATATACACACGGATATGTATGCCTAGCAGCCTTAGAACCAATGACAACCTAGTAGCAATAAACATACCCAGACCTCATATATCTTGATTTAGAGTTTAGTTCTTCTATAAAAAGAATTAAAAGTTTTTGGAGAAATGTCTAGGACAGGGAAAATGCAATGAAACTGGATCGCTTTATACTACCATAAAGAAAAAAAAAGTGCTAAAAAGAAGGGGTCATGTCAAAGGGATCCAGGAGCCAACTGAAAGAGCTTCCAAAGACTAAACCAGAACGATTCAATTAACATAATGAAAAAAAAATACTGGAGTACAATCAAAATAAAATAAATATGTATTGGGGCACCTGGATGGCTTAGTGGGTTGAAGCCTCTGCCTTCAGCTCAGGTCATGATCCCAGTGTCCTGGGATTGAGCCCCGCATTGGGCTCTCTGCTCAGTGGGGAGCCTGCTTCCACCTCTCTCTCTGCCTGCCTCTGCCTGCTTGTGATCTCTGTCTGTCAAATAAAAAAATAAAATCTTTTAAAAAATTAAATAAATAAATATGTATAATTTCATACTGATAAAAATGAACAAACACACAAATAAATAAATAATGAGAATAGACAAATAGAATATTTTAAAAAATGATTTATTTAGTTACTACCTGCAAGAAGGTGAAACATAACTCCCCACCCTTTAAGAATGCTACTCAGTGACTTTCTTCTAAGAGAACAACATGGACCGGGGGAAAGAAACTGTAAGGTATAATGAAGAGACTTTACAAACTCAACTTCAGTCGAATAAGGATAAGTCATTTTGATAGCATGTATCCTTATATTATGTCATCAGAATACCACTTTATTTCTATGGTATTCTGGCACGAAAACAAAACAAAGTAAACACACACAAAAAACTAACCCTAGTCTAGTTACAAGGAACACATCAGGCAAATTCAAATTGAGAGCACTATACAAATATCTGACCATTTCTGCTAGAATGTCAACATCATTGGAAACAAGGAACTACCGAGAAACTATTATAGACCAGAGGAGACACACAAACATGATAATTAAATTCAGTGTGATATCCTGGATTGGGTCCTGGAACTTAAAAATACTTAAAAGTTGAAAAACTGCTGAAATCTGAGGGAAGATTTTAGTTTAATATAGTAACATACCAAAATTGGTTTTGGTTTCTTACTTAATTTGACAAATGTATCATGGTGATATAAGATCTTAACATCATAAAAAACTACCTGAGGAGTATATGGTAACTTCCTGCTTTATATCTGTAAGTTTGAAACTTATAAATTTGAAATTTGTAAATTTGAAATAATTTTAAGGTATCTAGAAAAATATTTCTACTGCTGGTGTCAAAGAAATTACTGCCTATGTTTACTTCTAGGAGTTTCATGGTGTCAGGCCCACAAGCCCTTTTATTTTTATTTTATTTTTTAAAAATAATTTCACAAGTTCTTTTGTCTTAAATGTGTAGTGTGCAGTTTTGTAGAATGTAAAGTTTATCAAGAATGTGAATATGAAATTACGCAGAAACACCTGTACATAATTTTGAAGTGTGTAGTGTCAATACATACACACAAACTAATAATCATAATCTGCTTAGTAAATTTTAAACAAACTCCACAGAGTAGTATCAAAACAACCTATTCTTATCTTTGGCTATACTAAATATTACCTCCAAAGTGTCTTAAACTAAAAGACTATGAACAGATCTTCATCATTGGTAATTAATATGTCTTATTAATATTTTAATCTTATTAATAAAATTTTTGAATATCAGGGAAATAATTCTCTAAATTCTGATACCATTTGTCACCAAATAAATATTTTACATGATACTATACCCTTGCCAATAATTTTAAATGACCCTTGTGGAATGTCTAAATTAGCATTTAATTGAAAAGAAAATGACAAAAGAGGAGAATTGCCATGAGAATCTGAAGTTCAGTCTTACTATTTCTATGTGGTGAATTTGTTTCCTGATACAATATAGATTTGATTCTCCAAAGAAAATTTATTTTGCAGAGTCTTTGAGAATTTATTATTTGATTTCAAAGGAAATGTAGAATCTTAAAAGCTAGGGCATAATAAGACATTCCTAACAAATACATTTATTTTTAAATCAAAAATATTGTTTTAAAATAATATCTCTAAAAATAAAATTTAATATAATATATATAATAAATAAATAAGGTAAATAAATAAATGCTTCATTAGTTTGTTTTTAATTTTCAACTTTCATAATTTTTGTTGACCTGGAATAACAGATGACTTAAAAATAAGTTAATAACATCAAACTTAATGGTGAGAAACTGGACTCTTTTCCAGTAAGATTAGGTACAAGATAAGAATGTCCTCTTTTACCACTTCTTTTCCATATCATACTGGATGTTCTAGCTAATGCAATAAGACAAGAAAAGGGAACTAATAAGAGAAGAAAAAATAATCTTTATTTCTAGATAACATGATCAGCAATGTAGAAAATCCATAATGACAAAATAACTCCTGGAACTAATAAGAGATTATAGCAAATTTGCAGAATATAGATACATATATACATATACACAGATACATATATATAAAGAAAACTACAAAATTTTGATGAATTAGAAGAGCCAAATACAGGGAGAGATATTCCATATTCATGGATTAGAAGACTCAATATTATTAAGGCATTAGTCCTTCCTAGTTCAATCTATAGATTCGATTCAATCCCAATCAAAATCCCAGCCAGTTCTTTTTTTTTTAATATTGAGAAACTGATCCTTAATTTTATATGGAGAAACAAAAGTCTCATAATAGAAATACAATATTTAAAGAAAAAAATAGAGAAAACAAATCTGAAGGACTGATACTACTGTATTGCAAGACTTAACTATAAAGCTACAATCATTAAATAGGCAAGTATTGGTTAAAAAAAATAGACATAACAGTGGAACAGATCCAGAAATAGAGAACCCAGAAATAGACCCACATAAATATAGTCAATTGATCATTAACAAAGGAACAGAGTTAATAAAAATGGAGTAAAGGTAAGTTTTTTGACCAATGCTCTAGGAACAACTAACTGGATATTTACATTATACACAGATTATATATATAATGTGTATATATGTATATCTCTATATATAAATAGACACAGACCTTATAGCTTCTACAGAAATTAACTGTAAGTGGATCACAGATTGAAATTAAAAAGGCAAAACTATAAAATTCCTAGAAGATATACATAGGAGAAAACCTAAATGGTCTTTGGTATAGTGACACATTATAGATGCATCACTAAGGCTCAATTCATAAGAGATAATTGATAAGCTAGACGTTACTAAAATTAAAAGCATGTGCTTTGTGAAAGGCAGTGCCAAAACAATGAGAAAAGGGGCCACAGATTGAGAGAACATATTTGTAAAAGACACATGTGATAAAGGACTGTTACCCAGAATACACAAAGAATTCTTAAAAGTCAACAGTAAGAAAATAAATGACCTAATTAAAAAATGAGCCAAAGATCCTAACAGACACCTCTCAACAGAAGATGCACAGATGGCAAACAAGCATGTGAAGTACTGCATCACCAGGGAAATGAAAATTAAAACAACAGTGGGATACCAATACATATCTATAAGTTGGCCAGAATCTGGAATTCTAAGAACACCAAATACCGGTTAAGTATGGAGCAGCCAGAACTCTCATGTATTGCTGGGAGAAATGAAAAACAGTACAACCACTTTGAGAGACAGCTCAGTGGTTTCCTATCAAACTGAACATACTCTTACCATGCAATTTCAGCAAAGGTGCTTCTTGGTATTTACCCTAAGGAGTTGGAAACTTATGTACACACACACACACACACACACACACACAAAACATACACATAGATGTTTATGTGAGCTTCATTTATAATCGCCAGAACTTGGAAACAGTCAAGATGTTCTTCAGTAGGTGAATACATATATAAGCTGTTGTACATCTAGACAATGGACTATTTGCTCAAAAGAAACAGGGGGTGGGAGAAGATGGGGTGGCTGGGTGATGGGCACTGGGGAGGGTGTGTGCTATGGTGAGCACTGTGAATTGTGTAAGACTGATGAATCACATACCTGTACCCCTGAAACAAATAGTGCATTATATGTTAATTAAAAATAATTTTTAAAAAAGAAATGAACTATCAAGCCCTGAAAACATATGGAGGAACCTGAAATGCATATTACTAAATGAAAAAAAGCCAACCTGAAAAGGCTACATACCGTATGATTTCAACTATGTGATACTCAGGAAAAGGCAAAACTATAGAGATGACAAGAAGAGAAGTAATTGCCAGGTTTTAGGAGAAAGGAGGATAAGTGGAGGAATGAATAGGTGGAAAATAAGGTACTTTTATGGTAATGAAAATATTCTGTAATTTACTATAATGATGGGTGCATGTCATTATACATCTGTCCAAAGTCATAAAATGTATTATACCAAGAGTGAAGCCTAACATAAACTATGGACTTTGGGTGATTATGATGTCTCAGTGTAGTTTCATCAACTGTAATACATGAACCATTGTGGTGGATGGTGTTGATAATGGAGGAGGGGGCCATTCATGTGTGGGAACTGGGAGGGCATGGGATATCTCTGTACCTTCTCCTCAATTTTGCTGTGAATCTAAAACTGTTTTATAGAATTAAGTTAAATATAATGCTATTTTAAAATAGTTCAGAAAAACTTTTCAGATAGAGTATTAAGATCTACAATTGATCATCTGCATTCTATGGAATCAACATTTGTCTCTCCAAAGCAACTATTCCTATATCGGAATTCCTATATCGGAATACTGACAATGAGAAGCAGATTTCCAAATGGACACTTAGGATTCAGCTCATCAACAACCAGGAGGTACAAAGTGAGATAGAAAATGAAAACAAGTGAAGGATAGCTTCTACTGATCTCAGAGAGCATATTATATTGGCTGCCTAAGCTTTGAAATTCCACTAAAAATTGATTTCATTACTCTTGTTGTGGTCAAATAGAGAAGATGGTTAAAAAAAAAACAACTTGACTGAAGCTTTCTTTTATGTTATTATATCTATAACATTCAGCTTGTATAAAAGAGAAACCACGAAAGGGAACTTTGAATATAAGAGAGAGAGAGAGAAGCTGGATATGTGTTAACTCAATTTCCAGAAAGCCAAAGAACATAACATAAAAGACATTTTTCTATTAAGATGAAGGCATTGTTGTCATTAATATGAAAACATGGTTGTTTTTCATTTATGAATTCATGTTACAAAACCCATGTATATATCTATATAAAATCTTATATTGCATCGGGGTCATGGAGAAAATGAAGAAAAATGAAATACAACATTTATATTACCAAACTTTCAATTTCTTCCTTCAAATACCACTTATTCTGTGGCTTTCTAATTCTTCTACTTGCAAGATTTTTGTCGGTCTCTTTTTCTTCAAATACAATCTTGGGTGGAACCAATATGTAAAGCAGTAAAAAAAAAAAAAAAAAAAAAAAACCTACTGCCTTGGTTGAAACATCAGACTGAAACAGACTGTCAGCTGCCTGTTTCCAGAATGACTTTTGAAATGTTAAAAGTGGACAGTATATTTTGGATATAATAATTTTGAAACACTTTAGTTTACCCTTAATTTTTAGCAATAAATTGTCTTTTCTTTGTATTAGTTCTGCCTCGCTAATTTGACTGTGAATTTCCAACACACAGGAGCAGAGTTTTCATGTGCACTCCTCATGGAATCTAAATTCTGAATGAAACATTCTTCCAGAAGCCTGAGAGTCCTTCCACAGGAATGTGACATCTTAAACAGCTAGAAATGGACACATGTAGAGGCTAAAATAATATTGTGCCAAGTGAAAATTGGAATCATCAAATTGATTAAATATATTTGTTGCCCTCCTCAATTTCCTCCCTTTCTTTACTTCTTTAATCTTCCTTATCTCTGTCACCCACAATCATCACCACCCATGTTATAGAACTTTGGAAGACAAGCCTTTCAACGCACACATTGCCTTTTCTGCTCCTTGACCCCCTTTCATACTTTTCATCATACATACAATAATGTATTGACTAAGAAATCATGAGTTTAATTAAGCACAAATTTTTGGATAACAGATTAAAATCTTTAAATGAGAATCTTGTATTTGATAATTCCAAAGATGCTACTTTAAGATTCTAATTTTATCCTAATTTCTAAGTTATTCCTTTAAATGCAAGTATTTTTAAGTGGTATCATGTATTCCAGAAATATGATATTGTTGTCAGAGAAAGAGATGGCCACAGCTGTTATGTTGTAGCAATATTGGCATGTGTGGATGGTGGGCACAGAAAGAGAGAGGTGGATTCTTATTCTTATTGATGTGATTGAACTGCCACATTAACTCATCCTATCTCAGGCTTCTAGTACTATGACATTTTTTTCCCCTGAATTTTCAAATTTGATAAGTTGGGATTTTTTTGTTTTATATAGGTGAAATCATCCTAACAGATATTAAAACCTACTAAGTATATGTTGAAAAAAGTGGACACAAATGTGAGTATTTCTGCTCAGATCAAGAAAAACTGATGTATTAGATGTTTTAATACTTAAATTCTTTATAAAGTGATTACTTTGATAATATAGAGGGTATAGAATTTTGTTTCTAAAGAACATAAAAAAAATCAACATACCTCAAGGAAAATTTATTTATTTCAAGGATACTTTGCATTCAAGGAAAATATGAAGGAAATGCAAGGAAATTCAAGGAAAATTCAAAATTTATAAATCAGTCCCAAGAAGATCATAATCACATGTTTTCCAACAATTTTAATGTAAGACATTTGAAGAACATTCATTTTTTTAATTCTACCACTTGTAGGACTTAGGTATCCGCCATAATCATTAAAATCAGGAGTTTAAAAGCTAAGGGAGAGAGCATTCAATTTACCCACGACAAATCAGCTTTCTTTCCCAGCTCCAACGATTGTGACCACGGATTCACTGTCAGTCAGCCTTACTTGAATTTCACAAAGATCAAGATGACAATGATTTAAACTTGTGAAAAAAACTAAGACATCCAAGGTTAAATGACTAAAACCTTCCTTATAGGATTTTCTCAACCCAACCAATGTACTATAAAACACAATGAAGATAATTGCTTTTATGAAAGAAAAGGGAAGGGGGGGATAGAAAAGTGTACCAGGGAAAATAGCCTATAAAATACACTGTCATATAAAGTTTTATGATTTTGGTAGTATATAACATATTTTTAAGTTAAATAAAACTGTGAAGTTATAGAGTATATTTAATAATCTAATAAAGCAAGAAGAATGTAATTGATTTTTTCCTTATAATCTATTTTGTACACTATACCCAGAGGGATCTTTCTAAAGTCTTAGGAATCTAAATCTAAAGTGTGATGTCTCTTCTCTAATTAAAGTCCTTCAATGACTTCCTACTTTCCTTGAAGTGTGAGGGACAAATCCCCAGAGACTGAAGGACATTTCATGCTTTGGCATTTGCTTTCCTCTTTAACCTCATCTTTTGCTACCATTCCACTTGCATCTCACACTGAAGCATAGACAACACCTTACAGTCTCTTTTATATTCCATCTTTCTGGATTTTCACTTCCTTTTATGCTTTTCATCAAATCACCTCTGTGTTCCCATAGTACCTTGAGAACCTGATAATACAATGATATTCACATATTGTGCCTGCATATGTAATTGTCTGTTTCCAACTGTGGATTAGTCGCATCATGTATTTTTGATTCTCAGGGTTCTCTTAGTAATAGCGGAATCCCTGTTATATAGTACGTCTTCAAGATATATTCATGGAATGAAGGATCAACAATACATTTTAATAATACACCAAAAAAAATAAAAAAGTTTTTCAACTGACCAAAGGTTATTCTAGTACTGTTTATATATGGTAGGTCCTCTCACGTGAACTCAGATATAAGCTTTAGCAGATACTGAAAGAATCCTCATTGTTAGTCTTCACTAATATCATTATGGGCATAACTAAAAAGGATTTCACATTTAAATGAGGGTTCAGGAATTGAATACTGTACCAAGGCTTTATACATTTTATGTGTGTGTGTGTGTACATATATATATGATGTGTATATATATGTATACATTATATATGTATACATTATATATACATTATATATGATATATATGTATACACACACATACACATATACATATATATCATATATCACTATAATGTAGCATTATTTTAAGATAACTAATATAAAATTATTAAGGATTTGTGGTTAAAATAAGCAGCTTATGACTAGATTTCTAATATGGAGATTTATTTTTGAGTGATTACTGATGGAGATAAGTCAATTACATTAGGTTTATTGTATTAATATAATTTGCTCTTTGATGGCTTATTAAGTGTGAATTAGTACGAATTAACCTTGGTAACCTGATTCTTTCTCATTACTTTATTTGGAATATCAGTTATCACTAATCTACATTGTAATTTCTCTATCTTCCAAGAAGCATACACAGTTAGAAGTACGCTAATCAGTGCTAGTCAGAGGAAAAAAAAAAAGCTACTGATTATTCCGAATGGTTCATTATTCAGATAAAACAGGTTCTGAATGACATAGTGAGGATATTTTCATAAACATAAAAAATGAGAAATATAATTGGGTGTCATTCTTTCAGATAATTAGTGTTAACCTCAAAACTTACTGGTGATGAAATTATTGGAGTTTGATTTTGTTCAGAATGCAAAAATCATTTGGACTATTGTAATCTTTTAATTTTAGAACTGGGTATAACACTCAGAGTACCTATTAGTGTTTCTCAACCCAAGAGAGTTTGCCTCCAAAGAGCACTTGAGAAACAGAAGGGGCAATTTCAATTGTCACAATAATGTGTGGATCTGCTTGGTGGCCCTATTGACTATGTGCCCATAATGTGCTGGAAAGTACCTTGCAATGAAGAACAACCCTACTTCAGATGCCAACTGGAAAACCCTTAATTTAGAGACCAGGAAATCAGTGATAAAAACAAACTGGTGGCTGAACTGGATTGAAATTGTCTTCAGATTGTAACTATTAATATAGCAAGAACAAAACAAAAACAAAAGCAAAAAACAAGAAACAAACAAAAAAACACCTAATTCAGTGGTTTGGGGAAATCATCATAACAGAACTGTGAAGCAAGTAATTGCTGAAACTGTTACCTGTGAAGAGACCAAGAAAATAAACAAACAAAAAAGTCAAATTAATTGCTTTTGAGGTAGATATATAAATATCATACAAAATATATAGATAGATGATAGATGATAGATTGGTAGATAATGTTTTATATGGGTGCTACGGACTAAATTACACCTCCCTAAAATTCAGATATTGAAGCCCTAACTCCCAGTGTGACAGAAACTGGAGATGTGGTCTTCAGGAGGCAATGCAGGTTAAATGAGATCATGAAGGTAAGGCTCTAATCAAATAGAACTATAGATTTATAAAAAGAGAAAGATCTCTCTTTCTCTCTCTTCCTCTCCCTCTCTTTCTGTCAGAGCAGACACAAGAAAACAGTCATCTGTAAGCTAAGAAGAGAGATCTCACCAGAAACTGAAACCTGCCAGAGCCTTGATCTAGAACTTCCTGGGCTCCAGAACTGTGAGAAAATAAATTCTTGTTAAGCCATGTAGTCTATAATGTTTTGTATGGTACCTGAGCAAAGATAGACTATATCTATCTATCTATATGTAAATGGATATGGTGTGTGTGTGCGTGTGTGTGTGTATTCACGTGTGAACATACATTTTTTTGTTTTTCTTGGTTGAATACTTAGAAAACACCTGGATCATAAGTGCATGCTTAAGTTTATAAGAAGTGCTGATAATTTCCGATTCTGGGTCAGATAGAGTAAGAATACTCTGTCTTCTCTCCCTCCCACTGAGTGCAGGTAAAAACCTGGATAGAATACAAAAAGCAAGGATCTGGAAAAGTAAATAGTAGCAGGCTGGTTCCAGAAGAACAGAATGAAAAATATCAGTGAATAGGCATTGAGTTAACCTTTTTATTCCCTTTTTTCTTTCGGTAGCAATAGTCATCAAAGGCAGAGAGAAAGATAATTACCTTAATTCTATTTCTAGGAGCAGAAAAGTGACTTCTTGGCAGTGATCAATGCCAGTAGAGGTCATACAGTTTACTTCAGCTCTATGGGAGGGGCACCTTCATCTCTAATTGAACGAGTTATGGCCCCTAAACTATGGGCCAACCCCTGGTTTTTTGTTTGCTTGTTTGTTTGTTTTCTCTTCTCTCTCTCTCTCTCTCTCTGGCTTCTTGAATCTTATCCTGGAATGCAGGTATGGGTATAGAAGTTCACAGAAGATTTAAATAAAGCTCTTTATTTCTCCCTGGTGGAACAAAAAGAAAAGCCCTAAGGAATTAGAAAATACTGGAGAGATAGTAAAGAAGGAGAGTCTCCTGAGAGTTAACAATTAAAAAAATAATAATAAACTTCTGGACTGAGTCCTTAGGTTTACATAGATGGGTCTGATATTATGCAACATAAAACATACTATAAAAACAGAATTAGTAATAAACCATTACCTTGATTACAAACTGGGTAGGTAAATGCAGAACAGATGAGAATGGCACTGCAAAGGCTTTAAAAATAGAATAAATAGGGTGCCTGGATGGCTCAGTTGGTTAAGCAGCTACCTTTGGCTCAGGTCATGATCCTCGAGTCCCAGAATCAAGTACTGAGTAGGGCTCCCTGCTCAGTGAAGAGTCTGCTTCTCCCTTGGACACTTCCCCCTCTCAAGCTCTTTCTTTTTCAAATAAACAAATAAAAACTTTTCAAAAAATAGAATAAGTATTGAAATGATAGCTCCGGGAAATCTGGTAAGAACTTGAGGTCCACATGCATCCAGGCCAATTATCTGCTAAACCAAAAATACCATTTTATTCCATAGGATTTAAAGAAGACTAGAACTTTATCACATAATATAAAAGACACAATATAATATATAATATTTAAAACAGTACAAAACAACAACAAGATGCATTTTTTTAATTGCATGTGAAATATTTTCCAAGATAGACTATGTTGTACATGATAACCCAAACTTATTTATTTTTTTTAAATGAAATCCTACAAAGGTATTCTCTGGCCATAATGTAATTACCATAAAGATAATAGGAAAATCTCCAAATATTTTATAACAAAAGAATATATTTCTAGTTACTATGGATAATTAGAAAGTATTTTGAACTGAACAAAAATAAAACTATAACATATACCTAAAGCAGCTGAAATTTATATCACTTAGGGCTTTTATTAGCAAAGAAGAATCATCTCATTAGCAAAGAAGAATCAAATCAATCATCTCAGCTTTCCCCTTCCAAAACTAGTATGGAGGAAGAAAACAAATCCAAGTATGCAGAACAAAGGATATAATGAAGGAATGATGGATTAATGAAGATGGGAGCAGAAATAAAGTACATTGAAAACAAGAAAATAATAGGGGAAATCAAGGATACATAAAGCTGGCACTTTGAAAAAATTAATGAAATGGATGAACCTCTAGCAAAATGGGAAGAAAGAAGACACAATTAACCATAAAAGAAATGAAAAACAAGAAATTACTACAGACTCTGTGGATATTACAAGTCTACTAAGATAAATTAACTAACTCTTTAAACACACACACACACACACACACACACGCACATAACCACAACTCACTCAACGTGAAATGGATAACCAGAATAGCCCTTGCTCTGGTAATGAAGTTGAATTTATCATTTAAAATCTTCCCATAAAAAATCTGCAGAAGTATTTTCCAGAATGTTGTACCACTTAGTCCCACTAGATATGGGCTCAGAATATAATCATGCTCCTCCCCAAAAAGTAAATTATTTTTTTGATGTGTTTGTCTGATTTAGTGTTTGTTTTCCTCTTGTTCTCTTCACTTACCTGCAACGAAGTTTCACAATGTGCTATGATCAGCAGCACTCATTACCCTTTCCCCACACATTGAGACTTCTGTTTTGTAGTGAAAACAAAGTTCCCTTGGCTTTTCTTATGCCTCCCCAATGACTATTGCTCTTCTCCCCAAATCTGCACCGCAGTGAGCATTGCTGGGCTCCTTCAAAACCTTTCTGTGTCTCTAGAGAGTTCATGGAGAAAGAGTCTTGAAAGGATATAGATTCCCCCAATTTCTGTAACATCCATAGTTTTATTCACTCCAGCAGCCCACATTCAGTCTTCACTCTTGTCAAATTTTTTTTTTTAAAGATTTTATTTATTTATTTGAAAGAGAGAGAGAGAGAACACGAGAATGCAAGCAGGGGGAGAAGCAGACTTCCCACTGAGCATGGAGCCTACCATCACGAAATCTCAGGACCTTTGATCATGACCTGAGGCAAAAGCAAGTGTCAGGTGCTTAACCGACTGAACCACCAATGTACCCGTTATGTGTCAAATTTTCTATCTCAAATCATGTGTTCTTTCTGCAGGGACCATCTCTCTTCAAATTTTGAACTAGTTGGTTACTCTATAAACTTAGGTCTCCAAGGGGTTTGAAAAAAAAAATACTGAATTTAAAGTTATTCCAGCTCTCTCCTGTTAATGTGAGGAAGACTCTGTTTCCAGCAATTCATATCCTGAGACAAAAGCTTAAGGGTGAACTTCTTTATTTTATTAGCATATTTTGTAGATTTTTCTCTACCTGCAAAGGTAAATCTACTTCATGTTGCAGTTCTGGGGAATATTTCTATTTTTAGAAGATTTTATTTATGAGAGAGAGAGAGAGAAAGAGAGAGAGTGTGCTCACAGGAGCAGGAGGAGAAGCAGACTCCCTGCGGAGCAGAGCCCGACCTGGGGCTCAAATCCAGGACGCTGAGATTTTGACCTGAGCTGAAGGGCAGATGTTTAATCAACTGAGTCATCCAGGTGCTCCTAGAACATTTCTTAATATGGATTTATTTTTTGAAGATTTTATTTATTATTTGACAGAGAGAGACATAGCGAGAGAGGGAACACAAGCAGTGGGGGTGGGAGAGGGAGAAGCAGGCTCCCTGTCGAACAGAAGGCCAGATGCAACGCTCGATTCCAGGATTCTGGGATAATGAACGGAGTGGAAGGCAGACACTTAACCACTGAGCCACCCACGCACCCAATATGGATTTATAATATCTTATATATTATGATGGTCACAGATTATTCTGTTTTGTGGCCAAGTATTGTTTGTATAGAAGCCTTTGAAAATATATCTTTGTGATTATTTCAATAGGGTAAATGTATGGACCTGATGTGGTGGTACCATCTGAGTTGTCATCATTCTAAACACAAGTCTAATTAAGTGTCTCCCACATTATAGTCCTTTAAACTCCCCCATAGTTAAATTAAAATGCCTTTACTTTATTATTTACTTCCAACGAACCCTTCTGGGATTTCTATTTCCTATCTTAACTACAGTTTTACCATTTCAGGAATATGAAGCATTCAATGGTTCTCACAACCAGAACTCTCTAAAACTATGATGTAATAAAAGTTCAATTCCAAAGAGATTCCCTCATACAAATTTGATTCCGCATTATACTTATTGTTTTTTATTATGGATAGACATAGAAAACAACCAGATGAAAAATCAGTCCAGTATGTCAGGGCACTGCATTAAAGGCAAGTCCATTAGGTTGTTCAAAAAAAATTTACATAATGAAGCTCTCTTTACATGTACAGTCAGGACAAGTTTCTTTTCCCACTCCTTATGAATTTATTTACCTCCTTTTATTAGATAATGAGAGCATTATAACTGACTGTTCTCCATTTCTGTTTTGATTTATAGGAAGCCTTAGTCAAAATTTGTGTTCCAAGTTACATTGTCAGCCTAGGTATTATGGGTACCTTTTTCTACAGGATTGTTGCTCAGTTATTAGCTGTATGTTATCAGCTGTATGTTGTTATCAGCTACATGTTAATTGTAGCACATGAGAAAGAAAAAAATCTTTTGTTATTGAGTTGCTTACTTGTAGTAAATTTAGGGGAAAAACAAAACAAAACAAAACAAAAAAAACAATAAAAATTCCAAGCACTGGAATACCACTTCATGCATAGGAGTTCAGGAAAATGGATTACTATGACCTGGAAGGCATTTTAAAAATATTAGAAGTTCCCATGTTTCATACCATGTGAATTAAGGAGAGGTTATGGTTAGGAATAAGAAGTATAAGGGTTGAGTACCTGCAAGGTACGTTTGAAGGACGGTGAGGAAGCTTTCCATTCTTATAAATAGAAACTTAAGAATAAAATATGATTCAGCTTTGGATAAAATTAATACAAATTATTTTTGTGGTTAAACTTTACGACCAGTATTTTATAATGTCAAGTGCTGTGAATTACCTAAGCACAGGGATGAAAATTATCAGTAA
Source organism: Neogale vison (assembly GCF_020171115.1). Taxonomy (NCBI): domain Eukaryota; kingdom Metazoa; phylum Chordata; class Mammalia; order Carnivora; family Mustelidae; genus Neogale; species Neogale vison. The sequence continues at coordinate 33,404,610 of NC_058096.1, read as the reverse complement.
AGTAATGTAGAGAGAGTTGTGGAAGATTTATATCCCAGTGACTATGAGAGCACAAGGGGAAATGACTGAGTATGGTAAAAAGATTTCACTTTAAATGTATAAGATTCCAAGTCTTATTATCTTCCATCGCGAAAAGCAAGAAACTCTCTACTTTCTAAAGTCCTTCCTAAACTACTCAAAGCAAATTATTACTTGCAATGATTTTTCAATTTTAAACAAAAATACTCATGTAATCCTGGATTTGGATACTCATGTATCTAAACCAATCTAGATACATGGAAAATACATTTGCTCCTTTAGCTTACAGAATGAGTGTGTTTAATACGGGAAAAGTAGTTTGCGAATCAAATAATGAATTTGTTAAACCAGACCCTTTGCATAGTGAAGTATGCAAGACTGTAAATTAATTAAGAAATTCAGATTCCTTAGTCCCTGGGCAGATTGTATTTAATGCATGCTTTGCAGGTTCAGACACGAAGGCAATGATGGGGAGCAGAATAGGCCACCCTCATATATGCCGCTCTGGTACGCGGATTATTTCCATCTGACGATAACTGGGGCCCAGCCAACTCAGGAAAACCTTTACCTCTCCATAACTGCCTAAAATAATTTAGCTGGGGGCTAGCCCAGGAAGAAAGCTATTCCCAGAGATAGTTATTTTATCTGAAAGACTTACCTGCGGGGCAGAGCAAACATCCGATTATCATACAGCTGCTCTTATTATTTTCCTGTGAATTGCCTTCCTCCCTTTTGAAGGCCCGCACCCTTATTCTATTTTTTTTAAGATTTTATTTATTTATTTGACAGACAGATCACAAGTAGGCAGAGAGAGAGGAGGAAGCAGGCTCCCTGCTGAGCAGAGAGCCCTATACGGGGCTCTATCCCAGGACCCTAGGATCATGACCCGAGCTGAAGGCAGAGGCTTAACCCACTGAGCCACCCAGGCGCCCCACCCTTATCCTATTCCTTAGCTCAGGGTGGCACATAAGTCTCAATTACTTGATTGCCTTTGAGTCTTATGTGTTTATGCGACTCCTGTATGTAGGAGATGTTTTCCTCCTATTAATCTTGCATCACTGTAATTTTTAGACTAGCCAAAGAACCTAAAGGAAAGAAGGAAACACTTTTTCCACCCCTACAACAACACAATACATTGACTGATGGATGGATGGATTGCTCCAAATTGTGAAATATGAAAAAAAGTATAAATATGAATTAGATGACTAGGGTTAAACATGAGAACCTCAGGATAAAACACATTAGATTTCTCTCTTAGGCAGTAGAAAGTCAGAGAATGTTCAGCTGAACTATGACTCTGGTAACTAAAGATATTTACATCTTTACTATCTTTTATTTTTTAAGTTTTTATTTAGATTCTAGTTAGCTAACATACAGTGTAATTTTGGTTTCAGGAGTAGAATTTAGTGTTTCATCACTTATGTATAACACCCAGTGCTCATCACAAGTGCCCTCCTTAATATATCTTTACTATCTTAACATGAATACCTAAGAGAATCATTAGGTTTAGATATGAGATAGAAATAGTCTAAATTGGAGAAGTTGCATAAGAAAAATAAATGAAGGAAAAAATATACATATATATATATTACGAGTGAGAAACAAACTAATCAAGCTTTGGTTTCCCATGAAAAATCAGGTATCCAAAAATTGGGATACACCCATTCTGTGCAAAAATTTTCCAAAAGTGAGTAGTATCTGCCACTTTAGAATTGCAAAATAATGTTATTTGGCCACAGTCCCTACCATTGCCTATTGCATACTGGCTTATTTTTTTTTTTTTCATTTATCTTGTTGTCTTTTAATTAGACTAGTTTTCCTGTCCCTTTGGGGAATGACTTTGGTGTCTCCAGTTTAAAGTCATCCTGGTAGATATTAAAAAAAAAAAAAAAAAAAAAAATCACCCTGGGGTCATAGTGACATAATCTATTCCATATAACCAGAATGAAACATACACAATAAAGTCCTCTAAAAGAAATAGTCTATGGGGTACAAGTGTAGGTTTTCTTAATTATAAGTGTATAAGTTGTTACCTAATCTAGATTTTACATTGTAGATTAAGATGCTCAACATTTCTGAAGCATCTACCTTGAAATAGGTGCTATTACAATAAGACTAGATGCTTATATGTATATATATGAAACAAATTCCCTGACTGTTATGGTTTCTGGGGCCATTGCAGAAAGGAGCTTATGCAAACGTAATATAAGACTATACTAGCAAAAGATTATGGGTACTCAGAGAAGACACAGCTCATTACGCATAAGTGAGCATGTGGTTTGGGGTAGGTATTTAAGTGGGGTGTTCAGAAACTAAGACTTCACAAAGAAAGCTTTACTAGAACTGTATTCAAGAACAGTAACTTTAAAGAATATAAGAAAGAAAAAAGCAATTTGGGCAAAGAGAACACTAACGTTCATTCATGCATTGATGTTAAACCCACAATGATAAAATGATTGTGGGGGTATTTGCACACAAATTAAGATAGTTGAAAAATAAAATTAGCACACTGCAAACTGTTTATTTACTATAAAACGGGAATAATTCTGACTTAAATGGTTATTTTCCCTGAATATTAATTTATGATTCTAATTAATTTTCTTGACCATTTTTAAAATCCTTTAAGCCCATTTGCATAGTCTTTTCAAAAGAATCAATACAGTACAGTCTCACTAAAGATAAGCCAAATGTCTTCCTTTACTTTCTTCTAAGCTTACTAAACAATGGGGTTGTCTTGCCTTTATTCTGAAAGTGAATACTTCTCAATCTTATTGCATAAATAACATTTTCAATTTTTAATTTCAGAATAGTAGACATGATAGAAGAGAAAAGTATCATTTTACAACATATTGTAAAATCTATTTTATCTTCATTTATCGTGTGCATTTAGATATTAGTACATGATTCCATTTGCAAAAGTGTGCATTCTAGAGTCTCTCTGAGCTTTCTTAAGTCACAGGAAAAAACTCACACTGAAGCTTCTCATACCAAATTTTTGAGCTGCACTTTCTTTCTTTTAGTTATGTTAACATTCATTAAAGTAATTCTACTAGTGGATTTGGCAGAGCTAACATCAGGCTTTAATTTATAAGGGTAAGTTTTGTAAAGAATCTCTCCGTTCTTTGGCTAAGAACTGACATTTTATGTATGATTAAAAGTTAATGTGCTTTAGTTTGGAATGAGAACTGTTGAGCATATTGTGTAGAAACAGATTTATGGCACAAAATGTTTTCAATGAAAAAAAATGGCGGTGTCATGCTTCTTTCTCTTAAAGCTATGTTTTGATTCTGATTTTCTTTCTGATACTTGCTCCTGCTCATTCTCTCTCTCTTGAGATGTGAATACTTAAATTGGACAAATTCAATTACCTCTCAATTTCTCTTTTGTCTTTCAAAAACTAATTAGAAGTTATTGAGTTAAAAACTGTTTGTGGTCTTAAAATACATTAGAACTGTGGAATTCAAAGCACTGTTGGATGCATAAACTTTCTGTTTTCTCATCAGTACATCCACTGAAGCAAATATATTTCTATAAGAATGGTAAATATATAAGTACTTTAAGGATTAACTGAGGTGAATTTAGGGATGGTAGTAGCATAAAATGTTTAAGCAGATGCAACTTTGGAAAAATAAGTTCTATGTATCCACTTACAATATATGTCCAATTCTTACTCTATGGAGGGCACAGTACCAGAGCCTAAGAATGTAATCAGGCATAATCTTTGCACTCACAGAGTATATGATTCAGTGGAAGAGACTAAATTAAAGAAAAAAAAAAATAGACATCTGGCTACTCCCAGGTTTCATAGTGGAAGCACAAAGGCTCTGTTTTCTTTACCAATGAGTAGATCCATTGAAATGCCTACAAAAGACAGAGACCTCAGGAACTGAGGCCTGCATGGAGATATTTTAAAGGTTAGGCAACTGTGATATTTATAAAATGGTAGTAAATCTCCCTTGCCTAAGGGGGCCTAGACTTCCAAAACACTAAAGCCTGGCTATGGTGGTTTGTTTTGTATGATTTTTTGTGATGCAATCTTCCTAGGGGAATAGTGAATTCATTCACTTATTAATGTATAATTTGTCAATTTTTATAAATTTATAAAGTAAACATATAGAGAACAATTAAATTATATGAAGGGAGGGAAACCTAATCTAGTTTGGAATGACAGTGAAGGCTCCTGAGGTAATGGTACTTGATCTAAGTCTTACAGAATGAAGAGGAATTTGTTTAGTGATAAATGGGAAACAAGTTATATCAGAAGAAATTAGCCTGAGAGAAGACCCTGAGTAAAATGGAATACTGAATACTACTTTGGATGAACTGATAGAAAACCATACAGATAGAAGGGGAGAGGGTTGGAGAAATACACAAGAGACAGATGACCAGTCATAGTGTGTGTGTGTGTGTGTGCGCGCGCGTCTGGGTGTGTCTGTGTCTCTGTGAGCATGTGTGGGTGTGTACATCTGTGTATATTTAAAAATAGGTAAAGGAAGCTGCTGAAATATTTGAAACACTGGCCTGAGGTGATTATGTTTGAATTGTGAGCAGGTCTTCTGCTTGCTGTTGTGAGGAATAGATGAGGAGAATTTAGTATGGATGTGGGGAAATGAGAAAGGAAACTGTGGATAGCAGTCACTTAACTTGAGAAGAAGTAGATGGATATAAAATTCATTTGGAAAGTAAAAATGATAGATTTTGATGATGATTGCATAAAGGAGACAGAGGAGTTCAATGTCAAGGATTTTATTTATAAATCAAATGAAGAATAACATTTTTGTAATATAATCTAGGGGAAAAAATTAAGTTCCATTGTAAATTTTACCTAACATCATTCCCACTTTGATGAAAAGACCAAATCAAGGAAACCTCAAAATTAAAATAAAATGTGGTTCTCTGTTGTTATAGTGTAACATAGCACCTATTAGGAAATGACCTGGATATGTTGTCTAGTTATAAAGGCAAATACACTATGAAAAAAGAAAAGATAAGAACTATGGGGAAAAAATCCAGTGGCCATACATATATACATGCATTTTCTTTAGATTCTCTGCTGACAAATAAAATGTTTCCCAATTTACTGAGGTGACTTTTCAGCACAAACAAAATAAACCAAAAGTATAGGAACCGGTAACAAAGAATTTTTTTTTTTATTGCATCTCTAACAAAATTACATAAAGGGATTTCACAATATCCTCTAGTGTAGCCAGCTTCCTTCAGGCATGTGCCATATTATTACGTCTATGCCTTATTCATCTGTGCATCTCCAGTGGCCTGAATACTCCTGGCCATATAACTGTGGAATATCTACTGAGTCTGTGTAAATACTAAATAACTGCCTTAGGTCATGGGGCTCATAAGAAAACAAGAAAAAGAAAAAGAAAAGAAATACAGCTGTGTTTTCTTTCTCATAGTATGATATCCTTTCTGCTGAGTTTATTTTGTGTCTTTAAACTGACTTGTCCTTTCCCTCTCCATTCAGCCAAAACACACCACTATGGGCAAGTCCCCGGGACCTCTAGTTATTCAGAAACCATTTGGAATGTTGGCCTTGTCCTTATTTCAAACCAGTCCTTTTTTCTCCTCACATCTTCATTTTGCTTCATCTAACTATTGCCTCACTGATACTCCTATGAATCTGAAGATTACCTAATGTTTTACAGGTACCAGGTCTTGACAGGTCAGTATTTATCTATGTCCGCTATCAGTAGGTGTTTGCCTCCTGCTGCTCAGATGAGCCCACAGTCTGATTTAACCCACCTTATAATTGGTTTAACCTGGTACTAGTCAATGTGTTCAATTGCCCTATTCCTTCTACCACACTTTGGCCTCTGTCTCAGAAACAGAAATCTATTACTGTTCAGAATATATATTTTTTTATTTTTAAAGACACATTTATCTATTTTAGAATGAGGGAGATGAAGAGGGGGCGGGGGAATGGCGAGAGAGAATCCTAAGCAGACTCCTCACTGCGCCCAGAACCTGTTTAGGACCAAAGCTGAAACCAAGAGTCAGATGTCCAACCAACAGAGACCCAGGCTCCCCAGTTCATAATATTTTAAAGCAGAATTGTATAATAATGGTAACAGATTAACCATCAACTAAATAATAAAATGAGGGAAAAAATTCTTATGGAGATCTGAAGGACAACACATCTGAAAGAATCAATAGCATGTCTCATCAAATTTAGGAAGTATGCAATATGTGATAATTCTTTTTCAATAAAAGACTACAGTAGTTTTCCCAGATCTGTGGGGTTACATTCGAAGATCCCCAGTGGGTTCCTGAAACCACAACAGTACTGAATCCTATATGCTCTATGTTTTTTCCTATTCATACATACCTATGATAAAGATTAATTTATAAATTAGGCAGAGTAAGAGCTTAACAATAACTAATGCTGAAATAGAACAATTATAACAACATATTATAATGTTTTATATTATATGTTATATATTTTATATATTATATGTTATATATAATGTGGTTTTCTATTATAATAAAATACATGACTGTGGTCTCTAACTCTCAAAATATCTTACTGTACTCTATTCATACTTCTTTGGGATGATATGAGATGATAAAATGCTCATCAGAGTAAATAAGATGAATGATGTAGATAGGATTTGTGATGTAGCATTAGGCTATCACTGACCTTCTGACCATATGTCAGAAGGAGGATCATCTGCTTCCAGATCATAGCTGATGGTGGGTAGTTGAAACCACAGAAAGTGAAGCCACAGATAAGGGAAGTTAGGGGAAGACCAATGTATTTGTGTGTGTGTGTGTGTGTGTGTGTGTGTGTGTAATATCTTCCTCTTCTCGAAGAATCTCCTCATAAACTGAAGACTTATTTTTGGATCTGTTTTTATTCCAGCTTGCTAATTAACACCTACTGAGATCTTAACTGGTAATTCCGATGGAAATTAATGATGCCTCACAGTATGACTAATCCATGACATATTTGCATTTTATTTTTTTTAAAGATTTACTTATTTATTTGAGAAAGAGAGAGAGAGAGAGAGAGGTTGGGGGGCAGAGGGAAAGAATCTCAAAAAGACCCCTCCCTGAATGTGGTGCCCAACACTAGGGGCCCAGTCTCCCAACCGTGAGATCATGACCTGAGCAAAACCTAGAGTCCCACACCCAACCATTTGAGCAACCCAGGCACCCCTATATATTTGCATTTTAAAAGGAAACATTACATGGATGAGATAGGAGCACTGGATTTCTAGCTAAAGAGGCTATGGTTTTTAGGAGGGGAGAAATTTTCTCATTTATACATAGATTTTACTTGCACATATTAGGCTTAAACTACAAGGGTAAATGTTGTGGTTATTGGAGATGGAAGAGGGTAATTTCAGACTTCCTTAAGGATATCCCCATAGTTTCTACAGCAGAGATATCAGAAAGAGACTAAAGGGGTCTAGTAAAAGAAAATCCCTGAAATATTAACAGCTGTTGTGTGATAATGTTTCATTTATGAATGTTTCCTATGGGGAAAAATAAATCCATAAATAAGAAGTTGGAGCTCAACACGACTTCTGTACTGATGGTAAAAATCTTTAATAAATACAGTTGATGGAAAATAGAAATTACTTCAGGTCTTTCAAACTATTATTCTACATATACGAAATCTTTTTAGGCTATCCTAAAGTTCTGTACCATATATTTCATGTTTCTCAGAAAAGAATTAAAATGTTTTCAGATAATACTGTTAATATATCACAGCTTAAAATAAAAGTCCTATACACTATGAACTGGATTTCAAATGTCTATATGTTAGTCATTCATTACCTTTCATAGTGCAGTGAAAATTGATCCAACTTTTTTGGGGAGGGGGTCTAAGATAAAATTTCCTATTCTGTTCTTTACTACCTTGTCTGTCTCTTAAACTCATCTAAAATCTGGCACTCGTCTTAAAATCGTCTAAAATGTGTCCAGCCAATCATATAACCTCGAGACCTCCAGCACCTACCAGAACATCCTGAAATCACACAGTGTTAGTGTCTACTCTATGCCTTCACATTTTTACGCGCTGCCTGCAGTGTTCATCATTGCCGCACTCTTGCTTTCTTTGTAGAGCCTGGGGTTTTATGTCAGTAACTCCCTGCCCAGAAGAAACTGAAAGAGGTAAAATCCGAGTAATAACCTGATGAATAAGTAAATGAAGTCTTCAACAGCTGCTCAATTGCCTCTAACTTCTCTATCTTTAAAGATCGAAAATATAGGGGCACCTGGGTGGCTCAGTGGGTTAAGCCTCTGTCTTCAGCTGGTCATGATCTCAGGGTCCTAGGACTGAGCCCCGCATTGGACTCTCTGCTCAGCGGGGAACCTGCTTCCCCCTCTCTCTCTGTCTGACTCTCTGCCTACTTGAGATCTCTCTCTGTCAAATAGATAAATAAAATCTTTAAAAGAAAAATCGAAAATGTACTTTTACCTCCAATGACAGAGGTCTTCAAAAATGAGATTTCATGTCAAGAACCATGTCTTATAGTGCTTATATAACCATGTCTTATAGTGCTTATATAGTGCTTATAGTGCTTATATAAGTGCTTATAGCACTTATATAGTGCTTATAGTGAGGGGGAACATAGTTTCTTATTTCTGTATACCTTATTTCACCTATCACAATGACTGAGTATTTTTTATAAATTGCTATTGATCAACACTTAGAATATGAATATGACTTTAAGACATGCAAGCCAATTATCTTACAATATCTTCTCTGTGCATAGTTGTGTGCTAAACTCAGAGATAAATTGAGATGGAAAAAATCCTCCCTTTGTTCATAGAAAATATGTTTCATTGGAAAGATTAAAAATATAGAAGAGAAAGAAACAATTACAGAAACTAATATAAAGTCGTTTTATTTTTTAGCACTTTCAATATACTTAGAAATCATTCTCAGGAGTATTATTGCCTTTAATCAATAAGCTGCCTTAACATAAATTATTTTATTTTACAAGTTAAGTGTTAAGTATCTTTATTATTAATGTTGTTAAGTATTATTAACAACATTGTTAAAATTGTTAAGTATTTTTATTGTTAAGTATCTTTAATGTTAAATTTCTTTATTAATTTTCCAAAGTGTTTCTAATTTAAAGGGAGTTTTTCTCTAATAAATGAACTATAATTCTCACAGGATTAATTTTTACTAATCTTTTGCTTTGAGATATAAATAATCTAAGAACATAGTTTTTCATTTTCAAGGATAAGAAATTAAACCGAATGATAAAAATTAAAAAATAAATAAATTTTTAAAAAGACATTTACAATCCACAGAATAAATTGCTTGAGTAATTTATTGCCATCATGATTGAACATTTTTTTCTTCTTCTTGTATAATTAGTGGTACTGCAGCAACTTATGATAATTTTATCCTAGTCATGACCTTTATAAATTTAGAAAAATATGGTCAACATGATTCTTATAATCAAGCTTAGTACACTTGAAAATAGGTATCAGTTATCCTCTTAATCTTCTGTTTCCTAATCTAAATATATGTCTGTGACTGCTTTACATTTTTTTCATAGGACCACTTTTTCTATTGTTAATTATCTTGTTAATTTTCTTACTCATGTTGGAGTGGGAAGAGTATTATTGAGATAAATACAAACTATAATAGAAACTTACCTGTGTTTTCTAATATGTTAGAAAATTCTGTAAAGAAAACTTTATTTTACATTTCTTTTTACAATGTACATATTTTGTTAAAATTTTTAGAACTACATAAACAAAAATCAGACCTAAAATCAAGAGTCTACCATGCAGAAATTATCCTATGTATTATGAGGCTGCAAGATACACTTTTGTTTTCAAAGTGTTTGTATTTTGGTTATGGTAACATCTCAGAAGTGAATGAAAATATACTTAAGTATGAAAAGAACATAGAAAGATAGGAATGAATGAAAGGAAGAAAGGAGGGAAGGGAAGAAAAGAGAGGGAAAGTGGGAGAGGGAATAAGAAGAAAAGCCTTCAAGAGAGTGTACATTTCTTGTCAAATCAGTGAGCTTGGCAGAAAAGTTAAAACAGTCCAGAGTAAAGAATTTTTGCCTAGAGAGCTATTAAAGTTTTTTTTTCTTGTTTTGTTTTAGATTAATTTTTAAAAAATTATTGACTTAATGATCGATTGATTTAAATATATTTTTTAAGAGTAGTTTTACTTTCACAGCAAAATTAAGGAGAAGGTACAGAGATTTGTCATATATACCCTGCCTCCACACATGCAATGGTCTACCCCATTATCAATAACCCCCACTAGTGGTACATTTACTGCAGTTGATAAAGCTACATCAACACACAATTCCCCAAAATGTATAATTTACATTAGGCTTCATTCTTGGTATTGTACGTTCTCTGGGTTCAGATAAATGTAAAAGACCATGTACCATCTATGCAGAATATTTTTACTGCACCCCTAAATTTTCTATTGTCTGCCTATCCAACTCTGCTTTGCACCTGAACTCCTAGCAATCAATGATGATTTTGCTGTCTCCATAGCTTTGCCTTTTTGAAGATGTCATATAATTGAAATTATAACTTTTCAGATTGGTTCCTTTATTAGTAATGTGCACTTAATTTTCCTCTATTTTTTTATGGTGTAATAGCTCATCTCTTTCTAACACTGATTAATATACTATTGTCTGAATGTACCCATAGTTTATATATCCATTTACTTCCTGAAGGACATCTTGGTTGCTTCCAACTTTTATAAATTATAAATAAAGTTGCTATAGATATCTATGTGCAGGTTTTTTATACAGACATTAGTTTTCAAGTCCTTTAGGTCAATACCAAGGAGCAGCACTGCTGGAATTGTATGATAAGAGTACGTGCAGTTTTGTAAGAAACCACTAAACTGTCTTTAAAAGTGGCTGTCCCATTTTGATTTCCCACCAGCAATGGAGAGTTTGTTGATCTACTACCTTGTCCATATTTGGTGTTGTCAATATTCCTGATCTGGGCCATTCTAAAGGTGGGTGGTGATATCTCATTGTTTTAATCTACATTTTCCTAATGACATATAAAGTGGAGTCTCTTTATGTATGCTTACTTTCCATATGCAGACTTTGTTAACTAATCTTTCTCTGACCTCATTCTAGTGCCACCCTTTTGTCCATCCCTACTATGTGACCCACATTAACATTTTCTCTCATGCAGATATACAACAGTCATCTCTGCCTTAACTTTGCATATACTTCCAACCATGTATGACCCATCTGTTGTAGAGCCTCATTAGTTCATCCCTCTTGCCACCCAAGTTTCTGAACATATTTCAGATCCTTACAATCCTTTCCTTGATCAGTAGAGTTTTTTTCTGCCTTTTTCTTACCACTGTTATTCTTTTATGATTTTCTAATGAATAAAAGAAGAGCCACAATAGCATTTTCTTTTTATTGTTGTTGTTGTTGTTTATGGTGACTGACAGTTCACAATAGCATTTTCTAATTTTCTTTTTAAAGAAATTTAAATCAATTTACAGTAAAATCAGCTAATTTTTTCTTTTGGTGTAAGTTCTATGGATTTTAATTCATGTTTATATAAGTGTACTCATAACTATAATCAGGATACCAGAATGTTCCAAAGTCCCCAAAATACTCCCTTGTGTCATTCTTTTATAGTCACACACTCAACCCACTACAGACCATGGGCATTCACTGATCTCTTCTCCATCATTACAGTTTGATTTCTGTAATTTCATATAAATGACTCAAATAGAATATAATGTTTGGGGGACTGGTTTCATTTGTTTAACATAACATTTTTAATATTCATTTAAGTTCTTATTTCTATCAATATATTTCTTTTGTATTTGTGACTAATATCAATTACATGGGTGTATCACTACTTTTATCTTACTTTTTAAAGGACATATGAGTTATTTCCAGGTTTTTTTTTTTTTGCAAATTTGAATAGAACCATTATAAATATTTTTGTACAGGTATTTGAGTGAATAAAAACTTTCATTTTTCCTCATGTAAATTTCCAAATGTAAGATAGCTTGATTATATAGTGGCCATATGTCTTAAATTTATAATAAACTGCCTAACAGCTTTTCAGAGTAGCTTTATCACTTGGCATTCCTATGAAGGTTTGAGTTGTTCTGCATTCTTACCACTATTAAGTGTTGTCAGTATTTTTTTTAACCTACCCTAATATATGTCTAGTGGCACCTCATTGGGATTGTAACCTGCATTTTCCCAAACATTGATAATGTTGAATATCTTCCTTGTGTTCATTTGCCACCTTCATGTTCTTTGATAATGTGTCTGTTCATGCGTTTTGTACATTTTTAAAACAGTGTCATTTTTGTTCTCATGCTCTTGGATAAATTTTTATATATTCTGGAAAAGTCCTTTATTGAATACATGATTTGGAAATATTTTCTTTTAAGATATAGTCTGTCTTTTCACTTTCTGTAAAGTTATTTGCTCTTACATTAATCCACCTTTTTTTTTTTGCATGAGACTTAATACTTTCCGAAATTTTCTGATTTATTTATGAGATTACTTATTTATAATCTATACTCCACAAACCAGTTTTCATGCTAGCAGAAAACTTCATAAAAATATGAATTCAGGATTGCACCTGTATTAGTTTCCCATGGCTGTTGTTACACAGACTTAGTAGTCTAAAACAACACATATTTATTTTCTAACATCCTGAGATCAGAAGTCCAAAATCAATGTCATAGGATCAAAATCAAGGTTTTGGCAGAAAGGTACTCTGGAAGTAGGGACAACCAGTTATTTTGCTTCTCAGTTTCTGGAGGCTGTCCTCATTCCTTAGTTCATTGACTCTCCTCACATCTCCTCCCACTTTCATCTTCACCTTCTTCTACTATAGTCAAATCTTCCTCTACTCCCTCATAGTGTGATTGTACTTGGAGCCAACAAAGATAATCCAAAATAATCCATCCATTTTAATATGTTTAATTTCATTAATCAGCAAAGTCCCTTTTACTATATAAAGTAACATTCGCAGGTTCCAGGAATTAAGACCTGGATATCTTTGGAGTCATTACTAAATTGATTATATGTCCCAAACTATGCTGATCCTGCTCTTACATAAATTCCTGCACTCTCTCTCCTGAACCTCAGAAAATTACAAATGGGGATATATTTTGATAATTTATGATCTAGGTATTATATATTTTAATCATTTTTTCCCTCTGTAACCATGCTGCAAGTGTCTTAAAAATCAGAATTTTGGCTTCTATTTTATTACTATTCAACAAATAAATTCTTATTGAATCTCTATATTTTTAACCAGATGATAGATTAACAGATTGTTAATCCAATCTGTGAGCACCAAATACCTGAATCATTAATAAATTCAGTTTTCATCTAAGCCTGTGAATTATTCAAGGATCCAAACTCCTGGGCTGAATCAAGATTTTCAATAATCTTGTTTTCATGCCAACATTAACTTCACCTTGAGACTTCTTTCCATCTCTCCATTTCTCTCTGTTTCTGTCTCTGTCTCTGTCTCTGTCTCTCTCTCTCTCTCTCTGTGTCTGTGTGTCTCTCCATTTTCTTCACTCTCCTTTGTGTCTTCCTTGTTTTTCTTCTTTTTTCTTTCCAAAACATGATCTCTATATACGACAAATTCTGACCACTATTGTACATTTTGTTGGTTAGAATTGATTTATTTTATTCTTCTGACAAAAAAAGCAAACAGTTTAAGAAAGATATATGTGTTTTCGTTTTCCCAAGAAAATTGGATTTCAATGTATCAAGTATCCTACTGTTTCTATACAATAAACTGTGAGAAAAATAAAAAAAAAACACTTAGTTTATACCTTTCATCATTTTAGTTATTTTTTTCAGGTTTCACAGAAAGGATATATTAAGAACACAAGCTTACATAAATATTATATAGCTTATCCATCTGTGTCACTTTCTAGACTTTCTTGATATTGGTGGTAGATGTGTTGTTGGAAAATAATGTAATGTTTAAAATGACTAGATCTTTCATATATCTTCAGTATAGCTATAAGTTCATGTTTTTCACTTCAATAACATATGAAACTGCCTTTCATTTTTATGTCAGTGGTTGCACCTGTCTAAATAAATACAAGTGAATTAAACTTAAAGCATAGTTACAGTTTCATATTTTTTAGTTCATTTTCTTGTAAATTCACTTTTAAAATCAGTATTATTGGTTTCTGTTATTGCTAACATCGCATGACAAACATATATATATATATTTTTTTAAATCAGAATCTTCTACTGCCTACAAATTTTGAGTGAACTAAAAGAACATTATGTTAAACTTGAAGAAATATCCTAAAGTATTTCCATTCCAGATAGCTTTATAAACCCCAAGAATGCTTTATTCTATATTCTACAAATTTTTTTAAAGGCAAAAATGAAATAAACAAGCTAGAAAAAAGTGATCATAAGTTTTTGATAGATACATTTTCTAGAGTAGTATTTTCTTAAACATTTGAACACATGCTTTTGTTTTAAGTGCTTTGATTATATAATCTAAATTGTACAAATGTGGGATTTCATATTATTCAAGAAACAAGAATCCACAAAACTTTAACTCATAGTGATAAATTTACATACTTGAAAGCATCATTTGAATAATTTCTTTCCAGATGTTATACCTAGTTTGGGAAATGGTTTTATTAAAAATTTACAGAATTGACTTCTTTAGTAATGAAGACAGTCATTTCAGCAGATGAAATAGCAAATAAAATATGACTTTCTCAAAAATTGTTTTACTCATGATGTCTGACAGTTTTTAGTTGCTCATTTTTCAACATGTAGAGCTGAAATGTGGCTTCATATACTTTATATACTTATGCTGGAACCCTGATGCTTTAATAATCCTTAAAACATAGAGGAAAACAAAAAATATGCTAAATGATTTCCTTAAGAGAAAAGGAATTATTGGTCATTAGTTCCAACTCATATAACAATATTTGAGTTTTCTTACGGAGAATATTAGTAACGATGAAGTGGAAAATCTTATTTTTATTTAATTAAGTATCACATATACTTATTTTAAAAATATGTACAGTCATTTTTAAAGAATATTAATACTTGCAGTTATTATTATTATAATTAAATATATGATGGAGTGAATAATAGTAATTAGAGATAGCACTGAGGCAGTACAGCAATTTCGTTCAAATTTATATTACAATAGTCATTGTTTTATTGCACAGTAAGAATATTGCTATAAACAGCATTAAATAATAAATGGTTTTCAGTTAGTGAGAGTCAGATAAATATGGCAAGGCCAGGATAAGACAGAGTTTACAGAAGTTAATAGTCCCTGAACTGTATTTAGAAGAGGCCAGGAAATTGATTATTCTTAAGATAGTCATTATTCATAGGGTGGTCATAAAAAAATCTCTGGTTCCAATATTAGTGAACAGAAAAGTTATAAATTCATTAAACTCAGGATGGGTATGCAAGTGTTAAGGAGACATATAGATTGGGCATCCCCATAACAGTTAATAGGGAATGTAAATTCAAGTGACTGAAACTTGTCTTTTTAGTCTTATATCTCCAGTATCTCTCCTAGCAGAGAAGAGGAGTGTAGGAAAACAGAAGACAGACCTACTTATTGGGAGATTGGGATTAAGAAGCAGGAATTGTCTCTAAATGTCTTTAGAGACATTTAGTCTTCAGGCCTGAGATTCGATCTCTGAAGATGAAAGAAACAGGAACACAGGGGTTTGGTGTAGATTTTTAAGCTGCTGGAATGTGGTTACTACAGTCAAGACAGAATCCGCACCAAAGCTAACTTTAATGTTGATATAATAAAGTACAATCTTCAAGATACTTTATTCCTGGTAAATTGGATCCAAATTGATTACTTAGACTAAAAATAAGACTTAATCTACAATTGATATTGACTTCAATGGATAAATAAATTTACCAGCAGGGAAACAATCAAGAAAACATTAAATAAAGAACCACAGTGTGGTAGAATAAAAACAAGCTTTGAAATCCAATAGTAATGTGTGTCAGAGCACACAAATGAATGGTTGACTTTGACTAAATTATTGATATTCTCTCTGAATCTGTCTCATTCATAAAAATTGGGTAAAGGATAGATGTAGGCCAGAACACTTTCAGGACAAATAGCTTTATTCAATCTAGCTTAATCAAAATAATACAAAATGGTGATTATGGGAGTGGGTAGGTGAGATTAAAATTATCTGGTAAACCCCTTGGAGAAGGGAAAGGTATATAATTCCTATGAACAAGAAAATGAAACATCCTAGGGCCATCAATTGAAATGCCTTTTCTTATTTTCCTCCAGTATAAATATTGACATTTTAGTAATAGACTTAAGACTTAGATATATCAATGCAAAAGCAATAGAGCAAAACAAACCTATCAAGTTTTTTTTTTTTCATTTCTCTCCTCTTCCAATAACAATAGGAAGGACCATAAAGCTATGTGAACTGAGAATGCTTTCTGAAAATAAATATTTTAAAACTCAAAGCATAATCAAAACACAGAACGTATCTTACAGAAGTTAAAATTGTACTTTCCTATAGCACAAAATACTTCATAAATCCCAGTTTTGCTGTCCAAATGTATAGTAAGATTCAAAAGAAAATTATTTTCACACATGATAAAATGAAGGAAGCTTGCTTTGAGTTATTTTTTTAAATCTATTTCAAGTTAATGTAATAAAAAACAGGGTACTTCACTTTTTCAGAAAAAAAATTTCTATAGTACATCTTTTTTAACAGAATAACATTTTATCAAATGAAAAGTTTTGTTGTTAAGCTTCATTTTGTGTTATAAAATATTCAGTGACACTTCACAAGAATCTATATATCACCTTTCATTTTCACTTTGTCAGAAGACATGCATGGAAGTGTTATGAGTGTGTGTGTGTGTGTATGTGTGTGTGTGTGTTCACGCACTCATGTGTAGAGGGAAAGGGAAGGCCATCAGGGAGTGAAAGAGAAAAACAGGTTGAATAAGCATGGAGGGAGCTGAAAAGAAATAAATTGAGGGAAAACAAAATAAATATAATTATATAGAAACAAGGCAATAAATTAAGACTTAAGAAGCTTGATACTGAAATAAATTGAATAATTTTGATCTTAATGAGATTAGATTAAAATTAAAATTATTACTGAAATCATAGAAATAGCATGGCTGCTTAATATATAAAGCCATGATGATGAATTTTTATAGAAATGATACATTCTGAGACAGAGAATACTTCTGCATACATATTATTTTTGGATTATTTTATACTGTGAGATGAAGAAACTCTTTAGCTCTTCCATGAAGAAAGAAAACTTATTAACTAAACAAAGTTAAGCATTAGCAAAGTGAGAGAGGCTAAATTAAAGACCACACTATTACGTCGAACACCCCCTTCTCAGTAGAGTAATAACACAGAGACATGGAGACATGGAGCAAAGCAGAGATTAAATAGTAAGTTCAGGGATGTCTGGGTGGCGCAGTTGGTTGGATGACTGCCTTCGGCTCAGGGCGTGATCCTGGAGTCCCGGGATCGAGTCCCACATCAGGCTCCCAGCTCCATGGGGAGTCTGCTTCGCTCTCTGACCTTCTCCCCTCTCATGCTCTCTCTCACTGTCTCTCTCTCTCAAATAACTAAATAAAATCTTTAAAAATAAATAAATAAATAAATAAATAAATAGTAAGTTCAAATAATACATGGGTGTAAAGATAAAGTCTCAAGAAAATTAAGAAGAAATAGGTAATATGACTACGACAGTATCCATCAAGAGGGTTGAATAGGTAGTAAACTTCGATAAAAGAAAGCACCAGAACCAAATGGTTTCACTGATGAATTCTATCCAAAAATTAAGAAATAAATGATACTAATTCTTTATAAATTCTTCCAAAACATAGAAAGATTCTCCTTCTGCCTGCAGCTCTCCTGCTCATGCTCTCTCTCTCTCTTTCTCATGAATAAGTAAATAAAAGTTTTTAAAAAATGATAAAATGTACATTTTATTTTTGAAAAATTACACAAGGATTTCCAATGTGATGCCAGCATCACTGTATTATTTTCAGTCCCCCAATATTCCATTTTGTAACCCTGTTTGAGATTTTTTTTCATCACCTTTTTGGTCATTTTTCCATCTCTTCATACCAATCACAACCTTAATAGGAATAAATAGTTTTGAATAGTTTCTTTTGTGTTTTTCTCATAAAATCCTATATATTAAACATAGATACACAGACAAGAAGTTTTGGCTAATGCTACATATATTTTTAACCAAAAAATCTAAAGATAGCAGAAGGAGGACAGTAATAATTTGTTAATATTCCTCGGGAAATGATAAAATTTTAAAATACCACCAATGGCTAGCACATTCCATGGTGCCTTGTTCTAATTTCAGCACCAGTAGAGTCTGGAAAGTTATTAGAAAGATGCTATTTAAAGAAAAAATAATGGTTAATGAAAACTGTGTTTACCTTAAAAAAAAAAGTAACTGAATGCTTTCTTTTCTTTTCTTTTTTACAGTAAGAATTATTTTAGCTCAATATGCTAATGCTAGTAATTTTTTTATTAATGACAAACTCTAATGGTCAGTTTATATGTATGTATTTGATTAATTACAAATTAAATTATACATAAAAATGAAGTTTGATTGAATTACAGGATTCATCAAAGGAAGTAATTAGAATGTGCTTTGGTGGGAGGATGGTTTATAACAAAAGCTAACAGAGCCTAAAATGTGAAAATCATCAACAATATGTTAAACGAGCTCTGGGCTGGTTTTAGAAACATTATTTTAGAGACAATTATTCTGAGACTATTAAATATCTAACAATGTGCTGGGGCTTTAGAGGAAATAAAAATCAGTGAGCTACAATCCTTATCTTCATAGAACTTGTTAGTTTAATAGTGAGGGCGGGAGGTGGCAAAGAGATAAAAATAAGACAAAAACATAACTGTAAAGTAACAATAGTGAAATGCCATAAAAACAAGCAGCATCTAGGGGAGGAAAGAGTGGAAACTCTCCATAGACCAAGTGATACTAGTTATAAAACTGATATAAAGGCAGAAATGGAAAAGAGAAAATGCCACAGAGAATGAATTGAAGAGACACAATTCTTGCCATTGAGAGTGTATCAAGGAAGGAAATGGAAAGGAGGACAGATAAATGACAATAAAGTGTGAGAAGCCCTAAACAACAACATGCAGAGTATAAATAAGCAGACTGCCTGGGAAAGTTGGGAAGCAGCTTTGATTGAAGTGACACTAATTTTGGTAGGTTTTACAGGATGCGATGGAGTTTGTTTAAGAATTAAGTATTCTGGGGGCACCTGGGTGGCTCAGTGGGTTAAGCCGCTGCCTTCAGCTCAGGTCATGATCTCAGGGTCCTGGGATCGAGTCCCGCATTAGGCTCTCTGCTCAGAGAGCCTGCTTCCCTCTCTGCTCAGAGAGCCTGCTTCCCTCTCTCTCTCTGCCTGCCTCTCAGTCTACTTGTGATTTCTCTCTGTCAAATAAATAAATAAAATCTTAAAAAAAAAAAAAAGAATTAAGTATTCTGGTCATAGGAACAAGAAGGACCTATAATGTCTCCAGAATCTACAGAATTTCACATAGAATGTGTTAGAGACATGGTGGAGGTAACACTGGAGTAAGGTTCTGAAAATCTGCGAGTAAGCTGCATTGAAAGCTGGTCTGGTTCCAAAAAATAGAGGAGGGTTGAGAATAAAAACTCAGGATTGGTTTGCTCTAATTGTTTTAGTTGCTCTCAATTTGTTTAACAAAAACTAATTAACAGGCCATACAAAGTATAGTCACAAGCTTAGGGGTGGAAGTTATTAAAGCACCTTTTATTTTCTCTCTTGTTTCTCAAGTAGGCAGCCAGTGGAAATAATCAAGAAAGTCTACAAAGAATGAAAAATCTGGGGGCACCTGGGTGGCTCAGTGGGTTAAACCTCAGGTCATGATCTCAGGGTCCTGGGATCAAGCCCGCATGAGGATCTCTGCTCAGTGGGGAGACTGTTTCCCCCTCTCTCTATGCCTGCCTCTCTGCCTACTTGGAATCTTTCACTCTGTCAGATAAATAAAATCTTAAAAAAAAAAAATCTGTTAAGACAAAGAAACTCAGGATACCATTAGGCTGGGGTTTGGGCCCTGTTAACCATAAATTGTGTATGTAATTACCATGTAATATTTTGTTCACTGTGCCACCATTATATTTTGTTTTAGTGTTGTTTCTTAGTATACCATTGGGATTAATATGGTAGGCTTGGCTATACCCTCCTACAGGCCATGATGCCAATTTGAAGCATAGAAATATTTAAAATGCTATCCTTTCAACAAAATGGTTTGAATAGTTAGAGACATAAATTCTCTTTAATGGGCCAATGCAGGCAGTATGATGATTGATTAACTGGAAATGAGATGAAGGAAGAGATTGATCAGGGGGATGGGATACTACTGTGATTACCAAAGGATTAGTGATCACAAGGATTGGAAAGGACAAAAAGGATTGCAAGTTACAAATTTAAAGCTGTGGAGGTGGGAATAGAGTGGTTAGATGGGAAAGTCATGTGTGAATGAGAAACTATGGAATTTATTGAATTTAGATAATAAGGGAAAAGAGTAACAATCCTACTTTGGGTGAACAGGTTACTGACTAGCAAAAAAGATGTAACTGGAAAATAACCGATTTGTTAAATTCAGGGTAGAGAAAACATCCATGGAATACAGTAACTGGATATTGCCTAGGTTAAAACACTGGCTCCATGACTTTCCTGCCTGACCTTGAAAAAGTTACTCAGCTTCCTCATATCTCTGCTTATCTGAAATTAGAGAATAATAATAACACTTGTCACAAGTTGTTATGAGGATTAAATGAGATAATATAATTGTATGATTTAGGGACAAGTGGTTGCTCAGTCTGTTAAGGGTCTGCCTTCAGCTCAGGTCATGATCCCAGGGTCTTTACTCATGATGTCAGTGTCCTTACTCCTTGAGAAGCCTGCTTCTCTCTCACCTTGTGCTCTCTCTCTCTCTCTCTCAAATACTTGAATAAATAAATAAATAAGTCTTTTAAAAAAAGATTTAAAGTAGTGTGAGAAGCTCAAGACAGGGGAAACATCATTTCGAGATTCATGAATTAATGAACGTGGAAATAAGATTGCTAGCAGTAGGATGAGAAATTAAAAGAGAAAATGAATAACTAGCAGAACTTGTAGAATCTTAATATTTAAGAATTTCAAATAAGGAAGAAATATATCAAATTAAAAAGAAAGAAGTAGAGAACTAGGAAGAGAACCAGGATAGAGAGGTACAGAAGATGTCAGTAGAGAGAATATGGGTTTTGAAAAGTGCGGAAGGAATTTATTGGTTTTGTAAGAGGAGAGGGAGCATAAATATATTGTGTCAAAAATGTGCAATCATACTAAAATATGCAATATTAACTGTTCTATTAGTAAAAAGGGCACAGGTTGAAACTTAGCAACTAAATCTGCATTAAACACTTAGTTTGCCATATTGGTAAGCTTAATAATAAGACATGTCAGTGATAACATAATCAACATAAGGAAACTAAATAAATTAATTATAGGAAAAAGAGGTGAACAAATTTGATTGGTTTGGGGAACCCTTCATATAGTAGAGACAATATAGATTGCATTTCATAGAGAGAGAAAAATATAAATGGGTATTACATAAATCACATAAGCAGAAAGTAATAATTGTTAGAAAATATAAGATTTTCATAGTGACTTGGGGGAATACATTATTTGGTATTTTGAATATAATATAATTTGGATCAATGACTCAGAATTCCTGTGTTGATGTTTGAGGTTTGGTTATAAACAAAACTGGTAATATACCCCTTAATTATAGTAAATGTTAAAGACTTTCTACATCCAAAACTAAAAGTTAATATTTGGTTCACTTTCCTCTAATATGTTCTTATATAGTCTTTATAATGCTTAATTTTATTTTTTGTGTTTTTTGTAGTTCAAAATAACCCTATTAAAATCATTGCACTGAAAATCTTTAAAAAAAATAATCACATCATTAAGAATATTCAGGTATTCATGAAGTTTTGAAATATGGATAATGACTTGAGCATGTCACTAAAATGATCATCTGTCCCCAATTAATACTGATATATTGCAGTTGGGAGGTCTTTTAATGATCGCATTACTGGGAAATTATTGCTACTCATATAATTTGTCCTTATAATCATGTATTTATCAAAGACACAAAAGACAAGTCTCCCAGGAGGCTTATTAAAATCCTTATTCTCTTGATTTCTAATTGGTAAAGAAGATAGTTTGTTCTTTTTTTTTTTTTTTCTTAAAGACCAACTGGGTTTTCATCAACAGAAGTATCATTTAAAACTATGCAATTGTCACATACATAAATCTCCATTTTTAAAGGGCAGGAAATAATATGCCAAAATGAATAATCACTTTACAGCACTCTTTCTGCTCAATGAAGTCATAATCAAATCAAATAAAAATTATTTATTGAACATCTATAGGTACAAGGCAATCTAGTCACCACTGAACTTAAAATTGTTAAGTGTATCATTAAAATGTAAGGTAAATGTGCAAAATTCTAGGAACAATATTATATGTAGAGCTTTCAATTTGCTTCAGAATTATTTTTTCAGGCTTTTATAAATTTAAGCAAATCTACATCATTTTTTAAATTATGTATTTCTAAATCCTTAAATCTTGTTTCATTTTTTAAAAAATGTGCTGATGTGTCTTGCAAGACAAAACCTTAAAATACAATCTCTTTCTAAGTTCTTTTTAATCACCTATTCTCTCTTCAAATGTCCTGATTTATCCTGTGACAGAGCATGACAACAAATCTGACAATATACTCAGAATAAATTTCAGATGCTACTCTTGGATGATAAAATAAATAATCAAAATAACAAAGGATTTATGACTTGTTGGCTTTACTCACCTGCAGAACTTTCTATCTGTGAAGTTAGTCCCTCTCACTTTACTCCCTCATCATCTTTCTACACTGTATACCTTGGAAGGCACTGTGCCCAGTCCATACTAGGGAGTGGGGAATTATATTCTCCCACTTTGAGGGCAGAACATCTACATAAAGTATTTGGGATATTTCTGCATAAGAGATTTTTTTTCTTCTCTCTCATTCATTAATTAATTTTGCAATGTACTCAATCATTTATATTCTTAATGGTTTATAGATATTTATATTACACTTTGCATCACTATTTTTTTTAAGATTTTATTTATTTTGACAGAGATCACAAGTAGGCAGAGAGGCAGGTAGAGAGAGAGAGGACGGGAAGCAGGCTTCCCGCTGAGCAGAGAGCGCGATGCGGGGCTCGAACCCAGGATCCCAAGATCATGACCTGAGCCGAAGGCAGAGGCTTTAACCCTCTGAGCCACCCAGGCACCCCTGCATTACACTATTTTTAAGACAGCACAAATTATTTCAGCTTTGGCTGAATATTGGAGACTCATTCATTTGCCTCCTGTCCCTATTACTGTAGGGGTGTGTGTGTGTGTGTGTGTGTGTGTGTGTGTGTGTGTGTTTGGGAACTTTCTTACTTTCCAGTATTACAAGATGCTATAAGCTCATCTTGTGACTCTCCTGCCCTAATCCCAGAATCAACTATTTCAACAGGGAGAATTAAAGAATAGTTTTAAAAAATGGAACTGGACACTAGATGTGCTCATTGCCACTGGGGTGTTTTGATTTTTTTAGTTTTGTGACATTTCTTTTGCTTTTTAAGCCAACAGAACAAAATTATATATATTTATACCAACCTGTGTACATAGATGTATCTATACATATTACTATATGTAAGCATCTGTATCTATACTAATATAAACTTGAGTTTATTCTGATGTATCCAATCCATTCTCATTTACATCATTCTAGCTTCCTTCTCTTGCTTATCTGCAAAGTCTCACTCAATAGTGAGAAGCCTGGTTCTCACCATCCATCACACAGTTATTTAATTATTGTATATATACATATATAGAACATCAAGAGTTATAAATCATGTTGATAATACATACACCTGATATGATATAATGACAAGGGCATTTTAGCTCTGTGGTCTTCCTCACAGTTACCAAAAGATCTAGTCTTACAGTGAAAAAAACATCAAATCCCAATTGAAGAAACTTCTACAAAATACCTGAGTACTGTTCAAAACATTCAAAGTTAGGAAGAACAAGAAAAGTGAAAAGGGGCAATAGATAGGAGGAGCCTAAAGAGATGTGACAACTAAATGTAATGTGGTGCTCTGGTTGGGATTCTATAACGAAAAAGGGATGTTATGTCAAAACTAATAAAATCTAAATAAACTGTGGATGTTATATCCATTCATTTATTGTAACAAATGCATATGTTATTAATAATAGGGGAAACTGGAAACTCTTTGCACTTTCTCCACTGTTTTAGAAAAAACTGTACTAAAAAGTAAGGTTTGATAAAATGTTTTTTAAAGGACAAATACTGTATGGTTTCACTTATATGTAAATGAAGAAACATAGAGAAAGTAGAATGAATGAATGAAGAAACACAGAGAAAGTAGAATCAAACCTATAAATACAGAGAACAAACTGGTGGTTGCCAGAGGGAAGGGGACAGTGGGATAGAAAATGGGTAAAGAAGAGAAGTGGGAAATACAGGTTTCCAGTTATGATATGAATAAGTTATGGGAATAAAAGGCGCAGCATAGGGAGTATAATCAATAATATTGCATAGTGTCAATGGTAGCTACACTTGTGAGCACAGCAGAACTGTACAGAATTGTTAAATCACTGTATTGTACACCTAAAACTAATGCAGCATTGTGTGCCAACTATACTAAAAAGTTTTTTTAAAGGATCTTGATGTGCTTCAGAGTATGCTTATACATACAGATAATGATAATTAAACTGTGGTCCCTGATAACAAATACATAAAGAATTATTATTCACTATTTTAAAAATAGTATATGTGATTACTATACCAGGAAAGATGTTCTTTTTTTAAACCATTCTCGGTAATAAATCATTAACAGATAAATTTTTGGCTCTGTGGTAGGTTTTATATTTCATAGTTGTAAAAAAACAATTAATAGTAGAATGGAAGAACTTGGAAATCCAAATTTTAAATATATAAAAAGATGATATGCTTATACTGTATAAAGCAATTAAACTGAATGTCAGGTATAGTGGCCATATGGTCAAGAAGGACATCATAGTGTCAGTCAGAGATTTTAATATACGGATGTATAGCTGATATAATTATAATAATAACATGTATTTTTTAATTGTCTATGCTGTGCACCGTACTATCACAAACTTTGAAGTTTTAACTAACATGTATTTGTTAGCTCGTGGTTTCTGTGGATTAAGAACCTGGGCAGAGCTTAGCTAGGTCCTCCATGCAGTATCTCCCAATGATGCAAGCAAGCTATGGACTAAGCTTTGTTTCTTTCTGGCACCCAGACTCTTATTCCAAGCTCGTAAGGTTGTTGGAAGAATTTATTTTTTTGCAGTTATAGGAACAAGTTCCACATTTCCTTGCTGATTGTCTGCAGGGGGTCCCTTTCAGCCTCTAAATTTCCCTGAATTTCTTGTCACATGGCCATCTCACAAGTTTTTGTATAATGTGACAACTCACTTCTTTAGAACCAGCAGAAGAATTTATCTCCTCCTAAATGGCTCAGTCCTTTTTAAAGGATTCATATGACTAAATCAGGATTACTATGGAAATCTATTTTTTAGATTAACTCAATTATCAATTGATATGGGACCTTAATGGCATTTGCAAAATCTCTTTATTCTAGCCTTATTATGTAATCTACTCATGGGAGTGACATCCAGTCATATCTAAGGCCCTCCTAACACTTAAGGGGAGGGAATTATTAAGGACTTGTATACCAGGAGGTGGAAATTTGGGGACCATCTTGAAATTCTCTCTGCCACACAATCATTTACTGCACACTGTATTAGCCATAAGCCTCTGTTCATTTTTAGAGTGCCCCATTTCAATTTACAATGGTTATGATGTTGTGAGGGTCAAGATTTAGGTAATAAGATCCGCATTTTGAAAATTAACAGCCTAAATGTAAATAGGTTTAATAATTTGTCCATGAATACACAGCTTGAAAGTGGTATATTGGGGATTTGAACTCAGTTCTCTGAAACTAGACCCAAACTATTAATTTCTGTGATATCAAACAACTTATTTAATTACTTACTATTTATTGCAAAAGATGGAAAGTAATGTGCTACATACATTAAAAATAATTAAGCATTTTCTAATAATAAATGACTTGGTAAAGTTATTTAATATGCAAAATAGGAAAGGGTGACTCCTTCAGTTTAAAATGAAGGAACTGATAGACAAAAGTATCATAGTTAAAAATGTTGCAATAGGAGTGTATTTTTAATGTTTTATTTAATAATTGTGAATTTAATAAAACACTGTGAGAATAGTACTATTCTAGTGATCTAGGTAAAGGGTAGATTTCCAAAACATGTTACTAGTGTATGTCTCCTAGAAAATCAGGATATTCTCATGTATAATCATAAAATCATCAAAGCAGGAGATTCTGGAGTGTTCCCCAAATTTCTTTTTTATCAAAAGAAAATCCAGGTCAGGTGTTCCATTCACTTGCCATGTCTTTCCTTTAATCTCAAGCAGTTCTTCAATCTCTCTTTGTTTTTCATGACATTGACATTTTGAGTCAGTTATTTCATAAAATATCCTTCAGTAGTGGTTTGTGTATTATCTTTCATGATTAAGTTCAAGGACTGCATTCGTAGAATGATCAGTCCAGAAGAGATGTTGTGTTTTGCTCCGTGCATACTAATCAAGGCATTCATGATGCTTATTTGTCCTACTACTGTAGATCTTAATTTTAATCACTCAGTTAAGAGGATGACTGCCAGATTATTCTACTGTAAAATTTTTTTTCCACATTGTAATCAATGAGTATCCTATGGTGATATACTTTGGTATTATTACAAATAAGTGACTAATCATAAAACTTCCAAATGTTAATTTTAGCATTCCTTAATGATCCTTCCCTGAGTCAACTATTATCTTTATGGTTGTCAAATGGCAATTTTTATAATTTCATCATTTTCTACATATTTTATCCATCTTTCTATTGTAAGGAAGAAACTTCCCTTCTTATTTATGTGTCTGCAATTATTAATTTATCAAGAATTCATGGATTCTTACTGTGTTCACTGTATTATAATTATTTACTTATATTATTTATTTGATATTCAATTTGTCATTAGCTTCCCAGAAAGCACTCCTTATGTCCTTTTGAAATATTTCCGTCATTCTTTAAATACTTCCTGATTTGGTGGCACAAATAGGTGTTCTTGGTTCATCTGATTCTAGTCTTAGCATTAGACGTTTCATGAAGGATCTCTATTTCCTTTTAGAGAGACTTTTATATGCAACCAAAATCTGGACACTAATTGTACACGGGGCTAGTGAAAAGCTCATGATTTCTTTTCTGTGTCAGAGGATGCCTGCATTCACACATATCTATAAACAGCTCTTCTATTGTAATATCTATCTGTGGTCTACCTGTCACCACATGGTTCATTCTAGTTTTCCTTAAGTCTATATTTTAATTCAAAACATTAACTGCTAAAGGGTTAATACTGGGGTCATAACAAATGTTGTTTTGTTAGATATTGCCTAATGCATCTCCAGAAGCATTCTACCAATTGGAATTTGCACCAGAAGTGTATGAGTCCCAGTTTCCCCGCAGCTTTACCAACACAGAGAGCATTTTAAAACTGGCGAAACGCTTGAAGATAACTTATTCCAACATCTTTATTTTTCAAATGAGGCAAAGAATACTGCTGACAGGCTACTCTCACTTAATTTTTTAATGTCAATTAGTATTCTGATATTTTGTGTTAAAGGAAAATAAGGTATGGCACAGAATGAAAATCACTAGACTTAGAGTCATGAAACCTAATTTTATTTCTGCAGAATTGATGAAAACTGAAAATTCTATTTCTTGAACATTTATACTTCTATAATGAGGAGTAAAGTATTCTACTTTGCTAAGCCAAATTCCCAAATGAGAAGAGGGATATTGACTGCAGGTAAGAATAATCACTTTATGTAGTGTAATTCTTTTTTAAAAATTCTATTTCTTTACTTGAGAGACAGAGTAAAAGAGAGAGAGAGAGCATGAGAGGGGAGAGTATCAGAGAGAGAAGCAGACTCCCTGCTGAGCCAGGAGGCTGATGCAGGACTCGATGCCTGGACTCCAGGATCATGACCTAGGCTGTAGGCAGTCGCTTAACCAGCTGAGCCACCAAGACACCCCTATGTAGTGTAATTTTAAAATATTTTCCCCAAATTTCCTAAAGACATATTGATTTAAAAATCATGTTTATATTATTTAAAAGGTGTTTTAAAAATAAGACCCATGGCATACTAAAGAGAAACAGAAAGAAAATATCAGTTTCTTTTCTAGTGGGAAGAAATAGATTTTATTTCCCAAGAATTGTATGTAGGCTATATATTTTACAACTGTCTTAATTTCAATAATACCTTATCAAAATCTGCTTTTCAATTTTTCCACATAGATTTATGGGCTCAGAGATGATACACAATCTTTGAGTATAATCAGTATACTCTGCTCTGCCGAATAAGCTTCCTTGTCTGATTTCCTTGCCTGAATGCCTCTGCAAACACATTATGACCTGTCTTGTGCTATACATTACTATTAGTAAATGAAATATTGATGTTGTTTGGATATAGTCATTATTGTAGCTAACATTCCAGATTTATTCCATGATATGCATATAATTCAGTTTGGTAAACACACAATCCTGATTTATTTGACTACTTGGAACCACAAAAATCTTCAGAAGGATTCCTTTTTCTCGCTAATGCAATGTCTGAAGCATTACATTCTCATCCCTGCTATAAATGCAATCTATATGTCACTTCTAATTTTGCATATCCTTTTAGGCCAGGTTTGACTTTTACATGGTTAAAAATACAGCTCTAATCTAGTGCAGAAATTTGATGATAAATAAATGAAAACTTCCAACAAAAATGTCACTAAATTAACTAGAAACAATTGCTATCTGTAGTCTTTTTTTTTTTTTTCCTGGTTTAAAAAACACTATGGATACAGTATTTGAAATGCTAAACCAAACATCTGAAATGTCCATATGGTAAATCAAATATTTATTAAATTAGTAGCATCTTCATTTTTTTAAGAAGATTTTATTTATTTATTTGACAGGGAGAGAGAGAGAGAGATCACAAGCCGGCAGAGAGGCCGGCAGAGAGAGAGCCGAGAGCCGGAAGCAGGCTCCCCGCTGAGCAGAGAGGCAGATGCAGGGCTTGATCCCAGGACCCGGAGACCATGACCCGAGCTGAAGGCAGAGGCTTAACCCACTGAGCCACCCAGGTGTCCCGCATCTTCATACTTTAATGAAAAACCCTACTATCTAAGTTCTTCGTTGATTCTTGCTTATTCTGAGGGCTAAATACACATTTTTACATATATTTTTAAACTAGTAATATCTTTTCAGTAGAATGAAAGTTTCACACATTGTTTAAGAATTTTTATATATTATATGACCATTCAAACAGTGTCTCCTATAATTATGTCTATAATCTGTCTTTTCTTTGTGCCTCCTTTTTCCTATTATTTTCTGACTTTTGTTTGCTTTATTACAAAGGTAATACAACTGCACATACTTATGGTAGAATCATTATTTTAGATCTTAAAAACCATATTTGTTTTCCAAAGTATAGCTTTATACACATTACATTTTCTAAGGCTTAATTCTTAAAGATTATTGAAGATTAAAAAATCCATTATATAATAAATAATTGCCATGTATTAAATATATTTTGCTATAAAATTATTATCAGGATAAATCAGGTACTTTAAGTTTGTCCAAAACATTCATGAACAGTCTACACAGATATACACACAAATACATATATATATATGTATATATATATAGAGAGAGAGAGAGAGAAAGAGAGAATAAAATGATCACTAATTTTTTCAAGTTCACAAAAACATAAAATAACAGGTACAAAGAATATGCCTTTTCACAATAAAGATGGTTATTATATGAAATATTAAAAGGCAAGTACTGCATAAGATTTAACTATCCGAGGTTGAATAAAATTTATTTTAGTTTATTTAATTAAAATCATTATCATTGAGTCATAAGACTTTGTATTCACTTATATTAATTTTTTGTAATGCCAGAACTAAAGGGAAATAGATGTTTTATATATAAAAATATATGTATACACACAAAAATATAAACATACATATATACACATAGAGTTTTGACTTTGTTGTGTTGTGGTTTGTTCCCACCATCTGACAGGCACTAACTTTTACGAATTCATACTCAGTGCTTACACTATGTTGTATGTCTTAATTGAGTTATAACTTCCAAACAAAACATGTGCTTAATAATTGAATCTAATGAATATTTTTTGAATACTACATATTTTCTATTATTTTATGAAAATTATTATAAAACAAATATTATAATTATAAAAGTATTAATAAATACTATTCATAAAATAGAAGATTATATACCTTTCTAAACTATTTTTATTTTTTCTATGTATAAGTGTTGTTTATTGCTTCATAAACACTTTAGTGCTCTGTTTAAGAGATTTGAATGCAAAGATTATGATTCCATTAGAAATGTATCAAAAGTATAAAAGAAATTGTATTACTATGTCTAAAGTAGAAAGCTGATTTCTGACTACATCACAAAGCTGTATAAATCCAAATAGCATGTTACTGGATAAAAATGGACACATAGACACATAGAACAGAATTGAGTCCAGAAACAAGTCAATGCATAAACCCATGTTAACTAATAATTGACAAGGGAGCCAAGAATATTCAATGGAGAAAATTCTCTTCAATAAAAGGTGTTTGGAAAATTAAATATTACATGCAAAAAAATTAAACTAGACCCATTTCTTATACCACTCACAAAAATTAACCTGACATGATTTAAAGATCTGACACCATAAAACTCCTAGAAGATAAACATAGGAAAAAAATGTTTTGGCATGGGTCTTGACAATGATTTTTTGAGTATGACACCTATAGCATGAGCAAAAAATTAAAATAAAAATGAGACTACATCAAACTAAAACCTCCTTGTACAGCAAAAGAAATGAAGAACCAAATGAAAAGAAAAACCTACAGAATGGAAAAAATGTACTTGCAAGCCACCTACCTGATAAGAAGTTAATATACAAAATATATAAGGAATTCGTACAACTTAATAAACAATCCAATGAAAAATGGGCAAAAGACCTGAATAAACGTTTTTCCAAAGAAGATATTCAATGGCCACATACATGAAAACGTGCCCAACATCACTAATCATTAGGGAAATGCAAATCGAAACCACAATGAAATATTACCTTACACCTGTTAAGATTGCCATCACCAAAAAGACAAGAGATTACTATGCTCCTGGAGATATGGAGAAAAGTGAACCCTTGAGCACTCTGGTGGGAATGTAAATCAATATAGCAACTATGAAAACAGTATGAAGTTTCCTCAAAATGTTAAAAATAGAGCTACCATGCGATCCTGCAATTCCACTTCTGAGAATATATATGAAGGAATAAAATCACTATCCTGAAGAAATATATGCTATCCTATGTTTATTGCAACAGCCAAGATATGGAAATAATTGCTATTGGATAGCTGAATGGATAAAGAAAGTCAGTCACACACACACACACACACACACACACAATGGAATACTGCTCAACCATAAAAATAAAAGAAATACGGTCATTTGTGACAACATGGATGTCACATGGATGAAGCATGAGGGCATTATCTTAAGTTAAATAAGTCAGACAGAGAAAGACAAACACTATGATCTCACCTACATGTGGAATATAAAAAACTAAAAACAAACTCACAGAAACAAAGATCAGATTTTGTGATCGTCAGAGGTGGAGAAGGTGGCAGATGGGGAATGGGGTGAAGGTGCTCAAAAGGTAAAAACTTTCTGTTGTAAAATAAATAAGTGCGGATTCTGGTGTTGTAATGTACAATACGATACTATAGTTAACAATACTGCATTGTACATTTAAAAGTTGCTATGAGAATAGATCTTAAAAGTCCAAATCACAAAGAAAAATAAATTATAACTATATGAGGGGGGAACTTACTGTGGTGATCATTTTGCAATATAAACACTTAACAAATCATTATGTTGTACTCTTTAAACTTACACAATGTTATGAAGCAAATATATGTCAATAAAATTAGAAAAAAATTAAGTAAAAAGCCAAAGCTATGAAACACTTTATTTTCTCCTTAGTTTCTATATCCCATGTTTGTGTTTTTAACATAAATATTTCTAAAGTAGTGTAGGCTTGAATGTAATTTAAAATGGTATAACAAAATGATCCTTAAAATACTGGTTTTAGAATAGAAAGTGTTTCTGAAATACAATGTAATGTTAAATGCTCTTTATTTCATAATATTCTTTCCCACACACCCACTAATTAAACTGATATTTTGGTGTTAAAAAATATACTATCTGAAAAACTTCAAAAACTAAAAAAATCATGATTTAGGTGTCCGAATTTATGTCTACATACTTTTAGAATATAATAACACTTGGGATTCATATCAGACTTTTACTATTAAAAATGTTGTTCCTTTTTACCCCCCCCCAACAATATTTTAGGTGTTAGGTCTCTTTAGCACTTACTAAAGTAATGATTTGACGGTCTTCATGTTCATTAGGGGTTTTCTTCAGGTGACTTGCTTAGGAAATCATCCATGGCAATTAAGATTTTACAAAGACAGAAATACACATTTTCATAAATCAAGTCAAAAGAAAACTTTTTTTTTTAATCTTGGAAATAAATTGATGCAATAAACATTGTGACCAAGTTTACTGGAGCCACAATTTTATTGTAATAGGACTGTATGAGACACTATGATATAGTAAATTCCTCTATAGGACTGTGACTGAATGGGGGATATATAAATCTATATATTGAGACCCAATATTATTTTT
Organism: Neogale vison; assembly: GCF_020171115.1. NCBI lineage: Eukaryota > Metazoa > Chordata > Mammalia > Carnivora > Mustelidae > Neogale > Neogale vison. Next base: position 33,371,569 of record NC_058096.1, on the reverse strand, counting down.
TTCATGTTAAAGTTGTGAGCATGTCTTTTATGACAATGTGGCATGTTCCTTTGTTAAATTCAAACAGATTCTCATAAAGAGCCAATATTACATGAACATGTGCTATTAAAATGACAAGTTAAATGGATCATTTAGAGTTTTATTTTAAATAAAAATTAAATATTAAACATATTGGTGACATCTGATTCATGCATATTCTTATCTTAGATCATATTATCAGATATACATATCCATATCTATCTGCTTATAACATTTAGCATTTCAACAATTTTTTAAAAAATGTATTCACTATTAATATATGCAGTTTATTGTGTCAATCATACCTCAATAAAAACTTAAAAATGAGAGTGCCCGGCTGACTCGGTCAGTAGGGCCTGTGACTCTTGATCTCTGGGTTGTAAATTCAAGCCCCACATTGGTTTTAGAGATTATTTAAAAAGAAAATATTTTTTAAAAGAACTTAAAAATCATTATAACAATACTTCTTAAGTATTCATCCTAAAAACAGCTTCTTTCTACATGTCTTATTTGGGGGAAGAAAAAGTAATTGAGCCTTTTGCCTTTCTAAAGTAATGTCATATTCTCTTCTGATAGGGAAGGTTGATGAACAAAGGAATAAAACTATTTGTATAATTAAATAAGTTTATTTCTCATCTGGGAGAATCAAGAAGACAGGAATTTTGGAGGATCCTGGAAGAGACATTTCATCAGTTTAGTTGGTGACCAGACAAGCAGAAAGAAGCATTAACTAAAGTTCTTATTAAACAGTGATGACTAATACTGTGTTTTATGTTGTTGGTGTTTTTTTTTTTTTTTCCCCCTTTGAAGGCAGTAATTCTGGCAACAAGCTATAGTATTGGCCTTGTTTTGCTTTTGTTTTTGTTTTAAAGATTTTATTTATTTATTTGACAGAGAGGGAGAGAGCCCAAGCAGGGAGAGGGACAAAGGGAGAGGGAGAAGCAGGCTCCCCACTGAGCAAGGAGCCCAATATGGGACTGGATCTTAGCACCCTGAGATCAGGACCCTGAGATCATGATCTGAGCCAAAGGCAGTCCTTAACAATTGAGCCACTGAGGCCCCCAGTTTGGGCATTATTTTAACACTGCTTTTAAGTATGACTATAGGCATATCTAGATGTTTCACTTTCACATTTTTAGTGATGATATCAGTATCTTAAAAGCAGAAAAGTAAGTTATGTGATAATCAGAGGTGAAGTGCAGACAAGTCAGGGGTAGGAGGAGCAAAATAGCAACTGGGAAATTAGTGGTTATTTTGTTTGTCCTCAGAAATGCAAGGGAGAGCGATGAAGTTCCTAAGATGTGGCTGAGATGAGAGTTTGAATAATTTAATTTGGGTATTAAACAAAAGCTAAAGCTAGAAATCTAGAGAATTTTCAGACCATCAGTTATGTAGTCATTACACCAGATTAAGTGGATAATAAATAGAAATATAATGATTCCTTGAAAAGCACACATTTCCTAGACTTTTTCAGAATCTTTTGATTTCTTCTGGCAATGTTATCATTGCTCTTTGTTATTCATATGAAGTAGAGAGAAAAATATTTTTTCTATGTGCATCTTGCTTTCCTCAATTCACAAGACTCCTCTGTATTATTTATTGAAGATTTTCAATGTGTGGTAACAGTTTAGTTGATAGACTGGCTGCCAAGCTAACTGTGATAACATTGAAAACCCCTACTCTTTTTCATTTCTGGATATGGACCTTTAAGATATAGAAGCATAGTCCAGTGCCCGAAAATGCATTAGGTTATACATCTGGTGTGTAACAAGATACTAAAAGGGCTAAACATTTAGTTTCTAGAGCTGAACTGTCCCGATGAGTCTTATCTTTATCACTTCATATTTGAAATTTGATGAATTGCCTAAACATCTGGGCCTCAGATTCTTTGATACTAAGAGGTGTCTAAACAGTTTAACTTACTTTGGAAAACTGTTGTAAGGATTCCATAAAGCAGTGCACACAAAGCATCATTATCATCCTCTGGAATGTAACAAGTATTCAACAAATGTTAGTTATTATTATTCTTTTTTGTTAAAGATTTTATTTATTTATTTGAGAGGAAGAGACAGCAAGAGAGGGAACACAAGCAGAGGCCGTGGGTGAGGGAGAAGCAGGCCTCCTGCTGAGCAGGAAGCCCAGTGCAGGGGCTGGATCCCTGAACCCTGGATCATGACCTGAGCAGAAGGCAGACTTAATGACTTAATGACTGAGCCACCAAGGCACCCCCAACTATTGTTATTATTCTTGATGTATCACTTGGATTACTTCATTACAAGGGAATTGATGTTTGAACAACTATAATCATGGAAATTTGACCAGGTCATTATTTTTAACATGTCCCAGTTAAGACAAGGAATAGGTTACAAACCTGCTGGTCTTCCCCCTTCCTGCTGTTCCAAAAGTGGACATGCCCTTAAGATTATACCCAAAACAAAACAAAACAAAATCTCTTGAATTAATAAATAGGTAGAAGGAGAAAGAAAGAAGTTGTTTTCTTTTCTTGGTTCACAAGTTAGGATAATGTGAAATCTGGTATTACTGATGGTGAGCTTTCCTTGATGATCTGAAGTAAAACCAATCCTCTGCATACAGACAGAGGGAAGAAGACACAGGGGAGAGAAAGTGACAAAGAGACTTTGGATTAACTTTTCGGTTGATCCTTTCCTGAAATACTTGGATTTCCATATTAAAGATGCAATAATACATAACCCCTTTGCTTAATCTAGTTTGAGTTTGAATTCTTGTTACTTGCTGCACAAAGATTTCTGCATCTAATTGAAAATTAAATTAAAAACAACTTTAAAAATTCATCTACTCCTTCACCACCAAAGAAAAAAAATCAAAACCTCTTGCTGAAGAAGGAAATAGTCAAAATAGGAAAATATGCATCAGGCAATACATCCTATTTATTGGATAAGAATATATTGCCAGGGGTGCCTGGGTGGCTCAGTGGCTTAAAGCCTCTGCCTTCAGCTCAGGTCATGATCCCGGGGACCTGGGATCCAGTCCTGCATCGGGCTCTCTGCTCAGCAGGGAGGCTGCTTCCTCCTCTCTCTCTCTCTCTCTGTCTCTCTCTGTCTGCCTCTCTGCCTACTTGTAATCTCTGCCTGTCAAATAAATAAATAAATAATCTTAAAAAAAAAAAAAAAGAATATATTGCCCATCCTGGACTCAATTTACCATTGATCTAAGTAGGATTTCCAGAAAGTAATCGAAGAAATAAGAATTTCAATCAATCCACGAAGACAGAAGTGGAAAATATAAAGCTAGTATATCTCAAGGAATATACAGATACACGCATTCTTTTTTTTTTTTAAGATTTTATTTTTTTATTTGAGAGAGAGAGATCACAGGCAGAGAGACAGGCAGAAAGTGGGAAGCAGGCACCCTGCTGAGCAGAGAGACCTATGTGTGGTTTGATCCCAGGACCCTGAGATCATGACATGAGCCGAAGGCAGAGGCTTAAACCACTGAGCCACCCAGGCACCCCATGATACCCACATTCTTTTTTTTTTTTTCTTAAAGATTTTATTTATTTATCAGAGAGAGAAGGGGGAGAGAGCGAGCACAGGCAGACAGAATGGCAGGCAGAGGGAGAAGCAGGCTCCCTGTCAAGCAAGGAGCCCGATGTGGGACTTGATCCCAGGACGCTGGGATCATGACCTGAGCCAAAGGCAGCTGCTTAACCAGCTGAGCCACCCAGGTGTCCCTGATACACACATTCTTAAGATCATTGAGAAATTGAAATAATGTCAGTGAGATGCACAAAATATACAGCATTTAGACAAATTAAAATTTATACTAGGAACCATTCTGTATCAGAATGAAAAACCAATAAAAAATTGAGCTTAAATTGATCTTGTTCCCTTCATATGTTTGAACCACCCAGATTATAATTAGTCAAATAGCATGAAATTAACAAAGTATATGGCTAATAAAACATTCAGAGATTTTCAAGAAAACATTTTTTCCACAAATAAATCTCTTTGGCTGATATTTCAGTCAAATTCATTTTTGACAAATCATCTCATAAGGTTTTATCTTTCAGTTAAACTCAAGCAGAGTGTAGTCTCAAAACCTATACTAACATGATTATTAATTTGGATACATATTTCTAACAGAATAAAAGTCAGAAAAAAATCTTTGAAAAATTATACTTTTCAATATTTTGCACTGTTTCAAAACCCTCATGTGTCTAGGAATTTAGAAGAATTAGAAAAATAAAATTACGTGGGTAATTATCCACTCATCTGTATTGATAGGTGACAAAAGAAGCAATAGCAAATGGCCAAAAACTATCAAATTATTTTTGTTTTTAAAATGTTCCAATTATACCACCAAAAATAAATGAATACAGGATTTGATCTACACAAGGAAAAATGACTAAGTTATAGATTCTATAGATACTATAGTAATAGTATACTATAGATACTATATAGATACTAAGTTGTAGATACAATAGATACTTTATAGATACTTGCTCTGGATCTTCAGACTACAGAGTCAGTATGAATTTTTAATAAGCAATTATTAAACATTCAATAAAAGCATGCATTAAAAATAATGATGCACACATACATTCATAGTATGACAATCTAACTCAATAACAATGTTATTGTTGTATAAGTTTGAGAGGGAGAGAGAGAGAGAGAGAGGAGTATCATTTCACTTTGAGTTAAGAGAACACTATATTTTTCCCTTGAGCAGATTTTTTTTTTTTTTTTAAGCTAAATGCTCTTTACTTAGTTTTAATTGGCTGGGTTGGTTCCAAGTGTTTCTTCTTCTTTCTTCTAGCATCTCATCATGCTGCTATACTGTTATAAGTTTACTTTGTTGTGACTAACAAAGAAAAAACCTGTTTTGTCTGAGGCCTATAGCCAGTATCTCTTAACACATGGCAACAACAGCTGGTATTTCTGGATTCTGAAATGCACAAGGGAAACTGTTTATGTTTTTCTAAAATATAAATATACATTTCTTTAATAATGGAAATTCTAGAAATATTGGTGTTTTATTTAAAATGAATTAAAATTTGAGAAAACAAGAACAGCATACTTTGCTAAGTTTTTTTACAGTAAGGATTTAATCTAAATTAGAATAATAATACATATATCTAATGTAGTTTTAGATACATAATGTAGATGATGATCCATTACTCATATTTTGTATTCATTAAAGTGAATGAAAAAGAATATTAGGTCAATCGAATCTAGAATTAAGGTTTGCTTTTGATTCTACTTTTAAAAGAACTACATACTTGTGAGAAGTCTTTGGTCTCCTTTGGCTCTCAAGAACCCAGTGAGTTCTTCTCTCAAGAACCCAGGGTTAATGCCTGGAGGTAGTTTATTACTTTAGGTGGCACTTTTATGTTTTATCAGGTTATTCTTTCTACATCTTTATCAAAAATGAATATGAATATGAACACCAACTGAAAAATGCTTTTGAAGTAGAAACACTTTTCTACATCCCTGAAACTACACTCTGTAGGTGACTGTTTATTCGATTTAATCTAAAAACAACCACCAACAGGTGTCCTAAGTATGAAAAAGATAGGAATATTTTAAAAGATTTGGAATATAAATATATAAATATATTTTTATATTTTAACATATAAATATATGTTGACTTGTAATTCTGAGAGCTTAAGCACAAAAAGTAAACTAAGACTTGGAAATATGTTACTGGTGGATGGTTGAAAAAAAAAGTGTCAAGGTATCACAGAAAACTGATCCACATACATAATTAAAGAGTGTCCAAAGGTAGTCAAAAATCCATAAGTAAGTACTCAAAGGCATAGTCATATCACTGATTTTGGTGATCATACTAGGTGGTCAAATATAGGACAAATAAGGACAGCCAGTTGATTAATTCAGAAGTTGAATAAGTTATGAAAATGGAAGATTTATTTATGGCGATAGTTGTCCATATGAGAGAGACAAAATATGGATAACAATAAACAGAACTGGAGAAAGAAGTCAGCTAAGAATTGGAAATGGCCATCAGCTGGGGTTTAGAGAAGACCCCGAACTCATATTTTAGATGAGTCTAGGGAAGTATATGGAGAGTCTATCTAATGAAATGTCAAACTGAAATGCAAACTTTTCTGGTAGGATCAGCAAGATTGGAGGTATAGAGCTAACTAGATGACCAAGTATTTCAAAATGACCTAGACCAGATATAACAATTATTAAGACAGGGCACAAGGTAGTTTAGAAACATGTTTTCTTCCACATTGATGTCTTATTCATTTATTCAACAAATATTAAGCATTTGTTTATAGACACCCTTTTAAGTTCTGAGAACACTTTAGTAACCATAACAGACAATGCACCATTCCTTTGAGGAGCTTACAATCAATATAAGAAAGGGAAAAAAAGTAAAATGAATAAATAACAAAATCAGATTATAATAAGTATTTTTTTTAAAGATTTTATTTATTTATTTGACAGACAGAGATCACAAGTAGGCAGAGGCAGGCAGAGAGAGAGGAGGAAGCAGGCTCCCTGCTGAGCAGAGAGCCCGATGCGAGACTCGATCCCAAGACCCTGAGATCATGACCTGAGCCGAAGGCAGTGACTTAACCCACTGAGCCACCCAGGCGCCCTATAATAAGTATTTTGAATCAAATATAGACAATATGTTGATAAGTATTGGAGGAATAATTGTTATTTTATAAGCTACTAAAGAAAGACTACTCAGTCTTTCTGACATGTCAGCTAAGAAGTGAAAATATAAATGAATATGAAAGTACTTTACACTATCTAGAATAAAAAAAGTGTGCTTTAGGCCATGGAAAAGTAACTGCAGGAACCCAGAAATGGGAAATTACTTGGATGTTCTGGAAAAGACTAGTAAGTGTGTGTATAAAATGTTCACCATAAAGAGTAATAAAAGTCCTTCTGGTTGTGCAGTGAAGATTAACTTGTTGACTCATAAAGAAAGAAGAAGAAAAATAAAGAAACTAACTGGAGAAATACTTTTCAGTAGTTTATATTGTTAGGATATATGTGGTGGTGTTAGTGATAGGAGAAGATAGAAATAGACATTGAGAGGAAACTAACAATTTTTGTTGAAATTCTATGTGGATAATAATGAGAAAAGGGGTAATAAAAATGGCATTTAGATTTTTGGTTTTAGGTACTATGTAGATAATGTAACAAATAAATTAAGCTGTAAAAGACAGAGAAGATGATAGTGTTTGATAGCATATTGAACATCAACTCTATTTGGGTCATATTCATTATGAGATGCCAATTAGACATCTAATCTTTTATCCAGTAGCTTATCCTATGTGATGTAAGTTCAGGAGAGATCACAAGACTGGAGAGGTTAGTAGGAACAAGCTTATAGATGGTATATGAAGTTAGAGGACTGGGTAAACTCAACAGAGAGTGAAAAAAATGAAATGAGAACACTGTGCATATTTAATTTTCTAAAAAAGGAAGATGAGCCAGAAAGGAGATTGTTAAGGAATATCATAAAAGTGCAATGTCACTAAAACTATGAAGGGAATAGCAAGAAGAAGGAAAGTAATTGGATTCAGTAAGAATGGAGACATTGTTAGTTCCATGGAGATACTTGGTCAAATCAAAAAAGGGTATTTAGAGATTTCTGGGGAAGATGGCAGAGTAGGAGGACCTTAAGCTCACCTCCTCCAATGGATACAGCTAGATAATACCCACATCTCTATTAATAATCCAGAAAATGACTGAGGACTGGCAGAACAGATTCCCCACAGTAGGATGTAGAGAAGAGGCCACATGGAAGAGGGTGGGAAGGGCAGAAACACTGGGAGATAAATGGACTCATGGGACTGTCTGGAGAGGGATAGAGAGGAAAGAGAAAACACATCCTCACATTAGCATCCAGGCATGGGAAGCCTGCATGTGAAAGGCTAATACCCATTATATTTTTTTAAACTTAAATTCAATTAGCCAACATATAGTACATCTCCAATTTTAGATGTAGTGTTCAGTGATTCATCAGCTGCTTTCAACACTCAGTACATTTGACTCTTAAAACCAGAAGGTCTGAATTTCACAGGTTCTTATACTCAACAGGGTTTGACACCTGGAACTTTAAAAACCAATCCCAGACACAGTTCTAGGAGAGTCAGGACGGTGAAAGGCAACCGAGTCTCCACCCTTAAAGAGTCAGTACAAATTCTTTATCCATTTGTCTATTGAAGGACAAAGAATAATATGGAGGACATTAGGAGAAGGAAGGGAAAAGTGAAGGGGGGGAAATCGGAGGGGGAGATGAACCATGAGAGACTGTGGACTCCAAGAAACAGGCTGAGGGTTTTAGAGGGGAGGGGGTGGGGGGATGGGTGAGCCTGGTGGTGGATATTAAGGAAGGCATTGTTGCATGGAGCACTGGATGTTATACATAAACAATGAATCTTGGAACACTACATCAAAAACTGACGATGTACTGTATGGTGACTAACATAACACAATTAAAAAAAAAAAAAAAAAAAAAAAAGAGCACAACAAATAGCCCTGCAGAGATACAGCATAGAAGCAGTAGTTTGAAAATGCCTGAGGTATATGAGAGGGAGATTGGTTTATTAATCTCAGAATTTATTTTAGAGTGGCATGGATCATTGGGAGACTTCCCTAGGAACAAAGGAGCTGGTGGATACCATTCCCCTCTCCCCACCAAACCTAGATTCATGGCACCTTTGGAAACCAACTCAGTGCTAACACTCACTACCTGGTTTGCCAACAACATGTTCCACGTCCATGTTCTATTGCAGATGTGTACTCTCCATCCAGGCTTTGGCTCCAGGTCCCCTCCCACAGCAGACCTGTCCAAACCTTGCTAACATGCACACCTTGCCCCCCAGTCTTTTCCAGATCTGTACCCTCCAAGACATCCTTGGCCAGATTTGATCCAAAGTGGTGGCCTGGCAGTGTGCAAGCAGCCCTGATAGGGCCAGCACTACTCCAAAGTGACTCTTGCCCAACCGAGAAGGGGAGATAACCAAACACACCAGTCTGAATGTGGTCCCAGCAGTGGGCTGGGGAAGACATCTGTTTTAGGTACTGCCTAGCAATGAAAGTCCTGCCTACCAATGAAAGGGGACTACACAGGGAAAGTGCCCTGTGTTTTGCTACCACTGCATCTCTGGCAAGCACCTGGTCTGACTCAAGCCCATGGCAGCTTCAGACTGGCCCACTATCAACACAGGGACAAAACTTGCTCACAGCAGGGAAAGAGGGCCATGGCAGGCAACTGCACTAGAGGCAAAAGTGGCTCAGCCACCCCACCAGGGTGCATGCAACACACAGAAGAGATACCTCTCAAGCACCAGGTTCTGGTGAACAGAGAATAGTGTTCAGCAGAGCATTGTAAAACCTCTTCCTCATAAGGCTGCTACCTTCAAGAGAAGGAGACATAGCTGACTGACTTTTTTTCTCTCTCTTTCTTTCTTTCTTTCTTTAAGATCTATTTACTTATTTGACAGAGAGAGAGAACACAAGCAGGGGGAGCAGCAGAGGGAAAGGGTGAAGCAGACTCCCTGCCAAGTAGGGACCTTGATGTGGGACTCAATCCCAGGACCCTGAGAGCATGACCTGAGCCTCAAGCAGACACTCAACTGACTATGCCACCCACGTGCCCCATAGCTGACTTTCTTAACACACAGAAACAGAAAAGTGTTAGACAAAATGAAGGAGACAAAGAAATAAGTTCCAAATGAAAGAACATGACACATATCACAGCAGACTTGGGTAGAGTGAGACCCTTAACAAGCAGATAGAAAACAAAACAAAACCAAAAAAATCCAGAGGTGAAGAAGTCAATAACTGAAACTGAACACATACTAGATGGAATAAATAGCAGACTAGAGGAAGCAGAATGGATTAGCGACCTGGGAGACAGAGTAATGGAAAGCAAACAAGCTGAACAGGAGAGAGAGAAAGAAATATAATTAAAAATGAAAATAGACTTAGGGAAAACAGAGACACCAACGAGTATAATAATATTTTAATTATTGGGATTCCAGAAGGAGAAGAGAGAGAGAGAAAGTGGGAAGAAAATTTATTTGAAGAACTAATGGTTTAAAATTTGCTGAATCTGGGAAACAAAACAAATCCAGATCCAGGAGATAGAGAGATCCTCCCAACAAAATTAACCTACCTAAGGAGATCCACGCCAAGACACATAGTAACTAAATGGCAAAAAGTGATAAAGAGATCATTTTAAAGTAACAGAAGAAAATAAAGCAGTCACATTTAAGGGAAACCCCAAAAGGCTCTCAGCTGATTTTTCAGAAGGATGCTAATGGCCAGAATGGAGTGGCATGTTATATTCATTGTGCTGAAAGGAAACAGAGCAAAACAAAACAAACCTGCCACCAAGAATAATCTATCCAACAAGACTATCATTCAGAATATAAAGAGAGGTAGTGTTTCCAGACAAAAGTTAAAGCAATGTATGATCACTAAACCAACCCTGTAAGAAATGTTAAAGGGGACTCTCTGAGTGGAAAAGAAAGACCATGAATAATAGTAAAAAAACAAAAACAATAACAAAAAACAAACAAACAAACAAAAAAACTAGGAAGCACAAAAGCTCCAAAATTAAGCATATCTATAAAAACCAGATAAGGGATTCACAAAATTAAAGAATGTAAAATATGTCACCATGTGCCTAAAATTTAGGGGAAGAGGAGTAAAGAATGGGTTCATATTTAAGCAACTATCAGCTTTATATAGACTGCTATATGCATATTATGTCATATATAAACCTAATGGTAACCACAAACCAAACACCAGTAATAGATATTCAAAAAGGAAAAGGAAAAGAATCTAAGTATATCACTAAAGAAACCAACAAACTGAGATAAAGGCAAAAGAGAAGAAAGGAACAGAGAACTTTTAGAACAAGTAACAAAATGGCAATAAGCATATACCTATCAATATATACAGAATGGAACAATAATCACCAATAAAAAGAGAATGAAATCTTACCATTTTCAACAACATGAATGGATCTAGAGGACACAACTGAAATAAGTCAGTGAGAGAGATAAATACCATATGATTTCATTCATATGTGGAATTTTAAGAATCAAAACAAGTGAACAAAGAAAAAAGAGGCAAACGAAAAAACAGACTCTTAACCATGGAAAACAAACTGATGGTTACCAGAGGGGAGGTGGGTGTGGGGTGAGTGAAATATGTGAAGGGGATTGAGAGTACATGTATCATGATGAGCACTAAGCAATGCATAGAATTGTAGCATCACTGTATCGTACACCTGAGACTAATATAACACTGTTAACTAACTGGAATTAAAATTATAAAGAATAGAAAGCAAAGGAAAAAAGAATATATTAACAATCAAAATTTTGTTGGTGAATTAAAACAAGCTCAAGTTAAAATTTTGCAAAATCCCAAGGAGGAAGCAGGAGTTACGCAGTGATAGCTGGAAAAAGTGTTGTGGATGACATATACAGAGAGCATGATTTTAAAAGAGAGAGGGAGTGTTAAGGAGAACGAAAAAGCAGTGGATGGATAGCAGGTTGGAAAACAGAACGGATATTATTACTCGGCTCGGAACTAAGGTGAGTAAAAGTGACTCATCCCCCCCCCCCAACAAATGGCAAATTCCAACTGAGGCATCTACGGATTAGGGAGCAATCTCAGAAAATATCCAAGTGTCAGTTAATACCGAGAGGTGCAAAATTTTTCAGCTCATTAGATATGTTTGAGAACTCATTAGATATGTTTGAGAAAAATTGAAAATTTAGTAAATGTAGATTTATGGCTCCTGTGAAAGGACTTAAGAGGACAGGCAAAAGGAGAATCAGGTTAAATTGAGAAACATGAAACCGTATGAAAAGAAAAGCCTTCCTGATGGCAGGTGAGGTGGCTGCTGGTGGTGACAGAGGTAACCTGGCACATCAGGATGATACAATTATACTCGATAGTCTAATAAAAGAATTTTGGCAAAAGCAAACCCGTGCACTTAGTTTCCTGGTATGACTGAGATGGCCTTAAGTAACTTGACTCCCAGTGGAATTGGCAGCTTGGAAAAAGGGGCATTTTTATGGAAATACAACACAATAAAAGTTCAGGGCATCTTATCGATCACGCAACTTGAGATAAAGCCAATAATCCTTTGTAAAGTATGTATTATTATCCAAACTCTAAAGATAAGGAAGTTAAATCACAAAGAGGTTAAGTGCTTTCTTCAGCGGGGGAAAAACCACTAACAGCTTACATGCTCTGGCCTATTACAGTAGTTGGGACTGGAGTATCACCGTCTCAAAAACAAATAGAAGCCTGGAGGAAAATGAGATAACAGCCTTTGGACATTGGAGAATAAGCAGCTTAGGACTGTGATCCTTGGAAAAATAAAAACAAAGCAGGGGAACTCTACAATTGCCCAGGCTCTTTGCCTGAAAACACTTTCCAGGTCATCTTATGTTGAGATGTAGCGAACAGAGCACATCTTTAATGCTGAGGTGAGAAGAAAGAGTTCAAAAGGGCTAAGGTGACCACAGTTCGTGCAGAGTATTAGGGAATAGAGTGTTGCATTGAGAAACAGCTCCAGGAATGTGAGAAATTTGTGACTGACAACTAATTCATGTATCTGTAGCATAACATTCCATGAGGGTGAGCAAAATCAAACTTTAGTACAGTAAAGTGAGAACTCTCCAGTAAAGTATGTTGGTACTGTTCAATGTAATGGTGTCTCCTTCCCGAACCTACTGTGTTCCAGTGGAGAACCCCACCCCATAGAGGTTATGTCTCATTACTGGGCTATGCTAGCGATATGGCAACAGGTAAAATAATTTAAAATTTCTACTTAAAAGTTAAAAATACATATCAGAAGTTCTAGATGATCCACACATATCTGATCTGCCAGCCCAAACAAAGATTTCTAGTTTTTAAAGAAGTACAACAAATCCAGTATTTAACAATATGAAATATACAGCAATGTACAACTGATTAGAACTCATTAGCTATGTTTATAAAAGGTAAAATATAATTGATAAGTACCAGAACAATTAGTCAGTAGAGAGTCTAAAAGTATAGCAATGATAAAATAGGCTAATTAATGAAGACTTGAAAACAGTTGTAAATACAATTAAATATTTTCAAGAATTTAAAGGAAACCATGAACACAAGATAAATTAAATGGAAGATAAAAATTAGGCTCAAATGGAACATTTAATGATGAAAATAAAATATGTAAAATAAAAATTTCACTGGGTCAGATTAATAGGCGATAAGAAACTTCAGAAAAATAGTGAAATGGAACTCAGGGTAATCAAAATCACACACACACACACACACACATACAACACACACACACACACACACTAAAGAAAGACTCGGAAAAAAAAAAATTGAAGAATCTCAGAAATCTATAGGGGAAAATAAAAAGATTAAAGATCTTTTTATCAAGACCAAGAAATAGAAGAGCAGAAGGGGAAAGAGAAAGACAGAAAATAAATTTGAATAAATAATCATGAACATTTTCCAAAGTACATGAAAACTATAAGCATATTAGGTTTAAGAAGCTCAATTAACCTAAAAAATATGAAACCTCAAAATATATGAAATGACAGAGGAACCTTGGTGGCTCAGAGGGTTAAAGCCTCTGCCTTCAGCTCAGGTCATGATCCCGGGGTTCTGGAATCGAGCCCTGCATTGGGCTCTCTGCTTGGTGGGGAGCCTGCTTCCTTCTCTCTCTCTCTCTGCCTGCCTCTCTGCCTACTTATGATGTCTATCAAATAAATAAATAAATAAATAAATAAACCTTTTTAAAAATATATGAAATGACATATAATTAAATTGCTGAAAAGACAGGAATTTGTAGAAACCTTAAAAAGAACAAGAGAAAAATGACACATTAAAGCCCAAAAAATAAGTAGAATAACTGTAGACTTACCACCAGAGAAAATGTAAGCAAGAAGAAAGTAGGAAAGTCTTTCTTTAGGAGGAGGGCTGTCAATCCAGAAATCAACCCAATGAAAATATATTTCAAAAATAATGTCAGATGTCTGCTTCTGCTCATGAATAATTAACTTATCTCTCAGTTGTCTTCTTCTTGCCAGAAACAACCATAAAGTTGGACAAAATAAGTAAAACCACTCTCCAGAGTCCCTGAATCAGGGCAGCTCAGGATTGCAATTTCTGAGAAAATGGAACCAAATGAGTTGAGCTCTGTAATTGCTCAGCTTGTTGCTCAGAAATAGTTGTTAGTCAGTAGCACAAAGAAGGAGAACTCAAACAAAGCCTAGGAACACACTGAATTGGGAGGACATAGGATTGAAGTGGCTAGTATTAGCAGAGCATAAAATCAGTAAAGAGGGAGCTAGGTAGAAAGAAATCACACCAGACATCTGCAGCTATGTGAGCATGGTGCACAGTCAATAAAGCCAGGGGGAAATGTTTTGAAAACACCATTTAAAGAAGAGAAGAGGGTGGAGGATTCACTAAAGTCTGTGAATAGTTTTTAATTCTTCAGTCAACATGGAAAGATCTATGTAGTGACAACAATGTTGACGATGTTAGAAATATTTATCAGTAGAAAAATAGTAATACCTATTGAATAATTTTACAGAAATAATAATTAGAAATGGAAAAAGAAAACATGACACAAACTGGTTTGAGAAACTAGTTGGATAATATTACAAGAATTAAGGGATGAAATAGTTTTTGTAAGAGGATGTATATTAAGAACTCTGAGTTGGAACGTCTCAGTAGCTTAGTGGGCTAAGTGGTCAAGTCCTGGTTTCTGCTCAGGTCATGATCTCTTGGTCCTGAGACTGAGCCCTGTGTTGGGTTCTGCACTCAGCATGGAGTCAGCTTAGATTCTCTCTCCCTCTCCCTCCATGCTCTCTATCACTCAAATAAATGAATCTTTTTTAAAAAAAAGGAAAGAACTCTGGGTCATATTATATTTGAAGTGCTTATTAGATATATACAGGAGATGTGATAAGTTGGTAGGTTATCTAAGGAGATTTATCAAGTATTAAATAGAGGACATCATTATAGTTACTAAAGAAATGAAAAGGATAATAAGGAAAGATAATTAAATTAAAATTAATTACTTAAAGATAGACACCTCAAAACCCACTCATGAAGAACTAAATAATCTGAATAGCTATTAATCTTTTAAAAAACTGAAATCATAGGGGCACCCAGGTGACTCGATCGGTTATGCATATGCTTTCAGCTCAGGCCAGGATCCTAGGTTCCTGCATCAAGCCCCACATGGGGCTCCCTACTCAGCAGGGATCCTACTCAGGGAGACTGCTTCTCTCTCTCCCTCTGCCCCTCCCACCAACTCCTGTTCTGTCTTACTTGCTCTGATCTCTCTCTCTCAAATAAATAAATAAATCTTTAAATTTTTTTTTAAAATTTGAAATCATGGCTAATAAACCTTCCACACACACACACAAACAAAACAAAACAAAACAAAGAAAAACAAAACAAAACAAAAAGCAAACAAACAAAAAACCCTCAGGATCAAATGACTTCAAAAGGACAAACCATAAGTGACTCTTAATCTCACGAAACAAACTGTGGGTTGCTGGGGGGAGGGGGGTTGGGAGAAGGGGGGTGGGGTTATGGACATTGGGGAGGGTATGTGCTTTTGGGTAAATTGGAAGGGGAGGTGAACCATGAGAGACTATGGACTCTGAAAAACAATCTGAGGGGTTTGAAGTGGTGGGGGGGGTGGGAGGTTGGGGTACCAGGTGGTGGGTATTATAGAGGGCACAGCTTGCATGGAGCACTGGGTGTGGTGAAAAAATAATGAATACTGTTTTTCTGAAAATAAATAAATTGAAAAAAAAAAAAAAAAGGTCTTTCTATTGTATATATGGACCATATCTTCTTTATCTATTCATCTCTTGAAGGGCTCTTTCCACAGTTTGGCGATTGTGGCCATTGCTGCTATGAACATTGGGGTACAGATAGCCCTTCTTTTCATTACATCTGTATCTTTGGGGCAAATACCCACTAGTGTAATTACAGGGTCATAGAGTAGCTCTATTTTTAATTTCTTAGGGAATCTCCACACTGTTTCCCAAACTGTCTGCACGAACTTGCATTCCCACCAATAGTGTAAGAGGGTTCCCCTTTTTCCACATCCACTCCAACACTTGTTGTTCACCTTCTTGTTAATTTTGGCCATTCTAACTGGTGTAAGGTGATATCTCAATGTAGCTTTGACTTGAATCTCCCTGATGGCTAATGATGATGAACATTTTTTCATGTGTCTGTTAGCCATTTCAATTAAAACATTTAAAGAAGAAATAACTAATTGTACATAAAATATAAGAGAAAACACTTCTTACCTCATTTTAAAGCTAACATTAATGTATATATCAGCAAAGGGCATTATAAGAAAATTATAACACAACAACAACAACAAAAACCCTAAAGACCAATATCCTTCATGAACACAGATACAAAAATCCAACAAACCATTATTAAATCAGATCAAGTAATATGCATAACTAATAGGATATCAGAATCAGGTGAGGATTATTCCAGTAATGCAAGTTTTTTTTTTTTAAAAGATTTTATTTATTTATTTATTTAACAGACAGAGAGAAAGCATAAACAGTGGGAGCTGTAGGGGGAGAGTAAAAAGCAGGCTTCCCACTGAACAGGGAGTCCAATGTGGGGTTCAATCTCAGGACCCTGAGATCATGATCTGAGTCAAAGGCAGATTCTTAACTAACTAAGCAACCCAGGTGCCCCATCCAGTAATACAAGTTTGATTTCCATTAACATTTGATTTCCATTAACATCGATTTCCATAACTTACTATATAATCAGATTAAAATGGAATAAAACACATGATAATCTAATGAGATACAGTAAAACATTTAACAAAACTCAACATCCATTTTTATAAATATTTTGAGCATACTAGATATTAGAGAACTTCAACTTTTTAATAATATTATGTTATGTTCGTCACCATACAGTACATCATTAGTTTTTGATGTAGTGTTCCAAGATTCATTGTTTAAATATAACACCCAGTGCCCCATACAATACATGCCCTCCTTAATACCCCCCACCAGGCTCACCCCCCTACCCTCCCCTCTAAAATCTTCAGCTTATTTCTCAGAGTCCACAGTCTCTCATGGTTCATCTCCCCCTTCGATTTCCCCCCTTCACTTTTCCCTTCCTTCTCCTAATATCCTCTATGCTATTCCTTTTGTTCCACAAGTAGGTGAAATCATGTGATAATTGACTTTCTCTGCTTGACTTATTTCATTCAGCATAATCTCCTCCAGTCCCATCTATGAGAAGTTCAACTTATTAAGAACAATCAGTATGAAACCTAAATCTAACATCATCTAGGAACAACTGAATGATTTATGTCTATATTGGAAAACTAATCAAAGATGTATACCCTTACCACTTCTGTTCAACATTGTACTTTTGAAAGATCTAGTCAATTCAATAAAGCAACAAAAACAAAGGCAAGGCATACAGTTTAGAAGAAATAAAGCTGTCTTTAATCACTGATGATATGATTGCATACATAGAGAATATGTGAAAATCTACCAGAAAAAAAAAAGCTACTTAAACTAGTAAGTAAACATGGCAAGTGACAAAGGTCCACAAACAAAGAAAATTGAATTTCCGTATAACTAGCAATGAACAATTGGAAAATATAATGTAAACATGGAAGACAAATGGCCTACAAAAATACTAGAATAAATAAGGTATGTGAAAGCCCTTTGCCTTGAAAACCTCATATAATGGGTGAGAAATTTATATAAAATCTAGATATGTTAAAAGATAGGCCTTAGAGATGTTCTAAAATAAGAAAAAATAATTATTAAGATTCTAGTTCTCCTCAAATTGATTTATAGATTCTATGAAATCTAAATCAAGATCCCAGGAGGCTTTTACTTTTTTTTTTTTTTTTTTTTTTAAAGATTTTATTTATTTATTTGACAGAGAGAAATCACAAGTAGATGGAGAGGCAGGCAGAGAGAGAGAGAGATGGAAGCAGGCTCCCCGCTGAGCAGAGAGCCCAATGCGGGACTCGATCCCAGGACCCTGAGATCATGACCTGAGCCGAAGGCAGCGGCTTTAACCCACTGAGCCACCCAGGCGCCCCGAGGCTTTTACTTTTTTTAAAATTTTGATGTGTGAAAGCTGTCAAGATAAAATACAGAGGAAGTAGGAAAGCAATATGAAATAAGAAGAGCACATTTGGAGGATTTTACTACATGACATCAAGACTTGTAATAAAGCTGAAGTAATAAAGACAGTGTGGTTTTAACACAAGGATAATCATATCACTCAGTGGACTATAATAGTCAAAAATTGAATCACATATATGATCCATTCATCAATGCAATGAATCTCTTTTAAATAAATAATTGCCTTTAAGTAAATAGTGCTAGAAACATCATACATATATATAGTATTTACATATATATGTCTCATATAAATATATATGAAAAATAACTTTAATTTTATCTCACAAAAAATTTTACTTGAAATAGATCACATAACTAAATGTAATAACTAAATTATAAAACTTGTAAAAGAAAACATGGAGATAATTGTTACAAACCACTGATAATTGAAACAGACAGTGGTTTCTTAGTGAAAAACAAAATACAGAATAAAAGAAAAAAATGATAAATTGGACTTCATCAAAACTAAAAATGTCTGCTCTTTAATGAATATATTACAGTAAAAAACCTTATAGTGGTGTAAAATACAAATACATATATAAAAGATGACTTTTGTCCAGAATTTATAAATAAATACTGCAACTTAATGACAAAAGACAACTAAGAAATGGACAAAGTATTTTAATAGATACCTCACAAAATTACATAAATACATGACAAATACATATCAATTGATGACATCAAAAGTTTTCAGTGAATGACAACCAACACCACAGTGAGATGCCACTCACAATCACTAAAATTTCTAAAGTGTAAACAAATTGCTGAGATTGGAATGTTCATAACTCTTGTTTCTGTGGAATATAAAATGGCCAAACACTTTGGAAAACAATTTGATGATATTGGGAATTGATTTGACAATTTCTTATAGAGTTTTACATACCTTTCTCGAATGACCCAGCAATTCTACCTGTAGGTATTTATGCAAGAGGAATAAACATAGTTATCTACATAAATAATCTGTGTATGAATGTTTATAGTAGCTTTAGCTGAAACTGGAAACCACTCTAAAACTGGAAAACAAGTTAAAACCTAGGGAACCACTTCAATACCAGAAACAATCTAAATATCCTTTAACAGGTAATGGATAAACAAATTGTACTATATCCACACAAAAGTTTACTATTCGCAACGAAAAGGTACAAACCACTCATATACCCCAAAGCAAGGGTTAACCTCAAAAACATTTTCCTACATTAAAAAAAAAGGTAAATATGAAAGAGCACATATTGTGTGATTTAGCTTATACAAAGTTCTAGGAAAGGCAAATACAATCTTTAGTGACATAAATAGATGTTCCTGAACCCAGAAATAGGGTGATGAATCATGATAATGGTTGCAGGGGCATTATATATTTGCCAATGCTACTGAATTTCATATCTCAAAGAATATGAACCAAAAAGTTTAATTTAAAGAAAAAAGAAGCAGTTAATAAACATCACAGATGGGGTTTAGGAATAAAGTATTTGATTTACTTCAAGAGTTAAGCCTGTAGACACAGAAGGGCTTGCATGTGCTCAGGATAGTCACTCCTAAAGCAAGTGAAGAAAGACACAGATCTCTGTCTCCCTCACCCCTTACTCTGTCTCCCCTCTTGTCCTATTTCTCTCTCACACACATCTAGTATAAATGTATAATATTTGTATGACATAGGTGCGGTTTGCTAAAATAAGACATTTGGGAAGAACATTGCAAACTTTCAAAAGATCTTTTCTATAGTAAAAACATCTTTAAAAATAAAGAAAGCAATTCATTTGGGTTGACTATTTTTGAGTTGAGGAAGGAACATAATTTAATGTATGAGTCTTTTTTTACATATTTATTTGATCCATAATAAGACATAATAATAGATTATTGTTATTTTCCTCCAAAGTATCTTTTTAAGTAGTTTACATAGTTATAGTAAGATTCATACAAGCTTAATTATAATACAGTTTTATACTTCAAACTGCTCTCATATTTTCCTTTAAGATTTATTTGAATTAGCAAAACCATAAAGAATCTTGTATTTGTGAAAAGGCATCTAATAATTATAAACCTAAATGGCATATTTCCATTTATTTTTAACCGATTGTTAATCTATATAATCTGAATATTTACCAGATTAAATGGAAAATTTTACCTTCTAAATCTCTACATATCTTATACATTAGGTATGTTTTTCACATCAAATATTTCTTGTTCATTTTTCTTTTTTTATTTCATAAATTAGAAAACTTACTCTTTCCTTCCACTTTTAAGTGTTTTCTAATAGCAAAGGAGATTATTGTAACCCAGAAGTTTAAAAATGCACCAACACTTTATGGTCCCTTTTATAATGAGGGTCTATGTGGTTAATGATTCTGAGGGAAAAAATAAATACATGAGCACAGGGAGTCATTTGTGAGATAAAAAATTAATTCATTAACTTCATGTTTTGGAAGCAATTGAATTCTGGTGCATTTTGTTGTTTATGTTGAGTGATCTAGTATGGTATCCTGGTATTGGTCAGATCTCTAGTGTGTATAAATATAAGTGACAGTTGTTTTCACATCATCACACAGGTTGAGATGAATAAGAAGTTTGAATTAATGTCATTTTTTTCCCACAGCCATGCACATGGAGCTGTAAAATAACTTTTAAAAATCTCAAAAATTTTTAAAAATTCTCAGTAGTTATGTTTTATAACCTTGAGACACTTGAATTAAAAATTCTCAGTAGTTAAGTAGTTAAGTTCTATAACCTTGAGACACTTTTTTACCATAGGAGAAAAATGGTACATGGTTGGAATCCACCAGAAAATTGTCTCATTAGCAAACAACAATGATAATAGAAGGAATAGAGTGTCAGTAATAGTAATAATAGTAATAATAATAAATGAAAAATCAAGTACTCACTGGGACATTTAGGCACTTTCCATATAGAATAGAGTTGAGGACAAACATGCTTTATAGTAGTATCTAAACTGGAAACTTTCAGAATACTGAAAAGCTTTACTCAATGATGAAGGTATATGCCTGAGATAATCATAGTTAGAGTAACATCACTGAAGTTCCGGTGCCTCATAGGGAACGGTGGTCAGAGTCTGAAGGAACCAGTTTTTCACAACTTTGGGTGTTGGGATCACCCAAAATTCAGTAACATGAATGGCAAGTAGGATGGATTTCAGTGAACCTGACCACTGAAAGAAAACAAAACAACAATATAGAAAAGAGGAAAGTGTCCATGGGAACCTGAATTCATCTCATT
The DNA here is from genome assembly GCF_020171115.1 of Neogale vison. Taxonomy (NCBI): domain Eukaryota; kingdom Metazoa; phylum Chordata; class Mammalia; order Carnivora; family Mustelidae; genus Neogale; species Neogale vison. Next base: position 33,350,121 of record NC_058096.1, on the reverse strand, counting down.
GGCAGTATCATGGAATGACTACTTGAGATGAAACTTTGACATTACTCACATACATCACAAGATGACAGATTTATTTATTTTAGCCATACATGAATTTGAATTATATAAAGTATCATAGAAAACACTTCTTTATAATCTGCTACAATGATCCCTTTTTCTATCACCAAAGGCTGTCTAAATTCTTTTTTTTTTTTTTTTTTAGAGATTTTATTCATTTATTTGACAGAGAGAGATCACAGTAGGCAGAGAGGCAGGCAGAGTGAGGGGAAGGGAAGCAGGCCCCTGCTGAGCAGAGAGCCCTACGCGGGACTCCATCCCAGGACCCCGAGATCATGACCTGAGCCGAAGGCAGCGGCTTAACCCACTGAGCCACCCAGGCGCCCAAAAGCTGTCTAAATTCTAATTTGTGTTTCATGAATAATATTAGCACCTCACCACTGCACTCCATAATCTGAAGTAGATCTCACTCTCTACTCAATGATAACAATGACCCAACATTGAGACTCCACTTAATATTTGTCTCTTAGACTCAGGGATGTCATCATAGTCATCTTAGGTTTCTTTTTTGTAAGGACTAATACATTTAGTGCATTTATTGTTACACATTTTTATTGTTAATTCAAGATTAAGTTCCTTGAACTGAACAATTAAAAATGACTGCAAATTTTCTCATAGCTAGATATATATAAGTAAAATTATCTTTGTGTGTGTAATCATACTTAAGATACTCAATTTAAAAATGTGTTCAAAATCTGTATTCATTAGTATGCATGTGATGAAATTTTATGTAAACCTATTGCATTTTGCAATAGTGGGAGAAAAATACACACTATCCATGTAATTATTATCAGTGTTAAGGATAATTTGCAGTATTATTTATATCAAGTTTTAATATGGAAAAAACAAACAAACAAACGAACCCTTTCTTGGAATCCATCCTACAGAAAAATGTATAGATGTAAGCAAAAAGTATATGTGTAAAGATGCTCACTGTATATAATTTAGAAAAGGATAATTGAAAATAACCCCAATTTCCATCAATAGGGAATTAGCTGCATGAATGATGGTAAGTACAGACCAAAACTAATTACACAGAGATGTAAAAAAAAAAAAATGTTCATATAAGAAATATGAACACCGGGGCACCTGGGTAGCTCAGTGGGTTAAAGCCTCTGCCTTCAGCTCGAGTCACAATACCAGGGTCCTGGGATCGAGCCCCACAGCGGGCTCTCTGCTCAGCAGGGAGCCTGCTTCCCCCTCTCTCTCTGCCTGCCTCTCTGCCTACTTGTGATCTCTCTCTCTGTCAAATAAATGAATAAAATTTTTAAAAAAAAGAGTTAAAAAAAAAAGAAATATAATTTGGGTAAATTGGAAGGGGAAGTGAACCATGAGAGACTATGGACTCTGAACACCTACTTATATTAAGGGAAAGAATTAATAAAGAAGCTGCGTAGGGTAGGAGTTAAGATAGTGGAGTGATAGTGGGAATGAAAGCTTGCCTCATCAATGCCTTGAACAAAGCTAGATCAACATCAAATCTTTTGAACCACTAGGAAATCAACCTGAAGGATTAAGAAAATAGTCTGCACAACTGGAGGGAAGGAACGTGGCAGATGCAAGGTTTGGAGTCATGAATTGAAGGAAAGAAAAGCCATGGTGCCATGGAGGGAGGGAGGCCTTATCACAGAGAGAAGTGAGGGAGAAAGGGAGAGAGTGAGAAAGAGAGAGCATGTTGGGTTCATCCAAGAGGCTGTGGTGTGGGGATCTCCTGGGTCACACTGGGAGAGAACACTCCCCTTCCTGAAATACATTTGAAAAGGGTATATTGCTTCTTCAAGGACAAAAGGCCTGCCAGGAGTCTTTGAGTGGCTGTTGAACAAGAGTGGACAGAGGTGTCCAGAGGACAAATAACTTGGTAACAGCTTCTTATGCTTCATTCCAGGCACCTGCACAGGTGTATAACTGCTTTTCTGGGACAGCATGGTGCCCAATGAAGCACGGTGAGGCTCTCTACAGGTTGGGGGCAGGGGGGTTGTCAGTGCCTTGCCAGGTCCTTCAGGATCTGAAGATTTTAATCCCAGCCACTGACCAGAAATAAAATACAGGAGAACTGCAGCAGTGGGCGTGTTGATGGCCAGGACACAGACAGATTGAGGGCAGGGATCCCATGAAAGTCTGAGACACTGAAAGGGAGATTGTTTGCTTTTCTGTGAAAGCCTACAATGAAGAGCCTCAACCTTGAGTTCTTCCCAGGGACAAGAGGACAGAGGTAATGGCATCTTCCACCCTCCCTGATGCCTACCAGCTTAGTCAGACTTCAGAGAGAAACACAGATCCTCCAGTAGAGGCTGCAGTTGCTCACACCAAACACCACCCCCTGAGCCCGGCAGGGGGATCTTCACTAGTGCAGGTCTGTTTGGGGCCAGTGCAGCTGGCATCTCCCTTAGAAGACCAATAGAGGTTCACCGCATGTACCAAGTCTACTGATCATAGAGTGCTTGCTCCAAAGCATTAGCTTCAGTTCTGGCGGAAACAGGACCAGGCATATTTTTTAAAACGTTTTTAATTAATTAATTAGTTAATTAATTAATTAATTTTATTTTTTATTTTCTTGGATTAGGTTTCTTTCTTTCTTTCTTTTACTTTGGAATCAGGATTACAATTTTTTGTCTGTTTGCTTTTTTGTTCCTTTTCTCTTTCCTTTTCTCCTTTCTAGGGGTTTGTTGTTGTTGTTGTTCTTTTTTAAATTGGGCTTATCTATAGAGGACTAACCTGTAGGAAAGTGCAGCCAAAACACAAAAGCAGAGTGTACACAGCATACACCAGAAACACTTCCTTTTAGGGCTAAGCTCTGGACAGTGTATGACCACCACTTAATATAGTATTACTCTCAGGAGCTGGAAACATAACATGCTTTCATAACACACAAAAGACAAAAATCTACACATAATGACAAGACAGGAATTCTTCTCAAAAGAAAGGTCAAGAAGAAATCATAGCCAGGGATTTGCTCAAAACAGATATAAATGATATATCTGAATAAGAATTCAGAACAACAATCAAAAAATACAAGCTGGACTTAAAAGAAACATTGAAGACACCAGGAAAACCCTGACTGCGGAGATATAAGATCTAAAAACTAGTCAGGCTGAAATTTTAAAATGCTATAACTTGATGTAATCACAATGAGGATGGAAGAAGCAAAGGAAAGAATAGGTGACATAGAAGAAAAAATTAGGGAAAATAATGAAGCTGAAAAGAAGAGGGAAAGAAAACTATTAGATCACGAAGGTAGACTTAGGGATTTCAGTGATGCTCTAAAGCACAATAATATCTGTTACCATAGGAGTCCCAGAAGAAGAGTGGGAAAAGGGAGCAGAAGTTTTATTTGAACAAATTCCCTAATCTGGGGGAGAAAACAGGCATTCAAGTCCAAGAGGCACAGAAAACTCCCCTCAAAATCAGCTAAAACAAACCAATGCCAAGACATTTCATAACAAAACTTGCAAAATACAAAGATAAAGAGAGAATTCTGGAAGTGGCTATGGACAAAATGTCCTTAACCAACAAAGGTAGACACATAAGGTTAGCAGCAGGCCTGTCCACAGAAATTGGCAGGTCAGAAGAAAGTGGTATGTATATTCAATAACCTAATTGAAAAAAAATATACAGCCAAGAATAATATATCCAGCAAGGCTATCGTTCAGAATAGAAGGAGAGAGAAAGATTTTCCAAAACAAGGAAAAACATGTACACTAAACCAGCTTTGCAGGAAATAATGAAGTGGACCCTTTGAGTGGGAGACCAAAAGCAACAAAGACTAGAAAGGAACAGAGACAATCTATAGGAGCAGAAACTTTACAGGTATTACAATGGGACTAAATTCATATCTATCAATAATTACTCTGAATGTAAATGGACTAACTGTTACAATTGAATGATATAGGGTATCAGAATGGATTTAAAAAAAAAAGACCCATCAATATGCTGCTTACAAGAGGTTTATTTGAGATACAAAGATATCTCCAGATTGGTGGAGAACCACCCATCATGTTAATGAACATCAAAAGAAAGCTTGAGGAGCCATCGTCTATCAGACAAACTGGATTTTAAACAACTTCATTGGTTTGAACTTTATTGGAATGAACAAACTTAATTTTTTATAAAAAATGAAGAAGGGTGCTATATCAATATGAAGAGGTCTATCCATAAAGATCTAACAATTGTAAATATTTATGTCCCCAACGTGGGAGCAGCCAAATACATAAATCAACTGGTAACAAACTGAAAGAAATTATTGATAGTAGTACAATAATAGTTAAGTACCTTGAACACCCCTCACAGCAATGAACAGCTCATCTAAGCAGATCAATAGGAAACAATGACTTTGAATGACACACTGGACCAGATGGACTCAACAGATATATTCAGAACATTTCATCCTAAAGCAGCAGAATACACATTCTTTTCAAGTGCACATGGAATATTGTCTGGAATAGATCACATATTAGGTTATAAATCAGGACTCAGCCAATCCAAAAAGACAAAAAGACTGAGGCAAAAAAGTCCAAAAACTTATCATGTTTATTTTCAGACCACAACACTATGAAACTTCAAGTCAACCACAAGCAAAAATTTGGAAAGACCACAGATGCATAGAGGTTAAAGAACATCCTACTAAACCATGAATATGTTAACCAGGAAAGTAAAGAATAAATTTAAAAAAAAATAGAAGCAAGTGAAAATGAAACCATGACAGTTCAAACCTTGGGGATGAAGCAAAGGCAGTCATAAAAGGGAAGTGTATAGTAATACAGGCCTTTCTCAAGAAGCAAGAAAAGTCTCAAATATACAACCTAACCTCAAATTTAAAGGATCTGAAAGTAGAAAGCAAATAAAGCACAAAACTAGAAGAAAAAAAAGGAAATAATTAGGATTAGATCAGAAATAAATGATATAGAAATTTTAAAAAACAACAACAAAACAGATCAATGACACTAGGAGTTGTTTTTTGAAAGAATTAATAAAATTGATAAATCCCGGGATGCCTGGGTGGCTCAATGAGTTGAAGCCTCTGCCTTCAACTCAGGTCATGATCTCAGGGTCCTGAGATCCAGCCCCACATTGGGCTCTCTGCTCAGCAGGGAGCCTGCTTCCCCTTCTCTCTCTGGTGCTTCTCTGCCTACCTGTGATCTCTGTCTCTGTCAAATAAATAAATAAAATCTTTACCAAAAATATTGATAAATCCCTAGCCACACTTACCAAAAAGAGAAGAGAAAGGATCCAAATAAATAAAATCATGAATGAAAGAGGAGAGATCACAACCAACTCCACAGAACTACAAACAATTCTAAGAGAATATTATAATCAATTATATGCCAAAAATTGGGCAATATTAAAGAAGGAGATAAATTTCTAAAAACATAAACTACCAAAACTGAAATGGGAAAAATAGAAAAATTGAACAGACCCATAACTAGAAAATAAACTGAATCAATAATCAAAAATTTCCCAAAAAACAAGATCCAGGCCCAGATCTCTTCCCAGGGGAATTCTACCAAACATTTAAAGAAGAATTAATACCTATTCTTTTCAAACTCTTCCAAAAAATAGAAATGGAAGGAAAACTTCCAAACTCAGTCTATGAGACCAGCATTTCCTTGATTCCAAAACCAGACAAAGACCCTACTTAAAAGGAGAATTATGGACAAATATCCCTAATGAACATGGATGCAAAAATTCTCAACAAGATACTAACTAATAGAATCCAACAGTACATGAAAAGGATTATTTACCATGTTCAAGTGGGATTTATTCCTGGGTTGCAGGGGTGGTTCAATATTCACAAATCAGTCAATGTATACACCACATTAATAAAAGAAAGAATAAGAACCATATGATCCTCTCAATAGTTGCAGAAAAAACAATTGACAAAATACAGTGTCTTTTCTTGATAAAAGACCTCAAGTACCTTCTTTCCCTTCTAGAAAGAAAGTTGCCTTTCTAGAAGGAACATACCTCAATGTCATAAAAGCCATGTATGAAAAACTCACATCATCCTCAATGGGGAAACAGTGAAAGATTTCTTCCTAAGGTCAGGTACACAAAAAGATGTCTACTCTCACTACTGTTGTTCAACATAATACTGGAAGTCCTAGGTTCAGCAAACAGACAACAAAATGAAATAAAAGTAGCTAAACTGGCAAAGAAAAAGTAAAAATTTTATTTTTCGCAAACATGATATTCTTTGTAGAAAACCCAAAGACTCTGCCAAAAAATTGCTAGAACTGATACATGAATTCAACAAAGTCACAAGAAACAAAATCAACATATAGAAATCTGTATTTCTATACACCAATAATGAAGCAACAGAAAGAAAAATCAAGAAATTGATCCTATTTATAACTTCACCCAAAACCATAGGTACCTAAGAATAAACCTAACCAAAGAGATGAAATATCTCTACTCTGAAAACTATAGAACACTTATGAAAGAAATTTAAGATTATAGCAAAGAGATGGAAAAACATTTCATGCTCATGGATTAGAACAAATATTGCTAAAATGTCTATATTACCCAAAGCAATCTACACATCCAATGCAATTCCAATCAGAATAATACCAGCATTTTTCACAAAACTAGAACAAACAATTATAAAATTTGTATGGAACTACAAAAGACACTGAATAGCCAAAATAATGTTGAAAAAGAAAAGCAAACCAGGACGCTTCACAATCCCAGACTTCAAGCTGTATTACAAAACTGCAATCATCGAGACAGTATGGTACTGGCACAAAAACAGACACATAGAACAATGGAACAGAATAGAGAATCCAGAACTGGACCCAAAACTAGATGTTCAACTAATCTTCAACAAAGCAGGACAGAATACCCAATGAAAAACAGTCTCTCCAACAAATGGTATTGGGAAAACTGGGCAACAACATGCAGAAGAATGAAACTGGACAACTTTTTTGCACCATCCACAAAAATATATTCGAAACGCATGAAAGACACAAGTGTGAGACAGAAATCTATGTAAATCCTAGAAGAGAACAAAGGCAGCAACGTCTTTGGCCTTGGCCACAGGAACTCCTTATTAGACACGTCTCTGGAGGTAAGGGAAACAAAAGCAAAAATGAACTATTGGGACCTCATAAGATTGAAAGCTTCTGCAAAGTGAAGGAAACAATCAATGAAATTAAAAGGCAACCAACAGAATGGGAGAAGACATTTGCAAATAACATATCAGATAAAGCGCTAGTATGAAGAATCTATAAATAATTCATCAAAATAAACACCTCCAAAATAAATAATGCAGCTAAGAAGACATGGTCAAATGTTTCTCCAAAGAAGACATACAAATAGCTAACAGAAACATGAAAAAAATGCTCAATATCATTCATCATCTGGAAAGTATAAATAAAAAATCACAATAAGATACCACCTCACACCTGTGAGAATGGCTAAAATTAACAACTCAGGAAACAATAGATGTTGGTGAGGATGCAGAGAAAGAAGCCTTTTGCACTTTTGGTAGGAATGCAAACTGGAGCAGTCACTCTGGAAAACAGTACGGAAGTGCCTCAAAAAGTTAAAAATAGAACTCTCCTACAATCCAGCAATCCCATTACTAGCATTACTAGCATTTTAAAATGCTGATTTTAAGGGACACAAACTCCACAATGTTTATAGCAGCACTGTCAACAATAGCCAAATTATGGAAAAAGCCCAAATGTCCATCAACTGATTAATGGACAAAAAAAAAAATGTGGTATTTATATATGGGATATTATATATATTATATATAACTCAGTCATATATATATAAACATACACATATACATATATATGTATATATATATATATTATTCAGCCATTAAAAGGAACAAAATCTTTCCATTTACAACAATTGGATGGAACTAGAGTATATTCTGTTTAGTGAAATAAATCAGAGATATTCTGTTTAGTGAAATAAATCAGAGAAAGACAAATATATGAATATGATTTTACTCATATGTGAAGTTTAAGAAACAAAATAGATGAACACAAGGAAAGAGAAGAAAAGAAATAAGATAAAAACAGACAGGAAGGCAAACTGTAAGGGACTCATAACTGTAGAGAACAAACTGAGGGTTGTTGGCGGGGAGGAGGGTAGAGGATACACTAAATGGGTGATGGGCATCAAAAAGGGCACTTGTTGGGATGAACACTGAGTTTTATATGTAAGTAATGAATCATTAAATTCTGCTCTTGAAACCAATACTACCAAATATGTTAACTAACTTAAATTTAATTTTTTAAAAAAGTAGCATAATAAGGGGTGCCCGAAATAGAAGTGGCTTAGTGGGTTAAAGCCTCTGCCTTCAGCTCAGGTCATGATCCCAGGGTTCTGGGATCGAGCCCCGCATCGGGCTCTCTGCTCAGCAGGGAGCCTGCTTTCCTTCCTCTCTCTCTGCCTGCCTCTCTGCCCACTTGTTATCTCTGTCTATCAAATAAATTTAAAAAAAATTTTTTTAAATAGCAAAATAAGATTAATTTTTTCTAAAAATATATGGTATGGAAATTTCTACCAGTTAACTTTGTTACATTTGAAAATTTTATAGGCAGCATGTATGATTTTTAAAATTCAGTTGCCATAGAAATTAAGAGTTAAATATATCCAATGACAGGGCCTATGGATCTAAAATCTTTCATTTTAACAATTCATTTATTTTAATACAACCATTATTATAGTCCTAGTTTCTATAATAAGAACATTCATTTATTTTAACAAAAAAAAATAATAAAATGGATTTCACAAAATAAATGCAAAACAGGGACTGAAAGTATTATTAAGTAAAATACCACTAAGTTTATATCAGTTATGATTAAAAGAGGTTTATTAACTGGTTAATATAATTTTTTTCTTGTTTGCTAGTTTATTTTAATGAATCTTAATATCATGGAGAAAATTAAATTAACCCAGAAACATAACCAAATAAATATTAATCAATGAATTAATAGGTATTTAACTGAATCATCAAATGTTTTAAAATTTATAAATTTCTGAAAATAAGTAAAAACTATGTAAAATGTACTTTATAGACATAGATGTTATTTATATTTATATAATAATCCTAGAAAAAACAGAAACACAGAATAAAGAAACATATTCATAGTTAGATATGAGCCGACTTTCAAAAAATCAAATTCTTTATGTTTTTCATTTTATTTAATGGAAACCTGTCCTTGTTACCATGGAAGTACAAATATGAACATACAGTTTGAATAGTTTAAAATCCGAGAAAGTGTCCATAGCTGCTCTCACAATCTAAATGGGGGACAATTGTGTTTATAGATTCTTTAGTTTCCAAGACAACATGATATGCATTCATGTGACTGTGGAAACCAACAAACTTATAACTGATGTTCAACCCTTGTGCTAAACAAACTCTGTTGGGTTCTCAATATAAATGCTAATGGGAGGAAGGTGGGCAGCTCCCCTCCTCTATTTCAAAATTGTACATCTAGGTCTCAGATTATCTTGGCATTCCCTAGATGGAAATCCTGTACACATATAATAATTCATTATTATTTATGCCATACATAAAATATGGCTTGATTTTTAGTGACACAATTATTTCTAAATGTTTATCAGAAGAAAACACAGTTTATCCCTATTCTTAATATACTAGATTGTTTTTTTTTTCTGGACAAAGTAGTGTTTTAGAAACAATTCTTCTAAAAAATTTAAAGTAAGAAATTTAACAAATTATTTATTCTGAAGTGACAGACTGGATATCTTTAAACTAAGTTTGCTGACATTTGTATTTTCACTGATTCTGTTTAGCAAAGTTCAGTCCACACAGTAGACACTGAAAATCTTTAAAAAAAAAAAAAAAAAAAAAAGCAAAGTAAACGGCATACTATTTATCTCTGAAACACCATCTCCTAATTTTCCTTAAAATCTTCACAATGGCATATTCATACTTTCCAGATATCTAAAATTTTTGAATAATTAAAATTAAGTAATTATAAAATTTGTGACAATTTTCTACTAATTGCATGACTATTAATGTGGCAAAACATGGTCATTAGGAAAGAAGCTATATGGAGGATTTAGCTCTCTATAATAATTTCACAAAATTAGGGGTGCCTGGGTTGCTTAATCATTAAGCGTCTGCCCTATGCTCAGGTCATGATCCCAGGGTCCTGGGATCAAGCCCCGCATTGGGCTCCCTACTCAGCGGGAAGCCTGCTTCTCCCTCACCCATTCCCCTGCTTGTGCTCCCTCTCTTGCTGTGTCTCTCTCTATCAAATAAATAAAATATTTTAAAACTAATAGTTTCACAATTTAGATCCATAGGATTTGTGCAGTTAAAAGCAGGCAATCATTGGCTGTATTGATAATATTTAAATATGGGCAGAAATTAGATCTATTTCCTCTCATTTCTTCCTTAATCAGTGTTCAATAGACAAATTAAAGAATGGTGTTAATTTCAACCCAAGAAAGAGTATGGAATGTATAAAAATAAGATTGTGGGAGAAGTGGATAACTAGCTTCAACACTTGTAAATGCAGAAGATATCCACTGTCTCCCAAATTAGCTGAGATATAAACCATTCTGATCCAAAAACTAACGTCAGTGAGATGTTTTGTTGAAGTGGCAGTGAGAGCTTATGGTCAAAGGAATCTCAAACAATTTGACGTGTTGACAACAGTTTATTTTTCAGAATTATAACAAGTTATTTTCCTCTGAGTATATGTTAATTAATTAGTAATTGATTAGTAAGCAACTAATACCTTCTTGAAAGCAATTCCTGAAAGTTCTTGTAGTGTTACCAAGGAAGTAGATCAGTCTCCCTATACATGAAATAGAAGGATACCTGCCTATAACTTACTTTGCAGAAATAATATCCATTCCTAGTTGGCAAGAAGATCATGTACTTAATGCTTTGAATGAAAGAATAGTTGATAATTGAATGAAAGAATGAAATAAGTCATTAGCTATTCTAAGGACTTAGTTGAAAAAGATGTCCTTCGTATCAAAATGTCAATAATTTTGACATCTATCTTACTAGGTCTTCACATCTTCTATTCAGGATATGGTTAATCTAAACTCTTAAGTGCCTTGAGTAAATAATCTTCAATCAATTCATTATGTTTGGTGAATTGTAACACAAAACTGAAAAATGGTTTCTGACTAATGATTTCTGACTAAAATACAATAGGTGAAGAAAGAGTTCTCCCTAACATCTAGGAGTTTAAAGGCTTACAAGAATAGTGGTATATAAACTATTGTCTGAATTCTAGAGAAATTTCACTAACAATTGTGCAAATGGAAATAAACTGAGTAAAGTAATAAGTTTAACTATACTTCCACAATATTAGAGAAGATAGAAAGATGATGCTTTCTTCCCTCAGTAGCTAACTTGCAAATCAAAAGTTTTCAGTCTATGTCAACCAGAAAACCAGGCAGGCAGCCTTCTATCTCATGTATGGGGAGATTTGTCTGCTTCCTTTTCTCATTTGATAAATCTAAGTTTAGAAAATGAAATAAAAGTGTATTATTCCTTTCTACCTTTATGTGTTTTTTTTTTTAAATTCTGTGAACCTCTTAAAATGTATATGGAAAAATAGTTATTATTTCTTGGTAACATCACAATAAGAACTTCTAGGAATCGCTTTCAAGAAGGTAGTAGCTGAAAAGTAAGTTTGTGGTCCCAAATCAGTTTTGGTCTTAAAACGACCATAATGTATTCCAGAATGTGTATCTGAAATATACCACATGTACTTGTAATTTTAAAGGAAAGGAGTCATTGAGGTCTTTTAAAGAAATCTGCAAAGGAAGTTGCCTGGTTACATTACTCATTTATATTAAATTTGAATATATTTTCATGTATAATATTCTCTTAGAGCAATTACAGTTTTGAAAATATGGACACTGAAAAGCACTGTATCTATATTTAACTCAGTAGAATTTAAGGTACTTGTGGAAAAGAAGCTTGTTCGGTGGATTTAATAAACAAAAATAACTTTAGGAAATCCTATAATTTAACATTCCATCATTACTTATGAGAAAACCAAGGTCCAAAAATTAGTGAGTAGCCAATATTCAAATGGTCTGTTTAAAAGCTTTAAATGATGCAAAATTTTAAGTCAGACTGACAAAAACAAATACCATATGATTTTACTCACATGTGGAATCTAAAATACAAAACAAATGAATAAACAAACAAAAAGCAAAATCAGACTTGTAAATATAGAAAACAAACTGATGGTTGCCAGAAGAGAGGGGGTGAGAGGATGAAGAAAATGGGTAAAGGAAAGTGGGAGATACAGATTTCCAGTTATAGAATGAATAAATCATGGGAACAAAAGGCAAAACATAAGGAATATAGTCAATGATCTTGTAATAGTGTTGTATGGTGACAGATGGTAGCTATATTTGTGGTGAGCATAGCATAACACATAGAGCAGTTGAATCACTGTGTTGTACATCTGAAACTAATTTAATATTGTGTGTCAACTATACTCAAGAATTTTAAATTCACTGCATAATTTTCTTGTAAAACCACACTCAGAATGTTGTGAAATAAATCACTATTTGTTATAAAGAAAAGACTTAAAACCCCATTATTTGTAAGTTTAGTAATAGATGATTTTCCATCAAAATTTCTAAGTATCTGTGCCAATATAGTTATTTATATAAAGATCAAAGATAGAAATAGTCATCTAAATAAAGTTATTTATACAGTAGCAACATTATCTTTTCAGGAGTGTGTCTCAGAAACACACTGGTGTTACTTTATCCCTTTACATCCAAAAATCCAAAGATCCTAACTTGACAGCATATTGTATGGCACACATACACATAAAAAAAAGCTTACCATGCCTTATAAAAATGAAGATTACTGGGGAATTCTGGTTCAAGATGGTGATGTAGGAAGACTCTGAACTAACCTCCTCCATGGACCACATCAAACTACTCCTAGTAATAGAACAATTCCTCCTGAAGAAGACACAAGGGCTGACTGAACAACTACTGAACAACCAAAGACAGAGAGAACAGCAAGAAAATAGCAAGAGAGAGGCACCTGGGTTGCTCTGTTGGCTGGGTGTCTGACTCTTGATTTTATCTCGGGTCGTGATCTCATAGTCATGAGATCAAATATGCCTGGGGTCTGTGCTGCTGGGCCTGCTTAAGATTCTCTCTCTCCTTCCCTCTTTCTCTGCCCCTCCCCTCCACATACATATACACACTCACTCTCTTAAAAGAAAAAAAAAATAAAAATAAAAAAGGAGAAGAAGAAAGGACGAAAACAGCAAGAGAGATAGTTTGTAGAGTAACTAGGTTATAAAGCCACACAGCTCTAGCCATCCAGCAAAATCACCAAGCACACACGATTTGCATAGAAGTCACCATATGCAAGACCACTTCTTCAACTTTAGGAGAAATGGTCATTTTGCCTATGCATAGAAACAAACAGAAAGTCAAGCAAAGTATGTTCCAAAAGAAAGAAAAGAAAAGAAAAAAAACCTCAGTAAAAGAATTAAGTGAAACAAAGATAAACAATATGCCTCATAAAGAATTTAAAGTAAAGATCATAAAGATACTAACTGATCTGGAGAAAGGAAAGGAAGAACTCAGTGAGCTCTTCAATAACAAAAAAAAAATATTAAAAAGAATCAATCAGAGCAAAAGAATACAATAACTGAATTTAAAAACACACACCAGAGGGAACAAAAGTAGATGAGAGAATGCAGAAGAGCATATCAGTGATCTGGAAGACAGGATAAAAGAAAGCACACAAGTCGAACAGCAAAAACAGAAAATAATTTTTTTAAAAGGAAGATACATTAAGAGATCTCTTGGATATCAAGTAAACAAACATTTGCATTAATCATAGGGGACAGAAGAAGAGGGATGGAAAGGTATAGAAAACTTAAGTGTAGAAATAATAATTGAGAGCTTAGCTAACCTAAGGAAGGAAATAGAGTCCAAGTCCAAGAAGCACAGAGTTCCACAAAAGATGAACCCAAGGAGATCCATACCACAGCACATAATAATTAAAATGTCAAATATTAAAGTCAACAAGAGAATCCTAAAAATAGCAAGAGAGAAAGAAAAAGTTGTTTACATGGGAGACCCTATTATGCATGAAATGTGGAAAAGGAAGTAAAAGGGGAGGAAAGGGAGGAAAGGAAAAAGAAAGAAATCTTTTCTCTTTTTCTGTTTTTCTTTTTCTTTTAGGATGTGTTTGTTTTTAAATGATCATCAAATTGACATGGACTGTTATTAGAATATTATATACAAATCTCATGGTAACCATAAACCTAAAACCCAAACCTATGATAGACGCACAAAAAAAAAAAATAAAGAGAAAGGGGCTCCTGGGTGGCTCAATGGGTTAGGCCTCTACTTTCAGCTCAGGTCATGATCTCAGGGTCCTGAGATCCAGCCCTGCATCGGGCTCCATGCTCAGCAAGGAGCCTGTTCCCTACACCCATGCCTGGCTCTCTGCCTACTTGTGATTTCTCTTTCTGTCAAATAAGTAAATAAAATCTTTAAAAATAAATAAACAAATAAACAAATAAATAGAAAGAAAGCTAAATAAAACATTATAGATACTCATCAGTCACAAGGGAAGAGAGCAAGAAATAATAAAGGAATTAAGAAAAGCTACAAAAAAACCCAGAAAACAGTTTTTTAAAATTGCAGTAAGTGCATACTCATCAATAATAGCTTTAAATGGAAATGACCTGAATGCTCCAATCAAAAGACACAGAGTGGCAGAAAGGACCAAAAAAAAAAAAACCAACACCCATCTGTATGTTGCTAATAAGAGGCTCACCTCAAACCTACAGGCACATACAAAATGAAAGTGAAAATATGGAAAAAACATGAAAAACGTGCACTATACAAATGAAAGTGAAGAAAAAGTGGGGGTAGTAATATTTACATCAGACAAAATAGACTTTAAAACAAAGACTGTAACAAGAGACAAGGAAGGACATTACACAATGATAAAAAACTCGATTCGACAAGAGGATATAATAATTATATCTATGCACCCAACACTAGAGCACCTAAATACATCAAGAAAATATTAATGGACTTAAAGAGAGAAACTGATGGTATACAATAACAGTAGGGGACTTTAACAGTCTACTTACATTAATGAATAGATCATCTGGACGGAAAATCAATAAGGAAATAAATTACTGTGTTTGAATGACATATATACTGAATAGCTATACAACAAATATACAGAATATCCCATCTAAAAACAACAGAATACAGATTCTTTCCAAGTGCACATGAAACATTCTCCAGAATAGATCACATATTAGGTCATTAAACATGTCTCAATAAATTTAAGAAGGTTGAAATCATACCATACATCTTTTCCAACCACAATGGTGTGAAAGTAGAAATAAATTGCAAGAAAAAATGGAAAAAACACAAACACATGGAGACTGAACAACATGCTACTAAACAGCCAATGGATCAATGAAGCAATCAAAGAAAAAAAATTTAAAAAATATATGGAGACAAAATGAAAAGAGGACATTCTAAAATCCCTGAGACACAGTGAAAGCGGTTCTTTTTCTTTTTAAAAAAAAGATTTTATTTATTTATTTGACAGTCAGAGATCACAAGTAGGCAGAGAGGAAAGCAGGCTCCCTGCTGAGCAGAGAGCCTGACGTGGGGCTCAATCCCAGGACCCTGAGATCATGACCTGAGTGGAAGATAAAGGCTTAACCTACTGAGCCACCCAGGAGCCCCCAGAAGCAGCTCTAAGAGGGAAGTGTATAGCAATACAGGCCTACCTCAAGAGACAAGAAAGAAGTCAAATAAACAAGTTAACCTTATACTTAAAAGAGCTAGAAAAAGAACAAAAAAAGTCCAAGGTGAATAGAAGAAAGAAAATAATAATAAAGATTAGTGCACAAATGGCACAAAGATAAAAACAATAGAATAAACTGATAAAACTGAGAACCGGTTCTTTGAAGAGAAAAAGAAATTGACAAAACCTTAGTGAAACTCATCAAGAAGAAATAGAAAGTACCCAAATAAATAAAATTAGGAACAGTGAAGAAGTAACAACTGAAACCACAGAAATACAAAGAATTATCAGAGAATACGATGATAAATTATATGTCAACAAACTGGACAACCTGGAAGAAATGGATAAATTCACAGAAACATACAATCTTCCAAAACTGAACCAGGAATAAATAGAAAATCTGAATAGAAAGATTACAGGTAATGAAATTGAATCAGTAATAAAAAAAAAAAAAACCTACCAAAAAATAAAAGTCCAGGACCAGAGAGATTCACAAGTGACATCTACCAGACATTTAAAGAAGATTTAATACCTATTCTCCTCAAACTATTAAAAAAAAAAGAAAGAACAGCTTCTAAAAACATTCTACAGGTCTAGCATTACTCTGATACCAAAACCAAAGACATTACAAAAGAGAAAACTACAGACCAATAACCCTGATCAATACAGATGTAAAAATCCTCAACAAAATTTTAGCAAACTACATACAATACATGAAAAAGATCATTCACTACAATCAGGTGGGATTTATTCCTAGGATGCAAGGAAGTTTTAATGTTTACAAACCAATCAATGTCCTATATCACATCAACACAGTGAAGGATAAAAATCATGATCACCTCAATAGATGTAGAAAACATTAGATGTGATTCAACAATCCATTCATGACCAAAAAAAAAAAAAAAAATCCCAACAAAATGGGGTCGGAGGGAACATTCCTCAAAAATGAAGATTACTATACATACTCAATATCAGTATTGTTGTGCTTTTTTTTTTTTCCTGTTTTAACCCTTCTTTGGTATTATAGTTTCTAGTGTAGTTGAAGAGCCATTGGGAAGATCTTTGGTTTTGTTTTTTTGTTTTTTGGGGTTTTTTTCCTGAAAAAACAATATATAAATTAATGACACACAGTAAAATATACCATGTTTGAATTTTTCTAACATTGGGATTTATTTAAGAATTTTATATAAAACTATTTTCTTCTTTTCCCATTATTTTGATCCTACACTATAACTGGGAGATAGATTCATACTCTTAAATAAGACCGAGATGCCCAGGCTTTGAGATTCTTCCAAACCTTGAATGAAATTTAAAGCTTCTTTCCTGTGCTCAATTGACAATCAGAAGTTTGTGGCTGAGTAATAATCCAAAATTATGAGATCTGACTTCACCTAAGATATTGCCATTGATTGTAACTGTTCTAATCCAGACATTAAATTCTGTGAGGCATTTGGAGACATCTATTAGATCTACTCATTTACTTGTTCTTTTTGTAATATAAGTCCTGTTAAGAAATGCTGTGTTTGCCTGTTTCACCAATCAAGACATAATGAAACTTAGCAGATCCTTGAGTTAGAGTTAGAATTCCCCAGAGTTATAAAAGCCATAAAGAAGCTAAGACCTATTGCTCAAAGAAATGAGTCTTCTCTAAAAAACTCTACATTCCAGATGAATGGTGCAGGTTTTTTTTTTTTTTTAAGATTTTATTTATTTATTTGGCAGACAGAGATCACAAGTAAGCAGAGAGGCAGGCAGAGAGAGGAGAAAGCAGGCTCCTTGCTGAGCAGAGAGCCCGATGTGGGGCTCAATGTGGGGCTCCATCCCAGGACCCTGGGATCATGACCTGAGCAGAAGGCAGAGGCTTAACCCGCTGAGCCACCCAGGCACACTGAATGGTGCAGTTTTTTTGTTTTTTTTTTTAAGATTTTATTTATTTATTTGACAGAGAGAGATCACAAGTAGGCAGAGAGGCAGGCAGAGAGAGAGAGAGAGAGAGGAGGAAGCAGGCTCCCTGCTGAGCAGAGAGCCCAATGCGGGACTCGATCCCAGGACCCTGAGATCATGACCTGAGCCGAAGGCAGCGGCTTAATCCACTGAGCCACCCAGGCGCCCTGAATGGTGCAGTTTTTAAAACCAAGTTTATTCTTCTCTTTTTAAGTCTTTTGTACTCTCACCATCAAAATACATAGCTCTAATTACTGATATTAATAACTAGGTAGGAAAATAGGATTGGTTAAAATACCTTGAAAGCTTTCAGAAACATCATGCCAGAATTCTATGAGCGTAAATTGAACATGCTATTAGTAAACATTACTAATGAGAAGTTCTGTCATAGGTTGGAGGCCTCTGTTTAACTCTGCTGAATGTTAGCAAAAGGGAAGTTAAGGAAAGCTCTAAACAAAGCTCTTTACATGGCAGGAAGTAAGTTACCTTACCTTTAACCTTACAAGAACAAGATAAAACATTTGATTTCTGAAACAAGGCCAGTGCAGTGATTTTATAATTTCACACAATTTTGTTTCTTTATATATATATTTTGTTGAGTTGTCATGACAAATCTGTTTGGATTAGTAGTATAAACTCCTTAGCTATAGGTTAACCCTTAACCTCTGAAAGTTACAAACAAAATGAAGTTATTGCTGTGAAGGTCACTGTTAAATAGAGATGTTTTTCGTTGTGGAAGAGAGTTGGAGAGTTAGAGGTAATAGGTCTTTGATATTACAGCAATAGTCCAGTTATCCTGAGTTAATTTATCCCATAAATTAGTTGATGCCTTGTAAAAATAAACAAACAAACAATATAAACTTGAGGAATGAGAAAGAACCCCCTCCTTCTTTTGGGGGGACAAAAAGGAAAGCTTTAGATGGAGGCATAGTACTTGGTTACAAAAGGATAACACTGAGCACATACATATTTTAGTGCCTGAGAGATGAAGTTTAAAGGGAAGAATATGAAAGCTAACAAAAGTCGCCATTACATCTTTTAACTCAAAACACTTTTTTAGGTCAAAGGACTTAGAAATACAAATATTCATATCTTATAGGTCACAATCTAAGTTAGACTCTTCAGTACTTTGGATTTATTATCCCAAAACTACAGAGAATAGGCAAATTTTTAGATACAGTCTTTTTCTCCAATATTTCCTAACCTGGCATCCTAGAAAAAGGAGTTTATTGATCTCAGAGATGAGCAAACTTGTATGTTAGTTTACCTGTTCTAAGAAATTAAGGGTGCTGTCTTGAGTTTAGGAGATTTATAACAACATGATGTTAGCATTTATTTCTTTTAATTTTACTGTGTGCTTTTTTTTTTCTTAACATTTGGATGCATTTAAGATTACAACCATGCCAATAAATCAGTAGGCTGTATTTATTAACTGTTTACTCTTTGGTTCCAAATTTAATCATTCAGCTTTACATTCAATCATATCTTTAATTTATCATCACATCTAATATTCGATGTCTATATGAGGAAATGCTAGACATATTTCTTGATAGGTTTTCATTTGTAATCCCACAATCAGTACCACTAAAATTATGATACACTTGCAGATACATCAAAATGTTATTTTAGGATTTTCTGTGATTTTTTTTTCATTGTCTTATTGAAAAGACTCATAAAATAATCTCATTGAGGATCTTTTTTTTTTTAAGATTTTATTTATCTATTTGACAGACAGAGATCACAAGAAGGCAGAGAGTCAGGCAGAGAGAAAGGAGGAAGCAGGTCCCCTGCTGTGCAGAGAGCCTGATGCGGGGCTCGATCCCAGGACCCTGAGAGCATGACCTGAGCTGAAGACAGAGGTTTTAGCCCACTGAGCCACCCAGGCACCCCAGGATTCATTTTCTAGTTAATGTGAAACCTAACATCTGCAATAATGACATATTTTAGGAAACTAGTAAATTAAAAGTGCCTACCTTGCACCTCTATTGCATTGGATAGTCATCTAACTAGACTTCTTTAAATTTATTTTTTGAAATTAAGTGGTTTGTTTTTTTTTTTTTTTTTTTTTTGCTTTGGTGACCAGTGTCTTTTTGTCAAATTTTACATACTAATAGAAATATGCACCTACTATTTCTTCTGTTTTAGTATATCAAAAGTAGACTAAGGAGACTTCCTTTATTGAAAATTAGGGTGTTAACAAAGACCAGATTCAATATCCACCATAAACAATGAGGAAGTGAACAATATATATATAATGATAGTTTTTTTTTTTTTTACACTAAATGATAGAGCATAACTGGGATCTGAGGAAAAAAAAAAAAATACAAGCAATGTAAGCCTAATGACCAACCTAACTTTATAGCTGTATAAAATATTTGAAGAAGGAAGCAGGGAGGGAAAATCTTAAAGAACCTAGAGATCTTGCTTAATTGAGAGGAGAAATATTCTGGCTAAGGTGTAGGAGATACTAATATAACTGGAAGTTGTGGGACAGAGTTCAATAAAGGAGGGAGATACAGAAACAGCTACAGATATTTAAACAAAATTTGCCTTATTTAAATAAGATTCTTTGTTGGATACTTGACATTTCAGCTATAGTGACAAACTCAACAAAGCTAGGCAAAGAACCACAAGGAATTTGTAATATGAACAATTTCCAGAATTGAAGTGAAAAAGGGATACATTCAAACTGCAACCAGGCACAATGGAGAACTCCTTTAGAGATTAAATAGGTCTTACATTAGGGACCACAAAGGGATAACATCCTAGTAGTGGAATTGAAATATTTGTTAAGTGAAGACTAATCTATACTTTCCACAGGAATGCTTAAAACCAGGCCTCAAAGAAATCAAAATAATCCTCACACTCCTTAAACCTCACACTCTTTAAAGGATATAACTAAATCCAGACAGTCAACCAATAACATTTACAGTGTCCATCACCCCATCAAAACAAGTAATAGGTGTACAAAGCAGCAGATACAAAATATACCAACTATATTAGTTATTACAGATGTTAGTACTAGATATACTAGCTTTACAATAAAATAAAACAACAACCAAAAAAACCTGCCTATATTCATAGATGACACTGATATATGTACATGAAATCTTACAGAATACACAAAAATGCTGCTGGAATAATAAGTGGATTAAGCAATATCACAAGATATTGGGTTAATACATAAAATTTTTATCATATATCTATGTACAAGCAATAAACCTGTAACATTGAAATTTTAATATACTATTTATGAAAGATTTAAAACAGGCAATATCCTAAAAAAGCCATATACAATAGAATACATAATGTATGATATCATTTATATGAATTTCTAAAACCAACCAAACAGACTAAAAATAAGCAAGTGTAATGGGAGTAGAGAAAGCTAATTAGTCATTTGCTGAGATAGAAAGGTGGTGTGGGGCTTTAAAAGAGATGGGGTACAAGATAACATTTTAGAAGGAGTGAAATAGTCTATATATTCATTGTTGTGGCCATTAATACAGGGATACATACATTTGTTAAAACTTTTATATATATGTATTTAATAGAGTTGTGGATTTGGTTTTATTTACAGTCTATATAAATAGAATTTATTGAAAATAGATGAATGAAAGTGGATATAGAATTATATACTATACATTATTTTAATTATCAAAATTGCTTAATTAAAAAATGAAGGGACAAAATATATTTTAAATTTTTTTAAATTTAAAAACAACAATTTTTGAAAAGAAAATATAAACCAAAAAAGTAATCAGAAAATAGCTATTTTAGAGATTGAGCTAAGATTGATGAATTAGGATAATCAGGCAGTAGGTGTTTTATTCTGAGACTAGTAAGAAATAAAGAAACAGACATCAACCTTGGAGAATCTGCTGGTTAAAAATTTATTCCTGATCCAAAATTTACTCTAAATTATCAAAGTTTTCTTTTCTTAAAAGTAAGAAAAATTAAAACTACTTTCTCTAGCTAGTATACAGCCAAATCCAGAGTTGAATTCAGAGAAGGAACCAGTTTGCTCAGATAATTAGATCCATGAGGTGAACAGAAGAGATAATAAAATTAGTTTTCATAGTTTTGTTTTTTGTCAATATTTTTCATAATTCATGTTGGCTAATATGAAATAAATTTCATATATTCTAAATAGTGGTGGTGGAAAGAGGTAGATGGTTTGCTTAAAAGAATAACTTCTAAAGTAGCACACTCAAGGCATTGCCTAAAGAGAAAAAAATATATATACAGCTTCCAGAATGTTTGATGTAATATGATGGAATTTTTACCACTGCTCCTTGAAAAGACAGAAACATAAGCTCATTTGGAAGATGTTCCAGACTTAAATGTTAAAATTGTACAGTGCATAAATCTTCTGAAAATCTCTCCAGTATTTCAGCTAAATCTAGCAGTAGAAGAATAAGGACTGGTCTTAAAGCAAGCCCCCAAGGCAGCAAGCAGCCCAGAGTGCCATGGCTTGCTTGAGGTAGGATGTGGTATGCTGGACCTTACAGTTCTAAACATCATTAAAGTTCAATTTTGTATTGTTTTTCTTTAACAATACCCCAAGTGGCTTAACAAAAATGACTGTCATACAGTCTGTATCATGTAATTACTTTGGGCCAGACTCACAAGTATTATTATTTATCTTATCCCTAGACTGCTTTAGGGATGTCTCACAGAAGATCCGTAAGGGTTTTGAGTAAAATCTCTCTTTCAATACTTAGCTTTGCTCCTTTTCCAGATAGGGATGATGGCCATATCAGGAAGCCTATTAGAATAGCAGAATGATGAATATTGTATAGGTGTTGAAGCATTTGTATTTTAAAAATACTATGCAATTTTGGATAATTTTGAAGTTAATTATTTAAAAAAAATTCTTTGACCCATCTGGCCCAAGGACTGGTCCTGCATATGACACTTAAATCTCAAGGTTTTGGAAAGATAACTATAACTCTGCTGATAAGCATGGTTATGTTTTATGATCTGTGACTACGATAGCATATTAACCATAAAATAGTGGTGCATTGTTTAATGTAGATGACTCCTAAGAGAGCTTCTTTTTGTACTCTTGATTTATGCTCCTAAAGCAAGGATAAATGTCCTGCTTAAACATTTTATTACAGTCCTACTCATGTATGATATTGTCTAAGGAAGCTATAAGAATTATGAAAAAGTATACAGGACACATAATTTCATGCTCTACTGATACAGAAGGTCAGCATCTACTTTGGTAAGTCTGGCAATATCTTGACTTCAGATTTCAACTGTCATAACTCTTTTTCCTGTGATAAATGCTTATCAGTTAGTTAGATATTTGTTTTCTCTTCTATTTCCTACACAACCCACCTCTAATGTTCCATCGTTACAAATTAAAGTTTAACTATATATATATATATATATATATGAAAATTTACAATAAATAATTTCCATTTTATCCTTCTACATACTGAATTTCTACTTATCTTTATGAATTTGGGGGGATTATGGTTTTCCTCTTCCCACTTTACCTCTTCTCCTCTGCCTTTGCCTCCAGCAACTAGGTTTTTCTTGACATGCGAAGCCATAATCTGACTCACACTAGTCATTACTAAATAGAACCTAACATTGTATCATTTGTTTTTGTTTTGATTTTTCTGATGCCTTGTTCTGGGATTGTCACTTTGACAGCATGTAGATGCCCATCTCTTCCTTCTCTTAGTTGCTTTCACATCTGTTCTTTTTAAGTCATATTCACTCTGTATTTATAGTTTAAGGGATTCCTATCAGTTTTCATCAGTGTATATTCTAAGGCTCTTTATCATGAATTACTTTTAAAAGATATTTTAGCAATTCTGGTATAGTCCATGATAAATGTGATTTATCATTCTACAATGACATGAGTTCAAATTCCCAATGTCTATATACTTTTACTCAAAGAATTATAAATAAATAAATAATATAGATACATAGACATTTATATACAAAGATATATATACAATAAATATGTAAATCTATATGATGAAAATGTAGAGAGAATATCAATATACATGTTACCTTGCAATAGAAACAGAACATTACCAGCAGCATTAGAGTATCTTGTCTATGTCTCCTTGTATAGGCTCATTCATCACACTCAAAGAAAACTTGTCTAGTTTTGCATGTTCTTGAAGTTTCAACACATGAAATGTAGCTGTTTGTGATATTTTGCAACTTACTCCCTCAGTCAACATTACCCTCCTGAGAGTCACATGAGTTTGCACAGTCCAGTTCATTTGCTCTTTTTTGGGATTTAATAGTTCATCCTATGAGTGTTCCATTATTCATTTTGCTATTTTTTTGTGGCCATTTACTTATTTCAGGCTTTTCCTATTATAAATGTTGTTAGAGATATTTTGAGCTATATCTCCATGTATATTTGAACAAAATTTCTTTAAGGACACTGATTGAGATTATTGCTTCAATTTTACCTGATAACTTCAAATCACTTCCACATTGATTTTGTCCAGCACATTGTCTTCATAACAGTCTAAGTTTCTTAGCTTAACTAATGCTTAGTATGTCAAACACTTTAATTTTCATCTGTTTAGTAAGTTTAATTTAGTATTTCTTTGTGGTTTTAATTTTCATTTTCCTCTTAAGAATAAGTTTAAATATTATTATACCTCTCTCAGAAAGGATGAACACCCAACTTTTGTATCAACATGGATGGGACTGGAGTAGATTACACTGAATGAAATAAGTCAGGCAGAGAAAGTTAGTTATCATACAGTTTAACTTGCTTGTGGAGCATAAGGACTAATATGGGGGACATTAGGAGAAGGAAAGGAAAGTGAATTGGGAGAAATCAGACAGGGAGACCAACCATGAGAGATTGTGGACTCAGAAACAAACAGAGGGTTTCAGAAGGGAGGGGAGTTGGAGGGACAGGTGAGCTTGGTGGTGGATATTAAGGAGGGCACATATTGCATGAAGCACTGGCTGTGGTAAGTAGCAAATGCATCTTGGAACACTAAAAAAAATTAAATTAAAAAAGATATATAAAAAAAGAATAAGTTTTAAAAAATTAATTATATTTTCATTTAATTTTATTTGAACAAAAATTAATTTTACATCACAGTTTCTAAAGGAAACTTTTAATATCTGCTATGTTAGTAAAATATTCCATTTAAGAAAAAATAGTTCATGATTCAAAAATGAAGAAAGGAATAACATCATCTTTGTTTTATTTTTGTTAAAAAAGTAAATTTTTTAATCTTTTTTGAAAATAATTGGATAACTTTTAACTGAAATATAACTGAAAATGTAACTCATCTGATGTTTCAAAATATATAGTACAAAAAACCACTAATTTTCATTTAATTAATACAGAAAACCAAATTGTTTTATCTTAATTTAACAAAAAGAATTGAAACCAGAAAAGGCACTATTTTTTTTATAAATTTACTGGAAAAGTCCATTAGTATTTAGTAAACATCCTAGCAAGAATGAAGTTATGGCTATTTTCAATTAGAAAGATTTTATAAACTTTTTTGGATTACTTTTCAAATTTTCTTTTTCTTTCATTTATCTTCAAAATAAGTCATATGGTTCACAAATGCATTCAAAGAAATTCCATTAACTCTTGCTTATTGTTTCATAAGTAAACTTTTATAATGTCAAGAATAATGAAATTGCCAATTAAAAAAGTATGTGGTGTATTAAAATGTGCAAATGTGGGGCACCTGAGTGGCTCAGTTGTTTAACCAGCTGCCTTTGGCTTGGGTCATGATCCCAAGGTCCTAGGATCAAGCCCCATATCTGGCTCCTTGCTCAGTGGGGAGTCTGCTTCTCCCTCTGCCTGCCACACCCCCTATTATGCTTGTTCTCCCCAACTCCAATGTCAAATAAATAAATAAAATCTTTAAAAATGTTAAATGTGTAAATGAGGGGCATCTGGGTGGCCCATTTGGTTAAGTATTCAACTTTTGATTTTGACCTCAGGTCCTGATCCCAAGGTCATTGGAATCTAGCCCTGTGTCTGGTTCCATACACAGTGTAGAATCTGCTTGAGATTCTCTTCTCTCTCTCCTTTTGTCCCTCCCCCTGCTCATAAGCACGCTCGCTCTCTCTCTCTCTGAAAGAAATAAATAAAATCTTAAAAATAAATACAATGTCCAAATGAAATGGGAGTATCAGTGAAAATGTCACAACTTTGGGAACTTTGATTGAAACAACCCAGTTTTCACAAATCAAAATGAAAAAAGAAATGTATTTGAAAATGTTAATAAATCCAGAAGTGTTATATTATGTATGTTAAGTAAAGAAAATTCTATATTCATATTTAATATATTATTAGTGAATCTGAGAAATAACATCTCCATACATAAAATCTTTAATTTTTATAAAAGGATTAACTTATGGTTACATAGACAATACTTTTATAAATGTTACTTATTTTTACTAGTTATCTACATTGCATATCCATTTACCTCAAAATTTAGTGGGTTAAAATAACAATTAACATTTATTATTTCACAGTTTCTGTGAATCAGTTCAGAAGTGGGTGAGCAGGGTAGTGCTGGTTCAGGGTCTTTAACAAGTTACAGACAGATTTCCGTCATTGTGGCAGTCATTGTAAGGATTGATTGGGGCTAGAAGATCTGCTTCCAACTTGACCTAGCCAGGTAGCTTAACTAGCAACTTGGTGCTGGCTGTGGTTATGGATTGTCAGTTTCTTTCAGCATAGACCTGCCCTTCAGGCTATTTGCTTGTCCTCACAAATAGACAATCAACTTCCTTCAGAGCTAGTGATCCATGAGACAGCATCCTAGAACAAGCAACAATTTTTATAACCAAGCTTCAAAAGTCATACCCTTTCATTTATGCCATATTATATTGGTCACACGGTTCAACTTTGATACAATGTGGGAGGAATCTTCACAAAGATTTGAGTAACAAAAGGTGAGGTTTGTTGAGAGCTAGCTTGAAGACTACTACATTCCTTTTCAAACCCTATATTCTTTTCATTTATCTTTCTTCCTGTAGTGTTAACATTAAAAAACAAAACACGACAAAATAAAAAATGAAAACTAAAAA
The DNA here is from genome assembly GCF_020171115.1 of Neogale vison. Classification (NCBI taxonomy): domain Eukaryota; kingdom Metazoa; phylum Chordata; class Mammalia; order Carnivora; family Mustelidae; genus Neogale; species Neogale vison. Next base: position 33,323,291 of record NC_058096.1, on the reverse strand, counting down.
AACACCTCTATTAAGAGTATATACTACTTAATGATTCTCTATTGTGGAATCTCTATTGTGATTCTCTATTAGGGTAGTTTCAGTGATTCAGGGAATTTATGTTAAAGTTTCATGTTATTGTGGAATAGTAAACTGTACTATTATCAATCCTTTCTATACTCAAGCTAGCATGAGCTAAAAGTGTAACCTAAAAATTTGGTAATAAAAGACAAATCATCAAATCAAAATGATAGAAATCTTTGCCTTAAAAGTTGTGGCGGAAGGAATGCCTTGGTGGCTGAACCAGTTAAGCATTTGACTCTAGATTTTGTCATGTTATGATCTCAGGGCCATGGAATCAGCTCCATCAGCCCTGTGTAGGACTCCACACTGAGCAGGGAATCTGGCTGAGATTCTCTCTCTCTCCTTTCCCTTATGCTTCCCCCCACAATAATAAATAAATAAACAATTTTTTTAAAAATAAAAGGATGTATCATGAAAACTAAGAAAAATAACAAATAGTGGAAAGTTTGAACTATATTTTACAAATTTACTTAGGCTAGTTTACATGCTATCTTCTGAAATTTATATGAAGGGATTCACAAATGGAGATAATGAATGTCTCAAGCCCAATTTTAACATTTTAAAATTGTGGTAAATGCACAGATAACTTTGTACTCGGATAAACAGAATCCCACAGCTATACCAAATATTTATAAATGCATTATTATAGACAGACATATTAGAAATTTAACCAAAAAATAATAACCCCAGATAAGAATAACAGTAGAAAAGAAAAAAAAAAAATGATGTCCAGTATTATTTACTACCTGCCTCTTTGACCCACTAAGCTACATTGATTTAACTGACTAAATTAATTCCAACTTATTTTAAATAATTGAGTGTTGGGATCCACATACTAAAAATCTCTTACTTCTGTCTTGCAGTTTAAAGTCCAAAACGTGTTTAGAAAATATTTCAAGGATCCTTACTACTACTTTTAAGGTAGAAATTATTATTCTTACTCTATCAATCAGGACATGAAGACCCTGAATGTTTATAGGGTTTGCTCAAAGTCTCTAAGGGCATAAATAGAAAGTTTTGTATTTGATATATTTTTTTATTCCAAGATAAAGCTTTATCTATGAAAACAGATTATTTCTTATATTAATAATGTATTATAAAACAGTATGTCTTGATTTTATTTTTTTGAAATTCTTATTTTTGAGAAAAATAATTGGAATTAGAAAAGAACTAATCATTGACTATAATTATAATAGTGCCATCATTTTAGATGGAATAGTATTTCTTTTTATAGAACATCATTCAACAACTAAATATAAAAACATGTTATTGTGTTATTTGCCTATCAGATGATGTCTTCATGACTTAAATTATTATAATTTATAAAATGGGATACAAATGGATAATCTGTTATGTTCAACTGTGTTTTTATACTGTGATGATGATGGTGATGGTGATAATGATGATTACTACATGGACTATAGTGTAGGGTGCCTGGAGCATGAACATAAACATATTATATTTGAAGTTTAATTTCTGTTCTCTATGAGAATGTATTCATTTTACTGTGACATAATCCAGAATAGGACATATTTTTATCATCTGCTTGGTTTCATATTCATATCTATGAAAATGTAAAATTGATTAATGTTTTCATAGTGATAGAAGAGTTGTGAATTTCCTTGATGTTTTTTGAAGTACTGAGGAAGTGTTATGCAATTCACACCCACTTTATTCTCAATTATTCAGAGTAATAGAGAAAAAGTATGGAATGGCATTTCTCACATCAGAGCTAGCTGACAGAATATACAATTAGGCTTGATTCATAGCATTTATTAAAATTTCCATTTAATTGCTAATTAGTCTGTATAGATTTGTAAATGTAGGAACTGGCACTTGTATAATTTTTTTTTTCCCCTAATGCTCAGGCACAGCAGAGAGCATTGAAATTTCTGTAGAATAAAATCACAGTGATTCTTCATTATGCCCTGTGGTAGTCATAAAAATAATTATGGATCCACTAGTCCATTTATTTTCTTAACATTCTTTGTGTCAATCTCTTACTTCCCATCCCCCACCTCTAACATAATATGTGGGGGAAAATCATAGATTCTATGCTAGAAATGGAAGCATAATGTAAGTCAATCTCCTTGTTTTATGACGTAGGGAATCAATATCCAGAGAAACTATTCCACATACTGCACTTCCACACATCACAGTCATCAACAGAATACTAACCAAAATGAATCCTGATTCCATTTTAAGGTTGCTATTGTTAATAAGTTAAATTTATTTTCTCTATGATTCTAGTTAATTGGACAATAAACAGAATTCAGAATATTTGTACATAGTTCAAAAAATAGACATTCGGACATTTAAATTTTTCCATTCCTTTCTTCCTTTTTTTCTTCTCCCTCCCTTCTTTATTTTCCTATCTCCTTTCCTTCTTTTTGAAATTTCAAAATTGTTTAAGGATTGAATTCTATCATCTGATCCTTCTTTGATTTATTAAGGAATAAGGACAAAATCCCCAATCATTATGTCTAAACACTGGATGTCTAAGAATTGACAATTTTTTAGTTTAATATTACATGGGAAATGTTTTCGATGACTTAGTTATTTTTGTCAGTAAAGCCAAGAAATGAAATGTGATTAAGATCATGGGTTTTGGGACTGAAAGAACAGGGAAATGATCCTGGCTCTCCTCTCATTACTTAGGGCCAGTTTTTAAAAAGATTTGTGTTTGTTTATTTATTTATTTATTTATTTATGAGAGAGAGAGGGAGTGAAAGAGAGCACACAAGTAGGGGGAGTGGCAGGCTGAGCAAGCATAGGTAGTAGCAAGCTCCCTGCTGAACGTGGTGCCCGATGCAGGGATCAAACCCAAAACCCTGGGTTCATGACCTGAGCTGAAGGCAGATGCTTAACCAACTAGGCGCACAGGCATCCCTCACTACTTAGGGTCTTGAGTAAATTGTTGAATCTCTGTATGCCTCAGTTTATTTACCTACAAATAAGGGAAACTAATAGTGTTTTTGTCATAGAACTCTTGATATTTAACTAAAATAATTTCTGTAAACCTTAGCATACTGTATGGAACTTTGTAACAAACAATTCTATAAATGTTAGCTATTAATATACGTGGATTGTAATTAAAATTATTCCTTCTCAGGAACTACTTGATTCCTCTAATCTATATATGTATGTATATATAACATATATATATGTATATGCATGTATGTATATATGTATATGCATGTATGTATCTTTCTACATTTTGTGAAACCATCTTATGCATTCGCTTATGCTTTTACACATACACATAGCAAGTAAATGTCTTTGTTTAATCTTTAGTGATTCTATGCTTTATTTATGATGAAATATGATTACTTTCTCAAAGATTCATGGCTCTCTAGGAGAAAGTATTTTACAACTAAGGCACAGACTCTAGTGATATGCAGGAAATTTATATTAAATAATAATCAACAAGACAGCTACCAAGCTTCACCTTAAAGAGGATTTATATGATTTGCAGTACAGTGTTCCTCTGAATACCTGCAGGAATTTAAACTAGCAACAGTTTATCTCTCTGCTTTCTTTGCTTATTAAAGAATTTCAGCCCATTGTCCATTTTACCTGAATAAATTTCAGCAATAAAGCAAAATAGGTGTACTCCTCAGGACTGATATAGCTGAAACAGAGAATTGTCATTCATATCTTTATTAATTGAATTAGTATTTATTAGTAATAATTATGATACTTCTAAAAATCTTGGCTAACATTTACTTTTTGCTCCTGGTGTTGGACAAGCTCTTCACGTACTTTCTTTTTTTTTCATTTAATTCTCATGAAAACATGAGATAGATACTAAAATTCCCATTTTCAATGTTAGAAGCTGAGACAGAAAGACTAATTGCTCAAGATCAAAAGATGTGGACTGACTTAGGGCATTTCCCACTTATATTCCACAGTATTTTTAATGTATGTTTCAGCTACTTGACTAAATAACAAACCAAATATTTTAAAACTGAACATTTAAAGTTATATTTAACATTTTGTATTGTTCCATGTATAATAGATATGAAAGAGGATCTCACGATCATATATTCATATTCATGACTATTAAATACATTCAAGAAATATTTATATATTTATTGAGCAGTTTCCTCTACTATGAATATCCTGTTCTGATGTTTTGCCCATATTTACCTTTAAGTTCTTTTCATATTGATGTGTAGGATTTATACCAGTGTGGATCAATACAAAGAGCCACAAATTCTGATACACGGCAGTTTTGTCTCTAAAATGGAAAAAGCTCCTTATAAGCCAGCTGGCTTTATCTAGTAAATATACAGAGGCATATATCTATGAAACAACCGTTCAATTACCAGAAATATCTTCACATATCTTACATATGTGAATAAGGGTTGTATAAGAAAGTTGTGTGTACTGGTGTACATGTAAACAATGAGGTATACTCTATATATTTATCAGACCTTATCAGCTTCCAAAATGAGGGACTTTCCAAATACCAACTTCTTCTCACTTCTTATCTTCTCTCCCTCCCTCCACGGGAAACAACTATTCTATATATTCTGCGAGAAGCTGCACATAAGATTAGAGTTCATCCTTACTTGTGTTATAAACTGAATGGGACACCATAAAATAGTTAAATAAATGCAATGAATACATTAAAGTTCTTTCCAACATAGATGAAAAAATAAATCAATAAATATAATGTGATATCATATGTAAAAATTTTAAAAACATAGAAATCAAACAATGCATTGTTTTGAGATTAATATATAGATTAACTATTGCATTCTAGTGGTAGTTCTACAGGGTATAAAAAAAGGCAAATGGAAGGTCTGGATGTTAATATTTGTCTACTGTCATTACATGTAAGAGTTAAGACAGGCCATTTAAATATTCTTTTCTCTAAGTACTCCTACTTATAAAGTGAGAGCAATTTACTGAGTAATCTCTCAGATTTCTCCTCACTTTATATCTAATATATCTACATTTTCATGAAGGAATTACAGGCTTGATTTTGAAAAAAAAAAATTAACATGTTACCCTTGTAAGAAAATCATATGTATTCAATAATACTTCTTGTGACATAATGGTTTAAATTGTATAGAGGAGAAGGGGTACTTGAGTGGTTCAGTGAGTTGGGCAACTAACTCCTGGTTTCAGCTCATGTCATGACCTCATGAGTTGTGGGATCCAGTCCCAGATTGAGCTCCATTCTCCGCCAGGAGTCTACTTGAGATTCTCTCCCTCTGCCCCTCCCCCTCCTCTAAAATAAATAAGTACATATTTAAAGAAAATAAATTTTGTAGAGGAGGCAGAGAGGGAGAGAGAGAGAGATTTTAAAATTATTATTTAGCCCATAGTGGTTATAACCACTAAAGAAGAGATAGAGTGAATACCTAGGAGTGGGATATTTGGATCGAGTAATCAGTGAATGATTAATTTCAAAAAACATCCAAACTGAATTTCAAAATTATTCATTTTAAACCCCACCAGCAGTGTAAGAGAGATCTGACTTTTCCGCATCCTTTTTTATAATTCTTAATTTTAGTCATTTCAGTAGGTCAGGAGTAGTCTTTTATTATGTTTTTAATTATATTTCCTTAATGATCAGTACATTTGGGAAACACTGCATATAACTTCTTTGCCATTTATAACTTTTCCTAGGGGAAGTCTCTAAATCATTTGCCTATCTTTAAAAAGCATACTGTTGAGTTTAGAATATATTCAGATTTACATAGAAGTGTTAGAAGTATGGTGCAAAGAATACCCATATTCTCATGAAGATTACACTATTTTTAATAGGTTACATTTATAAGATTAATTTTCTCAATTATGAGCCAACACCAATAGATTATCATTAATGAAAGTCCATACTTAATTCATGTGTTCTCCATTTTACCCGAAGTCCTATTTCTGTTCCAGTTTCTGATCTATTGTGTCAACTTATATTTAGGTGTTATATTTTTATGACTCCTCTTGCCTGTGACAGTTTTTCAGACTTTTCTTGTTTTGTTGTTTTTTTTTTTAAATAAAAGGTTTTATTTTTATTTGACAGACAAAGATCACAAGTAGGCAGAGAGTGAGAGGAAGAAGCAGGCTCCCTGCTGAGCTGAAAGCCAGATGCAGGGCTTGATCCCAAGACCCTGGGATCATGACCTAAGCTGAAGGCAGAGGCTTTAACCCACTGAGCCACCCAGGTGCCCCATGACTTTTCCTGTTTTTAAGAACCTTAAGAGTTTTGAAGCATACTGGACAGGTACTTTATAAATTGTCCCTTGATTTAGGTTTGTGTTATATTTTTCTCCTGATTAGACTAGAGTTATGTTGTCACTGTTGTTTTTCTCTTGAAAGGAAGTCTACAGGGAAAAAGTACCATTTTCATCATATTATATCAAGTGTACAACTATCATGACATCACTATTTGTGCCAAACTTAATCACCTGGCTAGGGTAGTGTTTCACAGATTTCTTTCCTGTAAATTTACTTCCCCCCTTACATTCTATATTAATTAGCAGAAATTCACAAAGCACTGCCCAAACTTGGGTAGGGTGGGGTGGTGTGGGAAATTATGTTCTACTTATTTTAGGACAATAACTACATAAATTATTTGGAAGTTTTCTGCAAAAGAGATATGTCTCTTCTCACCCATTTAGATATTCCATTATTTATTTTTATCAGTATGTATTCATGGATGTTTATTTTATACTGTGGGTTATGATTCCATACCATTTTGTTGTAGTGAATTTTTCCATCTGTGGCCATTGGGGGCTTTTTTGGTTTGTCACCTATGTCTCTTCTTTGTGCTATAAATTTTTGAACACTTTCTTACGTTATGGCAGTACCAGATGTCCCAAGCCCTAAAATATGTCATTTCTTCAAGATCCTATAGCTCATTTTATTAGAGAATGGTGGATAAGGGTATATGGGTATAAAGAATGTTTACTGCTACTAGGGTCTCATGGCTTCTAGCCCATCTCAGCTGACAGAACAAGGACATACATGTGTGTGCTGAACTGTGTGGTATACACCCGTCTATTAATATTTCCCTGTCTTCTGTATCTATATTAAACCAGCATATCTTTATATTGATGTCTCCAGCCCCAACTGATACTATGGGGATCATTTTAGCCTTCTCCCTTTGTTTGTATGATGAGAAACCTGGTCTCATCATATGCTATCCATTTCCTTAGACATTCATTTCCAGTGTACATGTATAATGGTTTCAGAATGGATAATCCATACCCATTATGTGTAGAATTTTTTCAACTAGAATACAGTGCTTATGTACAATCCCTGCTTTTAGTCTTATAGGCTCCACTCACTTCCAAAATTACTTGGGTCAACTATCCCTCCCTCAACTTTTACAAGGCTATTTCATACATTTGTAATATAATTTGATTTTTTTTTTCAGAGTCTGAATTCCATCCTGGGTTCCTCTGACATCCCGAAGGATTTATTTTTAAAATGTTTGTAGATTAAGTTTTACTCTTGGTGTTAACATTTAATGAGTTTTGACAAATGCATGGTGTTGACATGTATCCACCAATATAGTATCATACAAAATCTTTTAACTTCTCTAAAAATTTTTCCGTATTCACTTATTCACTACTTCTTTCCTTCCCAAACCTTAGTCTTCCATTGATTTCTTTACTAACTCTATACCTTTGCATTTTTCAGAATGTCATATAATGTAGTGATAATGCAATATTTTCAGCTTGATTTTTCCACTTAGCAATATATATTTAAGATTCATGTGTGCTTTTTCATGATTTAAGTTGATTTGCTATTTCATTGCTTTTTTAGATGAATATTATTACATTTTAACTATGTACTGTGGTTCATTTATTCATTCATTAGAGGATATTTGCCATGTTCCCTTTTTTTTTTCAGTTATTAAACAAGCTGTCAGAAACTTCCTCATGTAGGTTTTTGTGTAGTCATAGATTTTTAGCTAAGTTGGTAAATAGCTTGAAGCACAATTTCTGGATATATGGTAAAACTATGTTGAAATTTTTAAGAAAGTTTCAAAAATGTCTTTCAAGGAGTTGGTCCACTTAATCATAAGATCAAGTCTATGATCATGGTGTTGTTTATAGTATTTCCTTTTTTTTCCTTTTGAACATCTATTGAACCAATAAAAATCACCTCTCATATATTTCTGATACTACCAATTTGCGTACTTTCTCTTTTTCTGTCATTTTGGCTAGAGATTTGTCAATGTTACTGATCTTTTCAAAGACCCAACTTTTTGTTTTGTTGATTTTTCTCTATTGATTTTTTATTTCAAATTTCATTCACTCTACATTTAATATAATCATCTTTCTATAATTTTATATGATGGAAATCTAAGTTATTTATTTTTCTTCCTTTTTAATATATAGATCAATCATAAGTTTCTCTTAATCACTATTTCACTGCATCCAACAAATATCATACCATTTTTTAAAAATTTTTATTTAGTTTGAAATTTTTAAAAATTTCTCTAGAGACTTCTTTGATCAGAGTTCTCTTTAGAAATGTGTTGTCTAATTCCTGAATATTTGGAGACTTTCTATTTATGTTACATACTTCTTAATTGAATTCCCTTCTGGTCTCAACACATACTTTATATGATTTTTATTCTTTCAGTTTGTCAAGATGTATTTCATGACCTAGAATTAGACCTGTCTTGGTGGATATTCCATGTAGGCTTGATAAAAATATGTGTTCCATATTACTGAAGAGAATACTTTATATATATATATATATATGTATATATATATATATACATATATATTTTTTTTTTAATCTGTCCTTTACTACCCTCCCTACCTGCAGTCTATTTTCTTTTTTTTTTCCAATTTATTTATTTTCAGAAAAACAGTATTCATTATTTTTTCACCACACCCAGTGCTCCATGCAAGCTGTGCCCTCTATAATACCCACCACCTGGTACCCCAACCTCCCACCCCCCCCGCCACTTCAAACCCCTCAGACTGTTTTTCAGAGTCCATAGTCTCTCATGGTTCATCTCCCCTTCCAATTTACCCAAAAGCACATACCCTCCCCAATGTCCATAACCTTCCCCCCTTCTCCCAACCCCCCTCCCCCCCAACAACCCACAGTTTGTTTCGTGAGATTAAGAGTCACTTATGGTTTGTCTCCCTCCCTATCCCATCTTGTTTCATGGATTCTTCTCCTACCCACTTAAGCCCCCATGTTGTATCACCACTCCCTCATATCAGGGAGATCATATGATAGTTGTCTTTCTCCGCTTGACTTATTTCGCTAAGCATGATACGCTCTAGTTCCATCCATGTTGTCGCAAATGGCAAGATTTCGTTTCTTTTGATGGCTGCATAGTATTCCATTGTGTATATATACCACATCTTCTTGATCCATTCATCTGTTGATGGACATCTAGATTCTTTCCATAGTTTGGCTATTGTGGACATTGCTGCTATAAACATTCGGGTGCACGTGCCCCTTTGGATCACTACGTTTGTATCTTTAGGGTAAATACCCAGTAGTGCAATTGCTGGGTCATAGGGCAGTTCTATTTTCAACATTTTGAGGAATCTCCATGCTGTTTTCCAGAGTGGTTGCACCAGCTTGCATTCCCACCAACAGTGTAGGAGGGTTCCCCTTTCTCCGCATCCTCGCCAGCATCTGTCATTTCCTGACTTGTTGATTTTAGCCATTCTGACTGGTGTGAGGTGATATCTCATTGTGGTTTTGATTTGTATTTCCCTGATGCCGAGTGATATGGAGCACTTTTTCATGTGTCTGTTGGCCATCTGGATGTCTTCTTTGCAGAAACGTCTGTTCATGTCCTCTGCCCATTTCTTGATTGGATTATTTGTTCTTTGGGTGTTGAGTTTGTTAAGTTCTTTATAGATTTTGGACACTAGTCCTTTATCTGATATGTCGTTTGCAAATATCTTCTTCCATTCTGTCAGTTGTCTTTTGTTTTTGTTAACTGTTTCCTTTGCTGTGCAAAAGCTTTTGATTTTGATGAAATCCCAAAAGTTCATTTTTGCCCTTGCTTCCCTTGCCTTTGGCGATGTTCCTAGGAAGATGTTGCTGCGGCTGAGGTCGAAGAGGTTGCTGCCTGTGTTCTCCTCAAGGATTTTGATGGATTCCTTTCTCACATTGAGGTCCTTAATCCATTTTGAATCTATTTTTGTGTGTGGTGTAAGGAAATGGCCCAATTTCATTTTTCTGCACGTGGCTGTCCAATTTTCCCAACACCATTTATTGAAGAGGCTGTCTTTTTTCCATTGGACATTCTTTCCTGCTTTATCGAAGATTAGTTGACCATAGAGTTGAGGGTCTATTTCTGGGCTCTCTATTCTGTTCCATTGATCTATGTGTCTGTTTTTGTGCCAGTACCATGCTGTCTTGATGATGACAGCTTTGTAATAAAGCTTGAAGTCCGGAATTGTGATGCCACCAACTTTGGCTTTGTTTTTCAATATCCCTTTGGCTATTCGAGGTCTTTTCTGGTTCCATATAAATTTTAAAATTATTTGTTCCATTTCTTTGAAAAAGATGGATGGTACTTTGATAGGAATTGCATTAAATGTGTAGATTGCTTTAGGTAGCATAGACATTTTCACAATATTTATTCTTCCAATCCAGGAGCATGGAACATTTTTCCATTTCTTTGTGTCTTCCTCAATTTCTTTCATGAGTACTTTATAGTTTTCTGAGTATAGATTCTTAGCCTCTTTGGTTAGGTTTATTCCTAGGTATCTTATGGTTTGGGGTGCAATTGTAAATGGGATTGACTCCTTAATTTCTCTTTCTTCTGTCTTGTTGTTGGTGTAGAGAAGTGCAACTGATTTCTGTGACTAGCCAATAGGATTCAACAGTGCAGTCTATTTTCTTAAAGCTCTGTCTCTTGCTAACTATGTCCCTGCCACTGTCTTCAGGTGACTCACAAAATTTAGAGAGGGGAAGAAAATCTTTTCCCAGCTGGAATAAGGTTTCAACATTAGGCTCGTCTCATTAACTGGAGAGTGTACCTCTCATAGGAAGAAGCCTCTAGGCATATTTAATAATGGTCACTCTTCCCTGATCCTATTGGGTTCAGGAAGGAATCTTGTTCAATCTGTAAGGTGAGAAACTGACGGAGGTCCAGTAAGGAAAGCTCACGTGTGTGTGTGTGTGTGTGTGTGTGTGTAGACAGGAATGCCGAAACTGCAGCACCTGGGGGTTTCTCACTCTCAGACAAGTCCACACTCAGCCTCCAGCATTTGATCAAAATTACACAAATATCCTACCTGTTTATGGCTCCAGTGATTTCTGTTTCACATTACCAAATCTCAGTTACAATTCTCTAACTATGCCGGACTCTCCAAATTTTGATTTGGCAGTTTGCTCTGTGACTTCAGTTCTCTGGTGGGTCCGTAACTATAGTGAATCTTTTTAAAAAGCTTATTTGTTGACTACATTTAATTATATATAAGGAACATTGGCTGATTTGTATAAGTAATTTTGTTGGCTATTTCAAGCAATATGAAACTAATTATTTAATATATAAACTATTATACTTATATTGAAATTTACAATCTGTGGTGTAGGTAGGAAAATGTGACTTAGTAGTTAATATCAGAAGCACTGGAGTCAAAAAAGACCTGAGTTTCAATCTTGAATCAAAACTTTGGGAAGATTGTAAAACAGAAATAATGGTAATGATTTTATAGGATTTTTTTTAAAGAGTAAAAGAGATAATGTATGTAATTACCACAGTATCTAGCTTATAAGAAATGTTCAATAAATTATAATTGCTACTATTCATCCTGCCTTAGAGATAATAAATAAAGGATTGATGTGGTGAAGGGCTTGCTTATTTCTCTTTAAAAAATATATATAATGTCTTCCTAGAGGGGATAAAAACAAGCAAGTAGAGAAAAACAACAACTAAATAAAAAGCAAATAAACACAAAGTGTTAAAAGTTTCAAGATGGTTAAAGAGAAAACTGATTTAGGGAGAGATGAGCAAAAATGTGTCACATTGTGTTGGGGTGAAGTAAGGATAGTCTTATGACTTAATGGTATTTGAAAAGACATTGAGGAAATTGTAGAACTTTCACAGATTAGCACAGGATAGCTATATAAAGGAAGCTGCAAACAATGGGTTTTATACAGGAAAACAGCACATAATGCAGTGTTTCTAGAAGAAAGCACTTATGTTAATGAGTGTCAAGGATATAAATGAAAAGTTTTCCTTCCTGGGAGAAATAATATGCTTGAACTTAATTCAGTATTCTTTTTTTTTTTTTTTAATTAGAAACTGATCGAATAAAATGCACAAGCATAATTAATATATCCATTTTATTTTTATTGCACAGATTTAAATGCCAAATTCAATCATCCATATATATGAAAGAACAAATAATCTGGAAAAGGGGTTACTGAGGCTGGTGGGACGAAAGCATAGCAATTAAGTTCAAAAGAAGCCAAACACATAAATAAATTGGTCAAGAGTTATAAGAAAATAAGTATAAATATTACCAAAGTAGATATATTTCAACTCAAAAAATGAAGACTGTCCTGCTTTTGGATGCCCTATTTTAATTTCCTTTGCAAAATAGTTTGTGATTAACTGCAGAGGAAAAGATGAATAGAAATTTCAAAGCAAATAATAGTGCTTGTTCTATTTGAATTTTACATCATTATGATATAACCAAATTTTCACAAAAATCATCATGTATAGTAGTATCTATTTTTTAGAAAGATAGAAAATAAAAGTTGTTTTCAGATAACAAAGTTGAACTTTTTTTTAGTTAATATTGCTAGCTTTCAAAGTTCATAAGTTGATTCTTGGAAACAAAATATTAGAGACAACATGAGGACATACTGGAAAATATCTGTGGTAGCCATTAGGCATTTCAGTAATACCTAAAAAAAATGTAAAAGTCAGTAGAGTTTTGAAAAATATATTTGACTATTCCCATCTAATGATTCGTATAGATTGTTTTCCTCATGAGAGTAGCTTAAAGCCTTCTAATAATATTTCTCTCAAGCCTGTCTCATATTTTTCATGACACATTCAATTCTTATTCAAAATAATAAACTGAAAAAAAATACAATTCAAAAATGTCCTGAATTTCATTAGATTATAATTATTTGCTTATAAGTAGACAGGTTATCAAAATGATAAGAAAGTGATCGTTATCTCAGTCATATGAGGCCTTCCTAACAATGTCCATTTCATGCTCCATATATACACTATGTGGATAGATTCAATCTCCCCATTAATGATGAGTGATACATGATTTGTCCATAGATCTTTAAAATAATTTGTAGTGACACTTTTGATGAAGCACATATTTTAGCCAAAACCAAGTAACTATAAGGTTTTTGGTTTGTTTGTTTGTATTTTAACTTTAGAGAGAGAGAGTATGAGTGGGGGGAGGGGCTGAGGGATGGGGAGAAAGAGAGAATCTGAAGCAGACTCCCCACTGAGAGCAGAGTCTAAGGCAGGGCTGATCTTATACCAATGAGGCCATGACCTGAGCTGAAATCAAGTCAGCCACTTAACCAAGGGACCCACCCAGGTTTCCCACCCATAAGTTTTCTTAATTGCCTGGGGTTTCATTTCTTCAAATGATACCCGGTGATAAATATTTCCTAAACTAAATGTTGTTATAAAAATTAATGAAGGGAAACTTCATTTAAAAATGGAGTCACTTGGGCGCCTGGGTGGCTCAGTGGGTTAAGCCGCTGCCTTCGGCTCAGGTCATGATCCCAGGGTCCTGGGATTGAGTCCCGCATCGGGCTCTCTGCTCAGCAGGGAGCCTGCTTCCCTCTCTCTCTCTCTGCCTGCCTCTCCATCTACTTATGATTTCTCCCTATCAAATAAATAAATAAAATCTAAAAAAAAAAAAAAAAAAACTGGAGTCACAAATTCATGACGGGAAAGCTCTCATGCATAAACTTTTCACAATAATATATCTCATGTTCCTGGCCAGGAGGAAGTTTACTGTACTACCCCAGCTAAAGGAAGGAAGATTTTTATCTGGCCTAGCAACAGCCCAGAAATAGCCCAGTCACTGAGAAACTGCCACAACTCAGTCAATGTGAAACTATCACCACCTTGAACTCTTGTTTTCGTCCACGAGATTTTAGTCAAGGCCGTTGACAATTTCTCCTTTTTCCCTGTAAAACAAAATTCCCTCCTTTTTGTTCTCTAGATTTGCCTAGAGTTTGCTATAGTTTTCATGTCCCGAATTGTAATTCCTTTGCTATTCCAAAAACATTCATTTTGCTGGTGAAATAATGGCTTTTTTATTTTGTTAAGGTCAAAGTTGTTTTAAATATACTCTATGTTATTTTTTTTTAAGTGTGCTGCTGGCCAGATTTTATGAAAAGAAACAAGAATGTGTGATTCTTTAGTTGTAAATGCAGGGTTAAAGAGAACTACCAAATGGATTCTTAAAGAGGCTACTTTCACCACAGCTCAGTAAACATGATGGTTTGCTGTCTGGGCCAAAGATTCATTTTGTTGTTGCTCTGGCTTTCTTTGCCAGTGGGGAAACCTAAGTAATGCTGCTGTCTTTTCAGTCATCCTTATCATAAACGATCACTCTGTGTGGCATGTGTTAATTATTCTAGCCGTCTCTTCTTCTGTCTATTAGATTAATAGTTGCTAATTATGATTCCTCTCTCCTGCACTGCTATTGTGTACACATTTCCTAATTCTCTTCATTACACCAGTGAGTAAGTATAATTATGGTTATAAGTTATCCATTTATCTTTTCATGGACAGTGAGCAATGTAATGTTGTTAAGGCCTGGAGAGAGAGAGAGAGAGAATGTGTGTGTGCGTATGTGTGAGAAAGAGAGAGAGGGAGAGACAAATCTTAGATAAACATAAACGACATAAATGAATATAATACATATATATTAATATAATTCATTTATTTTTAAAAAATAAAACAAAAAGGCAAAAATAAATCAATAAAATTCTGGCCTTATTGTGATCTCTTAGTCTGATCACTGACCAAGCATATCATCCTGGAGCTCAAATATCTTTTCCTACCTGCTGTGGCTACAAATCCTTCATTATACTCAGACATTTAAAGAATTTATATCCATAATTAATGACAAGGCTAAACCACAAAAAGATATAATATCATATCAACTAAAATTCACAATATAATGAGGAATTTCAAAATGTTCAATGGGAGTTTAGGGAGGTAGGGAGGGTAATCGAGAGAAAGAATTTGAACAGTTTATACTAAAGAAATAGTCACCCTGCAGAAAAAGTGATAGAAAACAGTTGTGATGGCTTGAAGATATCCATTTCCTGCCTTCAAAAATGATTTCATAATTAAATTTGTTCAAGAGTAACACCATGATTAGAAATCAGAGCAAAATTAAAGAAGCGAGGGAAAAAAATCTTGAATGTTTTTTTTTAAAAAACAAAAAACAACAAAAACAGTTTTGAAGCAAACTGGACAAAGGCCTGAATTTTCAGGTCAAAAACCAGTGCATTCGGAAGTGTGAGGCTATGGCGGGTATTTCCTTACTTTCCCTTTCTCCCAGATGAGAAGAGTACCAGGGAGCTACCCAACCCAATGATGATGACTTGTCCAATAACCTTTCAGACTCTTTTGCCAGTTAAAGTTCTAACCTTTATCTTCATAAGAAGGGGAAAAAGATTATCTTCTTTCCCAATGTCTTCAGCCTGTGAATTTCTCCTTTTTATGCATATCCTCATTTCTATCTATAATGCTTTAGCTGGCTCAATCAACCAAGAAATTGCCCCACTTAATTCTGCACTTTAACCTTTGATATATCTATTAGCACTTAAGATGTGGTAAATGCTTACTTATCATATCTGATTCTACTTTTAGAGAATAAATTTTTAGAAATTAGAGTCCTATTGAAACTATGTACAACCTCAGTTTGTGTCTTATGTACTGGATCATAATTGTTCTTCAATGATTGTCTTCTAACTAAACTGTATAAATGCATCTTTTGATGAAGTCAATAATTTAGAAAGTATGTTTCTTACCCACCACATACTATGTCACTGTTGGGCTTGTGTTACAATCACAAGTTAGAGCCACTACCTTGGGCAGCATAAGGTCTAGAAGAAAAAAAAAAAAAAAGAAAAAAGAATTGAAAGAATAAAAATAGAAACAAAAACAAAGAACAACCAAATACATACCTCCCACACACACATATTTATCATGTCTAATAAGTAATATGTAAGAAAACATAATACGCATGTATATGTAATGTACATATGTAATGGATTAAAGCAGTGACATATATAATGTATATGCACTTGTGTGTGTATAAATTTACCTTTCAGCATTTCAGATATAGTTTTGTAATATCTTCCCTTCAGTGGCTTCTGACTAGTTTTGTTAAGGTTATAACATTCTCATTAAAACTGTTATGCAATAAATTATTAGTATGTACATCTTCAAAAAATGAACTATCTGTACATGGTATTATCTGAACTGAGTTAAAAGAAACGTTACCACATGTTGGTAAAACAGTTGCAGATATGTATTCAGTACACACTACATGTTTTGTATTGGACAAAAAATACAGATGCTCACAATCATATTGGTTTTCTATTCCTACGTAACGCATTACCACAGATTCTGTGGCTTAAAACAACACACAGTCAGTTATGGTGGTTCAGGTGTTGGGGTTTTGGTTAGTTGATCTTCCCACTTGAGATCTCATAAGACTGCAACCAAGATGTTTGAGGGCTGTGTTCTCACCTGGAAACTTGACTGGAAGAGTTTGCTTCCAAACTCAGTCAGTCCAATGCAGAATTCTTCCCCCTGAGGTTGTAAGACCAAGAACCCTGGCTTCATACAAGTTATTGGGTGGAGGCTCCTCTCTGCTTCTAGAGGCCTCAACTCCTAAAAACCATTCTTGCTTCATGGCTCTTCCAACATGAGTACATGGTCCTTTAAAGTCTACAAAGGAGTAAGTCTCTGGAGAAAGTTTTGTAGGAATTCTATGTCTTTATATAATATAATGTAATCACTAGAATGGTATCTTACCTTTGCCATATTCTCTTGGTTAGAACCAAATCGCACACCAAAAGAGGTAATTACACAAAGGTATGAAGCACCAGGAGTTGGATACCCGAGAGGATGACCTCAGAGTCTGTCCATTACACAGCCTGGGATGTATTATGATGATAATACTGTGGCCACCACATGTGGTATCTTGCCTAAAGCTGGGGGTGGTGGAGCTGGTATTCTAACTGAGTTCCCTGGTTCTAGAGCCTAGACTTTTGATCCTTATGTACACTACAGCACTTTATCATAAAATTTCAGAAACAAATGCTTTACATAATCCAACTACCCATTTTAACTTCTGAAAAGGGTGAGACACAGGATCAGCCTTAGGTGGAGTAGGATGCAACACATATCTTAAGGTTTGAAAATGATTTCAAGAATGATTGTTTTGCAATACCCAGCGTTGGTTTCAGCTATAGTATGCATTTGGTCAATATTTATCTAGTGAATATCTACCACTCTTTAGAGGACACATAAGCATTAACATTACTGACTAGAATCACAGTCTTAAAATGAGGTAACAGAATGTAATCCATAAAAAAATAACAAATGCTAATTTTGAATGTTGGGTGATTTAAGGTCCTCTGGATGAAGTAAAACTGTACTCAAT
Organism: Neogale vison; assembly: GCF_020171115.1. Lineage (NCBI taxonomy): Eukaryota > Metazoa > Chordata > Mammalia > Carnivora > Mustelidae > Neogale > Neogale vison. Next base: position 33,305,604 of record NC_058096.1, on the reverse strand, counting down.
AGTTAGGAGATGAGATGATGAATTTACATAAAGCATTTACTCTCTGCCTGTTCCAGACATAAGTCAGATTTCAAAGAGACAGATGATTCACTTTTGACCTGGTAAAGAAAATCAATACCTTAGGAGTACCTGGGTAGCTCAGTCAGTTAAGCATCTGACTCTTGATTTCAGCTCAGGTCATGATCCCACAGCCTTGCAATCAAGCCCCAGGTTGGCTCTATTGCTCAGTGTAGAGTCTGCTTGAGATTCTCTCTCTCCTTCTCCCTCTCCCAATGCTGCCCTTGCTCTCTCTCTCTCAAAATAAATAAAACCTTTTTAAAAAATAAAAAAAAAAGTAAAAGAAAAAAAAATCACTACCTTAAACAAAATTAATCACTTGAATTGAGGATTACTTGATAAATATTTAAGAATATGTCAATTCTTTCCATATATTTAGGAGTGAGCATTACATATAGATCAGCAATATATCATCTCAGAGGAAAAGAAAACAGATAGCAAAAAGATAAAGGGAAATATTTGGAATAGAGTTGCTGTTAGTTTACCATGAATGGATTAATAATGATAATGAAATAAAAAAAGATGGTTATTAAACATGTACATAAAACATATTTTTTGACTGATAAAGTTTTTTTTAAAAAGGAACAGGACCGGGGATATCTAAATTTTTGTCTTATAAATAGCATTTATCTTTAATTGACTTAAAGAAAAACTACTTAAGTTTTTGCTTTTGTTTTTTTCTGTTTCATGTTCCCTTATTGGCAAAAACAATCTGATAATATTTACTTTTCCCAGATTGGCTCCAGGAGTAAAAACACGTAATAATTATGAAGGCTTTTTAAAATGGTTATTGATGTTTAGATGAAGCACCTTTCTACCCATTTCTTTAGCTGTTTTTATATAAAATACCATTAGTTTATGGATAAATTTACCTTTTAAAAAATTTGACCTTAATTCACATATCCATACATATCCATACATACTTAATATAATCTAGATTTTTAACTGTATACAAAACATTATAGATGAATCAGCAATCCTACATTGCTGATTAGTTTAAAAAGAAAATTTGGGTCATATTGCTGCAGGTGTCACAAGTCATTCTTAAAATGGGCCATTTCCTCATTTACCTTAATGGGAAAGATTACGACTTTTTACTTTCCAGGTGTGATTTGATGCCTTCAGACATCTCTCTGTTCACATTCCAATTAAATTAAATTAAATTGTTCCTATGGATACAATTAACTCATTTGGTTTATAGCAAGGAACTCATTATTACATAGATAGGCTAAGAATCCAGTCTCCTTTCCCTTTTTCCTGATTTCTTTTTACTTTCCAAATGTTAATCCCAATGAGCATGAAAAGTCATTCATTTACCTAGGAAAAGTTTGTTCCACAAGGCTATCAGTTGCACTGTGCAGAGCTTGTAGTACAGAATAAAGAATGAAATGGTTAAAAGCTCAAACCTGTTCTTCTCTAAATGCATAGAAGAGGGATGAAAAGAATACAAAATGAATAAGTAAAGGGAATAGAGAGACCAAGTAGAGGCAACTCCTTATCAAGATAGGGATCTGTAGAAGCATTTAAATGGGGGATTTAAGTGCTTTGCTGGGTCACACAACAAATCAGTAATAAGCTGCCCCAGGAGCTCTCAATCCTTGTCTGTGATCTTAGAATGAGAATTCTTTTTTCAGTATTACACATGGTTATCACTCACACTGCTGTACAAAGCAAAAAGGAAATTTTGTTAGAATATAGCAAGAGGGGCGCCTGGGTGGCTCAGTGGGTTAAGCCTCTGCCTTTGGCTCAAGTCATGATCTCAGGGTCCTAGGATCGAGCACCGCATCGGGCTCTCTGCTCGACAGGGAGCCTGCTTCCTCCTCTCTCTCTCTGCCTGCCTCTCTGCCTACTTGTGATCTCTGTCGGTCAAATAAATAAAATCTAAAATAATAATAGTAATAATAAAAGAATATAGCAAGAGATAACTTCTTGTTTCTCACCTCCCCATCCACCCCCCATGGAGATGGAGTGCAGGGTATTCTACATATCACTTTATTATTCATGGCAATTCCTTGAATCATACCACACTGGCATAGAGAAGATTTAATGCAATATAGTTGCTATTTACTATGCTGAAACTTTGTTTGGCTAAAAGACATACCATTTTCTCCAGGCTCTTGAGTTAAGATTAGAAGAAAGAATTTCACTTGTTCTATTTTTTAACTTTTAATTTTTTTTTCCTGTTTCCAACTGTATGTGGAAGTCAAATAAAATAAGCAAAAGATGAAATGAAGATATTTAGTTTTGGATCTTAGGCAAATGAATAACATAATTTGGAGGTTATGTTAAACAATGTCTTTATGTTTCAGCACCCTCTAATATCATACATGATGTCCTTAAATTGCGTGGATTTTGCTAGCCTTCTATCTGTTGTGACATCACATTTCACAGTTAAGATCTCTTAATTTTCTTCAAAAAAAAAAGTATGATTTTTTTTTTTTTTAATGAAGATGGCTTCCTTTAAATTTTTAAGATTTAAATTATGCTGCTGCTCCAGAAATTTACTAGAGTTGCTGTTCCGGTAAATGGCATATAAAAATGGGGGGAAAATTAAAATCATTTTAAAAAACAAAATAAACATCTTTGGGGATCACAAATATAATGAAGCAACAACAAAATCTAAAGTGGCTGAGCAGGGCTGAAACTCTCGGCTTGCTTAGAGCAAGTCTCAAAACCTACAGAAGTGGCTGATCCCCCATCTTCTGCAGAATAAGCTAATAGAATTGTTCTAAAAGCCAGGGACTTAGACCTGACAATACTGCAGAAAACCAGAGGTTAAAGTAAGACTCCTCCAGATTATACGAGGAAAAAAAAATCTCCTACCACTATTACTGTGACTACGTTTTTCATGGAGCTAAAAACCTTGGGAGATGAGAAGATAGAAACAGAATTGAGACCAGGAACAGAACCAAATATTTTACTGCTTCTGTCTCTGGTGATCATTTCTATTTTATTTGCAATAGTAATATTGCATATTACTAATATTATTCATGTTCTTCCTGGGGGAAGTTGTTTATTTCCTTAAGTTTTAGAATATCCTAAATGTTCATAATTCCAAAAGTATCTCTGGATCCCAATTATCTACTAAATCTATTCTGAAGGCACTCGAGGGAACTTTAATTCATTGTCTGCAGAATAGAAATAAGAGAGCAAATGATAACAGAACTCAGAACCTGGGATTAGAAGATATCCTCCATGAAGAATCAACAAACAAGGACGCAGATTTTTTTACAAACACCTACTGCAGAGTAATCAAGCTCACCTCTCATACAAAGTGACAGATTTATAGCTCAGATCTAAACTTGGTTTTATTTTTTTAATTATTATTTTATATTTTACTTTATTTTATTTTTATCTTATATTTTATTTTATTTTATTTTACATTTTATTTTGTTTTCCCAGAGTAGGACTACCTTATACCTAGCAATGTTGGTGGGTAAGAGTCTGTGCATACTGATGAAAATATTTATTTGGGACTGTTAGGTCAAATATGATGGGACAGTTATAAGACAAACAGCAATTTGGATGAGTTTATTAGAATTGCTAGCACGTAATTGTAAAAGGTGTTATTTAAGAAAAGCAGTTAATTATTTCACTAGTTTATTTTTTCTGTCCCTCTCAGCCTTGGAATGTTCCCTACTGAGTTCTGCTTAACTTTAATTGACATCTATCAAGTAACTTACTTAGATTTGAGGATTTTTCTGTCATTGGAAAAGCCCTTGTCTGAGGAAACTCATCCTTAACTTACTTCTGTGGCCATACATTTACAGAAGTTGTTTTCTCATAATTATTTATTCTCTTCTGTATCTTTAGCTAGATTTCCTTTCTGATTCCCAATCTTATGTATTTTTTGCTACCCTTCTTTTTTTACACAACTGAGTTTGTTTTCATTTATCTTATTGAAAGTCCAACTTTTGATTATTTTTTAATCTTCTCAATCTTATTTTTTTGAAGATTTTACTTATTTATTTATTTGAGAGACAACACAAGCAAGGGGAGGAGCAGGCAGAGGAAGGAGTAGGCTCCCCACCAAGCAAGGAGCCCAACTCGGGACTCCATCCCAGGACCCTGGGATCATGACCAGAGCAGAAGACAGATGCTTAACAAATTGAGTCACCCAGACATCCCATAATCTTACTATTTTTGTTTCAAGTTCCTTTGTCTTTTTAAGCAGTTCAATTTCATTAGAACCTATCCTGAATGTTTCATTTGTACCTTTACTTTCTATCTAGTGACGCCTGTCAGAGCATTTTATTATTTTGTCTGCTTGGTCAGTTGTAGGTTCATCAGCTACACAACTGTCTGTTTTGTGGACTTTCAATGTATCATAATGAAAGATATCAGTTCCCTTTTGGGGCACTAGGAAGAAGCATCAAGGACAAAGAATTCTATCTACCAATTCTTCCCTTCCTCTCCTCTTGGGGACAAGGGAGAAGCAATAAGTTCAAACAAACTGTCCTTGCCTATTTTTCAGAGGAAAAGAATTTCTCACATTCCAGCTTTACCCTTAAGTTTTCAATGTTCTGCTCCTTGCCCCAAGTCTCTCCATTGCTGGTCCCTGAATTCTTGCCCAACCCAAGGTATAAAGGATTCTCCACCTACTCTCCAGGTCAGTTTTTCATGAAGCCAGAGTTTTAATATAACTTTCTGTCCATCAGCCTGAAACCTCAGCAGATACTTGCCATCGGAGGAGTTAATGGGTAAGAATTCAGAAAAAAAAAAAAAAATCATAAACTCTTACTCATATTCAATTTCTTGTATATTCTCTCTGATTTAAAGTTAAAACTCAAGGAAAACACTTCAGAGTTATTCTAGATGCATTTTTGTTTTTACTGAACTGTACTTTTTCAACCTTACATCTGATTGACTAGTGTATCCAAGTAATAAGTATTCACTGGTTTCTCATAAATCCTCACGATTCTCACTGTCAGGGATCTCATTAAGATTTTTACCTTTAGTCTAAATTATTGCAATAATTTCATAACGGATATCTCTGCCTTTAGCACTTTCTTTAGTGTTAACTTTTAAATTTCCTTTTTTTTTTTTTTTTAAGATGTTATTTATTTGACAGGCAAAGGTCACACGTAGGCAAAGAGTCAGGCAGAAATTCAGGCAGAGAGCGAGCGAAGCAGAGAGCCCAATGTGGGGCTGGATCCCAGGGTTCTGGGATCACGACCTGACCCAAAGGCAGAGGCTTTAACCCACTGAGTCATCCAGGACCCCAAATTTTCCTTTTTTTAAAAAAAAGATTTTATTTATTCATTCATTCATTCATTTGAGAGAGAGAGAGAGAGAGAGAGCACAAACAAGGGGGAGGGGCAGAGGGAGAAGGAGAAGCTGACTTCCCACTGAGCAGGGAACCTGACCTGGCTCAGTCCTGGGACCCTGAGATCATGATCTGAGCTGACGGCAGACACTTTAACTGACTGAGCCACCCAGGCATCCCTTAGGGTAAACTTACAAGGCAGCACTGGACATAGGCTATTAAAACGCATTGTTTTTCGATTAGCTCAGAAATATTTGGTGCCTACTAGTTGCTTACAAAATAAAGTACAAAATCCTTATAATATTGTGTAAGATTTTTCTATTATGTGAACTTATTCTTTGATCCTTTACAACTTCACCTACAGGCAATCCTCCAGCTCAGATCAGGGCACCTCACATTATTGCCTTCCTCCGGTGTGGTCCCTTTGCTCTTTATAGTCCCCCTGAAGAGGATGCAGCATTTGAAGGAAGACCCCAAATTTCAAAAGCCAACCCTTCATTACAAATTTGAATGGACTGACTCTCTAAAGAATGAGGAATTTATTATAGTTTTGAAATGATTAGTATTTAGTGACTCACTGATGCATACCAGACTTACTTGACTTTACAAAGTTTTGAAGTAGTTACAGAAAATATATATAATACAAAGGGACAAAATGAATACTTGGGTATTTGAGGAAAAAAGTAAAACATGGACAGACACTAAAAAATACACAAATAATCATGCTACCATCTGCTATAGACTTAGAAAAAATCAAACTTAAGTTTCTCAGTATCAAACAAAATAGAGAAGAAAGTTAAATTTCTTTTATGATAGGGTCTAAAATTCAAGCATCAGATTTTAAGATAAAGATAACATTTACTATTAGTGAAAGATAAAGGAATTTCTTTACATGATAATCAAAAAGATGTCTCTGTGATGTTCATACAGCATTCTTAATAATATTTCTATTAGAAGCTCAGTCATTAACCACTGTTTTTTTGCCACACCCTAAGCTGAAGTCAAGTGTTGTATGTCTAAAGTTACTTCAATAGAGACTTTATCATGGAAAGCCTGAACAACAGGATTATATTGTACTGATTTCAGAGAGTCTCACTTGTACTAAGAGTTAACTAATTTGCATTTAGAGCAAAGTTCTTTTTTTTTATTTTGTTTTGTTTTGTTTTGTTTTGTTTTTTCAGAGATAGAGAGAGAGAGAAAGAGAAGGAGAAGAGAGTGAGGCGAGGGTAGACACAAAGGGAGTGGGAGAGAGAACAAGGCTCAATCTCATGACCCTGACATCATAACCTGAGCTAAAACCAAGAGTTTGCTGCTTAACCAACTGAGCCATCCAGGTGCTCCTAGAGCAGATTCTAATTTGACGTCATTAATATCAATAATAATGCTAGCTCTTGTAGGCTCAAGAACTATCACCCCAAAAGATAGATCTGAACACCTGGTACCTGTGAATGTGCCTTTATTTGGAAATAAGATCTTTACAGATGTAGTCAAGTTAAAATGAAGTCATCAAAGTGTGTCCTTATGGGAAGTGGATAAGAGTTAGAGAGAGAATGCCGTAACAGCAGAGGTAAACAAGGTTGTGATATATCTACAAGACAAGGAACATCAAGAATTACTGGTAGGGGCGCCTGGGTGGCTCAGTGGGTTGAAGCCTCTGCCTTCAGATCAGGTCATGATTCCAGGGTCCTGGGATCAAGCCCCGTATCGGGCTCTCTGCTCACTGGGGAGCCTGATTTCCTTCCTCTCTCTCTGCCTGTTTCTCTGCCTACTTGTGATCTCTATCTGTCAAATAAATAAATAAAATCTTAAAAAATAAAATAAAAAAAGAATTACTGGCAACACCAGAAGCTGAAGGGAAAGCATGCAAAAAATTCTTCCCTACAACCTTTAGAGAGAGGATAGCCCTGCCAGCAACTTGATTTCAGACATCCAGCCTTCAGAACTATGAGAGAAAATAATTCTGTTGTTTTCAGCCCCCCAGTTTGTGGTACTCTATTAACAGCAACCCTAAAAAATGAATACGCTAGCTAACATTTATTCAACATTTACTAAAGCCCAGGCATTATTTTAAGGTGTTTTACATGTGTTGTCTTATTTAATTAACAGAGAAAGTACTATGAAGTATTTACAATTATTATTCTTTGATTACATGAATAAACTGAAGCAAAAAAAGATAATGTAAATGTATCCAAGATCTTATAATTAGGAAGTGGAATTAGCTCCAGAATCTCATCTCTAAATAACTTCTTTTTATTAGTTTATTAATGGGCATCATTCAACACCATGAAATTTTATATATGGAGGTATATGCATAATCCCTATAAGAAAAAATTATAAATTGAATTTGAACAAAATTAAGGACTTTTGAAATCATTTAAAAAATAAAAAGTTGCTAAGTGGAGGAAATGAGTTCCAGGGTAATCTGATAAATTATATCCACAATATATAAAGATCTTACAAATCAGTAAAAATGAGCACAAGATTTGACTTGATATTTCACCAAGGAAGGTTTACAAATGACTATTAATCATAGAAAAACACATAATTAGCTAGGGAAATACAAATTAAAAGTGCAATAAGATACCACTGTATGCATAAATGAATGGTTTTAATCCAAAAGACTGACAATACCAATATTGTCAAAGTTGTGAAGAAATTGCTGGTAGGAATATAAAATGGTATAACCACTTCAAGATAGTTTGTCAATTTCTGAAAAAAAAAATTAAACATATACTCATCATACCACTCAACAATTCCAAAACGAGGCTTGTATCCCAAACAACTGCAAACATATGGTGAAACAAAGGTTTGTATACAAATAGTTTTAGCAGCATTATTCATAGAAACCAAAAAGTTGAAACCATCCAAGTGTCCATGCCCATGTTTACATCATATTAGTTTCTACAATGTTCTATATCCTACTACAATATTTCAAAGTAATTTTTGAAATAGAAAATTACCTTTCTATAGGAGAGGACTCACAATGAATATCATTTGTTCAGAGCCCTTTTCAGGAAGATTAATGGTATCTGAAACATGATCCTATTAGAAACAACAGTCAACATCTATTTCATCTTCAAAGTTAGCATGTGTGTCTCCTCATGCAAAAATTCTTAACCTGGAGATTCTTGGAAGAGTTTCTTTTGATCCACAAAGTGGCTGATATGTCTGCTTATTTCATGACTACACATGTATTTTTTCCTGAAATTACTTTGACTCTTTATCTACTTTTTTTTTTTTAAGTTAGAGTCTTTATCTTCTTTTTAATTAAAACTATCCCTAACTTGATGAGGTTTATCCAAATTACTTCTCATTTATCAGTACTTATCCACTAAAACAGAGTTTATGACAATTATGGCAATCATTTATGTCAATATTATTCATAAGCAAAGCACATCACCTCATCATCATTAACATTTATTTAATGGGCAAAATGTGAGAGTAGAATGGCAAAGGCTAATACCACAACATCAAACACTAGGAAGAAATAAGAATCAGTGTAATTGGTTATAATATCGATCACTACATTTTCTGACACTGAAAAACATTTCAAATTCATCATACTATAAATATTCTCTATTGGTTTCAACTTTTAAAATTAACAACAGGTATGGATGAAACTCAGCTGTAACATACTGTATAGTCATAAAAATTGCTCATAGATGACATCTGATGCCATTGGTGGGTACTGAATTCCAATAGGCTAGATGGCCATATCATACAATTTAAGTGCATTTATTGCCATGTATATTTATAAACAAACACAGAGACATAATTGTGGCTGCTAGATAGATGTGGATATTAAAAACATTTTTAATAATAAAATAAAAGTATAGCCTACAGCAGACATGTTGTGGAAAGATAGGAAATAAGGTAGGAATAAATGTAGATATTCTCCTCTTTTAATTTTTATTTATTTTTTTAAAAAGATTTTGTTTATTTGAGAGATAGAGATCACAAGTAGCAGAAAGGCAGGCAGAGACAGAAAGCAGGGAAGCAGGCTCTCTGCTCAGCAGATGTGGGGGCTGATCCCAAGATCCTGAGATCATGACCTGAGCCAAAGGCAGAGGCTTAACCCACTGAGCCACCAAGGTGCCCCTATTCTCCTCTTTTTAAAAGAGTGGGATGACAAAAAGTACTTACTCTTCGTAGTTGATAGAATAAGAAATGGAGTTCTAAGTGTTTTTAAAGTAACAAAAGCTGAATGGGAGAAGATATTTGCAAATGACATATCTGATGAAAGATTAGTATTCAAAATCTATAAAGAACTTATACAAATCAACACTCAAAAAACAAATATTCCAATTAAAAATGGGCAGAGGACATGAATAGACATTTTTCAAAGAAAATGGACAGATAGCCAACAGATACAGGAAAAAATGTTCAGCATCACTCATCATCAAGGAAATGCAAATCAAAACCACAATGAGATATCACCTCACACCTGTCAGAATGGCTAAAATCAAAAACATGAAAAATAATAAGTGTTGGCAAGAGTGTAGAGAAAAAGGAACCCTTGGTTTGCATTCCCTTGGTGAGAAAGCAAACTGGTGCAGCCACTGTGGAAACCAGTATGGAGATTCCTCAAAAAATTGAAAAAAAAAAAATGGAACTACACCATCATCTAGTAATCACACTGCTGAGTATTTACCCAAAAAATGCAAAAACACTAATTCAATGGGTTGCCCATAGAGGGAAGGTGGGTGGGGGGGATGGGTAAAATAGGTGATGGGGATTATGGAGTGTACTTGTGATGAGCACCGGTGATGTGTGGAATTGTTGAATCACTATATTGAGCACCTGAAACTAATATAACACTATATGTTAACTACACCAGAATTAAAATTTTACGAAAGTGTATGTAAAATAAATAAATAAATAAATAAAGTTATAGAAGCATCCTAAAATAATTAAATTAGTCATATAAGTATCTAATATGTGGAGAATTTAGAGGGAGGAAAGTTTGCATAAATGAGATACCTTCTCATTTTTCATAAATACATGGTTCACAGGAGATGAATTAGAAATAGAAGTATAAGAACATTTAATGTTATTAGGGATAGAGCCGGTAACAAAAATAAAAGCCAAGAGGTGGTACTTAAGGTAAAGAAGATTGTGCTTTCCTACCACTTCTTTCTCTATAAGTCCTTTATATTATTTGATTAATTACCATATAAATGTGCTACTTTGATGAACATGTGTATAAATAAGTCTAAAAGAAAATCATTCTTCCTGAGCCGAACTTAACTGTTTCCCCTTCTGAAAGCTCTGAAAGATGCGTACAAGCTTCTGAGCTTGACTGCTTTTTGCCCTTCGTGAGACTGAGAACAAAACCTGGATAGACAAAAAAGTCTGAGTCAACCAACAGAGTGATTATTGCATTTACTTTTTGTACACTTCTGATTCAATAAGGAGTCACAAAATACACAATAGTCTTATTACAGCAGTAGCTCTGGCATACTATACACATGAAGATGTTTCATTTTTTTCTTTTTACGACTTATTTGTCTTTAAACACATCCCTGAATAAAAATTTTGATCTGTTTGATACCAGGCTCTTTCAGCAACTTCATTGCTCTAATTCTTTTCTGGAGCACACTGATGTACTTAATGTGTTTTGTTCCTACAGTGCACATCACAAGCAGTCTATGTCTCCTTTGCTTGTTCTAATCAAAGGAGCTATGTACAGGAACATCACAACCCAAAACACAGGGGTGACAGGAGTTGGCATCCTTCTCCAATCGGGATGATCTTGACCATGTAGAAGCTTGCTTGTGTTTTCTAGCTCACTAGCTCATTGAGTTTCCAAGGTCCATAATGATTTTTGTAAGTATTATCTCCAAAAAAGGCACCATCCAGTAACACAAATTACATGTACTTAAACCTATATCAAATTAGGGATGAATAGAGGAAATGGCAAAGTTTACATTTAAATAATTATGTAGGATGAATATGTTTTGCTTTTCCATTTTCACCCATGAAAACTGCCACATACAAATCATGCTGAAAATTCATACTTATTGACAAATGTTCCACCCTTATTATGACTGCAAGAGAAATAAAAAATCATGGGGAGTTTTTTACTTTTTTCTCCTGGTTTGTCTTAATACAAGTTTTAAAATAATGGGCTGATTACTACCAAGTAAACTATCTTGCAAAAATAATCAGAGACTGTTTTCGCCCTTAAAGTTATTTTTTGTAACATTAGTAATTAATAGTTTATCGGTTTAATATAAGTGAAAGAATTATATACCGTGAACTGCAATGTGCACAGGGTTGGCTCCCTTCTTCAGAGTTGATGTTATCTATTGAGATAGGGATTTGCATTCTTGTCCAGTAATGCATAAACATACTCATTTATGTTAAATGGCACAAATAATTCTGTAAGAACTTACATAGTTGATATGACATTCCTTTTTATAATGCAAATTGTATTAGATCATAAAGAATATGAATAGAGCCTAAAGTGTTGTCACGGTGGAAGAATGAGGAGTAACAAATATTCATAAAAGTATTTGAGTAAACAAATAAAAGTCTCTTAAAGCATGAGGTAAATCCCATTCTGTATATCCTATGTACACCTACAAATGTACCTCATGCTTATAATAGTTGCTGAATGAATATTTGTTCAATGAATGACAAAACTTATACATAGAAGAAAATAAGGCATTAGTATATCAAACCTTAAAGATTTATCTAATGCTAATATAATTAACATTTTCTGAAGCAATGATGGGATCCTCAGAATGGGCACTCCCCTATTTGGGGCTTATATTATTACACAGCACTGCCTTTTGAGAACTTAAGAGGTCTTTATGTATCAACTTCTCTTTAAAGTACTAGAAGAGGGGGTACCTGAATGGCTTAGCTGGTTCAGCGTCCAATTCTTGATTTTGGCTCAGATCATGATCTTAGGGTTGTGAGATCAAGCCCTGTGCTGGGCTCATGCTCAAAACAGAGTCTACTTGGGATTCTCTCTCCCTTTTCCTTTGCCCCCCAACTCTTTCTCTCTCACATAAATAAATAAACAAAATCTTTTTTAAAAAATAAAAATACAAGAAGAGTAAAGAGAAAGAGGTGAGTCGATCCAGGCTCAGTCATACGCATACTTTTAAACCAATCACTGTGCCCAGGAGGCAAATTGTATAAGAACCCAATATCTCCCATTTATATTCCCTGGTAGAGTGAGGGTAGAAGAAGGAGCATCCCCAAAGTAACTGTATAAGCTTAAACATGGCCTCTAGGAAAGTTAGCATGAGCTAGGCAACAGCCCAATTTTTCTATTGTATAAATTAAAGTTTTTGTACTTTAATCATGTTGGGACCTTACTGATATTTTTCCTGCCTTTACCTATCATTCGATAGGTGAAGATAGTCTTTACCTATCATTTCTGTCATTTAAAAAAGCCAGAATAATACTGACACCTAAAAGGATCACACAAGAAAGAATATAACCTTCATCTGTACATGAAGGCAAATTTATTACTATAGCAAATTTTACTAAGGCAAATTTCCAGGCTGAATTCAAGGATTCTTAGTGGGTTAGAAGGAAGGCTTCTTGTCTTGATCCAGGACTATATCAGAATATCAGGTAGGGTAAAAACATTTATAATGTGAACACTTACCCAAATCTTTTCTGTCATTTTCAACTCTCATACACTGCTCAACTCCATGCCCCAATCTAAGGTCAGCTCCTACTGCTTTTCCAAGATACTTTCTAAGTCACTGTCATATGTCCTTCTTATGAGACCCCTATTACTTAACATAGTATATATAGCAACATGCCTTGCCCACTAGATTAGAAACTCCTGAGAAGCAGGTTTCATATTTTATCAGGTCTATTTTTCCTATGACCTGATGTAAAGTAGTCACTCAATGAACCCTCCAATGTCCAGTATCTGTCTCTATCAATGAAACCTTTATGATAACTCTGGTCTCCTACTGCAATACATATCAGAACCATAAAGTGAACTTTCTCAAATACTTTGACATGTTAGCTTTCTTGCAAAATTAGAGTTAACTACTTTCAGGGTATTATCTACCAAAATTAGTTTTTTATTAATTTCAAATTAATTGGTATCAGTAGTTAGGATACTGATAAAAGCCATATATATCTATAACAGAGAAAGTTAAAAATGTAGAAAGACTTTTCATACCACTGGAGAAAACATAGCATAAGTTTACATGAAATAAACTCTATCAAAAACATTTGCATGTGTCATGTAGGTTTTTTTTTATTTAAATTCAATTAGCCAACATATAGTGTACCATTAGTTTCAGATGTAGAGTTCAGTAACTCATCTGTTGCACATAACACTCAGTGCTCAGAACATCACCTGCCCTTCTTAATGCCTGTCACCCAGTTAGTTACTCCAACCTCCCATCCACCTGCCCTCCAGCAACCCTTCAGTTTCTTTCCTGCAGTTAAGAGACTCTTTCCATTCCATTTGTTTTCTCTCCCTTCCCCTATGATTCTCTGAACTGTTTCTCAGATTCCTCATCTGAGTGAAACCATATAATAATTGTCTTTCTCAAACTGACTTATTTCATTCAGCATTAATATTCTCTAGTTCCATCGACGTCAATGTAAAGGGTAAGTTTAAACATTCATGCACAGAATAAGCTTCTTTACTCTCTGGCCTCAATAGACTTTCAAACATAGCGGCTGTATGAAATTCCTCCTGCAGCTCTACTGGCCTAAACAAGCTAAGAATGTTCCACTTCTCTGGCTTTGTTTCTACTGTATCTTCTCTCTGCAATACCTTCCCAGATCCCAATGACTTTCTAAATGCTATTCATCCTTAAAGCCCTTTCTTCAGCAATCTGAAAATTTCCTTGGCCAGTCTAGAATGCAGGCATCTCTTTCCTTAGTAACATCATGATGACATTATTGTGAGGACTGCTCATTTGACATTTAACAAATTATTCTTTTATGAAAATTCTTGAAAAAACTGTTAATGTTATTTTACTCTTTGCACACAAGTTGTTTCCTCCCCAAATACATGTAAATTACTTGACAACAAAGATAATATTTCTGTGTCCCCAAATAGTTAACACCCAGGTAGAGAGGAGGCACTTAGTAAATGGTTATTGACTAAATAGGCATGCTACAATATAAAGCTACATTAATGTTTCATATCATAAATATTCTACCAAAGCCTTGTTGGAAAGCCTTTTCCTTTCTCTCTAAATCCAAGGGTACATATCCTTTTCATTTATAAAATGAACATCTTTATTATCATTACAAGGTGTAGAAGAGAAATATTCATGATCGAGACATTTGAATCTATGTATTTCATAGGCATTAATTTATGAAAAAGAAACATTTCAGCTTTTAAGCAACTTTGTACTACATTTTCTTACTTAATTTCAATCTTAATGTTCTGCACATGGTAGTGCAGTCTTCTGACCACAATTCTTCCTCATTTGAACTCAGGATACGATTAAAAAGAGAACTGATCACTTTGAAATATATGATAGACTGTCACTAGTGTGATAAAGGACAGGAAAGGAGAGAGAAAATCTATATAGAGAGCCATATAATCCTTTTTTTATTTTACAAAAAAATGAAAATTTGATATGTTTCTATAAATAAAACCATACCTTTGTAAAACCTGATCAAAGAATCACTATATATAAAACATTTATTAAGTTGGAACCATCTGGTCACATTAAAATTTTTGAAAAAAAAACTTCTTAAGTCTAGAATTATGTTTGAAATGTTCATATTGGTACAATTTTTTATTGGCACACAAGAAATCCAATTTCCAGGTTCATTACCCAAAACAACACAGAAATTTGAAACAAGAAAATATCTTGGGCTTGAACGATAGATCAAGCTATAATTCATACACCACATTCCCTTATGGACTCTTAGGATAAGAAGAAAGAAGAAGAAAAAAGGCAATTTTTCTGCCCACTTGATCGATGTTCCATTTGACCTCTACAGTGCCCTCCTGCCATAACCTTTTAAATACCATCTGCTCTTTTTGTGAAGAGTGTGATGGGAAGGAGTCACTTCCAGACAGCAATTGATTATAAGAACATTAATCAAGGGCATGGATTATCTGTAGCACAACACTGTGTGCAGTAGTTAAGCGATCTGGCCTTCAGTGTGATTGGAAAGGCTAATCCTTATGCAGAAGCCTAAAATGGGCTTAGCAACACATGTTTAAGTAGAGCAGAGCAAATAATGCATGAACATTTATTGGAATCTATGATAAATTTCAGCAATTTTAGGGCTAATTTGTTTACCAAGTGTAATGGGATTAGATTGATTATAATATGCGCTCATAAAATGCTATACATAGCTCAGATGTTTGTTCTAATCACAGAGAACAACAAAAAAAGGCTAGGCAGCTTATGCTTAGGATTTTAAAATATGGCATTTTCTAGCATAATTTGAATAAAACATAATCTGATTTTTATTTACTTTTCCCCAATAATTAATACAGTCTAAAATAGGCTTAAGCTCATATGAAAACAGTCAACAAATATTGCATGTCTATAAGTAGATTTTTTTTTTACTTTATAGATATGAATGCTTTAAAAACAAGCTTTTCAAACTTCCACATATTTCTCTAGATACATAAAATTTACTGTATAACAGTCTCAATTAGTGTTCAATATCCTACAAAAAGTCTTCATTAAAAAGCAATGAGAATGGATTACAAAGAAATGCTGAAGGTGTGTGTGTATGTGTGTGCACATGTGGGTGTGCGTGTGTGTGTGTGTGCGTGTGTGTGTGTGTGTGTGTGTGTGTGTTAGAAGGGAAAGAGAAATGAGGGGAGGGAGGGAGGAAAAAAGGAGGGAAGAAGAAAGAGAGTAATTAAGAGAGACAGACATTATTTAAATCTAAATACCTTAATCATTTCATTCCTGCCTTATCATGCCCACCCAGAGCAGTGGAGTTTGTTATTTATACCAAAACAAACTTCTACAGGAAAAAAAAATCACATTACCACTGAAAAAGGCAGGGCAAGTTATCTTGGCAGATAAAACAGGAAGAAATGTTAGTCAGAACAGCATTTTTTTTTTCAAAGAATGAGCATTTAAATCCTGAGCAAAAAGAAGAACAATAATAATAAAAATAAGCTAAAGAATACTCTATAATATCATGAAAGAGTATCTTTATTTAAGTAGTTTAATTAATATGAATTGTTAATGATTATAATATTTTAGACCTCAAACCAGCACCAAATGCATAGGTGTTTCAAAAATAATCTTTGTCTAACCTATATCTTTCTCTGCAAAATGAATAGTAGACAAGCTATTTTCTATTTGCAGGGGTGGGGGAATCCCAGCTCCCTAGAATTTTGCTCTAAATAAGGTCTTTCTCCATGGTAATTCCCCCCCCTTTTTTTTTTCATTTAAAATTACCACACACACATAGTTAAAAGTCAAATAGTACTAAAAAGGTAATAAATTGTATGATTCATTGATCTCAGTTACAAGGAACAAAAACAAATCTAACCTAAGCAGAACAGAAATTTATGTGAAAGGTCCTAGGAAACTCACTGCATTGTTGTGAAGGCTAGTGAGCCAGATTAGAAAAATGCAGGAGTAAGAGAAGACAGGAAAAGGAACCACAGCAAGGTTATGAAGCAGGGGTCCGTTTAGACTAACATCATTGCTTTCCACCACATGGTCATGGCTAATGGCCGGCAAGATTCCTGCTACCTGTGGATGCTATGTCCACAGTGAACACTAACACATCTGAAGCTTAATTCTGCATTCAGTCTAGAAGCCAAAAGAAGGGAAAGGTTGCAATTATCTGGCCCCTCAGTTTCAGTGCCCTGACCCATTTTGCCCCTTTATTTTCTCTTTTTTCTGAAATTATTATTAAGCTATTATTGAACTGTCTTGGTTGATAGTGTAAGTATTTTTTTTTTCATTCTTGTTTCTAGTTGTTTTATTTTTCCAGGAAATTTCATTGTTTGCATTATAACTATTTTAAATTTTGTAAGTATTTTAGAATTGAAAAAAATATTCTAAAGGATTTTTTTGTTGTTGCTGTTCTTTAGCTGGTTTACTTTCAACATATTCTGTTAGTGGTGTTTATCCTGTCCTCTAACATGGCCAATGACATTCTCTATGTTAAAATGATGCTAATTATCTATTTGACTCTCAGAAAAAAGTGTGTATTGGGAAGGTCATTTTGTTGGGAAAGACCTAAAACGATCAGTAAACACTGATCTTTAATATAGGTGTAGTCGTCCAAGGTGGAGTCTGCAATTTTCAGCACTGAACATTATAGTCCTTCCTGCTAGGGCTTTAGCATCGGGGCAAGGCTGGTTGGCTGAGTAAACTGTGCCCTGAGAAAACAAGACTTCTACCTTTCACTACGGCCATCTTTTTTCAGGTGCTCAGGAATTCAGAATCTTGTCCCCTTGATGTTTCTAAAACAAAACCAAACAAACAAACAAAAACTCATTCGCTCTGCCTGAAAGCAGTTAATGTACTTGATATATTGTGCAGGTGTTTTTATTCAACACCCTGTTTGCAAATGGTCCATTCCACCTTCCTTCATCTTCCACGGTTCGTGGTTCGCATGTTCCCCCAAGTTTCTCAGGAATTCTTCAAGAGTGTTTGTCTTATTTCCCATGGTGGAATCTTTCTGACACTCCTTTTGGTTTTGCCTCCTACTTACTACTAATCTAGCTATACGTCTACGCTGGCTCGCGGTCTTCTAAAAAGCTGTGTAAACACTTTTTCACTGATACGTTCTCTCCTATATGCTTCTGTGGGATGATCAGTATCCTTGCACTCTCAAAATCGATTGTTTATGAGAATTTTGTTCATAAATATGTGGCCAGAATTAAGAGAAACATCAAGAGATGCTGTAGTCCTCTACAGCTGATAACAGCTGGCTATGGAGCGATCCTTCTAGAGTCGTGGTATGAGAAAGGACCCTAAAAGATATCCACCTTGTAATCCCTAGAAACTTTTACCTTATACGGTGAAAGAGACTTTGCAAATACGATTAATGTAAGGTCTCTCTCCAATGGTGAGTTTATCCTGCATTCCCCAGATGGGCCCAATCTGATGACATAGCTCCTTAATAGCAGAGAAACATTAATGGCTATAGTCAGAGAAATGACTATGACAAAACATTCTTGGCTTCTGACATGGAGGGAAGGTCTATGATTCTCTAGAAACTACAAAAGGCAATAAAATGGATTCTCCGGTGGAGCTTCCAGAGAGGAATGTTGCCTTGTTGATATCATGATTTTGACCCACTCAGACCTGTGATCTGCAGTATTGTAAAATAACATATTTGTGTCATTTGAAGATTTTAAGCCTATGGTATTTTATTATACCTCAAAAAAAAAAAAATCTAGAATCCAGAAAAAATACCTGTCTGATAGAAAATTTCCCAACAGGAACTATGACCTTAGAATACAAGATATTAGTGACATGTCAGGAATGAGGTTAGGGAAATACTACTCAACCTCACGTTTCTCCCTTCTAATTTTGTTGTCTTTCCAGTGACAAAAAATAAATAAATCAAAATAAAAAGAAACTGGAAGTCAAAGGATGTGTGTTTTTAAAAAGTTTAGAGACGAATGGAGTGTAACTATGGAAGGATAAAATGAACATATGTGGCATACCTATTCCACTTGTTATCTTTATTATTTTTAATGTGGTTTCATAAAGCAGAGTAGATGAACACTTGTCAGTATTACATTTGATGTTCTAAACAATGCTTATAGACTGAGAACTGATATACAAATGCCTTAATCTAAAATATTCTCTTATAAGAAAATAAGGGCTAATCCTTACTGGATGCTTATGCACTTGCCAGACATCTGTGTAAGCACTTTGTATTTAATAATTCACTTGATTTTTAACACAGACTTTTGAAGAATTTTTGTTTTTTTTAATTCCCCCCTTCCTCTTTATTTGGTTCTGTTTTAGGAGAGGAAAATCAGGCAGAGAGCAAAGTAACTAAATCCTGATATAGTCAGCATTTTAGATCAGGCAGTTTGTTGCCTGTTGCACTGTGTGCCTTATGCCAAAAAGATGCATTCCTAACCTATATTAAACAAATAGTGATATTTGATGGTTGGTAAAGGGAAAAAATATTTAATGTTTCATAATAAAAAAATATCTTTCCCAATTATCTACAATAAGTATTTGAGAAAATTTTTCCTTACTTTCATTCTTTGCCTTGACGATGTAAGTTGTTTTTTTCCTTGCCTTTTAGCATTTGCTTTGTGTGGGTGTGTTTGTAATTACTGAAGGTAATTATTTTACCTAAAGCTCTTAAGCGGAGAGAGTCAGTCAGGAATACTTATTGACTTCCCCTGGGTGTAAAGCACTGTACCAGAAACTATGAGATTAGTGAAAGAGAAAAGTCCTCACAGATAAGTAAACAAACAATTACAAAGAAGGGTGATAAGCATAATGAGCACAGGGACTTACAGAAAGAAAGAAAAAAGATGGTTTACTCACCTGAAAGTATGGAGTAGTCCGGTTAATTTGCAGAAGTTGATCATCGTAGGAGTAAGGGTCTAGATGAAAGGATAAGAAAGGCAGTTCTATCAATGGAGAATGCCATGTTAAAAGAGAAAGGGATGAATAAATAAACTGCGGTACATCTAGATAAGGAATATTATTCAGCACCTAAAAGAAATGAACTACTAAGCCATAAAAAGACATTGAAGAAACTTAAATGCATATCGTTCAATGAAAGAATCTGAAAAAGCTACATACTTTGTGGTTGCAACTATATGGCATTCTGGAAAAGACAAAACTATGAAGACAATAAGAAAGAACAGTGGTATGGGTGCCTGGGCGGCTCATTCAGTTAAGTATCCAACTTTTGGTTTCAGTTCAGGTCATGAACTCCGGATCCTGAGATCAAGTCCTGCGTCAAGTCAAGGCACTTGGTTCCGTACCCTACCTGGGGTGGGTGTGGGGTATTTGCTTGGGATTCTTTCTCTCCCTCTGCCCCTTCCCGCTCTCCCTCTGTCTCAAATAAATAAATAAAAAGAACAGTGATTGCCAGAGGTTGGGGAGGAGGGAAAGCAGTGAGGAGGGATGAATAGGTAGAACACAGGGATTTTTTAGGGCAGTAAAAATACTCTATATGATCCCATAATAATGGCTACATATCATACCTTTGTCCAGATCCATAAAATGTACAATATCAAGAGGGAACTGTAATGCAAACTATAGACTTTGGATGATTATGATGTGTTAATATGAGTTCATCAATTGTAACAAATGTACCAGACTGGTGGGCAATGCTGATGATGGGAAAGGCTGTACATGTGTGAGGACATGCAGTATATGGGAAATATCTGTAATTTTTCCTCCTCTTTGCTTTCTAAAGAAATTAAGCAAGAGACTCTTAATCTCACAAAACAAACTGAGCATTGTCGTTGTGGGAGGAGAGTATGGAGAGGGTGGGTTGGGTTGAGTATGGTTGGGTTATGGGCATTGGGGAGGGTATGTGCTATGGTAAGTGCTGTGAAGTGTGTAAGCCTGACAATTCACAGACCTGAACATATAATAATACATTATATGTTAATAAAAAGTAAATTTAAAAAAATTAAGTCTTAACAAAATAGAAAAGAGGACCAAAAGTGACTGTGTAAATAAGGACTTGTAATATTTCAATTTGCCTGCAGCATAGAGCAGAATGTAAAAGGGTGAAGATTAAGGCACTTGGCACCCAGCAGTGTTCATAATCTTCCAAAGTCTGACAAAAAACCTGATATTTTCAATCATTCCCAACATAAACTTAGACCCAATCTGTATAAGCACTATGCTGAGCTTGATAGATATTCTGTCTATTTCTATTCCATTTTTCTCAACTCAGTCTTTGTAACTTGGCATATCATTTGCTTTCTCCTCTCAGTAACTTGCATTTGAACATCTTTAAAAGAAAAACAGGATAACAGTGATAGGTGCTCTTTCTTGTAAGACTCACATTACTCTAGAATTGAGCTAAGTCAGACTTTACATATATTACTTCTTTCCATATCTTCTATCCTCTTCTTGTAAGCCCTCTGTAACTATTAATCTTTCTGCACTACTGTAACATTAATGCATTTGAATACAGTTGAATTGACCCATCATATAAACTTATATTTTGTTATTCATTCTTATTAATTCTCTTAATTTCCAATTGTTTACATGAGTTCACACTTGTCTTGTTAGCAAGAAGTTCAAGAATCACCTGTCTCTTGAAGTCCTTGCTTGAATTATATTAACATTCTGTGGGTATCTTCAGTAGCAAGAGGGTCTTTCTAATGCTTGACCTAGGAATAAGTTAGTATGAGTGGTCAATCACTACTACTTCTGCTGCCAAATAGTGTCACTCTTTTATGTCTGAATTTGCAGAGCCCTTGCCAAATGCCGCAGTGATGTTCTTGCTAGTCTGATTTCTGCCAGCCAGTAGAGGATCCCAACAGTCAGATGTCAAACATCTCTTCACTTACATTGAGATGCATATTTGTTGATTTCCACAAAACAACCACTTTGTTAGGGTAGGTCCAACCGCTTTCTTTCCCACAAATTTCCCAAATTCTAGTTCTAAGTTTGAGCTACAAATACAGGCAAAACTTAAAAAATAAAGTGCAATTCCCTTTCAAATTGGCTTAATTCTTTTACTGAAGATAAGCAGAGAAGACCATTTCTGTTAAACTGGGCCAAGCAAGCCAAGGACAAAGAAAGCTAAGCTAGAGGTCTAGTTGAGAAGAAGACTCAGAGAAGCCTCACTAAAGTATGGTCAAAGAAGTAGTCTTTGTCGATTTTCCCCCTCCAACCTCCTCTCCCCAAGCATTGACAAAAAAAATGTTTCTAAACATCAACAAAGGTCCTTGGTAGGGACAAAATCACAGGTCATTGCACAGTTGTTCTAGATGTTCATGTTGGACAATTTTATGCCCTACAATTTTACTGCCTTAGAGTTAGAGTTTTTTTTTTTTAATTAAAAATATTTAGTCAATCATGAAAACAAACTCTTAAAGTTATAAAGTGAGAAATAAGAAAGAGTATTTACCACCTGTTTGACATTCCCCCACCACTATTTCATACGAGAGTTTTTGGAGAATTTTCTTGTTTTATGTGTGTGTTTTGTCTTGTTTTGTGTTTTCTTTTTATTGTTTAGGTGATTTTCTATAAGAGGCAATGTTACTGGATATTTCATTATTCACTGTCTTAATGAATTTTACTTGTCTTTTCTTCCATTAGCAGCAAAATCCTTAGGAATTTTACAGGAAGAAAGAAAGTAAAATCATTTATAAATTATATTGATTAAAAACTACTCCTTTCCAAAGAAACATTATATTTATACCTTTTATATTCCTCTGGTGAGCATGCTGAAGGGATTCTCAGGTGATACAAATGAATGGGAAAATATTTGATTTGACTATTAAATTTTCACATCACAACACACTTATACAAGTTATTTATTTTAATGATCCATGTGACTTTGGTCTAATATGTTATACTTTTCTTCTCTCTTCAGAGAATATTAGGATTTATCAATTCTATTAGGATAGGCATGGCTTGCTACAGCTTCTCCAATACTATTTTGAGAAAAGGGATATGTTAACATATAAAATACACTTCTATTAACAAGCACTGTAATTAGATATTAAATAAACTAGAAACATATACCATATAAGCAGATTTATAAACAGATAATTAGAGTGTTAATTTAAAGGCAGAAGAATTGAGCAGTCTTATAAAGAATTGCAAATTCATTCATCTCTTTTTTTCAGTCTTCATTTAACATCTCACATCCAAAATATGCATTGCAACTTTCTTTGGTCTAAATGGCTGCTTTAGTTTTTATATTACTGTCAATGTAAACTGAAGATACATTAATTTGGAGAGGATAATTTACTTTGGTTTATACTATGTATTACAATTTGGGGTTCTATCTGACAGCAACTTACATTACACATAATTTCATCCCAGTTAATTATCATATATTTGAATGGGGAATATAGAATCATTTTAGATAGTAATTAAAAAACTTAACTTGAGATTAAAAACCAAATGAAACAAAATTCATGATTTGAATTTATAGAAGTCTTTCAAAAGAACATTTCAAATACCAGGTAATTGCATCTTTGATGCATGGCAAAAATTATTCCAAAAAATGATGTTTTTAAAAACAAACACAAAATGGGCTTTAAAAAAGCCTATTTATGAATAAATTATATAACTTATTAAAGTGAATGAAAGGTTTTCTTAAGGAGGCAAGATTATTCTCATTTTAAGATATTAAATGATCATATTTCCAATTTAATAATATTAATTTGATTTTCCATAAGATTTTCCTACACTTTAATTTCCTATTTGGAAGTAATAACCAGGATTCAAGATGAATTATTGTATTACCAAAAAGTTAAACACTGTACTTCTGTCCAATGACTGGCTGCAACAGAATCACAGCATAAATTTTACTTTTAGAGCTATCCAAGGATTATATTTTAGCTATACTTCTTAGTATAGAAAATAAAAGAAAACATGATTTTTTTCTAGCCATAAATATTACTGAAGAGTTAATTTGGTATTTCTGTACTCTTTTCCAGTAATACAAGGATAGAATCATGGAATATTACCATTTTGCTAGTTAAAATATGCATTATTTTAAGAGTGAGAACTACTATATATATTTGGAAAATGACAGTTTTATATATATACTTCCCTTTAGCATCTTTTAAATGTGTTCTGCAGAGATTTTCATATGTGACTAACTTAAAGAATTATTTTTCTCAATGAGGAGCTTTCTGTAATTTTTGTATTATCTCCAACTACCCTACCCTAAAATAGATTCAGTAGCTTTTAGATCACATAAATTACCTAAAAAATCACCAGTATTGCAATGATAACAGAGGTAGAACATCATTGACACATAAAGAATGATTACTTCAACAGATCCTTAAAAACTTAAATCTTAATTAATGACTAATGATTATGGCAAGGTTTTATTGGTAGTGACATTTTTGTTTTATCTTGTTTTAATAATTCAGTAAGATTGTCACATGTTCCAACTTTAGTTGAAGCAGAGATGGTAATACTATTTTGTCACATGTCAGAGCCACATAGCTGGGAAGGATCACAGAACATTGTGGTTCTTTATGGCTCAGAATATAATCAGTATTATTTAAAATTATGCTATGAGTACCATTTTTCTAAACTGACTTAACAAAAGATTTTTTTTTTTTTTTGACAGAGAGATCACAAGGAGGCAGAGAAACTGGCAGAGGCGGAGAGGAAGCAGGCAGAGGGGGAGGGGGAAGCAGGCCCCCTGTTGAGCAGAAAGACTGGATGCTTGGCTCTATCCCAGGACCCCTGGATCATGCCCTGAGCCAGAGGTAGAGGCTTAACCCACTGAGCCACCCAGGAATCCCTTAACAAAAGATTTTTTTTTTTTTTAAGATTTTATTTATTTATTTGACAGAGAGAAATCACAAGTAGTAGGAGAGGCAGGCAGAGAGAGAGAGGGAAGCAGGCTCCCTGCTGAGCAGAGAGCCCGATGTGGGACTCGATCCCAGGACCCTGAGATCATGACCTGAGCCAAAGGCAGCGGCTTAACCCACTGAGCCACCCAGGCGCCCCAAAAGATTTTTTTTTTAAAGATTTTATTTATTTATTTGACAGAGATCACAAGTAGGCAGAGAGGCAGGCAGAGAGAGAGGAGGAAGCAGGTTCTCTGATGAGCAGAAAGTCGGATGCGGGGCTTGATTTCAGGACTCTGGGATCATGACCTGAGCCAAAGGCAGAGGCTTTAACCCACTGAGACACCCAGGCACTCTAACAAAAGATTCTTAATAACGAATTAGTTTGTGAGCCTATATATATTCGCTCAGGTAGTTCATCTATTGTATTTAGTATTTCTATTTTTATTCAATTTATACACTTTCTTGTTTTGAATCTGTAATGCACTCTAATGATTCAAAACCTCAAAATACCCAAGAAAGGTATTTATTTATTAGTGAAAATCTTTCCCCTATTGTCTTACCTATCTTTCATCTTCCCAATCCATATCTTACCCCCCAAATAACTTGTGTTAGTGATTTCTTATATTTCTTTGTAGATCTCTTTAATATAGATACAGAGAGGGAAAAAAAAATCTTACTTTTCCATCATTTTGTTTGTCTGTCAACCTATATCATATTATCCACACTGTTCTGAACTTTTTCATTTAACAATGTACTATATTTACATTTAACATTTGTTATATAGGAACATTTAACAATGTATTCTATTTAACAGTGTATTTCATTAAACACTATACTATATCAGTAAAAAAATTGGGACGCCTGGGTGGCTCAGTTGGTTGGACGACTGCCTTCGGCTCAGGGCGTGATCCTGGAGTCCCGGGATCGAGTCCCACATCAGGCTCCCAGCTCCATGGGGAGTCTGCTTCGCTCTCTGACCTTCTCCTCGCTCATGCTCTCTCTCACTGTCCCTCTCTCTCTCAAATGAATAAATAAAAATCTTTAAAAAAAAAAAAAAAAAAAAAAATTACCCACATGCTTCTATCACTATGTGGATATAAATAGCTTATATATTTAAGTTGTTTCCAATCTTAATGTATTACAAAAAATGACCTGAATAAACTTGAAAACATGTCATCTCACATATAAATAAGTATACCACCATGACAAATTCTGAGACGTGAAATTGCTCTGTCAAAGTGTGTGTTTTAAATTTGGTCAATATTAGCAATTGACTCTTTATAAGGTTTGTACTAGTTACAGTTTTCACCATCAGTGTGAATATCATTTTCCCCAAAGCCTCATTAAGAGAACATATTGTCATCTGTAGAGATTTTCTTCTTTTTCTTCCCATTTTGAAAGTTTCTGTTGAAGGTCTGTGTGAATATCAAGGCTAGGGTGACATTTTCTTTCCTGGAGGTTATCTCCTCTAGGTATTGTTCCATATTCTTCTGATAGTGTTGTGAAAGAAATCTGAGTCCCAATTGAATTAATTTCCCCCTCTCAAGGAGATGATATTTCTTTTTTCAGAAAAATTCTGTTCCCTTTCATTATGTGGATTTTAGTTTTTTTCTAACTGTGCAGAGTCATTATTATTACATTTTTAAATTATACTCTGTCCCATTATTTTGGCTTGTATCTTTAAAGATTCCAGTTATATATATGTTATATTTTTTGTCTTCTAAATCTGTTATTTATTCTATTCTCATTTAACCCTGGTTTTATTAGAATTCCCTTGTCTAGGGTCCCTGGGTGGCTCAGTGTGTTAAAGCCTCCGCCTTTGGCTCCAGTCATGATTTCAGGTCCATCAGTCTCTCTACCCAGTAGGGAGCCTGCTTCCTTCTCACTCTCTACCTGCCTCTCTGTCTACTCGTGATCCCTGTCACATGATCCCTGTCAAATAAATAAGTAAAATCTTTAAAAAAAAAAAAAAAGAGAATTCGCTTGTCCTTGGTTTCTCTTTTTCACCCTCCATGTCTATTACTGTGATAGGTACAGGTCTTTTTGTTTGTGCTTCATTCAAGTTTGTCTTCATTTCTGTTTCTGCTGTGGTTAAGTTGGTTAAGTTTTCCTGCTTATTTCTTAAACCCTGTCCATGCTCCCATTTTATCCCTTCCATCTTTCTTATCCTCTAGTCCTTGACTTTTGTTTTATTTTGTTTCTTTCCATATTGTTGTCTTCCTTCATCAATGTATTTGTTTACTAAGTTTGTTTCCTAATTAATGGGAACAGACATGGTCAAAGTTCATATTTTCTCTATGGTAGTACTTTTTTTCTGGTCTCTTTGTCAGTTGGTAGGTGTCTCTGTTCTTTTTCTTCTTGTTTTACTACTATTGTTTTTATAATAATAGCATATCATTTCTTTTACTATATTATTCACCATTAGCTATGTTACATATATTTGGTCTAGATGTTCTTATTAATTTCCTGTATATGGAAAGTTGTCCAGGCAATCTACTAGACAGGAAAGTTTCTATTCACCAAAGAATAATTCTATCTCTGTTGCCATAGAGTCAGATTGTATTTTGTGTGATTCGTTGTACTAATCCTAAACCAAATCACTTGCAGAAGAACATCTTCTGTCTTCCTTATTTACTATAGTTCCTACATTTCTGGTTGAAATCACAATTTCATATAACATTTCATTCATAATGAAATGTTATGAATCACAAGTTTCAAAAAATATTTATAAATGTATTTTTCCTGGAATTTATTGAAATAAACTTTCTTAGTCCTGTCATTATCCACACCTCTCCCTATTCTCCCACTTATCTTTTGCCCAGTTCTAGGTAATTTGGTAGCATTTACACATAATTTGGAGTCTGTGGATTATATCTGCTTTTATTTCACACAAAATTGAGTTTCTAAGTTTATTTTTAATCATCTTAAGTGATTGTTGTTGTTTTTGTTTAACATGATTTTCATGAAGAAAGGTGGGAAACTTACCTACATGCCATGTCCATGCTTGAAATCTCACCTAAGTTTCTATTTTATTTTTTTTTCTATTCTTGTCAGATCTGTAGCTATCTCTTTCTCACATCACCTGAGTTCAAATTCAGTAGAACTTTCAAAGTCTGCTTCATAAAGGAAGTTGAAACCATAAAACTAGATACACACAGATTCTAGTTCTGTATATAAATAACAAAATACTCAGACCCAAGCTTTCACAATCACCATTGAGGAACAATAATCATGCTGTTCTCTAGATTCAACTATCCCTTCAACCTTGAATCTACCCAACCTTCTTGCATCAATAAATTTATTGCTAATTCTTTGAGTGTATTCACTCTTTCCTTTTCTACTGCAGTCTTTCACATAGAGTTTAATTCCATTTCCCCTCCAGCTATGGTCCTAATATCCAGCTTTTTCTCCTTAACTTCAAAGCCAAAATTCCCAAAGGAATTTTTTATATTTCATAATCTCATATTTCCAGGGAAACAGAAACAGATATAACAAAAATAACAATAGATATAGTGATTGCAAGAAATTGGCTCTTGTAATTGTGGGGGCTGGTGAGTTTGTAGGATAGTCAGCATGTCCACACCTCTAGAGCAGGGCTTGATGTTGAACTTTAGATTAAAGTCCAACCCATCACCATCTCTCACGTGAACTATTGCTGCAACCTCTGAACTGGTTTCCCAAAGCAAAACCACCTCAATTCTTTCTTCCTCCCTGCAGACATAAGTGCTACTTATGTTGCAGGATTTCTGTTCCTTTGGTGCCCACAGTTCTTGGTCACAGGGCTTCAAAGATTGAAGAGGTAGACCAGATGAAGAGTGACGGGCAACAAAGCAGTTTTAATTGAGCAATAGTAAAGTGAGAGTGCAAAACTCCCTAGAGGGCAGAGATCTGAGAGGGTTTCCGCTGGAGTTTCTAAGTCAGGGGTCTTTATGGGCTTGTTGGCAGGCTGTTTTAATCTGATTAACCCTCCCTGAGCCTCTCACCCAAACAGGTTTTTGTCACCTGTCACATGGGAAGAGGTGGAGGGCTCCTTGCAGGGTGGTGTAAAATCCTTTAAAGGATGATTTCCTCTTGTGGTGTTGGTGGTGGGGGAAACTTTGTCCCTGCCTGCCTGCCTTCCAACTATCCTTCATCACTTACATATACAGTTCAGCACACCACTCTTGTATATAAACACTATGTTGGTAGAATAAAGACTAACAGTCTAAAATTGGATAAATTATTTGAGTCCCACCTATCCCTCTAGCAACAACTAGTACCACTCTCCCACTTGCCCTTCATTCCCGAATCACAGGGGATTATTTCCTCACCTAATATGTCTTATACTCACTTGCCTTGGGACTTCCACACACACTGTTACCTCTGGTTGTCCATCTCTATTACTTTACCTAGAAACCGCTATTATAAAACTCATCATTTTTTTAAAGATTGATTGATTGATTTGAAAGAAAGAACACAGCAGGAGGAGGGGCAGAAGAAGAGGGAGTAGCAGATTCCCTGCTGAGCTGAGCAGGGAGCCCAGAGGGACCCTGGGCTCAATCCCAGGACCCTGAGAACATGACCTGGACCGAAGGCAGATGCTTAACCGACTGAGCCACCCAGGTGCCACCAAATAATCAGAAATCGGAGTTGTTGCTTTGTACTCTGTCTTTTGTTAACAACTTTGATTGTAATTTTATGTTGAATGCACTTTTTTGTAATGTTTATTATGTCCACTAATCTAAAAGCCCAAGGAAACAGATTGACATCTTTTTCTTACCACTACTTCCCTAATACTTTATATAAAATTTAGCAGGAATTGGTGCTTAACAAATTTTCTAGAATTGAGGAATGACAGAAGAAATGAATAAATGATTTGTGTCTTCTACCTAGAGAAAGTCTTCAACTTCTGAAAGCACTTTTAAATAATCAGATATATACATTCAGGAGGATAAGAGGATAACCAGTGTAATTTATCCTGGATCCAATCACTTTTATTAAAGAAATGTAACATTGAAGTATCTAATTAAATAATTGCATTTATACCAGTAATGAATAACCAGGAAGCTATATAGTCTATAGATGTTGAAGGCGAGGTGTAGTTTGTATTATATGAAACTAGGAGAACAGAGAATTTTAGTCTAAATAGCAACCATGTCCAAAACGTGGAGTAAGTCTTACTTTGATGTCTTACTAATCGTTAAGATCACCAAAAGTCTTCAGTAGCTGAAGGTTCACAACTATGGATGTTTTTTGGTAACCGTAAATCATAAAACATTGATTCTGTAGTCAAAAGCATATTTTCACAACTTAGTCTAGTATTTATCATCCATTTGATACTGAGTCAGTTACTTAGTCTCTTTAATTTATTATTTATTGCTTATCACTCCAGGCCAGGATTTTTCAGACATACGGAGTATCAGTAATAGGATAATAATGTACTTAGCTCAATGTTTCTGCAAGGAATAAATGTTTAGAATGTTATCTGATACATAATTAGCACTCAAAAATGCTGACAAATTCTATAGACCCCCAGGATGCTGAGAATTTGAAGTTTATATATAGTTGTATCAAGTTCTCTTAAATATGTTGTGATATAATCATATTCTGTCTCCTTATTTTTACCTACCCACACATACATTATAACTGTTGGATGTCTTCATTGTTTTGTATTTTTCTAATCTCAGTTTTTTTTGGATTTGTTTGGTTTTGTTATAACTTGCTTAAAGTCTATTTTGGAACTAGGTTTGGTATCAGTTAAGTATGAGAAATACCAAGTAAAATTTCACCTTTTAAAATTCTTGGTTAATATCCATTTATCCAACCTATCATGACAAGATTGATAATCACTTTATTTTGTATTTCCTCCAAAACCAAAACTAATCAAGCACTCTAAAAAGACTTTCTCATAAAAATTACATCCATTCCTATTCCACTTTATTGACTATTAGAAAAAGGTGTTCCATGACATTGACCTTATTAATAGGATGTCTAGTATATTAAGAACCTAAGGAGGTAAGTGTCCTTCATTACCACAATAAGAAAATAAAACTTCCTCACAGCTGTTTTAGCCATGTAATACTGCCAGTGTCTCTACCATAAATGAAAAAAGTACTCCTTCAGCATCTAAGAGTGTTAAAATGAACTGACAAATCATATCATCTTAGAAACTTTAGAGCTTATGTTTTAGGATGAAATCATCTTAATAACAGTTAATTATAAAAAATGAAATGATATCTAGATATTTTATATCAGGGCATGTAACTTTATGGGCAAAAATAATATTTTGCACCTAAATTGCTAATTCACTAGTTTTCTAAATGTATTGTTCCATTTTGTGTGATTAAGAGATAGTATTCTTTGGACTAAAAAAATTATGTATGTCCATTACATTAAGCTTATATCAACACTATTTAAGATAATACTTATTTTGTGTGGAATAAAAATAATTATTTTTATGTTTATGTAATTTCATGTAGGAAGAAAAATATAAATGCTTAAGTATATCTCAAAAATACAATGGGTATGAGTTGTAATTCTATTATGATGTAATCTTCACCTGGGGGAGATCCTTTTTAGGCTCTGAACTTTTAGAATCAGAGATTTCTTAGTGCAATAATCACAGCTAGATATACTGAATCAGTCTTACATGGATTGTTTCACAGTTAAGTTAAGCACTTCTGAAAGTTAAATTAGCTCTTTCAGGCTGTTAGAGACCATTTAGAAAATCACCATTTCTTTGCAATAATGGCAAAGTGTAAATGAAATGAGTCTATTAAGTCCACAGGTCTGTGCTTGATGTGACTGGAAAGAGTGACAGTAGCCTGTGTAAAAGGAATGCTGGGCCCTTTGAGAAATCAAAATAAAAAACATTAATGAATCAGATTAGATTGAGGGCGGTCAGTTTAGGCGGGATTAGTGCACTTTTTTAAATGAAAAAGCAAGTTACTATGCTCTACCAGATCCTACTTAAGCAAGCAAACCAAAAATAAACTCCAACCAGAGCAGAAAGAGAAACAGGAAGAAAGAACTAAGCCAAGGTATGTATTAGTTAATAACTGATTATAAAACTATTGATACATAACGAGTACTTATATTTATATTTATATGTACACAGTAAAAGAAAGTAGTAACGGAAGTGAAAGGAGAAACACTGGTCTTTCAACCTGGAGATTTTTTTTTTTTTCTGTAAGTATAATTAAAATTTTACATCAGCAAAATAGAGAATATGGAGTTTATATTTTATTTAGAAAGGTAGAAAAGTTTTAGTATGTTTGAAAACACTCAAATGTAGTTTTTGAATTAGTTGTCAACCATCAGATTACTTTTTTCCAGAATCTGCCAGCCATTGTTTAGCATTTTTCAAAACATATCAGAAAATCTAGTTCATGGTTTGTTTTTAATTTTAATTCCACAAAATAATCACTCTCTTTAGAACTCAGATCTATAGTAAACTGATGATCATCTTTTGTACATTCATTTTGTGTACAGAATGTTCTTTTCCCACATTATTTTATGGGTTAATTACATCATATCCTTCACATATTAACATAAATATCACTCCCCCCCTCTCAAAAAAAATCTCTGAGTGTTAGATTTGGTTTAGGTCTTTCTGTAATAATCTCTCATGTCAATCTTGACATTTTCTTTGGTCATTATTACAATTGTATTCATACATACATGATATATACTTACTACCTAAATGAATGAAAGAATAGAGAGGTCTAAGTAGCATTTAATATCAGATTGAAAGTAGTACATTAAACAATGGACATTTTCCTCCTAGAATTTATCAGGTAGCTATTAAGCAATGTTTTCTTGGAAGGAAGTTGTTGACATTTGATAGATGTTAAGCATTTACTGTTTATATATGCTTCCTACTTTGTGTTTATAAAAATCATTAAATCACAATACTATTTTTTCACTGTCATAACTGATAAATAATTTCGATATATATTTCCATTTTTGTTGTTTTATACTAGAAGGTATTTGCCAAATTAATCACTTTATAATTATTTATTTCATGATGAATAAATGCTGGTAATATTCTGACTACCTATTAGACATACTTCAGTTTCAAAAATGTGACAGGAAAGAAACCAACATAGAATGCATTAACGTTATTCTCAAATTTCTTTATAATTTAACTAAAATTTTAAGTTGGAGTTGAATATGCCCCTTACAATGCCTTTGCTTTTTTGAGAAGGCATTAAATTTTATTCAAACAATTATGTGCTATTAAGTAAAGAATGAATTAGCAAGAAAATTGTACCATTAGTAAAATTTAAGTTCTTAATTTCACATAATAAATGATGATAACCTTTTTACTATGGCATTGAAATTTAAGATTAGAGACATCTCATTTACAGCTAAAATGGATTTTAGTTATGTTCTTTTATTATTGCCTCTAATAATGCTTTAATTTTAGCTGTGGTTCTGAGAAAAATAATAAAGAATACTTAAGCAAATATTAAGATAGGAGTCCCAGAATAAATTTTCAAAATTTATTCTCATAAATAATTAAGGCATATAAATCATTTTTGTAAAAAATGGAAAATAAAAATATGTATATATGTCTTAAATGCATTATCTTTTGGACTCTTACACAGTTTTGTTGTTATTACCCAAAGATAGCCTCATGTAATCCACCTGATTAGCCCTTGGCTTTTTTAATCTGTGTGTTTTAGTCTGTGCATTCAACTCATGTTGTCTGTCTCTGTGTATACAAAGCTCAAAGACAGCACTATAGGTGGCTTTATATTGAAGATGGGTAATAGTTAAAGGAGTTAGAATAAGCACTGATGGTTAATAAGAGCAAATTCTCTTGTGTCAAAATCAAATATATATCATCAGTCCTTTTCAGCCTGCAGTTTATCGATGAGTTGGAAGAAGTCATTGAGAACAGTTGAATCTCATTTTTGAGTAACAGGACTTTGGAATGCATGCTCCCT
This sequence comes from Neogale vison, assembly GCF_020171115.1. Lineage (NCBI taxonomy): Eukaryota > Metazoa > Chordata > Mammalia > Carnivora > Mustelidae > Neogale > Neogale vison. The sequence continues at coordinate 33,271,925 of NC_058096.1, read as the reverse complement.
GTAACCAGTACCACAATGCCTTGTAGCCTATCCATTACAGTCCCCATCAGATTGTCCATCATCCAAAAATGCCTATCCTGTACTTCCCGTATCTCTCTTACTCAAATCTCATTTTCCATTGTTGTTTTTTTCTTTCTCTCCTTCCGTCCTTCTTTCCCAAGTAGTTCTCCTGTGTCCCTAGAAATTCAGCGTCTGTCAGTAACAAATCACTTTATGTCTTCAAACTTTTTTTTTTCCAAATACTCTTCTTTTCTTTGTGTCCCAAATGACTTTTGGCCATCTCTTGAAGACGGTTTCTTCTACAGCTTTTTCAGTTGATGGGTGTCCAACCCACACCTAACTCACACAGCTCAGTACTCAAGGTGACAGAGAAGTGTTCATTGTTTCTCATTAATACTTCACTGCTGACTGTATCACTTGTTTTCTCAAAAATCCAGAGTCTCTATCATCTATGTATGTATCATCTATCTATCTATCATCTTTTTTACTCTTCTGGAAAAAAATCTCAGTCCTGGCTGTAATTAAATATTTGTGTACATTTTGACTGCAATGGAGAAGGTAAATGTTGCTGAAGAAAATTATATAAATGTGTTGAATGAACTTCCTTAAATATGAAAACCACAAGCTCAAAAGCACCTCGAACTCCCATTCTCTTTATATTGCTTTAGTAATATCATCTTTTTTTTTTCTAAAATGATCTAAAACCCCCTCTCCTTTCTCCAACATTCCCCACAGACATCATTCTTAGACGATGACTTATCATCATCACCTCTATCATTATTATTTAAACTCTAATTTCTGTAAGGAATCATGTACTGTTTGCAGAGGGATTGTGTTAGAACTGGCGTTGTATACATGGACAATATGGTATCTACCATCATAGAGATGTAAGTAAGTAAAGAAGGTGTTACAATGTAATATGAAATTTTTATTTTATAAACAGATTTTTTTATAATAAGCTAATATTTACCTTTACCACTTTGTGAATTATTTGGTCCAATTAGACATATAGCAGACCCACAGGGAAATATTAGTGTGAGTAAGTTTGTAGGCAGATGACTGAGAACCTTGGCTGTTCTTTAGAACACAGCACATGTGATGCATAGCATAAGGAGGTCTGGACAATGTGAGCCCAGTGAGAATGTCTCACTCAGGACCCAAATGTGATGGAATAAGGTGGGGAAGAGACTGCATGACAGAGAACTGAAGAAAATGGAGAAAGTAGTGAAAGGTAAATAAATAAATAAATAAATAAAAATGCCCTCCACATGATTTCCTTACAGTGTGTGTTTTCTTTTACTTATCTTTTTTTTTTCTTTTTTTAAGGATTATATCTTCAATAAAGAAAGGGCAAGATGAAAGAAAGAAGCAAGGAAAGAAAAACAAGAAATGAAGGAAAGGTAAGCAAATAAGAAGGGAGATAAGGGTAATCCTCAGGAGGGGTAGTTCAGAGGCTCAGTCAGTGAAGCACCAACTCTTGATCTCAGCTCAGGTTGTGATTTCAGAGTGAGTTTGAGCCCTACGTTGGGTTCCACACTGGGCATGGAGCCCACTTTAATAATGATGATGATAATAATAATTATCATTATTATTTTCATGAAAATCACTAAAGTCAATTTAAAAATTGATAATGTTTTCTTTACTTGTTTCTTAGCAGTATCTTAAGACTATAAGCATAAGTATTTAAAGTTTCAATTTTAATGTTGTAGATTACTTAAATAAAATGAAAATATCTATCAAATATCAGGATATGTAATCACACTGAGATAAAATTAAGAAAAAACTGCAGACCATTATAGGTAGTTAGTAAAACACATGGCTAATATTGCTATATCACTATTCAAATTTTTCCTGATTTTATGCTCCCTAGACTCTACGCTATAAAGCCACTTATCAATATATTGTTTGCTATGAATTACAATAATGCAAGGTAAGTATTTAGCAGTAAGATCAACCAGGGAACAATGTTGACAATTACTCACGTTGTTTGCTTACAGAAGGGACTTGGAGGCTTCTTACACCAACAGCTCTTTCTGAATTTCTAACCAGTTTTCTGATTGTGATGTACCATGCTAATAAGTGACAAATTTCCAATCAATTTACAATTAGAACTAAAGGGAAAGATTATGCGTTTCTGTCTAGTTTATCCATTAACAAAAGAGTGGAAAGGAGTTAGAATAAGAGATTCCCTCCTCCCTCACTTTTCACCTATTGGGGTATTAAACCAAGAAATTAGTGATCAAAACCAGTGTTACAAAATGAGTGGCTTTTTAAAAATGAAATCTCCCTTCTATTCCGCGGAACACTGAATAAGAAAAGAGGTGAACAAAAGACATTTTTGCGAAGTCCAGAGATATAACAAGGCAAGTATATTACAAACACAATATGAGGTTGGGGGATTGAATATTAAAGTAGTTTGGGGGATAGCAGCAGTTTTTAATACTGGATGGACATTAGAATCACCTGGGGGAGCTTTTAGAAATACTGAAGCGTGGGCCTTGCCCCAGAACAATTAAATCAAACTGTTCATGGACATGTGGATATTAAGCATCAGTATTTTTAAGCCCTCCCTCCATAACTGTAAAGTTTGCTCCATGCTGAGAATCAGTGAAATAGAACATAGCAAAAAGGTGGTTTGCCCTACACATGAAGCAAATAATAATGTCTATCTATTCCATTTGCTTTGATTTTTGAGCATTCTTTGTTTAGAGATTAATTAAATTTGGTTCTGATCCAGTCCAAACTTATATTTAAATATTCTTCACATATAAATTAAAGGAGTGTTTTACTATTTCTAGAAAGAGCCTAGCAGTTTAGTTTACAATATCTAGGAATTATACCTTGGGAATGAACTCTGGAGCCTTACCTTCTTAAAAGAAGAGCTTAAAGACAGGGACATCAAGAACAAAGCATTATGTCTGTAATTAGCATTTATTTTGTAACATTTATTAGGGGTCAAATCTGTAACTGAAAAATGAAGACAGAAAGCCATCTCATTCACGTAGCATATGTGCATCCTCAAAACTGAAAAAGAGCCAAATTGAGCATCTAGATTAACATATGTGCCTCTAGTATTGCTAACAGCACTGTAAGAATAGATACATCTCAGACCAATCATAGATGAGACTTGAGTTCTCAACTATTAGAAGCATGGTTCCATTTCTATTCTAATACCTTGCAAGGCTTACAAAACAAAGGGATTCTAAACAATGCCAGCCTCTGCGTTTTCATGATTAGCATTGTTCTCCTTTGGGAGCAGAAAATATAATTCAGTCACACTTCAGGGCCCAGATGCTTTGCTGATACCAGGCATCCCAGACCACCTGTTTTCACAGGCTCATATGCACTTTAGTCTGTCATTCACGGATGCCCCATGCACATATTTGGCACTTTGCTTGCCCACTGCTTTGGCAGTTTTCCAAAGACGAGTAAGTACATCGCACTTTACAATTTCTACATGCAATGCTTTCCAAATTCAGTTAAGTTACTCACCATCTCTGTAAGCATTAAAAAGGCATTATAACCACTGTAAATTGCATAGGCCAAAATAATTCTACCTAAAACCCATTAATCCAAGGATTTTAAAAGGGATTATGTATGATTTTAATAAATACCTCATATTAATTGCATATGCACAAAACATTAAAAAAATAAGATGACTTATCATTTGGGTGTTCATTAATTCTGGGAGCCACAATGTACGAAACATAGCAGGAATGAATTCTCTGTAAGTTTTTAATTCTGTTCTTTTGTTAGATCCCCAATACCAATTAAGAACATGTTAAAAATAAAATGAACAAATAGCAACCTTAAAGAATTAACCTGGTTTGTTTCTGTTTTTGTTTTTGTTTTTGTTTTCATTTCAAAGGCTGTGACTATGTCCAGGGATTCTTGATGAAAGCTGGCAGTTCTTTTCAGGATGTACAAATTTGAGCATGTGCTACATTTATAGAGAGAAAAATAAGGCCCATATGCAGAATCCACTTTAAAGTAAAATGCCTATTGTGACTAATTTATTTTTCAAAAAAATGTTTAATTTTGTAATATAATGGATTCTTAAGTATTAGCCAAAATGAACAAATAAAACAAGAATCATTACTTATAGTAAGTAATTGGATCTTAGAGCCATTTAGGAAAACTACAAAGCACTCAACACTGTAGTTTCCAGGTGGCTTAGGCAGCAAGCTATTAGGGCAATATCCACATGCTGAACATTCAGAATTACAGCATACAAAACACTGGCTAGGCAACTAAAATGAACTCCAGGAAACAAACTGAGAGTTTTAGAAGGGAGGGGGGTGGGGGATGGCTTAGCCCGGTGATGGGTTTTAAGGAAGGCAAGGACTGCATGGAACATTAGGTGTTATATGCAAACAATGAATCATGGAACACTACATCAAAAACTAATGATGTACTGTATGGTGTCTAACATAACATAATAAAAAAAATAAGTAAATTGGATGTCATGAACATTGTACACTTTTGCAGTTAAAAGGAAAATGTTATGTAAATACAACATAAAAAATGGATACTGAGTCATATATTTTCAAAAATACATTTAACAAATGATCTGCAAATCAGATATCTGCTAAAGTACTTGCATTTCAATGACATAAAGACACATTAAAAACTCAAAAAAATGATAAAGTGTATGAAGTCCAATAAGAGTAAGAAAAGTAAAGAGCTCATGTTCTGGTGATGAAATGCATGTAGACCCCCCCACACCTCACCCATTCCCACAGACGGCATTTGTGATGAGAACATGAAAAGAGTGTATTTTTAAAAAACAACAACAAAAAAAACACTTTTCTAATTGCAGGGGAGGTGTTGCACAACTCAGATTCTAACTAGCTCTTTTATTTTGAAAAATACTTTTTTAGGCCTCTTTAATGAGTAGTATGTCCTCCCCCTTTGCCCATCTGTCTACTGGGAATAGGATGGGAGTATTTTCCACACACTTCCAAATTGCACTGCTTGAATAATAAATTAACAAGACATTTTATTTTCTCCATGACCAAGAGAAGACACAAACTTTATGGGTGACCTGGAATAGGGGGAGAAGCAGAGTTGGGATAGAGAATTGGGAGAGACAGTTGGATGTTCAGCTGTTTGACAGCATCCCGGGCTAAAGGAGGTACACAGCAAGGGAGAAATATCTCATGCCAGAGACAACCATAGAATGGTTAAGAACAACAATGTCTCATATTTATTTTTCAATTATCACCTGTGCTTTTCTGGAATATGTCTCTATTTCTCTCAACTTCAGAGACACAATGGTCATGGTTCCATGGTTTGTGCAATTCAAGAGAAAGCACTTGGTGTATGATGAAGTCCTAAAGAGACAAAACAGCAACAGATGCTCTGAGGACAAAAGGTAGGATCAGACAATGGAGAAGAAAGCTGTTCTGCATGCAGACTCAGAGAAGATCTGAGGTACTCCCTAAAAACACCAATAGGAGTTTATATGTGGAGGAAGGCTGGTAGGAGGCAGGTACCAAAGAGAGCTACATGGAGAGAAGTTATCTAAAAATTCTAGAGAAGGCACTGGACCTCTTAACAATATGTAGGATGAGGACTTCAATTATTTTAATTTGAAGGATTGTTGACATCTTGGATACTAAAATATATGTTCTCTGATAAGGGCTATCACAGAGTACAGAGTGTACTGAGAGATCAGAAAACATGTAGATGTTTTACTCCGATGTCTATAAATGGAAGAGGATGTAACCAGATCAGCAGCTCTACCCTACCTCCTCCATTTGTAAGACATGTGGTATCAAAGAAGAGAATGATGCTTTCTGGGACATGTTTTTCACCTATTAAATAAGATTAAGAATACCAACTTCATTGGATAGGTGTGTACAACAAATACATTTAAAACACCTGGCATATTATACACATGGAATAAGTCTTAGTCCCTTTTTCCTAACTGTCCTATACATCCTGCTTTCCAATAAGGACTCTAGGAGACAGAAGCATTGATTCCAATTAGAAGTCAAAAAGTTCTGTGGAAAAATTGGTTTTGAATTAGGCCTTGAAGTTTAAGTATGTAAAAGTACTTTTAAGTATGGATTTAATCGAAAGTGAGCATAATATAATTACAAGGGAATTAAAGTATATGTAGGAATGTCCTTAAATGCAAGAAGTGTTCATAGAAGAGGCTTTAAGGTAGTATAGTTAAAATTGAGAATCAGTTGTATGGTGGGCAGGGTTTGGGCCCTGTGTTCTTTTCCCACTGGTGCCGTGGCTATGCGAATGACGCTTTACAAGGGAGAAGAAGGCAGAAGAGTTCTTCAAAGAAGGGCAGTGGGAGAAGCACATGACCCACTATTACTGACTTTAAAATGGAGGAAGCGAACCGTGTGCCAAAAAATGCATGGAACGTCTAGATGCTGGAAACATCTCTCAGCTCACAGCCAGCAAGAAAATGGGGCTCTCAATCCTACAACCATATGGAACTGAATTTTGCCTCAGAAAATCAAGAAATGAATGCAGCTCGCTGACACCTTGACTTTAGCCTGCTTAGAATAATAGAGGACTTCTGACATACAGAACTGTAACATACTGTTTGAGGCAATAAATTTGTAGTGGTTTCCGAAGCAGCAGTAGAAAACCAATAAAAGGTATGAGGGGGGAATAACAGAATGGAATGGTAGAGAGATATTGAATGCAAGTTGTCTTCTGGTGCTAGTGGATGTGAGAGAATCGTTACGGTGCATGGTAGTGCCCCTGTGTCTTTTTCCTCCTCACAAATATTTATTTAGAAATACTCAAGAAGTATTTTTCTTTCTGGTTCACAATTTCTGGTTAAGAAGTTTGTTTGGGATCCCAATGTTACATTCGTTAAATGGTGTAAGAGTAAAGACAACAAAATATCGCACGTTTGGAATGACACAGTACAAAGATCAAAAGGCATTCACCATAAAGAAGTTTCTCAAAATCTAGTAGCAAGTATGAGGAAAAGATTCTTACAAAATGACACACTTGCCTTTACTTTTCCTACAGCATATAAACCGGCTTTTCGGTCATGGTAATGAAGAGGAGAATTGTTTGGTCCCGTATTAAAACTCCCACAGAACTTCTACTACCAACTGATGTAAGAACATTAGGGTCTGAAACCAACAGCCAGGAAAGAATTCTTGAGACTTCTTTTGTGCAAAAAGGTGGTTTTATTAAAGTTTTATAAGCTTTACAGGACCCATGGGCAGAAAGAGTTGCACTATGGCCACGAGTAGTGGCTCATTATCTTTCACAAAGGGAGGGGGTTAGGAATAGTGTACGTCTCTAAGGGATTTGGAAACAAGGTTTCCAGGACATTGAGGGGGCTAGCTATTGTTGGGAAAAGGTCATTTATTAAGACCTAATAAAACGTTAGTCATGAGATCCTTGAGATGTAAATTGGGGGGCCATATGCTTGGGGGGTAATTGCCAACAGGTATTTTGAGAGGTAGTGATAAAGGAAGTTTCCAAAGGAATTTTTACATGTTAAAGTAGACTTACAGGATCCTGGAGCTGGGGGGTTGGGGGGCGGTGTCAAGCCAAGATTGCCTTTGCCCTTAACAAGGCATTAACATGGAAACAGCGGAGCTCCTGGAGGAATGTCATTGTGCCCATTTCAAGGACTTGTCAATGGGCAGGAAGGGAACTTAACAATTTTTCTTCTGCTTTTGTTTCCCCCATCACCAACAATGCGTTCTTTCACAAGTCACGTTGCCCTGGTATTGTGGATGATACAGGGTAGTTGCATCAGAGCAGAATGACAAATTTAAATTTCAAAACAAAAAAGTTTATAATTATTACCGATGGCCGGTGAGATCTTTGAAAACGATTTCTCTGTCTTTCATAAGTATTTGGTGGTTTTCTAGAAATCCAACACTTCCAGCCAGCACTCTCCTGTTTCTTATGTTAATAGGCTTATAAGCATTCTAAGGTAATTTGAGGATGGGTTACAAGATCTAATCTTGAAAATCATGAACGTAGGCTAATCAATGAAAACCACGGTAATTTCTACGCCCTATAGGGACTGCAATTCATGTTTTCCTCTTTAGTGTAAATCAGTTTGTGATGCAAAACCATTGGATAAGCTTCGTTCGGGATCGGTGAGTCAAAGATGGACAAAGGGCGCCTGGGCGGCTCAGTAGGTTAAGTGTTGGACTTGATTTTGGCACAGGTCATGATTTTCAGGTCATGAGATCAAGTCTTGTGTGGGGCTCTGTGTTCAGTGGGGAGTCTGCTTGAAATTCTCTCCCTTTCTTTGTCCCTCTGCCCCTCCCTGTGCTCATATGTGGCCTCTCTCTGTCTCTCAAATAAATAAGTAAATCCTCAAAGATGCACCAAGTATCATTCGTGTAGGTTTGCTTCAATCTATATCTTTAGAGATTAATTAGAACTTTTCTCATTTCTCTTTATTTTTCTACATAATATTGAGTAACAGAAGGCAGCTAAATTGCCCCCTATCTACCAGAATTTAAGCTAGATTCTTCCATTCTTGAAGAGATAATAATGGGTTAAACTTTAGCAGAAATCCAGGCAGATGTCTGTGGAATTCTTTTCATAACATTTCATGCTTAAGCTGCTTTCTTAGGTGTCAGAGATGGGTTTCCACTCTGTGTTCTCTAACATCTTTCTGTTTTGCTCTAATCTCTCTCTAAATGTATTCTTTTAAACATCTCCTAAAAGGGACTGCTTGTAAATGTGCTTTTCTATTGCTTTCCTTTTCTTCTACTCCAGTTTAAGCTCCCACCTTCCCATCCTGTTACCATTTAGTTAGTTCATCATTTCTGTATTGCAAAATTGTCTCTTTCTGCTTTGTTTCAAATTGCATGACTCTGGATTCCATTCTGTTGCTAAAATGATCTCCCTAAAATCCAAGTCGGTGATGTGATTCTTGAACAAAGCCCGCTACCTACCGAGTTAAATTTCAACTCTGCACAGCATGCAAGGACACTTGTACACTTGCTCTTTTTGCTCTTTGTTCTTATCCCTCGTACACATCCCGAAAAACGTGCCTCTGGAGGTGTAGTCGTATCAACTACTTACACGTCTGCAAAGGGAATAGGGCTTTCCCAGTCTTCCCTGCATTTGAAGAAATCTGTTTTGGAGTTTTTGTTTGTTTGTTTCTGGCCACAAAATTAACCTTTCTTTTCTCTTAAGTAAATCATATTCTTTTTCTAAAACAAACAAAACAAAACAAAATTTGCTGATACTTGACTACTTCTGAAAGCCATCCGTGGATTCCTCTCTGTGTACTCAACATCCCTTGTTTTTGTTGATTTTGGTACATACCAGATTTCATTATAATGGAAAAGTGTTCCATATTCCAGTTTTCTGAGGCCAGAGACTATTTTTTTCATATTATTTCAAATTATTATTTCATTCTTGGTCAAAGAGTGAGATGAGACATGACCTTTTGTGGAACGTGTCTAAAATCCTTATGAAATGTATACATTTTCCCCCAGATTAAGAGCCATTTCATACTGGTCCTGATAAACTACCATGTTACCTTCCATAAGAAAAGAACAAAAGAGGAAAAAGAGGTTATAAATCCCATAATAATTTTCTTTAATTTGAATCGGGGAAATTTAGATCTGCTTTTTGCTGTTGTTGACCTAAAATTTTTAGTCTCCATTTTTGCTAGATGTTTCTGGGGTAAAGACAAATAAAGGATGCATTTTTTTTTTTTAATTTTATTTTGGTGGGAGAGTGAAGGTGTTAGAAAATTCATTCTACTATCCTGTTCCAAGATTAAGAGTCCAAAAACCCTTTGGAAATATTTTTATCTATAAAATGGCATAGTGATACTTCACTTAGAAACTGTTGTTAGGCTAAATACTTATTAAAGTAAGCTAAATGTAAGCTAAAGTTAAGCTAAAAGCTTATTAAAAAAAAAAGCTTAGTGTCTGGCTCAAATAGCATTCTCTATCTTGGCTATATATGTATCATTTTCTTATTAATTTAAAAAATATTTCTGTTTTAGTTTCATTGTATTTATTATTTCCAGTGTAAAAACCTCAAATATCATTTTTAAATAAATAAAACATAAATGAATGAATTCATAAATTGTTAATAAATAATTTTACATGATTATAATAAGACATTTTAGGAATTCTAAATGTCTAATTAAAGGCTATTTATAGCAAACATTAAAAATATTTTCTATTTTCTATAATATTAAATAAAAGAATAATAAAAATAAGAGAAAATTTTAATTTCTGCTGTTACCACCTCCTCTCTGCATTTTATCATATTGGTCTCCTGTTTCACCCATTTGTCTGTCTATCATTTTGTCATCAAACTGATCTCTCTAAAGTATGCTTATGATATTGACAACTCTCTTTTTCAAACTATCCATGATTCTCTGTTACCTATGGAAAGATACCCCAGCTTCTCTGTATGGCGTTAACACACCTTAATCAGCTGGTCTCTGCCTGCCAGCTAGACACACCTGTGCTAGTTCCCTCTCTGCACCAGTCTTTTAAACTACTTGCAGTCTCAAAACATTGTAGGGTATTTAGCCTTAACCTCTATACACAGGATCTCATTTCCCTGAAGAGCCCTCTTTATCACCACTGACCCACATTAGCATCCAGGTACTGCCTGTCAATCTTCTACTTTTTAAAGTCACACCTCAAGTTTTATCATTCAGTGGCTTTTCCCTAATCTCCAAAAAGAATTAGATGTTCATTCCTCTTTGCACGATGTCATCTACCTCACGCTTTGTCTCATTGTCTGTTCTTAGCATTTTTGTCTTCGTTTTTTTTTTTTTTAACTCTACTTCTGATGCAGTACAATAAGCTGTTTCCAGAGTAGACACACTTTTTCCAGATTCATCTTCATATAAATGCAATAACAAAGTTTAACACATCATTTTATTGCATACCATTTTCTAGCAAAAAAGAGTATGAGAATAAATAATTAAGTAGCATAAAAGATCAGAACAGTCACATAAGAAAAGAAAAATGAAGGGGTGCCTGGGTGGCTCAGTCATTAAGTGTTTGCCTTCGGCTCAGGTCATGATCCCAGGGTCCTGGGATCGAGCCCTGCATCAGGCTCCCTGCTTGGCAGGAAGCCTGCTTCTCCCTCTCCCACTCCCCCTGCTTGTGTTCCTTCTCTCGTGTGTCTTTCTATCAAATAAATAAATAAAAATCTTAAAAAAAGAAAAGAAAAATGAAGCACAATTCTGAATTGGTTACAACTGCATTTCTTGTTAAAATATGTTGAGTTAAAATTTTCCAATTTTTGCATATCCTAAACAGTGAGTTCCTCTAAAACAGTTCTTTCTAAAAGTATATGCATTTTAACAGAATATTTTCATTTAATTGTATAAGATAATGTAATGGTATCTAACATTTAAATATATGCATATTTATCATGTATGTGTATTATACTATATTTCACATGTGTTTGTGTATGTAAACCTAGAGATTAAGAAATAAATATTATTTTAGGAAAATTCTGTAACATCCAGTTACAAAAAAATATTTTTAAACAAAAAAATTAGTTCAAGAAACAGAAAATTTTTTGAATGTACAAATTGGGAAAACTTTATGAATAATAAAAGCATAGAGGATTAAAGAGCTATGGATAAAACTAATTAAAATATTATTTAGAAAAAATATGAACCAAGCTTTGGCAAAAAGATATCTTTATATCTCAGTAACAAAAAAAAAAAAAAAAAAGTTACATTTCCCAAAACACACACAGAGACACATGTTTTTAAGTAAATGTTATACAATATTATTACATCTGAATTGTGTCCTCTCCCAAAATATTTCATACATTGAGCCCTCAGTACTTCAGAATGTGGTTGTATTTGGAAATAAGGCTTTTGAAGAGATGATTAAGTTCAAATTAGGCCATTAGGGTGAGTCCTAATCCAATCTGACTTGTGTCCTTGTAAGAATTGGAAATTTGGACCCGCAAAAGTACACTAGGGATGCAAGACCAGTGATGCACAGAGGAGAGATCGTGTAAGAACCAAGAGAGAAGGCAAACATCTACAAGCCTTGGACTTCTAGCCTCCAAAACTGTGAAAAATAAATTTCTGTTATATAATCCATCCAGTCTATGATATTTTGTGATGGCAGCTCTAGCAAACTAACATGCATATTGAATAAGGAAAAGGGCACATGGAGTTAGTATAAAATTACTCCTTGCCAGGTGCTAACTTTTTGTTATTCCAGGAGTTTATAGAGAAATGCAAAACTGTGAAACTAAACTGATTTTTTTCACTGTTTGACAAAAGTCTTACAGATCAGGTTATTAAATAACAAAAGGAGGAAAAATTACTTGATATTTAGTCTCTAAAGCTTCATATAGACATATATGTTATTAAAGGAAGATAGAGTTAAAGTTGTAAAAGTAAAAGTGAGATTTTAAGAAAAAAATCTAAAAATATGTACCATTTATAAAATTAAGTATTAATTAGCTTAACTCATTGAAAATATTCTAATATATAGAATAGAAAGTTTTACCTGGTTTTATATTTTTTTGGATAATTCTTCCATTTAAATATTGCAAGTCTTCAAGACCTCTATAATAGTATTTTGTAAAATACTTCCCACATAAGTAAACAACAAATATTTCCTGGGGAAAAAAAGTAAATGTTTTCCTATTCAACAAATGCCCTCATGAACCCCAAGATTTTATTTAATACAAACCAAAACATAAAGGAAATATTTGAAATATAATCCTCAATGGGAAAAAATGGTGAGCTCTTCCTCCATAGTCAGGAAGAAGACAGGGATGCCCACTTTAATCATTTTTATTTAATATAGTACTGGAAGTCCTAGCCTCAGTAATCAGACAGCAGGAAGAAATAAAAAGCATCCAGATCAGCAAGGAAGAAGTCAATTTTTCAGATTCACACATGCCATGATACTTTATGTAGAAAATCTGAAGTACTATCAAAAAACTGTTAGAACTGATACATGAATTCAGTAAAGTCACAAGATAAAAAATCAACACATAGAAATCAGCATTTCTATACACCAACGATGATTCAGCAGAAAGAGAAAATAAGGAATTAATCCCATTTCCAATGCACCAAAACCCATAAGATACCTAGGAATAAACCACCAAAGCAGTAAAAGATCTGTATACTGAAAATTATAGAACACTGAGAAAGAATATGAAGTTGACACAAAGAAATGGAAAAATATCTCGTGCTCATGGATTGGAATAAAAAATATTGTTAAAATGTTTATATTACCCAAAGCAATTTACACATTTAATGCAATCCTTATCAAACTACTACCAGTATTTTTTATAGAGCTAGATCAAGCAATCCTAATATTTGTATGGAACCACAGAAGACCCCGAATAGCCAAAGCAATCTTGAAAAAGTAGAAAAATGAAGGCATCACAATTCTGGACTTCAAGTTATGTTTCAAAGCTGTTATAATCAAGACAGTATTGTACTGGCAAACAAACAAACAGGCAGACAGATCAATGGAACAGAAGAGTAAACTCAGAAATGGACCCAAAATTCTATGGTCAACTGATCTTCAACAAAGTAGGACAGAATATCCAAAGGAAAAAAGTCTGTTCAACAAATGATGTTGAGAAAACTGGACAGCACCATGCAGAAGAATGAACTGGACCACTTTCTTACACCATTCACAAAAATATATTTAAAATAGATGAAAGACCTAACTGTGTCAAAAATCCTAGAGAAGAACATAGGCAGTAATCTCTTGGACATCAGCCACAGCAACTTTTTACTAGATATCTTTCTGGAAGCAAGGGAAACAAAAACAAAGATGAACTATTGGGATTCATCAAGACAAAAAGCTTCTACACAGTGAAGGAAACAATCCACAAAACTAAAAGGCAACTTTCAGAATGAGAGAAGAGATTTATAAATGACATGTCGATAAAGGGTTAGAATCCAAAATCTATATAGAACTCAACAAACTCAACACCCCAAAAAACAAATAATCCAGTTAAGAAATGGGCAGAAGACATAGATATTTTCCAAGAAGACATACAGATGACTAACAGATACATCAAAAGATGCTCATACTCACCCATCGTCAGGGAAATAGAAATCAGAACTGCAGTGAGAGATCACCTCACACCTGTCAGAATAGCTAAAATTAACAACACAGGAAACAACAGGTGTTGGTTAGGCTGCAGAGAAAGGGAAACTCTCTTACACTGTTAGTGGGAATGTACGCTGATGTAGCCACTCTAGAGAACAGTATGTAGTTTCTTCAAAATTTAAAAATAAAACTACTTAGGGTGCCTGGGTGGCACAGTGGGTTAAGGCCTCTGTCTTTGGCTCAGGTCATGATCCCAGTGTCCAGGGATCGAGCCCTGCATCGGGCTCTCTGCTCAGCAGGGAGCCTGATTCCCTCTCTCTCTCTCTCTGCCTGCCTCTCTGCCTACTTGTGATCTCTGTCAAATAAATAAATAAAATCTTTAAAAAATAAATAAAATAAAAATAAAACTACTCTGTGATCTAACAATTACACTACTAGGTATTTACCCAAAGGATACAAAAATAATGATTTGAAGGGATACATGCCCCCTGATGTTATAGCAGCATTATCAACAATAGCCAAATTATGTAAGGAGCCCAAATATCCACCAACTGATGAATGGATAAAGAAGAGGTGGTAAATATATACAATGGAATATTACTCAGCCATAAAAAAGAATGAAGACTTGTCATTTGCAACAATGTGGGTGGAGACAGGGTGTATTATGTTAAGTTCAGAGATAAATACTATGATTTCACTCATACATGAAATTTAAGAAATAAAAAAGATGAACATGGGGAAAAAAAGATAAGCAAAGCATAACACAGACTCTTAGGCTATAGAGAAAAAACTGAGGGTTGATGGAGGCTGGGTGGGTGAAGGATGGGCTAAATGGGTGGTGAGTATTAAGGAGAGAAATGACTGTGATGAGCACTGGGTGTTGTATGTAAGAGATGAAGCACAAAATTCTACTACTGAAACTAATATTACACTGTAAGTTAACTAACTGGAATTTAAATGAAATTTTAAAAAAGAGAGGCATGGGAGTGGCTCAGTTGTTTGAACATCCACCTTCAGCTCAGGTCATGATCCCAGGGTCCTGGGATGGAGCCCCATGTCAGGCTTCCTGAGCAGAGAGTCTGCTTCTCCTTCTGCCTTTTTCCCACTGCTTATAAGTATGCAGGCTCTTTCTCTCTTTCTCTCCCCCTCTCTCAAATAAATAAAATATTTTTAAAAAATTTTTAAATAAAAAAAGGAAATATTTGGTATATAAAAGATTAAAATTTGGAATCTTTTTCCTTAACAAATATTTTCTTATTTTAAATCTAATTATATAAAGTTATGGTTAAATTAATTTTTCATTTTATTTACTTTCTAGAATTTCTTTATGTTGTTCAATTTTCAAAACTTAATTACAGGGGTGCCTGGGTGGCTCAGTGAGTTAAAGCCTCTGCCTTCAGTTCAGGTCATGATCTCAGGGTCCTGGGATCGAGTCCCACATTGGGATCTCTGCTCCTCAGGGAGCCTGCTTTCTCCTCTCTCTCTCTCTGCCTGTCTCTCTGCCTATTTGTGATTTCTCTCTCTGTCAATTAAATAAATGAATAATCTTTTAAAAAAACTTAATTACACATTTTATTTATGATTTATTTATTTATTTAATGGAGTATTCCATTTCCATCTATTACATGGTGCTTAAGGCAAGCTTCAATTTCTTTAATGTTAGACAGTATTGTCTTTGGTCCATATCTATAGTTGTGGTAGATGATAAGAAACAAGGGCTCAGCAAAAACAAAAATTATAGGAAATGTGACATTTCCCTTCAATATTTATTTGAATGTCATCTATTTCTTATTACCTTGAGATATAGAATACCCCAGATCTTGTCTAAAAATATTCACTTTGGATGTTGCTTTTCAAAGAGTTAACTGAAAAAAAATATCATTGTCTAGAATAGAATCTGAAATACCTATTACCAGATTATTTTATTTTATTTTTAAACATTTACTTATTTATTTTAGAGAGAGAGCAAGAGCATGAGCTCTTTTCTAAGGGAAAAGGGAGGCAGATAGGGAGAGAAGCAAACTCCCTGCTCAATAGGGAGCCCTATACTGGGCTCAATCTCATGACCCTGAGGTCATGACCTAAACCAAGATCAACAGTTGGATGCTTAACTGACTAAGCCACCCAGGCACCCCATTAGATAATTTTAATATTAGTTAGTGGTGTAATATGGCTTCATTTCAACTAGTTTTATTAAGATTTGAATAAAAGTATTATTGTTCATTTAAAGCAGTTTGAAATCTATTTCTTTTGCATATGAACTTATTAATAAGGGAAAGTTCCCATGCACTATGTCAAATATATATATGCATATGCATGAGTTAAAACATTATAAATCCAACAAATACAATTTTTAGATACACACCAAAAAAGCATCAAAATTGGCTGGAATACATTTTGGAAAATAACTGATAAAATGAAAATTTAAATGTACATAAAATCTCAGTACTTAAAAACCCAATTATAATGGAAGAATTGCTGGAATAAAAAAAAAAATGTTGATTTTTTTTTTTACCAAATAATATAAGTATGTGAGAAAATTTGATGGTTAGTTAGGGAAGAATTTTGATAAGACATGTCACTATATGACTTCTCTGTTGTCAAAAGTCATAATTTCCAAATATAAGGAACAATTAAAAGTAGGTTTATTTCAATAATGTAGCATCGAATTACATTAGCAAATTCCATTTGTAAATGTGTTTCATAAGTCAAATATTAAACATGAAAGATTTTTTGAAAAATATTATATTGCTAGACATATCATTTTTTTTAAATACAAATTTGAGGCTAGATTTTTTTTTTTTAAGGTTTTACTTATTTGACAGACAGAGATCACAAGTAGGCAGAGAGAGAGAAAGGGAATCAGGCTCCCTGCTGAGGGAGAGCCCGATGCGGGGGCCAGATCCCAGGACCCTGGAATCATGACCTGGGCCGAAGGCAGAGGCTTTAACCCACTGAGCCACCCAGGCACCCCTGAGGCTAGATTTTAAAGAATGATTGGAAAAAGACTGAATTCTTCTCTCAATAAAGGATGAAACTGGACTGCTTGCATTATATAACTTTTTCACAATATCCACAACTTTTTCACAATATCCACAGGTAACTATCCACAAGTTACCTGGTTCGGGGTCTCTGGGTGGCTCAGTCATGCATGGAGTCTACATGTCCCTCTCCCTCACTATCTACTCCTTCTCCCACTTGTACTCATGCTCACAGGAGCAAGCACTCTCTCTCTTTCTCTCTCAAATAAATAAATAAATTTTTTTTTAAAAAGGTAACTTAATTGACTTTTAGTACCTATGGGAGAAAAATAAACTCCCTTTGTCTTTTATGTTACATTCAGATTGTATAATGTCCTGCTAATTAGATTTTTTTTTCCAATTTATTTATTTTCAGAAAAACAGTATTCATTATTTTTTCACCACACCCAGTGCTCCAGAATTTTATATTTAATTTTTCTTTTAATTAAGTTTTCTACAATTTTTACTTCTGATCATGCTGCAGAGTCATGGACCTAAATTACCCTCACATAATAATCACCAATAAAACTGGAGAAATTGTACAAAATAATTGTTTACAAACATTGGACAACAGTGAAGATCAGTGATTTCTGTGAAAGGGACACATACTAGGTAAGCTCTATAAATATCCTAATTTTCTATATGGAGGAAAATTTCAGAACACAGTGAAAAATGTTCTATGGGGTATTTCTGAATTGAAAACATAGATATCAGAGTTTGAGAAGTCTAGACAACTGGAAATTGCAGAATAGAGTTCCAGGGAGAACAAACCTCTAGAGAAAAAGAACCCCAGCAATCTGATTTGGGATTCTTCAGTTTTTGCTGAATACAGCCTGCTGAAGATGGCCATATGTAGGGAGAAATTCCATGAGGCAAAATAACAAATGACCAACATTAGCTCCAAGCCATATAATTCTGAGAGCTCAGGTAAGATTTTTTTTTTTTTTGTATTCTGATTATCAAGAATAGAGGGTCCCCTTTTTAATGGTATAGATAATTCAGTAGACACCTCAAAAAGTCTTCATCTTAAAAATACATCTAAACTTTTCCTAGATTTAAGGTTACTCTATACTAAACTGTAGCACTGTTTAGTAATTTAAAAAAAAAGATAGAATTGAGACCTATTTCAGTTAACTATTTGCTAGAACAAAGCACAGTGCTCCTTTAAAAGTAGAAACAAAATTCACATTCTCAACATTAGAATACCTAGCCTCCAATTAAAAAATTACTTGGCATGTCAAGAAGCAAGAAAGGGTGGCCCAAAGTCCAGGGGAAAATCGGTCAAAAGAAACAGAACAAACAGTTATATAGATGTAGGAATTAGGAGATAACAGCTTTTAAAATTATTACCAATACATCCAACATATTCAATGATTAAAAGTAAAATGGCGCATGAACTGAATTGTGTCCTCTCAAAACAGGAGTTGAGCTTTAAAATCCAAACATGACTATAGTTGGAGATGGAAACCTTTAAGGAAGTAATTAAGGTAAAATAAGGTTATAATTATGGCCCTAATGCAAGAAGATTAGAATCCTTATAGACAGAAGAAGAGACACCAGGAGTGAACACTCATAGAGAAAAGGCCATGTGAGGACGCAGTGAGAAGACAGTGGTCTGCAGTGGTCTGCAGTGGTCTGCAAGCCAGAGTGCTCACCAGAAACTGATACTGCTTGTGCCTTGATTCTGAAATTCCAGCCTCTAATACTGAGGAAACACATTTCTGTTGTTTACACCACCCAGTTTGGATAGTTGGTATGGAAGCCCTTCTAACTAATAGAAATTCTAGCAAATATAAATGGGCAAAAGTATGTCATTTATACCCAGGACTTTGAGATGGTTCCAGATTTCTACATGTTTTTGATTTCTGATGTGATTCCCTGCAATTAAAATATATACTCAGTTAGTAGAGTATGTGACCCTTCATCTAAGGGTCATAAGTTCAAGCACCACAATAGGTATGGAGCCTACTTTAAATAAATAAATAAATTTAAAATCTATATATATGTATTTTTTGTGAATACAGTTTTTCTAAATGCATTGAACATGTTTTGTGCTCAGAATGTATTGTTTTGATGAATGTGGCATGGGAACTTAACAGAATGCATGTTTTGGTGATCTTGTATGAATTACACAGTATATATTAATTAGGTCAGATTGATTGATAATGTTACTCAAAACTTCTATGTCCTTACTGTTCCATATAATAATGTGATAGTGGTATTAGAATCTCCAAGTAAAGTTTTAATTTGTCTATTTTCTGTTCAGCCTGTCAATTTTTACATTGTTTACTTGAAACTGTTTTATTGGATGCATGCACAAGCAGATTGTCCAAAAAAGAGCAAATTGGGCCAAAAGCTTGTAAAAATATGAAATTATCTACAGACAACTCATTAGAAACAATAAGAGAGTTTATTAAGATTTTCCAATCTGACGTAAATATGAGACTTCAAATTATGTCTCTATAAATCAGCAATAAGAAGTTAAAAAAACTTACCTCAAAATGTTTCATTTGTAGGGGCACCGGGGTGGCTCAGTGGGTTAAACCTCTGCCTTCAGCTCCGGCCATGATCCCAGGGTCCTGGGATCGAGCCCCGCATCGGGCTCTCTGCTCTGCAGGGAGCCTGCTTCCTCCTCTCTCTCTGCCTGCCTTCAGCCTACTTGTGATCTCTATCTGTCATATAAATAAATAAAATATTAAAAAAAAAAGTTTCATTTGTACCATCAACCAAAATGTAAGTTAAATAAGAACATATCAAGTAGAAGATATTTAAAACACATTGGTAAAATTATATTTAAAGTAATTGAAAAAAATTATAGTTGTACTAAATAAAGGGAGACATAAACCCTGTGTGTTGTAAGGAAAACTATATGTGGTAAAAATGTCAATTCCTCTCGTATCAATCTATGATTTTAAAGTAATTATCACATTTTCCCCTAAGGGAAGTTGTCTCTAAAATGTAAATTTAGGCCAGGTGCTTGAGTGTCTCAGAGTGTTAAGCAATCAACCACTGATTTTGGTCAGCTAATGTCATGATTTCAGGGTAAGATCAAGGCCCACTTTGGGCTCTGTGCAGGGCTTAGAGACTGCTTAAGATTCTCTCTTTCTCTCTGCTTCTCTCTCTCCTCCTCCCCACCCCAGCTATTTTTTTTTTTAATGTAAATGTAGGAACCAAAATCAAAATAGCTAAGATAACCTTAAGGACAAAAATTAGGAGGACGAGCAGGATAAGGAAATGGAGAAAGTGGGACAGTAGCAGAATGGGCTTGTTCGACCACAGATAAGAATTATAAAGGTCTAATAATGAAGACAGGGAAAGATTGGCACAAGGATAGAAAAAATTTAGCCTGTGGAATTAAATAAACAGCACAGAAACACTACCCAAAATATATAGGAACATTAAAAGTCAGAGTTGGTTTTGATGGTTACTTGGGAAAACAATGTGGTATTAAATGAGTGGTAATGGGACCATTACTTATCCAGACAAGGAAAAGCTAATCGTGGACAATAAATAAAATATGCCAAAAATAAATAAAATAAATAGAACATACAAAAAATTAAATACTGGATTATTTAAAGACTTACATTTCAAAAGCAGAAATGTAAACCTTTAAGGAGCCCACTTTGGCAACACAGAGTAAGAAAAGATGAAAGGATACCTTTTATTACACACAAAGGATAAAAAATATTGACAAATAGGACAACATTAAAGTAAAACCATCTGTTTATCAAAGGCCACCTTTAAAAAAACAGAAAAGGAAAACAAGGACTGAGACATTTTTATACAAATAATTTTTGTATATTGATAAGAAATATAGTCAGTCCTGCAAAAAAATTCCAAAATATAGGAAGAGGCATTTCACAAGTTGAACACATTCAAAATGACTCCGAAACCTATGAAAAGATGATTAAGCTGACCATTAGGGAAATGCAAATTATGACCACAATTAAGTATCATTTTATATCCTTTAAATCTGTAAAGTTCAGAAATCCTATATACTCAGCCATCGAAAAGAATTAAATCTTTTAATTTGCAACAACATGGATGGAGTCAGACAGTATGATGTTAAGTGAAAGAAGTCAGACAGAGAAAGACAAATACCATATGATTTCACTCATATGTGGAATTTAAGCAACAAAACATCTGAACATAGAGGGGAAAGAAGAGAGAGACAAAGCAGAAAGCAGACTCTGAACTATAGAGAACAAAGTGGTTGTTCATGTTGTGGTTGTTCAAGGGGTAGTTCATGGTTAAGGGAGTGGAGGTGGGCCTTGCGGGAGGGCTAAATTGAAGGTGGTTATTAAGGAGGGCACTTGTGATAAGCACTGGGTGTTGTATGTAAGCAATGAATCACTAAATCCTACATGTGAAACTAATATTATATGTTAACTAACAGGAATTTAAATTAAAACTTAAAAGAAAAAAAACAGAGAAATTCAAAGTGTCCAGTGTAAGAGTATGGGGAAGGAAAAGATTGGTGAGATTATAAATTGATTTTAATAATCTGTTCATTCTGTTGGGAGATATTTCTCCACGAGTCTCTTACATCTTCTGAGAAAAGTCATTAACAGTTTTTGTTTTGGCTGACCTTCCCCCCCCCCCAAAGATGTTTGGAGAGTAAATTTTCTTGAAAGATAGAGTGATTCCCTCTGGAGCAGAGGGAAAATCTGAATGTTGTCTAAGTACAGACAATGTCTCCTAGGAAAAGGTTGGACTGATTTGCTTGTGGTCCTTTATATAGGATTAGGGTTTCCTAAACAGCTTCTTCTCCTACAATGTACCCCCACAGTGCACGCAGGTATCATCTGGCTCTCAGATGTCATATTGTGGGAAATCAGAACAAGTGATGTTACTCTGTCTACTCTGTTTTTGTTGAGAGTAATAAACTGGTCTTTATCTCAGATCCAAAAGATTTGTTTTCCTACCAATATCCATGGAACTATGGCAGGCTAACTTGCTAGCTCCCAGGCAGCGTAAATTCCTAGACCCTTCACAGTTCTTGGCAGTTTTGCTTAGAAGGATGTGATAGTGGCAGAGACAGGTCTTTCTGGAAACGAAAGGTAAAGACCTTCCTGCAAGCTGATTAATGGAAAATCCCCAGGAAGTCCTCTAGAATATGTAGTGGACTTATTGACCGAACTGCGTGGTCTATCAGGCAATAATTACCCCTTCCCTATTCGCCTGTAAATGAGGAGATGGTTACAGACTGAGTATCCGGAAGTACATTGGAGGAGTTGTCTGGATGCTGTCCTGGTTGTTCACTCTCTGGGTTTGTGCGCCTGGGAGAAGGGGCACTAGAGACAGGTAGTAAAGAAACTGGAAACTAAAATCTTTATAAATGTGTCATCTGGGGCACCAGGGTGGCTCAGTCATTAGGTGGCTGCCTTTGGCCCAGGTAGTGATCCCAGCATCCTGGGACAGTCCCTCATCACACTCCCTGCATGGCGGGAAGCCTTCTTCCCCCTCTCCCACTCCCCCTGCTTGTGTTCCCTCTCTAACTGTGTATAAAATCTTAAAAAAATAAATAATTAAATAAATAAGTAAATAAGTACCAGTCATCCACTGGTACATTTTATGCCAAAAATAATACGTTGTATTATTAAAAATGAGCTCTAAGAGCAAATATTGAAGGACATTGTCAAGAATTTCTGAGGATTTTAGACTTTGTGCTTTATAAAACAGAGAAGTTTAAGCAGTGGAATGATCAGAGTTTTAAAAATAAAGGTCTACTGTCATTGTGGGAAGAAACTGGAAAAAGGGAGATCATTTAGAGGTTATTGTTGAAATAAAAAGAAGAGAAGAGAACTAAGAATTCAATCAGATAAATGGAATGAGAAAACTGGTCCCAGTAAAAACTCTGTAGGATATAACTAAGTATCATGAAAGGGGGAAGTGTGGTCAATATTTCCAATTTTGTCTTCCATGGTTATGGATGATATAAAGTATGTAGAGGTATAATTGAAGATATTGATATTCCATATGTTGATATACCATAAACTACAAGGGTCATTAATAGGAAATTGATCTTTCAATACAACCATTGTTAGAAAAGTGATTCAGTATCTTTGCTTCTAAGTTATATTTAATTTTGACCAGCACCTCTCAACATGAATTATTTCTTTTTACTGTATGGTATAATTAATGTACCTAATGATTTGTCTGTTGTTACTTTTTTTTTTCTTTTACTAATACATTTAGAATCAAATTTGGGTCTCAATCAATTATGTCTTTCATGTTACATATACTTTTCCAGATCTTTTATTCTATTCTGGTTCATATTTTCCAATTTCAAGTTTATATTTTTTGTTAATGTTTTGCTTTTCATTGGATGCATTTTTATAAGGTTTCCTATTGGTTCCTATTGGAACAAAATATATGAAATATTTAACCAACAAATAGGACTATGGGAATAGAAATTCTATTCCTATATTTTCTGTAGCAACAACAAAAATATAGTACCCTTTATGGTAATGTTTTCTTCGAGAAGCCTGATTCAACTGACTAAAGTAAACATGAACAAATAACAGAGAGAGGCTTCTGAAATTCCCAAGAATGGGAGACAATGAGTAACAAAGATGCCAGAAGGGAAATCAGTTTCATTAACAGACACAAAGAACTTCTAAAATGTTGCCAAAAGTTGCCACTTTCACATTTAGGATTTTAAAAATGATATACAATGAGTTTTTCTCATCTAGTTCCAGAATCAAATCACAGAGGCATAGGATACAACAGGGAATAAGTTGCTTTACTGAGTGGTAGGAGTGAATACAGGTAAAAAGTGAGGACCAAGGGTAAGGGACATTAACAATCATCTACTGAAGTCTGATTCTGAGAGTAAATTTAGGTTGGTTCAGCTAGGTAATTCTCTGCTGGTCTCAACTGGCCTCACTCATTCATCTGTGTCAGCCCCCTGGTCAGCTCAACCGATCTGTTTCAGGAGGTTGACTAGATGACAAAAGGATTACAAGGACCAACGGATCACATGCCTTTCCTCCTACAGCAGTCTAATCTGGTCTCATTTACATGATGACAAAGTGTTCCAGTATCAGCAAGTACAAATGCTCTTCAAGTTGACGCATGCTTCATGATTGCCAGTTTCCCAATTCTAAACTCAGTCACATGGTTACTGCAGATTCTAGGTGTGGAGGAGACACTACCCCTTAATGAAAGAGGAAAATGGTGACAATTTCTGCAATCTCTCATATTCTTTTTTTTTTCCCCCTAGCAATAATCATTCACATTCTTTTCACATAGAAATTATATCCATTATATCTCAAGACTCGAAATCCTCATCCAGGCTTGGAGTCTAGAATCAAATTATACCCATAACGTCTTGATAGCATTTTCTTCACCCAGGAGTGCTTCCTACTCTCTAAATATGCTAATATCTCTCCCATCCCTGAAAGTTCTATGCTTTTATATATATTTTTATTAGCTGTGGAGTATTTTTAGCTTTTTATTTGAGTACCTGCTTTCATCCTAGAAGTAGTAGAAGGGTAGAGTCAATATTTCATATGTTTCTGCATACCAATCCCAATTATTACTTTTGTATGGTCATATTCTTTAAAATTCCTTTAAAATTTTGAATGAACAAATGAATGATAAAAGTTTACCATCTGATGATGCAAGAAAGCATTCTTTGTATAATTTCAGATTATATAAAGTAGACTATTTTTTGCAAGAGTAATATCCAAACTGGAGTTTATGGAATCACAAAGAGGTAAAGATCAACATTATAGTATACAAATGAAGTTCTAATTAGTGTGTTTCAGGCCATTTTCCACTTTGGCACTATATGTTAACTCAGGAATTATTCACAAATTCATATGCACAAGCATAAAGAATTGGTCAATTCAGAAAATATCAAAGATTCTACTTGTAACCTTCAATTTCCAAAGATTTTCTATTATCTTGATGTTATCACTAGAAATATTTTTGTACACCTGCTTTTACATACATAGAGTCTAAACAAATGCAAATAAGTAACACATAATTTTTTTTTCTCTTTATATCCCTGTAATTTTAAAGCAGAAGAGTCAGGAAAACTCAGATTTATGTGAAAATATGAAGAGATTCAGAATTTAAAAACAAGTCTGTAAAAGTATTTTCAATATAGACCAGTGGTAGGCAGGTCTTTGTGTTAGTGAATGTTTACTACTTGGACCAATGTTTTATCTGTACAAGAGCATCTATGTAAATGGGCACATTTATATTACTGCATTACTATATTAGTATTTCTGCGGCCATTAATAGGGCTATGTATGGCTGGGTGATGGACACTGCGGGGGATATATGCTATGGTGAGTGCTATGAAATGTGTAAGACTGATGATTCAAAGACCTGTACCCCTGAAACAAATAATACATTATATGTTAATTTAAAAATAGGATTATGTATAAATCTGTGCATAACAGAATTTAAATATCTATGTGTACATTGTGTGTACACCCATTTATTGTATACGCAAGGGCTTGTCAAGGGACAGTAGAGGGAGAGGGACATTTATTATGCATGTTAGGTACTGTTCAAGGTGCTTTACCTAAAGCAAACAAGACATCCCTCACAGAAATCCTGTGGTGTCTGTGTTATGAGGTTTCTGTTATGCTAGAGGAAACCTCCTCAGAAAACAGATTATTTTTATACAATCACAATTTAATAATTTTTGGAGTCAATCAACTCAGATCTCCTCTTTGTC
Organism: Neogale vison; assembly: GCF_020171115.1. Lineage (NCBI taxonomy): Eukaryota > Metazoa > Chordata > Mammalia > Carnivora > Mustelidae > Neogale > Neogale vison. Next base: position 33,246,168 of record NC_058096.1, on the reverse strand, counting down.
CTCATCTCCATGAAAAGAGAGTAATTATAATAAATGGTGATTAAACAAACATTTATCATGTTACAGGAGTGTTTCTTGAAGCTGAAGGTAGGGATATAGTGAGCCATTGAGTATAAATACTGTTGCCAAGGCCCATTCAGGAAACAGTTAAGAAGACCTTCCACAGGGCTAAAACCTTAAAGGGATTTTTCTTGTTTTGTTTTCTTTGTTTATAAAAGGAAGTGTAAAAAGAAGGGGAAAGATAGAAGAAAAAGGGAAGAATATGAATTCTTTTCTTGAATGTTACAAACATTACCCCAGGATAGTTGGGTAATAGTGTTTTAGTGTCTGGTTAGTTCTTTAGAAAAGTTTTCCTGTGAGAATTCACATAGATGACAGAAAATTTGGGAGCAATTGTAATAATATTTGCACTGACACTCTAATCCAATTGGTTTTGTGTTGCCAAATAATTTCTCAAAATTGCCAGACCATTTTCTAGCCAAGAAGCAATGCATACTTATGAAAATTTGGAGATTAACATAAATGTATCCTTTTTCTTTGCTTCTCAAGGAAAAAAAAAAGAATTCTAAAATATAAGTTGCAGAAAAGAGGGAACAATCATAGATTTAAAAATGAGAAAAAACAATAATCGGTGTTGGATAATACACACAACTAAATTTCTTAGATGAGTAATACTATTAAGGGAGTACCACTATGTTTCCCATTTTTTACTACCTAAAAATCAATAAGCATGCATGGAAGTAAATATACAGGCTGACTGTATTCTAAGAAGACAAAACTATGATGATGCAATGTTTTATTGCTAAAGTCACATTTTGAGTGAGAGTTTTGCAGAACAATTATTTTGGTGGATATCTCTTATTTCAGAATTGAATAGATTTCCTGCTGTTAAGGTTGAAAATCCCTGCAGATACAGGTTATTTCTTTATTTCTGATCAGAAATATCTTTAGCAACTCATCCCAGTTGGGTTCCAGAGTTGTGAATTGGTATTGTCATCTCTTTTCTAACCACTTCACACTCTACCAGAGAGACAGGCAATATAGAGAATAAGGTCAGAGCTTATAGAGAGAGAAAGTCAGAGTTTATAGGCATATTTTAGTTAGCAATATTTGATTTGGGACTTCTATTCTGAAAATATACCCATTTTTATTAATAGTTGCATCATCTTTAGAAATTCTGAGTTTATTTTTACATATTTACATTTTTCTTTATTTCATATTAACAAGAGCTATGCAGTTTTAAAAATTCATTGTATTTTCTAATCATGAACCAAACAATTCAATATTATACATACAATTCATGTATATATAAAAATTAGGTGAATTATATTTTTATGAAATTATATCCTTGGTAGAAGAAATCTTTTGTATTGCTTATGAGAAAGTTTCTTCAAGATAACTTTAGAAATTAATTTGATGTAAATATAAGTAAAAAAAATCTCTTAATATCGTTTTGGCCAAAATGATACTTTAGTATTTAGAATACAATTGTTAAATATTTATTTTTTATATTTAATTCTATATTTGCAAAGAGCATATCTGCCTCAAAAATTTTTGAATTTCATCTTTTCATAATTAAAGTTTAAGATTTTCTCCCAAAAGCTTGCATCTTGAAGTTAAAGAGGTTTAACAACAAAAGGAAGGCAAGAAAATACTTCAAGTTAATAGAAACCTACACTTTTTAAAAAGTGAGAAATCTACAAACCAAAGTGTTAAATAATGAATATTACGGGACATTCTTTCTCCCTTGGAAACATTTATTACCAGTGGAACTTTTAAAATTAAGACTTACCTCCTGTTGTTATTGATTAGACTCCCAAGATGAATATGGAGTATCCATGTTTTTTATGACCAATAATCTTGATTTGGAAATTGGTGTACTGAGTTCCTAGGCCTTTCCAATTATACCACATGCAGCAGGCCCTCCAGAGATTTCCAACAGAATATTATTTTTCATTATCACTCCTCTTACATTTTGAGGCTTATTGACAATCATCCTTAACCCAATTGGGTTCTCATAGGTAACCCTCCCCCCACACTGGCAAAGCTCCCAATGAAAAAGCCAAATATAAAATGAAATATTGTCACAATAATGTATGTAAGTTATGGTATATTTTGTCTTTGATGAAATGGTATAGAATATGGTTCTTCCTTCCTTTCCCCCGCCCAAGCTAGCAACAAGATTACCCTGTAATGAGTATCTTTTCTAAGAAACTTGGCATTTGGTTCATGTGCATTTTTTCCACAGATGCCAGCAGTAACTTAGCAGACACAACTGTAAAAATCATGACTCCAAGACAATTCTCATGCTTTAAATGGATCAGATCTTAAAATAGGCTTTTGTAATTGACCCAATCACCATATTTTTTTATATGGATATATTTCACACTAGTCAAAATACATTTTCCCAGCAGAAGTCACCTTGCCACAATCCAATTTTCACTTGTTTAATTATTACCTTAAACTGATTTTATCAGCTGGACCTCATCTGTCCTTCAATTATTGTTGTTGTGTCTTCATCATAAAGTACTGATGTAAAATCTGAGAAATTACTGCATGTAAGTAGATTTACCAGAGTTGGCAGAGAATAAGAAATTTATGTTTATGTGATTTATTTCTTCATTTGTTCATTTAACAATATTTATTAAATACTGGCTCTATTCATAATATTTGTAGACACTTTGTTATTTATCTTAAAAATTAAAGAAAATTTAAAAAAAAATAAGTGGTTACTTCGGGAAGCCTGCTATTTTCAAATATATTATGCTCTGTATAGTATTATTCATGTGGAAAATACACAGAATATCATTCAGTTCAAGTACAACCTACTTGTGACATCAATCACTGCCTGTCCTTGGGGACTGATTCTCATATTACACATAGAGGAAGGTTCTCATTCCTCCTCCAGACTCTCTATGTGACATTTACAAATATTTATTCTCATTCAGGGAATAAAATTTTCCGACAGGATGATTTATTTTTGAACATCAGTATGAAGAAGAAAATTCACAGAATACATGAAAGTTTTTTGTTTTGTTTTGTTTTGTTTTGAATAATCAAGAAAGAGATAAGCCCAAGTTAGGGGTGGAGGTAAATTCATATAGCAAGGTAAGAATTTCAGGATAAGGAAAATACACAAAATAGTTTTGGAAAATCTGTAAAAAAAAAAAAAAAAATCCCAGTCAAGAAATGCTTTTACAGAGTCCTATAATTCTGGAAAATTGGGACAAGAATATTATGTGATTTCAATTTTAACAGATGTCAATGCAAGTAAACTGAACAATCTTTGTTGCAATAAAATTTAAAATTCTAAAATATTGTAAGAGTTATTAACTATAGACATTTTTTATTTTTCCTTGCTTTTATTAATTATTCTTTTCAGAACACTTGACATACATTGTGTATGTGTGAAACTAATCAGTTTCACAATTAATGACACTAGGGAAATATTAGGAGAGAAGAAACACATTTTCTTTAATATTACATAGGCAGTGGTTTAGCTATTGTATTATTTTTCATATTTATTGAGTGTGAGATCTTTTCCTGGATGTGGAAAAAGCTAGTAAAAAGAATCATGTTTTTATTAATTCACTGGCATTTAATGTGTCTATTTTCTTCCTTTTTTTGCTTCTGTCTTATAACAAATCTATTATTTCTAACACAGACAGCTAATGGATTATACTTAGAACATGTCAGAATGAGAAATTCCTATAGGAAATACTTTACTGATACATTTTGTAAAAAATTAACAGTATTATATTACAGAGTTTGTTCATTTCTGTAAAACTAAATTTTCATTCTAATGTATGAAATATTACAGAAATAAAGCATTTGGGTTTGTATTTGGTTCTCCAAGAAGAAGAGCCTATGTCAAGGGCCAGTGATATATTTGGATAGTGCTCCAGAAGAAGGCAGTCAGAGGGTTGGGAGGCAGGAGAAGGAACCAAAAGCAACCAAGCATGTCTCAGACTCATTGTAATGCCAACTCCTGCTCCAGAAGTTCTGGAAGGTAAATTATCTCTGAGTTTGTACTACCTTCACTTAAAAGAGCTGGCTATTTGCCCTCTCATACCAGTCACTTATTAGCTACAGGTGACCCCAGGGCTGGACTGGGGAGTATTTGTATTAAAATACAAAATACAAAATCACTGCCCATGGGCTATGCAAATGATATCATTGTTGTAAACTATTAATGGCAAAACAAGCAGAATGGGTACACAAACATGGTGAAAGGAATCTGAGCAGAGGTAAATAGAACAACTTCTGCATCCCATTTCAGTTTCAACACTTACTCAAACCCTCTTTCTTTCCGCATTAAACTTATTCAGCCCTCTAACAATATAGTCAGAATGGTTACAGTTCTGGGGAAAAACAGGAGAGGAAGACACTCTAACTGCTGTTACTGTAGATGTTCCTAAGACGATTATTTCTACTTATTGTCTTCTTCCTCTACCATAAATAGTACAGACCTTACCCTGAGCTATTAGACCTGCTGGTCTAAGTGGTTTGCCTGACGAGATGAATTAGAATTTCATCTTTAAGCAGACCAAGCCTTTGGGTACCATACTTCTTAGGTCCAGGTTGATGCAATTGCTGATTCACAGCTAAAACTGGGCATGGGAATACTACCTGATACCACAGAAAGTTTTATGAATATCAGTCAAATTTCTTTGCCCTATTATGATCTAGCATTCTAGTTCTTTTTCATGATTGGTTCAATTACTTTGCCAATATTTTAACATTCTTTGCCTACTAGTTTACTGTCATGAGGACCCTAAAAGGCCTAGGTGGAATCCGAATGTTTGAATCTAGCAGGACTCTAGCCCTATCCACCAGTCAGAGAATTATCCCACTGTGAAAGGCTATCTGGACCCAGAAAGACAAAAATTGTAAAAATGATGGTAGTGATGTTTGTGGTGGGGGGAGTGGGTTACCTGGCTGGCTCAGTCAGAAGAGTGTGCAGTTCTTGGTCTTGTGGTCATGAGTTTGAGCCCCACGTTGGGTGTAGATATGACTTAAAAAGAAGGAAGGAAGGAAGGTAGGCTGGCTTAGAAAAGAAGTTACAGGAATAAGAACTAGGATTTCTCAAGTAAATGTTTAGGAATAATGGTGAATAGGCTACTCCTATTTCTACGTATATACTCCCACACTCATATAATACTTCATATCTACTTATAGTAGATCATATAATGGGTACTGAGTTAAGGTGTACACGAAACCCTGAAAATGCTGGAAAAACAGCAACCCAAATTTTGCTGGTATTAAATCCATACTGACACCACAACTGCAATCATAAAAGTAATTGCAGCATTCTGTCAGGCCTGTGGTCATTCACTGACTGATACAGTATGTGTAGGACCAGTGGCTTCCATGTTACGTAGTCACCTGAAAATTGATTTGCATATTACATTTTCTCTTTGAAAACTCTTTGGCCTAAGAAAACAAATTAAAATTTAAAATATCAAGAATCATTTTTATTCTCATATAGACATATAGAAAATAGAGTTCTCTTAGTTGCATCGTAGGAGGGTGTAAAACATTTATTAGCATTGCTGTATGAATATATATCACTGAACTATTATTTTCAGTATTTTTTTCTAATATTGGAAATGGATTTTTACCATTATGTCATTTCATACTCTATGACACTTGTAACAAATCTTATGTATCTAAAGCATTCAACATTGAAAATACAGGTTTATTATCATTAAACAATGACAAAAATCCTATTCTGTGAAATCTATAAAGAAAGTGATCAAATAACAATAAAGATCAAAATAGAAATTAATCTCAATTATTATAATTACAACTCAAAATGATTATAACATATATCATTAACCTCGAGCGATCTTCTTGGATATCATTTTCCTATAACTGAATTTGATATATTTGTGCTTTTGGAATTTAACCAAGATAAATATGTATAAAGGAATCTAGCACTGAAATTCATTAATTCCACAAATATTCCTATTTGCTAAGCACTATGTTAAATTCAAAAGACATACCTCCTGCCCTCAAGAAGGTTCCAACAAGGGAAGAGGTATAATTATAAAGTATAAAATGTGAAACAGTATAAATAAGAATAAGTAATGGTATATGAAAGAGTAGTGCATATTTAAGTCTACCAAGAATAATCAAGAAATGTCTTAAAGAAAATAATTTAAAACCTGTAAAATGACTAATTAGCATTGCAAAAAAACATATGGACATAGGGAAAATGCAAAACCATGAAAGGAAATGTACATGGTGTCCAGAAAAAGACTAGTAGACTAAACATAGTTCAGTAGCATTGGAATATAAAGTACAGGATTTAGAACTGCAACACTTGAGGCTGGAGATGTAGACAAAGCCAAGCTAGAAGACAGCATTGGCAATACTTTAAAAATAAGCTTTAGAGGCGCCTGGGTGGCTCAGTACGTTGAATCTCTGCCTTTAGCTCAGGTCATGATCTCAGGGTCCTGGGATCCAGCCTCGCCTAGGACTCTCTGCTCAGCAGGGAGCCTGCTTCCCCGCCCCCCATCTGCCTGCCTCTCTGCCTACTTGTGATCTCTCTCTCTGTCAAATAAATAAATAAAATCTTTTAAAAAAATAAAATAAATAAAATTAGCTTTAAATAATATCTAATCGTAAATTAAGCTGAAACAATTGATGTTCACATTTATTTCCCTTCATGGAAAAACCTCCCTTACTACCTCCAAATACCACCTATTGGTGATCAAGCTACTCTCCTATGGAAACTTGAGACTTACGGTCCTTCCTTTTGAATCGAGACAGTCTTTGAACTGCTTTGATGAATCAAATAACCCAGAGGTGACACTGCACACGTTTCAAGGCTCAGACCTTAAGAGTCCAGCAGCTTCCTCTCCTTGTCTCTTGAAATACACTCTCCTGGGGCCCTGAGCCATCTTCACCCTACTGAAGAGCCTGAGACAAGTCCTGAGACTGCATGGGGAGAAAGAGGGACCCAGCTGAACTCATCATTCCCAAAGTCCTGACTAAGTTACCAGGGAGGTAAGTGAAGCCATATTGAACCAACTAGAACAGCCCACCTCTCAACTGTGAACCCGAAGACAGAATATAAATCGTTTGATTTAAGTCACCAAATGTTTAAGTGCTATTTACAAGGCAATAGATAATTGGAATACAGATATCACTATATCCTTTTTAAGGCAAAATGATAGAAATAATTATCTAAAATTTCTGTCTCTAGTTCTCTCTCTCTCTTTTTTCTTTTATCAATACATTTTATTTTGGCATAAATCCCTAGCTGTCCACAGACATGTCTTTTATCAAGATTGATAGACACCAATATCTGGTTTAATTCAATGGTCCTTTCTCAATCTCAGCTTATTCAAATTTCTGCAGGATTTAATACAACTGCTTACTCTCTCCTTTTTAAAAGCTTTTTATTCATCTTGTTTCTAGAACAAACATGCTCACTAGAGGCTATTCATTGTGTTTTGCTATTTTCTGCCTGTCTTTTTTTCCATCTTTATTGAAGTATTATTGACATATAATGTTGTCTAAGTTTTATACTATTTACTGTGATGATTTGATACACATATATATGGAATGATCACCACAATAAGGTTAGTTAGCACATTCACTATCTCACATAATTACCTTTTTTTTCTTTTGTGGTGAGAGCATTTAAGGCCAACTTTCTTAGCAACTCTTCTCATGTACATAATTCAGTTTTGTTAACAAATCACCATGCTGTACATTTATCACATGCTCCTTATTTATCTTATAATGGAAGTTTATTCTTTTTGACCAACATCTACCCATTTCTCCCATCTCCCCGCCCCTCCAATCACCAGTCTACCCTCCATCAATATGAGTTCAGCTTTTTTGGATTCTATGTATAAGTGAGATCAGAGAGTATTTGTCTGTCTCTGCCTGACTTATTTCACTTAGCATTGTCCCCTCAAGTTTCATCTATGCTCTTACAAATGGCAGGAACTTCTTTAATGGTTGAATAATATTCCATCCCATATATACACCACATTTTCTTTTTCCATTCATCTGTTGATAGATACTTAGACTGTTTCAGTGTTTGGCTATTTGGATAATGCTACCAAAAACATGGTGGTATCTAGGGAATTTCAATACCCACTGCCAGTATTACTACTTCTTCTTGGAGTCCTTTTCTTACCCTTGTTTCTATTCCCAAATGTCTAAATAATGGAATACCAAGGGCTCAAGCTCACCACTTACTCTTGCCACCTTCCTTCTTTCCTAGATGACTCTTACAGTCTCATGCTTTACAATGCCATCTATAAACCCTACATATACAGTACCTACCACTTGCTGGGAACATAGGTTAGAGCAATGAATTAAACAAAGTCCCTGTCCTCAGGGAGCTTGTATTCCAAATGGAGAGTACAGATACTTAATACATGTGGTAACACATTTCTTGAAGAAAATGAATTGTGTTAAACACTCTTCCTAAGAGCTGATGAAGCATAGATAAAAGCATGTTTGAGCATTCTTTAGAAATGTCTTCAGGGACTTCTGGGTGGCTCAGTGGGTTAAGCCTCTGCCTTCAACTCAGATGCCTTCAACTCATGATCCCAGGGCCATGGACTCAGCCCCTTATTGGGCTCTCTGCTCAGCAGGGAGCCTGCTACCCACTCTCTCTCTACCTGCCTTTCTGCCTTCTTGTGATCTCTGTCTGTCAAATAAATACATAAAAAGGAAAAAAAAAGAAAGGAAATGTCTTCATATGCAATTTAACATTACACATGTGGGAAAATACCTTCCATTTTATATAAAATAACTATTAAAGGCAGTGTCTATATGATAGAGTCATCTCTATGTAATAATTATTATTAGTAGACATAATTACCCAGAATAAAACTATTTTAACCAACTTTATGGAGATATAATTTGCATTTAATAGCCTGCATCAATTTAAAGTGTAGTAATCAATGAACTTTGACAGATATACAAACCTGGGAAACCAAGACCAGGATCAAGATATAGATATTTCCCTCAGGGCAGAAATTTTCTTGGAACCAAGCTCTTTGCTCAATTTTAATAACAAGAATCACCATGAGTTTTTCTGATAATTTTCTTCTCCATTCTGACCTGTCCTGTTATGTGTGTGTGTGTGTGTTTATGTGTGTGTTTGTATGTGTAAAATAATATATTTTATATGTTAGAACAAAATGGAAGACAGTGGAAATCTCACTACTCATTTTGTCCTTCCTTTTTCTGGATCCCATTCAGTCCCTGTTACATAACAGCTTTTGTGTGTGTGTGTATGCTTTTATGGCTATCTTTATGCAAATATAAAAAATGTAAATATATATCCTTATTTTTTCCTTTTTTGTGTAAAATTAAAATATTGCATATGCTTTCCTATGCCTTATTTTTCATTTCTTGAAGTAAATTATATATTTATTTTCCCTTCATATGAATAGAATCTTTTCTCATTCTTCTGTAAAGCTGCCCAATAGTATTTCCTAGTGATGTGCTGTAATGTATTTAAGCAATCTTCTGCTGATAGACATTTGGGTTGTTTCCAATTCTTTGCTATTACAAACAATACTCCAATGAGTGACTTTGAGCATTTGTCTTGTGCATGTGTGCCAAGAGTATCTGAAGAGTAAATTCCCAGAAGTGAAATTGCTGGTCATGGAGTATATGAATTTGTTATGTGGATAGATATTGCCAAATATTTCTCCTCAGGGAACGAGCCAGTTTATAGTGCCACCAGGAATAAATGAACTTACTTTTTTCCTCCCCCGTCTTGCCAACAGAATGTACTATCAAATTTTGGATTTTTTCTAAATGATAGGTAGAACATAGTAGCCCAGTGTAGTTTCCATTTGCATTTTTAATTTTATGACTGAAGGTGAAAAAGAGCATAAGTAATAATTTAGAAAATTAAAGAAACTAACCTTTCTTACAGGGTAAGTTCCGAACGCAAGTCCCTTTGCACATATTGTTCAGACCTGAACAAGGCAGCCCATGACCATAGCAATATGCTTCAGTCATTAAACCTCAACAAGTATTTTTAATTCAAAAAAGAAAAAAATAAATACATAAATTAGGAAGATTTACTTATTTTCTCATGGAGGAAAAAAAATTAGAAACAACCTTTTTTTAAAGATTTTTATTTATTATTTATTTGACAGAGAGAGATCACAAGTAAGCAGAGAAGTAGGCAGAGAGAGAGAGAGGAAAGCAGGCTCTCCGCCCAGTGGAGAGCCCGATGTGGGACTCGATCCCAGGACCCTGGGATCATGACCTGAGCCGAAGGCAGCGGCTTAACCCACTGAGCCACCCAGGCTCCCCAAGAAACAACCTTTAGAATTAGGAAGCTACAGCCTCTACTTCACCATCTAATAAAATGGAGATTTACGAATATTGAAGGGAGGCATCTTTAAAGAGCACGGAGTTGAAAGGTAGAGATAAATACAGAAATTAAAATGTACGGTGACAGGTAATAAGCTGGTCAAAATTGCTGACATTAATATAAATGTATGTTTTATTTTCTAAATGACAAATGCAGAAATATTAAGGAGGAAAAATGAAAATAAAATTGAGGAAAAGCATTCCATGAGTCTTTAGCATCCTTTAAAATGTAGCCTTTATGTTATCAAAATTCTTATCAAGCCATAGAAATGAAAATTTGAAATGCATCAATCATATACATTTCACAATTTAAGTACAGTCCCTAATTTCTCTTTGCCCTATAAATTCATGGCACGGAATATAGTCTGTTGAATTTAAGAAGCTTTCTCCCTATCTACATCTGTAGCAACTCTCTCTAAATTAAAATAATGTCATCTACAGTTTCCTGCCATAGATAGATGAGTATGTGAATATCTTTTAGAGCCCAGGCTTTCCATATTCAATTACCTGGATTAGATAATTGGGCTGAAAGGCTTCTGTAGAAAAATTAAAGTTTCATATCCCAGGAGAAGAGAGAAGCCGAGAATACAGACAAAATCATAGTAGGTCAATGCTATTGAACCTGTATGACAACAAACAGAACAGATGGGAAAACATCAGTCCGCTCCACCACATGGGCACAGGCTGGCAGCTCTGACTCATCCAGGAGCAGAGGTGAACATAGCAATCAACCTCCAAAGGCAACCATCTCTTAAATTTGTCTTCAAGGAAACCTTGAAATTCCATGGTGAACGTTACAGAATGCATCAGTGTTCTGATGCATTGTTCTTGTGTGATACTAATTATGTTTACCTAGAAAGCACTGGAAGTGGGTTATAAAAGCCAGTTTGACCTTAAAGCCAAAGCTTAAGTGTTTTTTTTTTTTATCCTTGCCTTTATAAACCTCTAAAACACCTCATTACCTGAAGTTATTTTAAATGCAAAGTATAACAAATGCATGGTTGTTTTTAGGATAAAACCAATATCTGTATATAATATTCTGCTTTTATAATATTACTTTCTAACCTCTTGGATCACATCCTGTGCTATGCAGAAAAATTCATTTCCATCGGAAGAGACTTTGCTGAGCACGTGAGTCTGACAGTGCTTGCTTCCTGACTGCTGGGCAGTTGTGAGTTGTAAAGCTTGGGATGTCACACTGGGTTTACCCAAACCTGTTGTGATTTGTTTCATGATTTCTGAGAGAGGACCTAAGAGGACAAATTCTCCATTCTGGCTAATGAAGGAGATGTGACAAAAGGAAAATCCCTTCTTGTCTCAGTACAAACTACCACCACTGGTGGCTGTAGGAAGAAAATGAGATCCAGATTGGTAGAGACCAAAAGGTGAAACATCAGAGGCAACTTGAGGTCAGAGGGGGAAAGGCAGTTGTAATAAGGAGTTCCAGGTGGGGGAATTAAAGAGCAATCCCAGAAGGTCACAACAGAAAATTCGAAGCAGCTCTCGAAGAAAACAGATCCACGGTCCACAATGTTCCCAGGAAAATGGCGAGGCTTATGGGGCTTGAATGTTAGTTGACTCTCAATAAGGCTCAAGGCCAAAGCTTATTTTCCTTACAAGTAGGACTGTTGCTCATGTTTCTTTTAGCACTCTGGGGTGCTCTGGGGGAAGGCTAACTGCACTGAGATGAAGGTGGTTCAGAATTTGCTAAAAATTCACACTTTATCAGATAAGATAATTTGCATTTCTTTGAAGAATTTACAACTCCTGGGGGCGCCTGGGTGACTCAGTGGGTTAAGCCGCTGCCTTCAGCTCAGGTCATGATCTCAGAGTCCTGGGATCGAGTCCCGCATCGGGCTCTCTGCTCAGCAGGGAGCCTGCTTCCCCCTCTCTCTCTCTGCCTGCCTCTCTGCTTACTTGTGATTTCTCTCTGTCAAATAAATAAATAAAATCTAAAAAAAAAAAAGAATTTACAACTCCTGTATGGCTTTTATTTTTCTCCTCTAAAATGTATGGAGCCAAATACAGTCAATGAAGTTCTGGTAACAGATGATTGGTAACAATTCTAGACAAGTACAAGGCAAACAATTATTCCTTTCTAGGCCTGAAATCTTATCTGAGTTTTATTTTTTTTAGTTAAAATTTTCTTTTATATATCCCATAGCGGTTGATACTTTCTAAAATAAGGTCCATAAAGGCAAATCCCAGGTAAATAAAATAAATGTATGTTTGAAATGTCTTCAGTGATATGGAGTGATAGTGATGGGGGAAACGAATAGACGTTTAAAATATTTAAGTGCAGGATCCTTTCTTAGGCTCAATTCAGTTTTGCCGTTACTATTACTAGCCATAGGCAGGCAGCTGCCCCCATTGGGGGAACCGACTAACTGACTAACTGGTCTAACTAACTAACAGACCACTGGGAAAGCTTTATTCCTTCTGAATCTGGCTGGAAATTGGAAAGTTTATTCTATAACGTATTTCATTTTTAGAGCTAACGAAGATAAACACACAGGGTATTTCAATTTAAGGTTGCTGTTGCCCATAATTAGGGAACTATGATAGGATATTAAAAAATAAATTACAGAAATGAGGAAGCCACACAATTACAAATACTTGGAGTCAGGAGCATTTGGCACTTTCTGAATTTCTTATCAGATGGTAAATGGGCCTCATTGCAGACACTACACTACATTCAGGCCCTACACTACACCTTGTAGCCTCCTTTTCACCCATCCCTTTCCGTGCTGAGGCTGCGCTCCTAATTCAAAGGGGATGAAAGAGGCAGAGATTTTTCCCTCTCTAAAACTGGCGATTTTTACCTGAAAGCATTCAAATTGAGTCACAGGCAGGTTATAAGCTCTTGATCCAGTTCTAGGATGCAGTATGCAAGCAGGCATGCACACACACACACCACACACACAGAGACACACATATACGTACACACGCACATGAGCAGCTACCCTCCCCCACCCCGACACACTGAACAAACTTTCTCTTATTATTTTTTTTCGTATTTTTTTTAAAGGTTTTATTTATTTACTTGACAGAGAGAGCACAACCAGCAGGGAGCCCGCTCATCAGGGAGCCCTAATGGGGCTGGGTCCTGGGATCATGACCTGAGCTGAAGGCAGGCAGACGCTTATCCGGCTGAGCCACCCAGCTGCCCTTCACTTATTTTTTCTGTACAATAATCGACTACAGTTCATTTTGATGTAACTATTCTTCTAATTGATGAGATCAAATGCCGGCTAGCTGACCAGATATCAAGAAAAACTATGATTTGGCTTTCCAAATTCACCATTTATGTAATTAGCACCTGAAGATGTAGTTGTCATAACTCACAGCTATTTTCTGGACTTCGCATCATGATACACTTTTAATACTGATCACTATACTTCCATTAAAATTATCAGCCAATTAATTAGACTGTATTTCCTAGCTGTATTTCCTAAGCATTCTTTCTTACCTTTTCCTTACTGAAATGTATTGTCAATTTGCAACATTAATGAACAGATCCTGTTTAAAATGTGTTGCTTCTAGGGGTGCCTGGGTGGCTCAGTGGGTTAAAGCCTCTGCCTTCAGCTCATGATCCCAGGGGTCCTGGGATGGAGCCCCACACTGGGCTCTCTGCTCGGCATGAACCCAGCTTCCCCCCTCTCTTTGTCTGCTTTTCTGCCTACTTGTGATCTCTGTCTGTCAAATAAATAAATAAAATCTTTAAAAAAAAATGTGCTGTTTCTAAATTAACCTTTATGATTACTTTTCCCACTTAGTTTGGGCAGAGTTGACTGACAGATTGTGAGATTACCAAACATCCATTTTTCTCACCATGCTTAAAATGCATTCTATGTTTAAAATAGTGCTCTGAATGTGCTATGTTTGATCGCTCTCACTTAGTAAATGAACAAAAATATGATCCAGTGAAACATTATTATCAAATATATTTGTTCATTGAATAAGCACTGTTAAACAAGGCTGGAACACATTTGTAAAAAGACAAAGATCCTTGCTGTCCAGGAGCTTAGCATGAGAGGAGCGAATAATAACGAGTTAAGTTATGTGATATGCTTTAAGCCGACAAACATCATAGAAAGAAAAACCAAGTTAGGGGGAGGGGATTGGAGTGTTGTTATCGGCGTGCAGGTAGGGGGAGGGTACCAGTTTGCAATTTTCACAATGTTGGCCTTGGTAGGCATCACTGGAAAAGTAAGAATTATGCACAAAGGAGATGAAGGAGTTAGCCAAACTCTTTTTTTTCACCCTTTAAAAATTATACTTTAAACATAAAATTAGCAGAAATCTGGAGTTAACAGAAGATGTGTTTTTAAGTTGCATTTAATTATATAAGACTAAAGATTCACAGACCCATACCCCTGAAACAAATAATACATTGTATTTTAATAATTTTTTTTAAAAAGTTGCTTTTAATATAAAATTGTAACAGGTATATGGTATTAGGCATGTATGTTTACTTATAAAAATAAAATGTGCTTTGAAAAATTATACTAAATCAGTGGAAAGAGAAAATATAAGACTCTAGTATCTGTTACTCCTCCTGTTCCAACCCTAAAAAAATTGTAATGTGATGGGAAATGTAATCATATTATTCCTTCTAATTTCATGGTTGCCTAATTACTCTGAGCGGAAACCAAGCAACAGTTTACAGTGCATGAATATTTTTAAATTAGTTCCTATTTATGAGGTAACAAAATGTCTGTGCCTTCTATTATTAATTGGGATATTTACATTTCTAATTATAATTTGTTGGGAAATGAATTCAGTGTATTGCTTTACTAATTTATTACAGCATTAAGTAATATACATATATGACTTTATAAATCACATCCTATTGTATAAAGTACACTGATTTTTTGGTATGACTTGTTGAAATAAAACAAATATTTTAATTTGCAATCAAATTTACTATTTATTTTAAACCTCACTAAGTCATCAGTAGAAAATTAGAGCATCCTTTTTTCTTACTGCGCAAGATAAATTTCATTTATGGCCATATAAACTTTTTCTTATATAATTTTAAGAGATAATAGATTCTTACTTTAAAAAATATAATGTAAACTTAATATATTTACCTTCTCCAATTGTAATTTTTTGCTTCATTAGCATGGACAGGTGAAAAAAATATTATCAAGATACGTGTATCACTTAGTAAGTGTTACCTCATCTAATTCCCAAAATAACATAGAGAAGTAGAAGTTCTAGTTTTCTATTTTGTGGTTTAAAGGGTAACAATACATATTGATCACATATAGAGTACAATGAGGATGAAAACCATCCATTGAACATAGGAACATGGAGGTCATTAGTATTACTAAAATTTTTTACTCTTTAGTGTTTTTTGTTGATTTTATAGCTCTATGTTCGAAAACCTTATTTTTTCCTCAGCTGTTAAATATGTTTACAAATTGTAAATACAATCATATTTCATTTCTAATTCTCAAAGAAAAATTATAAACACATTTTAACTCTATTGTTGGCTTGAAGATTTTTTTTTAATTTGACTTAATTTTTTCTATTTTTTTAAAGATATATTTATTTAAGGAGAGAGAGAGAGCATACATGAGCTGGGAAGGGACAGAGGGAGAGAATCTTCAAGCAGACCCCCATTGAGCACAGAATCTGACACAGGGCTTGATCTCACGACCCATGAGATCACAACTTGAGCAGAAAATTTTATGCTTTATCGACTCAGCCACCCAGGAGCCCCATGACTTGATTTTTTCTAATGATTTTTTTTTTTAGTTTAGCTCTAAGATACAAATATGATAATAATAATAGTAAATACTGGTGTTTTATAGGAAGCTACTGCTTTGCAGTTTCCCTCAAGGAGCGCTATGTGGACTGACTTTATTTTCTCACGAAACATATACAGCTGTCCACATGCAAGAGCAGAGCTATGACCAGATTATCTCATGTAATGTAAGATTTACCTATGGATATATGGGAATTAAGAAGAAAGAGAAAACTGTCTTGGCTGTGCAGATGGGAATTCCAAAGACAGACTCCTCTGGCCATCTCTTATCATCCTTTTCTTAATGCCACAACCAAGAGTCTTTGTCCTTCCTCCGTTCTCTGCTGTTTTGCTGATTGAATTCCTCTAAGTAACTGCTTCTACTGCTTTTTTCTTTTCTTTTCTTTTCTTTTCTTTTTTTTTTTTTTTTCACAACAGATTCAAAGCATCCGGTAAAGATGGCTCCCGTTCCCTTCATACCTCATGTTCGGACTTCCAGATGAGGGGCTAAGTGAGCTAGAAAACCATGATCCAAAACACACCTTCCCTGTTCACCAGTCCTGTTCTTGAAAACTGCCTCACAGTCTAGTGCCTTGACACTGATACCTGCTTCCTTCCACTGTGAACAACTTGGTGAGGACACTGTGGACAACGCACAGTGATCTATTATTGAGTTGCCTCTGAAAAACTTTGCTAGAAAAAGGCTGTGGGAAATGGGTTCACTGAATGCTCAAGGATTCATCTTCAAAGTACCCTTGAATCAGGACACCTGGTTGGCTCAGTCGGTTAAGCGTCAGCTCATGTCATAATCTGAGGGTCATGATCTCAGGGTCGTGATATCAAGCCCCACATCAGGCTCTGTGTTGAGCAGGGAGCCTGCTTAAGACTCTCTCTCACTTGTTCTCCCTCTGCCTCTCCCCAGCTCATGCTCTCCCCACCCCACACAGTACCCTTGAATCAAGTTCCCTGGTTGCAGGCATTTCTCCAAGCTATAGACACCTATTCCCAGCTACCATCTAGGAATTACCAATGGTATGGAGAAATGGCTCATTTTCAAATTATTTATTTATTTACCTTTTACTTGATTTTACTGAGAAAACACACTGTACCTTTGGTCCTGTGCCCAAAAGAGTGACATGGTATTTTCCAGGCAATAAAATGGGGAAAGGGAATTATGACCAGATGGAACAGCATGTGTGCCATTTGGTGGAAGGCTAAAAAGTTCTTCTTGGCTCAGACATGAGTGATGTGCATTGACAGGGAGTGTATGAGATTTCCTAAGGAGAGCCTATATAGAATTATGGGCAAAGATGGTTTTAACTCTCCGGGACTTCATTATCTTTGTGTGAAATGAGATGCTTGGATGAGTTGTTTTCTGAGACTCACTCTCTCTATATGAGTCTCATTCAGTCATTTCAAGTCATCCTTGAATGGAGCCCTTTTGCATTGTCCAGATTCGGTTTCTCATCATCCCATACAGAATAAAAACATCATGAGCTGCTTTCAGTTCATCTTCAAGAACTCAGCCTTACAGGAGCAATCATTGTCTGAGAGTCCCCCACTCCCACTGGCAGCAATTTATAAATAAGTGTTTTGCCAAAGAGTGTTCCTCCCATATCCTTCAGGCCTCGCACACTGTCAAAAACTCTGACCCACACACATCTCGAAGCCAAGAAACCTCCAGCCTCTTTCTTCACAATATATTACCTTATTAACACTTCCTATATTATTTCAACAATATGGGTCTTTATTGCCCTCGGGTTGGTCAAACACTTGGTATTGAATTCAGACAGATATGTGATGAAAGACTGATTACTCCACTGAAAATATTTGTGACCCAGAACAAGTAATGGAGCAGCTCTGGACCTCATCGTAAAACAGAAGTAGTAATATGTGCACAGAGCTGTATAAGGATTGGACGTGATGCACACAAAGGGCCTTATAAAAATTACAGCTGGTCCTTCTATTATTAATAAGGAATCTCAGAAATCCTTCATAAAATTCTAGCCCTACATCTGGGTCTCTATACAAATCATTGCATGGCGTGGCATGGCATGTCAAAGTTGTGTTGCCAAAGTTTTAAGATGATTTCTAGACTCCAAAATATGCAGGCGTAAATATTTGCCGCATATGAATTACTGCATGATAACTTATATATGTGCATGTGTGTATGAATATATGCATGTTGTGTGTGTGTGTGTGTGTGTATAATGCATATGTATTTAACTTTAGTTGGATCCTGAGGGTACCTCCAAATATTGAATTTATAAAATACCAGAAACAAAGTCTAATTTCGAATTTCTTGCCAGGCATGGCAATCTAGCAGTCTGTGTGTGTGTGTGTGCGCGCACATGCATATGTATGTAGATATATAACATTAAAATTAGACGTCAAACTTTGCAAAAGATGGAATAGCATTTGGACCACTGAGGTAGAGGCTCAGTCTGGGCAGCAGCCTGAATTTGTCTACTTTTATCTATGGAACTCCGCTTTTAGGGTATCAACTCATACTCCTCTTATACTCTTTCAAGCAAAGAATTACACCAGTGTGGAGGACTGGAGAAATTTCCTAGTGCACAGCTCCCATGTTGAGCATTAAATATGCCAGATTAGTTCACTAGGAGTAAAGCATAAGGTTCTGATGTTAAGGGGACTTGAGGTGGTTTAAAAAAACAAAAACAAAACAAAACAAAAAAACAGGTAGGAATGTAAACAAACAAAAAGGGACTTACTGACAATATTGGGGCCATTTTTCATAATGCCAGGTCAAAGCTTTGTAAGCATCCACTCAGTAGATTTCAATGTTTTGATTCTTAAAAAAAAGCTAATTGAAGGAAGAAACTGGATTTGCTTCCTCAACTTAGTAACAGTTGACATGGGGCAGCGATCTGGTGGGGGTAACTGATTGGATCCCTCTGTTTTGTTTTTGTTTCTGATTTTCCATCTCAGTTATTACTGTTCTCTTTCAAGCCGAAATACTGCAGCCAGATATTACAGTGAGGTTTATGAATTCATTAATAATAAGTAGTTCAACCTCAACTGTCCATGTGGTTTTTAATTTCGAACAGCTTTTATGCAGCACCTTCTAATTTCAAATCTTTTTTTTTTTTTTTTTAAACTCCTAGATTTCGAAATAGCATTTCCAGGATGTGGCCGTGATTACTTCTGCTCAAAATTGCCTGTTTAGAGGTTCACTGTGTATTTTCTATACAGCCCACTGGAAATCAAAACAACTATGAAAAACATGTTTTCTTTGCAGGAATGACTTTGAAATTTTAAAAATCACTCACAGTAAATTTAAAACTGAACAAATTTCACCTGCATGTGTTCGGGCATTGTCGTGTTGCTGGCATGCAAATACTCCTTCAATATTTGTTTGTTTTCTTTATATTTTACACTACAGAAGGATCTCTTGCTGGTGTTTGTTAGTAAGTCAATCTTTCTTCCAGACATCAAGAGGTGACCTTCATGACCCAAAGATTTATCAAGTCAGCAATCTGTTCCCTGGGGCCAGCATCTTCAGCGTCTTCCTCTGCCAGTCACGTCTGTGGAAGACTTTGCCAAACCCCATGAGAAAATGGACTAATCTACTTGTTTCAAAGAACAAGAATGACATCTTTACCGGCTGTACTTTGTCTATAGAGGAAAGAAGCTAATAAAGGATGAAATACTTTATCCAATTGTGAAAGATCCAATGCAATGTTTTTATAATAAAGGACACAGAGAGTAGCAGTTAGTAAGCAGCTAGTCTGAGAAGATAAGGCTTCATTACTAGGAACAAAGGGGAGAAACTTATTCCGAAGAATTCTGTGAGACAAATATATTTTAAAGGCACAATACCTTTTGTCAGCGCATTTTTCTTGTCTTGGTTCAGTAATGTGGCTATGACGTCCTATAATTATTGAGCCACAATTGGTTTCTGGCCTCTTGTTTTGTTATCATAAAGGTCTGAGTGCGCCTGCAATTAAGTCCAATTATTTGTGAATTGTGAGGTCGTCTCTGTAAACGACGACTAGTGGAAACATTACAGAGGTGGCATGTCAAAGACTCCTTGAAAAACTAAGCAGAGGAAAAACTAGGCAATTATCATCAATGCTAGTTTTTAGATGGAAGAAGACAGGTACAGCCAAAACAATAGCATTCAAAATGAGTTCCCAAGTAAAAAGGAGTAAAAGTAATCTTGAGAGTTAACCAGATTTACAAAGGATGTCACTAGGTTACCTAATGAGAGGCAGCTTGGATATGACACTTTGCCATGGAGCTTAAATAAGCTTCTTAATTTTTTCTTTTCTTTCTTTTCTTTTCTTTTTTTTTTAATTCTTCAGTTCAGCGAAATAAGTAGAATTTCTGGACTCTCTCATGTCTGTGTATTAACCAATTTCCATAGTCCTTTTTTTCATACTTTTGAAAAATAGTGCTTCATTGTACTTTAAGTCTTGCGATGCCCAAGACATCTTGTATTATATGGTATGGTGCAGTGAAAAAAAGGACAAATATACTTACAATTTGTAATTGTTATTATTTATTTTCTAAATCTTATCTGGTCCTTTATGAGACTTACATGTGCATACTTATATAAATAGAGAGCTATGTTTTCTAAAACACAGTCGGTAACAATGAAATATGATCCACTAATAAGTGAAATCATTTTATCTGATAAGGTACCAAAGTCTTACATATAAATTTGCAACATTTACGGTATGTAATCTAAAAAAAAGAGAGAAAAGAAAACTCAGATACAGAGAACACATTGGTGGTTGACAAAGGTGGTGGGTATGAGGGTAGGCAAAATTAGTAAAAATCATTGAAAGCCACAAACTTCCAGTTATAAAATACATAAGTCCTAGAGATGAAATGTACAGAATGATAATAATTAATAATAGTACAGCATATTAATAATAATGCTCTATTGTGTATTTGAAAGTTGCTATAAGAGTAAATCTTTTTAAAAATTTTTTAAAATAGGGACACCGGGGTGGCTTATTGATTATGTGCCCAACTCTTGATCTCAGCTCAGTTTTTGATCTCATGGTCTTGAGTTCAAGCCCTGCACTGTGGTCCACACTGGGCAAGGAGCCTATTTAGGAAAATAAAAATATATATTTGGACATACAATAATACATCAGTTTCAGATGTACTGAAATAAGTACTGTTGATCTGCTTTTCTTGCCTGAGGAGACATGAAAAATGCTGCTAAGGTTGATGTCAAAGAGATTACTGCCTGTGTTTTCTTCTAGGAGTTTTATGGTTTCAGCTCTCACATTTAAGTCTAGGAAAGTAGTGATTCCACAACTCCATAGGTTAAGCTATACTCAAGAGTGTAGCTATCATCTGTCACTATACAATGTTATTACAATACTAAGTATATTCCCTATGCTGTACCTTTAATCCCCATTATTCATTTATTCCATAACTGGACGCCTATACCTCCCACATCCCACATTCCTTCCCCCTCCATCGCCACTCCCATTCCCACTGTATAAATGTATACATTTATACACACACACACACATACATACATACATGCATACATACATACATAAAATAACCTCTTATTTATCCATTCCTCTAACAATAGACGCTTAGACTGCTTTAATATCTTGGCTATTGTGAATAATGCTACAATAAACAAGGGGTGCATATATCTTTTCAAATTAGTTGGGTATTTTTGTTTGCTTTCGGTGAATACCCAGTAGTGAAATTACTTGGTCATATGGTATGTCTATTTTTAATTTTTTTGAGGAGCCTCTATTATGTTTTCCACAGCAGCTGCACCATTTTACATTCCTACCAATAGTGCATGAAGGTTCCTTTTTCTGCACATCCTCTCCAGCACTTGTTATTTCTTATTTTTTTGATACTAGCCATTCTGGCAGGTAAAAGGTGACATCTCTAGTGGTTTTGCTTTTTATTTCCCTGATGATTAGTAATGTTGAGCACATTTTCATGTACTTGTTGGCCATCTGTATATCTTCATTGGGAAAATGTCTACTCAAGTCCTCTACCCATTTTTTTAAAAGATTTTATTTATTTATTTGACAGACAGAGATTACAAGTAGGCAGAGAGGCAGTCAGAGAGAGGAGGAAGCAGGCTCCCTGCTGAGCAGAGAGTCCAATGTGGGGCTCAATTCCAGGACCCTGGGATCATGACCTGAGAGGCTTTAACCACTGAACCACCCAGGAGCCCCTCCTCTACCCATTTTTAATTGGACTATTTGGTGTTGTTTTGTGTTGTGTTATGTAAGTTCTTTATATATTTTGGATATTAAACACTTATGGGGGAAATATTTGCAAGTATATTCCCCCATTCAGTAGGTTGTCTTTTCATTTTGTTAATGGTTTCTTACACTGTGTAAAACCTTTTTATTTTGGTGTCATCCCAACAGTTTATTTTTGATCTGTTTTTCTTGCCTGAAGAGACATGAAAAATGTTGCTAAGGTTGATGTCAAAAAGATTACTGCCTGTGTTTTCTTCTAGGAATGTTGTGGTTTCAGTCTTCACATTTAAGTCTAAGAAAGTAAATCTTAAAAATCTCTCATTGCAAGAAAAACAATAACTATATGAGGTGATAGATAATAGGCTTATTGTGATGATGATTTCACAATACATACACATAGCAAATGATTATGTTCTATACTTGAAAAAATGTTATATGTCAATTATATATCAAAAATATATAAAAATTAAATAATAAATAATTTAAAAGTATTAATTTTTAAAATCATACACTCTCTAATATATTAAATAAATTACAAGGTAGGCATAAAAATATAAAATTCTGTGTTAATTCATACCAAAACTTTTTCTGTGTCAAATATACTAGAATCAGTAATTGTAAACAATATTGTCATAATTCAGGGGCATCTAGGTGTCTCAGTTGGTCAAGTATCTGTCTTCGGCTCAGGTCATGATCCTAGGGTCCTGGGATCAAGCCCTGTGTCTGTTGCCCTTCTCAGTAGCAAGGCTGCTTCTCCCTCTCGTCCCTGCTCATGCTCTCTCTCTCTCTCACTGTCTCTGTTTCTACCTTTGTCTCTCTTTCTCAAATAAATAAGTAAAATCTTAAAAAATAATAATAATAATATTGTCACAGTTCACTATGAAACACCAATACCTTTAGAAATGATACCATTTCCTTTGGATAAGAGTACTAAATTTAACAATAAAACTTTTCTGACTATAGAGTAATTAAAACCCTATGTAGGTCATAAATCCTGTTTATTTTTTGCCTTAGATGCCAGTTATAATACATATTTTAGTTGTACCATCTGACTGGAACATCTGTTACCTGTTTTGTTCTGGTTTCTGAAAGCTTCCTTTTTAGTGTGACTGAACCCCACTATGTGTTTTATGATGTACAAGTGGTGTAACAATACACAGCAGATGTTCCTTACCATTGAGCTACATGCCTTTTCATTGACCCTGGCTGCAAATCTTCCTTTAATTCATTAAGTAACATAAGGATTCTACAATAACCTAGTTTTAACACCTCTAAGCCATACACAGAAAGACTTCTTATTACAAACACATAAGGAAGAGCATATTTACAACACTTGTTTTAAAAATAAAGAACCCATGCTTCTAACTAGTTTCTCAAAGTGTTACTCTTTGGGCTTGAAGAATAGGAAAACAATGTTGCATGAAGAAGGCAATAACAACATGATTCATCTTAATCTTGTTTTTGTGAAAAGATTACAAAATCAGGTTTGGGGTTTTTTAAATTTTTTATTTATTTTTATTTATTTTATTTTTTTTAACTATCAATCAGGTACCACATTGTTTTGCATATCTAAGGAAGTCAAGATCAGAAAGAGGAGGTAAGGTATGTCGAGCCACTCATCTAGTAAATGCACTCCATGGCACCCTGCTGCTAAATTCCATATTCTTTCCCCTCCCCTACGACATTGAATTGATATTATTGTCATTTTGAGGAAGGACAAAGATGAGAATAAAAGCAAAGCATAGCCAATATCAACTATCATCAATTCCTCTCCACTGTGCATGGATACTTTTATGTTCAAGCTAGTCTATTCTTCCATCCCCTTAAATTCTAACTGGTCCTGAACATTGCTTGATCAGTGGAATGTAGTGAAAGTGACTTCAGGAACTGAATGAAAAACAAAACAAACAATTAAAAACAAAAACAAAAACAAAAATCAACTTGTAAAGTCTCCCAAGTCTCCCAGAAGATTTAGAGAGAGAGAGAACTGCCATGGGTGAAGTTTGACTGTCTTGAGAATGCCACGCTATGAGAAAGACCAAGTTAGGTGTATGAAAAGTCTTGAATAGTAAGAGAGATGCCCAACCACTAGCTGTTCACATAGCTGGTCCACATAGCTGGTCCATCCCAGATGCCATAATGTGAATGAAGAAAAAAGCTTGAACATTCTTGCATCAGTACACAGCATGTAGAGAAAAAAAAAAAAAAAAAAAAACGGAGGCCCCAAATAACAACAGAACTTGCCAACCTTAAAAATAAAATGGCTGCTTACTTTACCAGCAAAATGAATTTATTAGGAAATAGCAGAGAAACTGTAGTTAAGGACAAATTACAGCACACCATAGGCAAGTCCAAGCAGACAAAGGGGAAGTCAGCTTTTATTAGGTTTTAGGAGGAAATTGGAGAGGGTTATTTTGAACAAAAGTGCTTTGAAGAAGAACAGTAATGTGTGATTGTAGCTGTTCCTGCGCTGCAAGCAATGGTTGTGTGTAGTTGCTGGGGCAGGAAGTAATCATCCTTCTTTTTCTTGAAAGCAGGAGATAAAATGCCTATGAGAAAGTGTCCTCCTTTGTCAAGATAATTCTTATCTTCCCTTTTCCTGAGGTTCCTGCGTGCTTCAAAGAGTGGTATTTGCCGAAGAGCTCCCCCTTCAGGGCTTCTATTTTAAATAAAGTTTCCCTTATTTATTTTCACAAACCGAAGCCCTAGATTTAGGGATACAGCCAAGGCATCCGAGCTATCTGTAATCAAATGAACCACTTTAGTTAAATCTTTCTTATATCTAATATCAGTTTTAAAAAAATTATAAAGCAAACTATCATGCTGTATGCCTTAAACTTATACATTGATATAAGTCAATTATTTCTCAATGAAACTGAAAAAAAATGCTTCTTTTTGAAAAACGTGCACTTATATGCTCAGCAAGAAGGAATCAAGAAAGAGCATGTGTCTAAGGGGAACCAGGATATAGAATTTTAAAAACTGTATTGTAAAGGTAGAAGTTACAGTAGTCACCTCCAAAGAAATGATTTTTAAAAAATTTTTTTATAAAATTCAATTTGCTCTCTTGTCATTTCCATCTTCAGGTTATCTTTTGAAAAGCAATTACAAAACATCTATACTGAGACCTACACATGATATATAGAAGCCATACTTGATTTAGTGCAAATTAAAATGAGCGATACCCCCTTTTACCATTGTCAGTATCAGAAGAAATCATGGACATAAAAATTACCCAGAGACTCGTTTTTTCATTCTTGTTTGTTCCCTAGACTGTCAAAAATGCTCAGGAATTCTAATCCACACATTTTGATTAGGTTCTAAACCATATGACTTTAGGCAGAGAGATATTTCAACCCAATTGGAGGCCCTGAGGGAGAGGAGCAAGACTGCTCAGCCTGATTTATTCCATGTGTGTTGCCACAGGAGCATAATATCTCAATGAATAAATGCATCTATTTAATGATTCTTACTCTGGTTTTAGCAGGCACAAAAGGCGTTCTATTCACAAGAATAGAAACGGTAGTACTTTTTCCCCCCTTTTCAGAATTAAGTACATGTTAAGCGCAAGACACATAAAAATTTTAAGAACTAGGGCTATTAGCAAAAGCTGTCTTCACGTGGGAATTCGGGTCTTAGGGAATTTGGATGGAGTGTAGATACCATGTGTGAATGATTTTAGAAGCAGATAGAATTGTCCATGGGAATTAAAATATGGTTCAAAAAAAAAATGTGGTTCAGTCTTTTTTCTGTATGTTCTATAGTGAGACTCCTCACCACTTAAAAGACTATTTTGGACAAAGGAAGGGACACAGGAGTTTGACGTCAGAAGACCCAGGAAAGGTGTGCTTGATTTGATCAGTTGAAAGCTCTTTCTTTCTTCCTTCTTTCCTTCCTTGTTTCTTTCCTTCTTCCTTCCTCCCTTCCTTCCTTCCTTTTTTTTCCTTCTTTTTTGGAACTTACGGTCTTCTGACATGTCTATCTCATGATTTTTAATGACTTACGAAAACAGAGGCACTGTGGCTGGAGGACCAATGGGGTGTTTAGTTCCTTCCTCTTCATACCATAAAGATATGTTTCACTTGAAATAACTCATCATAAAACCAGACTATCACTCCCCTGTCTAGATCAGAGGTCCACAAACTTATTCTTTGAAGGGTCAAATAACAGTCATTTTAGGCTTTGAGTGTCATAAATCGCCACTTTCTGCCTTTGTAGTGAAAGCAGCACAGATAGGTTGTAAACTCGCAGGCATGGCTATGTTCCAACACAGTCTGCAATTTTATGTCCATTCTGGAGGTTTCTGGAATCTCTCAGATTTTACTGTGGAAGGCACCCCATAACCAGGAGTCCAACTCGAGAAGATCCAGTTGCAAAGCCTAATGATTAGAAATTAGTGGGCTCCTGGGTGGCTCAGTGGGTTAAGGCTCTGTTTTTGGCTCAGGTCATGATCTCAGGGTCCTGGGATGGAGTCCCACATGGGGCTCTCTGCTCAGTGGGGAGCCTGCTTCCCCCTCTCTCTCTCTGTCTGCCTCTCTGCTACTTGTGATCTCTGTCTGTCAAATGAGTAAATAAAATCTTTTAAAAAAATTAGAAAGAAATTAGTACCTAGGCAAGACAAGAAAAAAGAAAACCTCAGGGGAAGAACGAGAAATTAAAATGTGATGGAGGACAGCACTCATATTAGGATAGTGGATGAAGGAGAACTCACGTAAACACACTATCACTCTAGAAACAAGGAGAAAATATGAAGACTTTAAGGAGCCTCACTCCTGAAGACAAACGCTCCTCAGAAAGGTATACTGTGACTACCCCAATTCTAACCACCAGCAACCTGAGGCCAAATTGCAGAAGTAAATTTCATAAGGTCACAGAGCTAGTTAGACACAGAGCCTATGGTGAAAGCCAGATATACTTTTCTCTCAAAGTTATATTCCTCTTCTGTGACTAGTTTTCCTTTAGCATTTCTCAAATCTTTAAATAAAAGTGGGTTCCAAAAGCAGTAATATCCATGACAGCCTCTTGTAGGAACAGGGTCCGCTGTGTAATTAAACATATGCTTGTGTACTTTTACCTTAAAGCTCACAAATGCAGAATGTGACACCAATAATGTTTTTAGATACCATCAGATTATAAAAGTAGGTCCACTGTGATATTACTAATAATCTACCCCATATACACACACCATTCCACACTGCATTGTCCTATATCCATAAATATTACTCGGGGTATAGCTTAGGGCAATTTTCCCTGGGGCTCAGAATTGTGATCAGGCTAAATAAATTATTTTTTATTTTTTAAATTAAAAATTTTTTTCCAAAATATATTCCCATGTTCTACCTTGTCTATTTTAATTCAGGAATTTTGTGAGGTAGCAACATCCATTATAAGTCAATTTGGAAAAATTAACTTAAAATCATGGCAGATTACTGGATTACCAGTTATAAGAAAAATATCACAATGCTGAGACTGGCACTGTGAACAGAAAAGAATAGAATGGAATTTACATACACACACACACACACAATATACACACACATATGTATTTGATGTGCAGTTATTATGGATACATGTATTTTTAATGATTTTTACCATCATTCTGGGTTTATGTCATATAATTATATATTATATTTGCAAAATTTTATTATATATTGGTATGATGTTTTTAGGTGTTTATACAATATTTAAAATCAGACTAATTCTGGCAGCTAATGGAAATTATAGTAAATAGGGATACACAGGTGCACTAACAAGTAATGTTTGAGATTACAAAGGCAAAAATCTAGAGAAGAGACAGAATAAAAAGCAAGACCTGCATGCAAAGCATGCATGAGTTATGTGCCTGGCAAAAAGGATTCTAAAATAACAAATTTAAGCAAAAGTTCCAAAATCAGATTTTTTTCTTTTATTTGAAAAAGATAATTCCCTACACAGTTAAACTGATACCTTTCATAAAATTAAATTCATATAAATATCATGGAAGATGCATGTGTTCTCTCTGTCCAAATAATTGAATGTGCCAAAAGAAACATATACCAAAATAAGCAAGTCTCAATGGGTTTACTTATACAAACTAACATTACACTACTGCCAAGATGACTAAATTCTAGTGTTATCAGAATTCATGAAATGCAGCTTGTCTCAAGCTCCAGAGGACTCCTTCTGCAGTCTCAAATTAGATTCTACTATTTTACGTAGTTGCTTTATTGGGTAAAATCTAAATTTAAATTATATCCAATTTATAACCCTTTTCTTCCTTAAACAAAATGTCTTGCTAACCTATTCGTACATCTTCTTGAAAATACTGCGTTACCTTTTTTATTAACTTAAAATCAATGTGATGGAAGAATCTAAAAATATTGCAGAAGTTAATTGGGCTGGGGTTTCTATAATTTAATTCTCCTCAGCAACATAATATGCATCAAATAGAGGATTTTGGAGAAAAATAATGAACCTAATTTTAAGTTCTCAGGTTTTCTTTACTTGCATTAGTCTGCAGACAAAATGTTTAAGGTGTTTTAAAAAAAAATTTTAGATACCCACAGTATCAATAAAGATGTACATGCATGGAACACCTCAGATACAGAATACAGCTGGCATTTCAGCCAGAAAGACAATTTTCCTTGGGGGCTCTTTCATTGCTTTAACACTAATCTGTGACAAAAAGGTCTTGTCAGACTCTTATTGCATTTAAGAAGCTTTTGGTGAGATTTGTATTGATCTGGAATAAAGCAACTGACAACATTGCAATAAATTTTTACTACTTAGTACTGATCAATATGTGTTTTTCCTCTCAAACTTTTTTCAGTAAATTGCCTTGAATTTTCTCAGTTATGGCCAATATACCACTAAATTAATTATTTTATTCAAAAGGTTACACGCAGTTAATGAATAGGAAGAATTCATTATAGTAAGATCTACATTTCCAAGGAATCAATTGTATCAAATATGATGTATATAAAATATACACACAGAAAGAACACACACACACACACACACACACACACACACACTTAAACACAGATAACATAGGGATTGACAGACAGCCAAGGACTTTTATATGCTATTTTCATTCTGGTCACTTATGTGTATCTATACATTTTCCATTTATAGTATTAAGATCATAGGGATTATCAATATATGACATAGAGTTATTATCCATAAGTATTATGGTAAAGAATTAAAATGAATGACTGTCGGAGTGCCTGGATAGCTCAGTTGGTTGAGCATCTGCCTTCAGCTCACATCATGCATGGGGTTCCCTGCTCAGCAGTGAGTCTGCCTCTCTGCCCTCCTCCCTGCTTGTGCACTCTCTCCCTTTCTCAAGTAAATAAATAAAATTTTCAAAAATTTAATGACTGCCATCATAAGTATATGTAGATTTTATGACTAACTCCCTTCTCTCGTGTGCTTTAAATATTTGGGGTTTCAAGGAAATGTAACTATTATTTTTATGTTTATTTATTATTACATAATTATTTAACTATTGTTTTAATTATTTATGTTTAACTTTTGGAAGCAGTTTTTTTGCATTTCTCTTTCATTCTTATGTTGCCTTTATGTTAATAACTTTTTCAAACTCAGTTTTCTATTTTCCTGCAAGTAACACCTTAAACTAGAATTGTCCTGTTTTAGATTAATTATTTAAATGTAAACCTTTGAATAAAAAACTATATAAAATAATTTTAGACAATTAAAATTTCAGTGGGAGAAGGGCTATCAAATGCATTTTATATGTTGAGAACATATAAATATTTAAGCGTAGAGGCCAATAAATTTATGTTCTCAATTTATGTCCTGAAAAGGCATTTTTATCTGCTATATTTCATATAAACCTGAAGTATTAAACTGAACGTTGTAATCACACACAAAAAACTGTAATATATCACATATACCTTTTGTCTGTGGATTGTTTAAGGAAGTTTCTGCAGAAAATCTTCAATTTATGAAATTTCCCATTTTTTAATGCAACTCTGTTTCTGAGATAGATACTTGCCCTTTTCGTTTTGGTAGGAGAAGTGGTCTTGCATTCAAATTTATGCCACACCTGTGAGATACCCTTGTTTTCACTCAGCACCGAGTTTACTTAGCTCTAAGGAATACCACAGAGCAAGAACTAACACACCATATAAAAAGCAACAGCACAGCAGTGGTGTCCTGGCTCCCAGACACAAATTCTGATGTCCAAGGTCCTCCACTGTTGGGTCATGCACAGTCAAAATATATGATGCTGATTTGACACATGCCATTACAATTCAGGGAAACTATTCATCCTTGGATTCCTGCATCTTTTATACACAGCTAGCCATGTACTGCCCACCCCTGGACCCGGTCTCGTTCCCATTCTCAAATGCATCTGATTCTCATCAATGCTAGTTATATGTTATTGAACATGTAAATTTGGTAATTAGATACAAGTGATTGGTCCAGTGATAGTCCTTGATTAGATTCTATTTTATTTGGATCTGGTATATGTATCTTCTTAACAATTGCTTGAGTTAATGCAGTAAGAAAGATTCGAACAAGATTCAAAGCACCTGACCTATTTGAGGCTTCAGGAAAAGCCTGTAAAATCAGCATCTAACCTGTTCTTCTATCTAGAAACTCAATTTTTTTATCCTAATTATTACAATAAGGAACACTGCTGACCCTTTGAAATACTATAGTGCTTATGGTAATTATTCTGTAAATAAATGATTGTGGTGTTATTTTATGTTTGATTTTTTCATATTTTTGGCTTAGAATTAAATAAATGAAGTTATAAATATAATTTATAGATTTTTTTCTTGGAAGTTATTTTGATTCTGTTTCTGTGTAAAGTAGGCTATGATAATATCTTGGATTTGTGTAATGCATTTCTTTCAAAAGTCTTACCCTCTGCTATAGAAAGTTCATTTAATTAAATGTTTAAGAATAATTTACACATTACTATTCAAATAGAGCTGTATTCAACTAAGGCAAGATGGAAAGCCTTGAAACTGTTTCTTAATGTTCTGTCAAAACTATGTATAGCACACCAAAAATGCTGTTGAAAATATGTTTTAAATCATATTAAAGATCATAGCCTGACAAAAAAGTATAAAAATTCAAAAATGAATAGGGAAAAAAAAATCAGAGAGTGAATCTATAGACTTAAGGGAAGGCTAATGATGGAATTTGCCCTGGGTTAACTGCCAGTCTTGCTGGCTCATCGCCTGGATTTTAATGGGCCACATGTCAGGAACAGGAGGCAATTCCTGATGCCCTTGAAGGGTGAGAAATAGGATTTGAGAATCCTAAAGAAAGACAGAGCACTTAAAATAAGACATATTAAGTATGAGTCAGAGGGGAAAAAAAAAGTCTTTCAATAGAGATAGACAGTAAGGAAACTTTCTGGGCTTGGCCTTAGTTCTAGAAAAATGTGAGGAAAAACTATTAAAAATATAAAAATTATTTCATGGTAAATCTTACTCTCAATCAAATGATCATTTGTATTTGAGCCTAGAATTCACAGTATTTTATGGTTTGAAAATAGCTCCCCAAAAATGTAAAGGTAAATTTTCACTGACAGTGACTAGAGGTGTGTACCAAAAGTAAATAAAAATTTATCTCTGAAGGAAAGCATTTCAAATTCAAACCACCAGCAGGATCTATAAATAACATTTCAAGGAAAATGAAGTTTATAATAAAATAACAATAATAAATTTAAAATACTTGGGGAAGCGAATCATAATGAATTTGAGAAGAAAGCGAATTTAGAATAAGACCTATAATAATGCAGAATTATGACATATAGAATCTAATGTAAATGGTTAATATATTTAAAGTAATTAAGAATAGATTTCTTTTGGGGGCAGGGTCCCTGGGTGGCTCAGTCAGTTAAGTGTCTGCCTTTGGTTCAGGCCATGATTCCAGGGTTCTGGGATAGAGCCCTACATCAGGTTCCCTGTTCAATAGGGAGTCTGCTTCCCCTCTGACCCTTCCCCCTCTCGTACTCTCTCACTCCTTCTCAAATAAATAAATACAATCTTTAAAAAGAAAAGAATAGATTTTTTAAACATATAAGAAAACCAATCTATAGAATCTATAAGGTTGAGTTGAGAAATAATTAAAAGTTAAAAATGAAATGAAAAAGAAAGGCTTGTTCTTTCTATGATAATGAAGGACTAATTTGATTCGGACCCCATTCCTTTTAATGAGAACAAATACAAAAGATGAACAAGAACAACAAATGAATAGCTGGTTGTCAATAGGACAATTCTGTCCTATAACAGAACATCACAGACTGAGTGTCTTATAAACAACAAAAATTTAATTCTCATCATTCAGGGAGCTGAAAACAGATTTTCATGGTTGCAAACTGCCATTTTATTTCCTGTGTCCTTGCATGGTTGAAAAGACTAGAGATCTCTCTGGAGCCTCTTTTACAAAGGTGATGATCTAGTTTATGAGGGCAGAGACCTCATGACACAGTCAGCTTCAAAGGTCCCACCTCTGAATATCATCATTTTTGTGGATTAAGATTTCAGCATATTAATTTTGAGGGAACACACACATTCAGATCATAGAATTGCCAAGCATGATACTCCTCCCACCTGCAAGCCTTTTGCCTTTTCTATGAACAGTGGAAAGCTTTCAACAGAACCATATGACCAACATTAGAATTCAATGGAAAAGCCTGGAAATTGGAATTTGGTCCCCACCAAGGAGAAAGAACTCTAGCTCAATGAAGGCTTTCTGTTTTGCTGCTATTTGATATTAGTACCAGGATACAAAAATATATCAAGAAACTGAATAGAGAGCTCAGAAAAGGACCCACAAATCCATCAAATCCTGATACCTGCTAGAGCTGCCATTGGTAACCAGTAAAGAGAGGATAGAAAATTCTATGAAGGGTGGTGGCTAAAATGTTTATCCATATCCATAGATATAGAAAATAAGTTTCTACTCTCTTACCCTCCTAGGCTTTGTAGCATTAGGCTAATAGCTCTAAAAATGCTTTCCTAATAATATTCCCTTATCCCTTACTGCAATAAATTCCAAATTCTTTTGAATCTCTTCTTAGACTTCTTCAAGTTATTAACACAACACACCCAAAGGGAAAAAATCATTTACATATCCATAGGTTTATTTTCAGAACTTGGGTAGTAAACATTTCTTAAAATGATATTCAAAAATGCAAATGTAAAGAAATAAATTTGATAAATTTGACAAACTGAAATAGAATATTCCTAATTTAAAAAAAAAACATTTTAGAGGGAGTGCACAGAGAACACACACATTAGAAGAAGATACTTTAATTGGAACATCCAGATTATACAAATAACCCATACATATTTATAATAAAAAGATAACTCAGGAGAAAAGTGGGCACAGGACAGGAGCCAGCATTATACAGGCTAAATTTCACTAGTAGCTACCAAAGTTGAAACTACATTTATCTTATGACACAACATTCTGTTCCTTGTATAATCCCAACAGAGATGTGACTTGGATTCAACATAGTCAGGAGCCATAAAGCCTATAGAAAGACTTCCAAATGCCAGGAGGCTCCTCTAGTAAAAACCCACTTACAGCGTTGCCTGCCCACCAGCAGGTCTGATACTGGAGACTGAATGTATGAAAGGGCCCTGTTGTTTCAGAAAATGTACTTTCCTCTGCCACCATACTTGACAGGAAAGACAGTTTTCTTGTGTGTGGCTGACACAACACTCTTCTGATTTCAGCATCCAGTTTTGAGCAGTTGAGTTCACTTTGTGTTATTACTAAATCAAGTTATATATACTGTGAACCGAGAGTTACACAATGGAGTTGTAATTGCTAAGAGTTCTAAAATGGACCAGGGAAACCATTAGGCAATTGAAGGCTTTTTGTTTGTTTGTTTGTTTGTTTTCTTTTTTAAGATTTTATGTATTTATTTGAGAGAGAGAGAACATGAATAGGGAGAAAAGCAAAGGGAAAGGGACAAGACGACTCCCTGCTGAGCAGGGAGCCCAAGGTCAGCTCCATAGGACTCTGGGACCATGACCTGAGCCAAAAGCAGACACTGAACTGACTGAGACAAGCAGGTGTCCCTGATCATTGAATTTTATCTATGTCCATACCCAGGTGAAAAATGAATTCTCACACATGAGCCTTAACCACATAACCACATCCTGGAAATTTCTGTGCACCTTGGTCTGAAATAAAGATAACAACTGTTAGCCGAATAGCCAAATGTATTAATCAGCTTAAATGTTCTCAGCATCAATCATAATTCTTTCAAAACAACATTGTAAAACCTCACAGTTTTTGCCTTTATAAACCCCTACTTTTGGCCCCAAATAGGAATTCATTGGATTCCTCTCCAATCTGTGTTTCCCAAATTGTAATTCCTAAGACTTCAAATAAATGGATTGCTTGTTTTTACAGCCTTGCTCTGAAAATGTTAATATATATAACAGAATTTAAACAACCCCAGTGTGCATGCCCTAGAAACATTTGCACAGGTGCATCTGAGCCATAACAATGACTTGAAAACAGCACAGCTATTTGGGAACAGTAGAGTGTGAATAAAGAAATATATATATATATATATATATATACTCTAAAACACTATGCAGAAGTGAAAATAAGGAAATTTCAAATGAATCTACTGAAATTAAAATTATATACATAATCTACAAAAAGATATGAAAACTTTATAATTTTCTCAGGTGATGAGAAAGGGTGAGAATGGTAGGAGGCACACCATGTGTATTAAAACTATGGAGCACCTGGGTGGCTCAGTGGGTTAGCTTCTGCCTTTGGCTCAGGTCATGATCTCAGGGTCCTGGGATCCAGCCCCGCATCAAGCCCCGCATCGGGGGTCTCTGCTGGGTGTGGGGCCTCTTCCCCTCTCTCTCTCTGCCTGCTGCTCTGCCTACTTGTGATCTTTCTCTGTCAAATAATAAATAAATAAATAAATAAATTTATCTTAATAAAATTTAAAAAATTTAAAAACTAACACATATGCTCACTTACGCTCTAATTTATCACTGGCCAGCCTCTCACAAATGGCACCCATCTAGTCATTTTTAAAACTGTGTAGTCTTTCCAATCTGTGATATATTTCACTGTAGGAAAACTTTAAACTAGATGAATATTAAATTATCTTGAATGTGGTTACTCTTGGTGTTAAAATATGTTCCTTTTATTAGAAATACAATTAGTATACATCTTATGGCTACATGGTATTCTTAAATTCTTGAATGATGTAATAGGAGTACGCTGCATCTGAAAGCATAAATATCATTATTCTTTTCAGTATGTATGTATCTGAACATAAATAAAAATGCACACCTGTATTACTTTGTTTTTTTTTTTTTTACTTTTTTTTTAAACAAATTATGTCTTCCAACCCTCATTCTCTCCACCAGAGGCAGAGACAATGTAACTGAATTTAAAAACACACACAAAGGAGTATAAAACTGTCTTGACTAAAAAGATATTTTATTTTCTAGAAAGCATATCCTATCTTCTGCTAAGAAGAGCTTTTATTTGTCATCATCATCATGAAGACAGGCACTGTATATCTTTTAGAATGGTGGCTGACATTAATTACGGAATTTGAATTTAATGTCATCTTTAATTTCAAGTTTTACATTCATGGCTTTGGTATTTTTTCTTCTCAAGATAAAAGGAAGTATGCAAAGAACAGCTACCCAGTCGCAATGTTAGAAGTGGGTAGGAATCTTTCATAGGAAAATTGAACATTCTCAATAGTGATGAATCTGAATAGGAGTTGTTAATGTCTTTAGAAATATATATTTTTTTAAAAAAAGAAAGAAATATATATATGAACAATTCATTCAAGTACTTATCTAAATGGAAATAGTACACTGGAACAAATACTATCATGCAAACATCTCTAAGTAAATGATGAGCTCTTTCAGGACAGAGGTATGTTGAATATGTTTTAAAATTCTTTGAAGTATTTGGAACAATTTCCTGAATGGTAGTTGCTCTACAACTGATTATTGATTAATGAGTGATTCAACAAGTTCTAAAATCCTGCCAATAGACACTCACATTTTAGACTATCAAACACCTATAAAAGCACATTCAAATTAATGGATGTGATACATATAAAATAATTTATTACAATTAATTCCAGAAGCATTATACCAAATGAAAATAGATGATTTTCTCAATGTTTCTTAAATTTCTATGTTATTTTTCTTCCAAATAACATAGTGTGTGATTTACTATTTAGCATTTAGACTAATTCGTAGGTTTCAAAATGAGTTGTAAATGAGTAAAAATAAAATATTGTAGGTAAAGGCCACAATGTGATACAAAATGTCAGAGATGCACTGATGTCACGGCAGTGGTCATAGTAAAGAAATATAGACTAAGGATGGCCAAGGTTAGAAGAGATGAAAACATAGACTGTAAATTTGGTATGAGATCACTTTTTATAATTTTGCCAGGAATAAAATAAAATATTCCAGTGGAAAAAAAATATTCCAGTAAATACATATTTTACTATTCAAGTTTACAAAACAGACTTAGGAGATGATACCAAAGTTATTTTGTTAAAATAAAAAACAAAACAAGGGGCGCCTGGGTGGCTCAGTGGGTTAAGCCACGGCCTTCAGCTTAGGTCATGATCTCAGGGTCCTGGGATCGAGTCCCGCATCGGGCTCTCTGCTCAGCAGGGAGCCTGCTTCCCTCTCTCTCTCTCTGCCTGCCTCTCCATCTACTTGTGATTTCTCTCTGTCAAATAAATAAATAAAATCTTAAAAAAAAAAACGAATAAAAATATCATTAATCTATTATTTGCCTGCCTTATATCATTATTTATATTTATTGATATATTATCATTATATCATTGCCTTATATCATTATTTATAATGATATAAAATATCATTAATCTATTCATATCTCAATGACCAGTAGTGATAGGATATTTTAAGACATTAGGTATGGGAAACTGAAAATGGCCTTTCATTTCATCAAATGCCTTTCTTACCCACATTCCTTTTGGTGTCCCTAGAGTCAATTGTTTAAAGTGGTAAGGACTTACAACAGTTTGATTTATAGAATATTAGGTGTTATTGATCTCATGCTGTAAGTCAGCAACCAGAGGTCAAGTAATGCCAGCAGAGTAAAGCAGGCCTTTAAAGTTTGAATAGTATCAGTTCATATCTAAATCAAAACAGCTATCATAACACCATTGAAGTCCATGATTGCTAACACAACCGACATTTTATTATAAGAGTAGAGGTCAGTATAAAGGAAGAGGAAAGGGTAAACTTTAATACATCTCTTTGGAGTTTCAATAGGGAATGATTTCCTCTTCTTCTTTGTAGCATCTTGTGATAAATATTACCACCATCTGGATTTGAATCGTCTTAAGGTGGCACTTAGAGAGATATATTTTTTACAATATTTCTAACCCATATGTTACAGATGAAGCTCTCCCTTCCCTATTACTAATTCTGATTTTATTTAAGCCATTTTTGATCACAATCACCTATGGCTCAGTACTTGTTAGTTGGTTATAAATATGACTATAAAATCTGTCGTATCATTTGGCTCATCATTCCAAAATACAAAATAAGTGCCCTGTCAGCATTTGTCATTTTTTCTGAGTCAGCAGATTTGTGGATTATCTAAATAATTAGAGATGAAGTACTTGCAAATGTTTATATGCATCATCGTAAGATGGTTCTCAAGAGTGAAAAGACAAGGATATAATTCAAATACAGGTTTTATCACTAAAATCCATGGACTTCTTAGGTTTCAGTCACTAGTTTAGTGACTGGAGATTTTGAGAATGACAATCTAAAACATTTAAACAATATTCGATAGAGTCCATCTGAGGGTTGAAATTGTTAGGTATTTAAGGACCAAGATTTTTTTCTATCTAAATTAACTAAACTGTATGGGTCTTCTATAATGTACAGTATTCTTATAAATGTTAAGAGATGCTTTATTCTTTTAATAAAGAATTATTTTGGAGGAATGATGAAATCAATTTTCCATTCTTAGAAATCCATATAGATTATTAGCACTTATTTTTCAAAACCTCAGGAATTTTGTGGTTAGAGGTTGAACTGAATTTGTTTAGTACAGCAAACAATTACCCATAACAGTAAAATTGCAAAATTCACATTTTTCCCCCTACAGAATGCCAATTAATAGCTCAAAAAGCAAAAAGGTTCTGAGCAAAACTGATGGAAGCATGCAAGGACAGATTCTTCCCGCCTTGGGACACCAACAAAAGATTGTAAATAGAGTTGAAGCATAACTTTGTGGAAAGCAAAAACATTGTGCTTTTCTCTTCTTTTACTCATTCTGATGTTCAGTCTCCTCCCCTTGCCTGTGTTGGTTATAACTCCAGCTTTCATAGAAAGACATCACAAAGCAGTCTGTGGTAACATTAGAGCTGATCAAAAATTTTTATATTAGACATTTGGAATAAAAGCAGTTATGTTTAACAGAAGAAACAAAAATATTACTACTGCCAATAGAAAGAAATGTATGTAGAACACATATTATATAAAATATAATTATAAAGAGCCAATTTCATCAAATTTCTTTCTTATTACTTTGAAAATAAGAAAAAGAAAATGCTGTATTGGACTTTTCATTTTGTTAGTGGCAAATTATCATGATAACCCCCTAATTATCCCAAGACTTCATTAAAATACTCTTCCATGACCATATATTATGCTTTATGATAATTTTTTGTCATTTATAGAAGGAATTAAATTAATGTTTTTAATAACACCTTTAACCTCCCTTGAGTTACTTCTGTTTGATAAACAATATAATAACTATATTTAAAAGCATCCTTTAATTGGCTATCTCACTAATTATTTTGTAGAGTAATAAATAGGGTGAGCCATTCCTATTATTTGTCCTGTGTACACTGCAATTACATTTTCAGCATGTTTGGAAAGGAATGTTAATGCAGACTTAAATTAGCATTGTTACAGTAAATTAACTGTAAAATACCTAACTACAAATGCCTGGCTGTGATATTATACTTTTAATTCAATTGTGTGCTCTCACCATGAGCATACAGTACCATATAGAACTTTTAGAGGGGGCATATTCTCTAGTTGGATAATGGATAATGAAATGCATGAGATGTAAAATTAAAAAGAAAAAATCCATAATGCATGAACGCTAGATAATGATATGTTTACTTCAAAATTTGACAACCTTTTCTGCTGAAAACAGTTTGGGATAGAGACAGACATTTAAATTTCTTACATTTCAGTAGATTACCAAGAGTTATATTTTTAACTGACTGTATAGGAATTAAAGTTAATTAACAAAATAAGCATAACACTTTTTGCAATCAATCAGAGCCCGACACAGACAAGTGATATAACTTCTAATTACAAAAACTGAAAGGCCATCACTGCTTTCTGGAGGAATTTAGAAACTAGAGGTAGTGAGGTAGGGGTGACCACTCTAAATGGAAACAATCAAGTCCCCAATTAAAAGTAGAAAAAAATTTACATATGAACTTAGCTAAGGCATATTAAAATATTCTTCTGTGGAAAAGCACAGTACAGTACAGGAAAAGTACAGTACAGGAACACAGAACAATAGAATATTAAATATTAAATGAAATTATACTAAGATACTTTTTTCTTGGGTTCAGGTTGAAGTATAAGACCAAAATCAGTAAAGAAAGAATACATTCTCTTGTTTTGAACAATAAGAAGTTACATCACTTATTTTTCAGTGGGATAAATTTATAGAAAATGTGTATTAACAATACTAAATCAATTGGACAGAAAGACCGTTTCATGATTTGAATTGTAAAATGTGTCATTAGTATAAAAGAATGCATATTATATCTCATAAGTAAAAAGATGCACTTTTTTCAATTTTAACATATCTGACTTAAAGATGTGTTTTATAACAGATGACATATTAGGCTAAAAAGTATGGAATTTGTAATGTAAGTTACTAGGAATAATAAAGTAAATTATCATCTATCTGCTGGCCACATCAAGCAATAGAATCTTATCCATAATGTGGATCCCCTAGTACATTTATTGGCAGTGGCCTCTCCCTCTTTCACTAGAACAAAAGTTAATTAAGAAGCTTAGGATTGGCTTCATGTTTTCCTTCTTCTATTTTAGTTTTGATATATGTACCTGTACACAGTGGCTTGTATTGCATATATTTTAACTTATGAAATGTGTTCAGCATTTCTGCAACTGTTTTTATTCCACATTTTAATTCTAAATTCCATCTATGTATGTGCCTATGCCTGCAGTTGCTGTGGACTGAACTGTGTCCCCACAAAGTTGATTTGTAAAACCTGAACCCCCAAGGTGACCATTTTGGATATAAAGCCTTTTAGAGGATAATTAAGGTTAATGGGGTCGTCATGGTATAGTCCTAATCCAATAGGACTAGTGTTCTTATAAGAAAAAGAAGAGATACCAGAGCTCTGCAAATAAATCCTATAGAAGAAACCAAAACCATCTAGTTTTGGAGAACTCCAAAAATCTATAAGTTATAAACCCCACTTACATTTTTAAGCAGCTTTATTCAGGAAAATCAAGGATACAAAATCAAGGTAGAGAAATCTGTTGCATTTCTATATACCAATAATGAAACAACAGAAAGAGAAATTAAGGAATTAATCCTATCTATAATTAAACCAAAAATAAGATACCTGTGAATAAACCTAACCAAAGAGGTGAAAGACCTGTACTCTGAAAACTATAAAATACTGATGAAAGAAGTTGAAGATGACACAAAGAAGTGGAAAAAAAATTCCATGCTCATGGATTGGAAGGATAAATATTGTTAAAGCATCTGTCCTACTCAAAGCAACTTACACATTTAATGCAATCCCTATCAAAATACCAATAGCAATTTTCACAGAGCTAGAACAATCCTAAAACTTATATAGAACTACAAAAGCCCCCCAAACAGCCAAAGCAACCTTGAGAAAGGAAAGCACAGTTGGAGACACCACAATTCCAGACTTCAAGTTACACTTCAAAACTGTAGTGATCAAGACAGTATGGTACTTGCGCAAAACAAGCAGATAGATGAATAGAATAGAAGACCCAGAAATGAATCCAAAACCATATGGTTGATTAATCTTCCACAAAACAGGAATGAATATCTAATGGGAAAAAGAGTCTCTTCAACAAATGATGTTGGAAAAATTGAACAGCAACATGCAAAAAAATGAAACTGAACCACTTTCTTACACCATACACAGAAATAAATTCAAAGTGGATGAAAGACCTAAATGTGAGAGAGAAAACCATCAAAATCCTAGAGAAGAATACAGGCAGTAGCCCCTTTGACATTGGCCATAGCAACTTCTTACTAGATATGTCTCCTGAAGCCAGGAGTATTTTTTACAAAAGTAAAAAATAAGCTATTGGGACTTCATCAAAATGAAAAACTTCTACACTGTGAAGGAAACAATTATCCAAACTAAAAGGCAACTTACAGAATAGGAGAATTTACTTGCAAATGACATGTCTGATAAAGGGTTAGTATCCAAAATCTATAAAGAACTTATCAAACTCAACACCCCCAAAACAAATAATCCAATTAAAAAATGGACAGATGACATGGATAGACATTTTTCCAAAGAAAACATACAGATGGCCAACAGACACATGAAAAGATGCTCAACATGACTCTTCATCAGGGAAATATAAATCAAAATTACAATGAGATATAATCTTACACCTGTCAGAATGTCTAAAATCAACAACACAAGTAACAACAAGTGTTGGCAAGGATGCAGAGAAAGGGTAATGTTCCTGCACTATTGTGGGAATAAAAACTGGTGTGAACAGTTTTTTAGGAATGCAAACTGGACAACAATATGGAGTTCCTCAAAAAGTTAAAAATATAACTACCCTATGATCCAACAATTGTACTACTATTTACCCAAAGAACACAAAAATACTAATTCAAAGAGACACATGTACCTTGACATTTATAGCAGTGTTGTCTACAATAGCCAAATTATAAAAATAGCCCAAGTGTCTGTGAACTAATGAGTGGATAAAGAAGACTATATGTATACTCTACTTGTGAAAGTATATGTGTATGTACACACACACACACACACACACACACACAGTGGGATATTAGCCATATAAAAGAATGAAATCTTGCCATTTGCAATGACATGGGTAGAGCTAGGAACTATTATGCTGATGATAATAAGTCAGTCAGAGAAAGATAAATAAGACGATAAGTCAGTCAGAGAAAGGTAAATACCACATGATTTCACTCTAATGTGGAATTTAAAAACAAAATAAAGGAGCAAAGGGGAATAAAAGAGAGTGTTGGGGTTAATGTAGAGCATGAAATCAGCCATAATACCTGGCTTGCTAAAATGTAGCACAGAGATTGATGAGGGCAGGGAAAGGTTTCCAAGAAAGGCATAGGCCTTTGGCATGCAGAGGCCTCCGTGACCACTCTGCCATTGGAATGCCACAGGAAGCTGCCTTTCTGAAGTCTTCTTAGCTCAAACAGCCACCCTGTGATCTAAGAGATGCATGCATTGTCCCTTAGGCAATGTTGAGTAGAACATGCAGATTAACATACCATATCTTTCCCATAAATAGATCCTCCTAGTTTCAGTAAGACCCATTGTCACACATCACCTGCTTGAGAAACAGTGATAAGGATTTGTGATTATCCTGAAGGACCAATAAAAGTGGGAGCTAAGAAGAGCAAAGGGTCTTCACCTCTGAGCGTTGACCCCCTTGCCTTCTCCTCTCTTTCATGGCAAAGTTTGGAGTAATCCTTCATCCATTGGTACAGAGTTTGCTGGCCATTTTTGGCAGAATGAAAGAGCAAGGCAAACCAAGAAACAGACCTAACTACAGAGAAAAAACTGATGGTTATCAGAGGCGGGGATTGGGAGATGGGTTAAATAGCTGACGGGGAGTGCGGAGTGTACTTGCTGTGCTGACCCCACTGAGTATTGTATGGAAATGTTGAATCACCATATTGTACACCTGACATTAATCTTACACTATATGTTAACTAACTAAGATATCAATAAAAACTTTTAAAAAAAGAAAAGAAAAACTAAAATAATTATG
The DNA here is from genome assembly GCF_020171115.1 of Neogale vison. Classification (NCBI taxonomy): domain Eukaryota; kingdom Metazoa; phylum Chordata; class Mammalia; order Carnivora; family Mustelidae; genus Neogale; species Neogale vison. Next base: position 33,202,774 of record NC_058096.1, on the reverse strand, counting down.
TGCTAATGTGAACCTACAATTAAAAAATTTCCCTTTTAATGTCCTCCAAAACTGTGGTTTCACTCATATGCATATTCTTCTTTCTTCAGGTTTCGAACTTTAGACTGGAGTTGAGTAGAAATATGGTTTACAGTTTCTTCCAAATCATTATTGGGCTCCAGAAGAGAAGCTGGACCTTTAAGCTAACAAGGAAGTTATTATCAGTAATAGTACTTCTTAAATCTGGAGGCTTTTCAGTGGTATACAGAACGGAGATGTTCTGCTTTCCACTCTTTCCAGAAATTTGACTCTGGACATACCAGTGGGCATCATAAGATAGATTACTATGCCATTGTCATGATAACTTACATTCCTTGTAAGAAGCAGCTGAATTCCTTGGGCATGGTCATGAGATGCTGGAGTCCCGCTATAATGCTGGATTTGCAGAAGGATAGGTCTTGTCATACTGTCTAACCGGTAAGTTTTTTGAACTAAAAGTACATTCCAAGAGGGTCTTTGATTCTTTGGTGTTCAAAAGTCACCTGAACACTGCAGACAAGAGGACATTAGATTAGTATTGGGTTATTTGGCAAATGCTTTGTTTCCTGGAAAGACCAATTACTCTTAAAGAAACTAAACCTTCTTCTTCTTCTTCTTTTTTTTTTTTTTAAGATTTTATTTATTTATTTGACAGAGATCACAAGTAGGCAGAGAGGCAGGCAGAGAGAGAGAGAGAAGGGAAGCAAGCTCCACGCTGAGCAGAGAGCCCAATATGGGATTTGATCCCAGGACACTGAGATCATTACCTGAGCTGAAGGCAGAGGCTCAACCTACTAAGCCACCCAGGTGCCCTGAAACTAAATCTTCTAATAAAAGTGTCCTGTTCACCATTGGAGAGCTACATAAATGTTTTGAGAAGGACTAATTCTGGCACTTTTCTGTATCACAGCAATGTTTTGAGTGACTGGGTAAGGAATCACTATTCTATAGGTCAACTTACAAAGGAGAAATAAAATAAAATTTTGATAATAATATAACAATAGAATTAAAATTATATAATTTAATAATACATTTAAATGGGAGTAAGAACTTGAAATAAATAATTTTGAAAACCATTAAGGTAGTTAATACTAATTCAATATCAGCTACCTAAAGAAAATGTTAAAAAAATTTCACTGGAAACAGAACTAAAATAAAGTACAGGTATGTAAAATTTAGAAGCTTAAAACAAATGTTTAAAATGATATATATTTTTTTAAAGTTTAGAACTAAGAAATTAAGACAAAAATTAAATGAATGTAAAGACTGAGAAATAAAATAAGAATTAACTCAGAAATGAAAATTAATATGAACATGAACATAAGGTTTTAAAAAGGAAAACTAAGTTCATCGAAAGAAAAGCTAAATGGGAAGAGACTAAGAAGACATTCTCAAAATGGAAAAGGGTGAGAAAAAAATATTTCATCTACAAGCTGGCAGAGAGAATGATTTTTAGAAAGAATTTATAGATTAGTAAAACTTTACAAATAGTTTGAGTTGATAGTTGATTATTTCATAGAGTGGACTCCAGAAGCAAAACGTAAAGGATTTAGTCTCATTTTGTCCTAGGACTCAGATACTATTGCTTCCAGCTTCCAGATGTTTTTAACAGGACTTGTTTCTAAGCTTTTTTGGTGTAAATATAGATAATCTTTATTCTGGGAGTAATTAACCCTGCTTTCAAAGTAGGGCCTCTCTGGAGTCTCTGTTCCACGTCCTAAGTGTTCAATGAGGTCACTGAACTCAGATGCCTCAAAACCCTATGAGCTCCCCTGTAGCTGATCTTCCTTTGTTATTGTTATTTCCCCAGAAGTCTGTTCTTTGCTTGGACTCATGAAGTCTCTACCTGTGAATGCACAGCTTAGGGGATAACGGTAGCTGGTGGTCTCTGAGAAATCACCGTGAAAAACAAACAAAAACTACATGAAGCCTACTGTTTCATTCTAAAGCCACTCATGCTTGAGCTGCTTGTTTGTTTTTCTGGAGGTACACCACCCCCCACCTCCCACCACCCCCAACCCCTGCCAGCGTAGAGACAAAAGAGAATGTAACAGAACATCCAAGCCTCACTAACTGGAAGAGAGAGATATCAGAATTCAGGGATGTAGAGAAAGATGAAATTTGCAGGACAGAATGGAGAAAGAGAACCACAGGAGAACCACAGAAAAACCACAGAAATTTGCATAGGCCCCTTTAGGCCTTTGAGCCCATACTAAGTGTAGAGGAGGAAAAGTAATTTTTCCCATACCTTTCTACATTTTGTTTTGTTTTGTTTTTTGGCTGAGGCCTCTCTGGAAAAAAAACAGAAAGAAAGAAAAAAAAAAAAAAAAGCAATTTTTATTATATATGTATATACATGCAGAAGCCCCACAAAGATCTGAGACTCAAAAGTTTGCCAGACTATTGAGGCTTATATAACATCCTCAGCTAAGGAAAGGCATAGGAACCTTTGAAAGGGAGAAGGCAATTCACAAGGTGAGAAGAGGAAATATTTGGCAAACAAGTGTTGTATTGCTCTGTAAATAGATCTCTCAGGTGAATAGTTTATCTCTGGTAACAGCTGTCTTCCTGGTCTAGGCCACTTTTTAATGTAAATTTCCCTTACAAAAAGGTAACTTCTACTGTGTTTTCAGAGTTTCCCCTGTGTCTGCAATTTCTCAAAATAATCAGCTCAAAATAATGTTGGCCCCAAGAGACATATTTTGGGGTGACATATCCTTCTACCCTATAAAAACAATGTTAAAACCGTGAAGTAACCTCACTGAACATCTGGGACATTTAATAGACTCCATAAAAGGCCCATCTTGAGAGCCAAGCTAACTACTCCCAGAATAAAGTTTACTCTATATGCACAATAAGAAAGCTTAGAAACAAGTCTTGAAAGGATCAAGATGAACTATAATTAAATTAACTACCTGTCAGAACAAAACTCAACAATTTTTAAAGAAAAAAAACTAAACTTTCAAAAATGTAGCATCTACAGTGTATAACATACAGTGACATGCAGATAATCAGAAAATTTATCGAAACAATAGAAACACATCCATAAATGACAGAGACAGTAAAATTAGCAGACAAAACTTTTTTAAAGCTATTATTATCTTTTTTTTTTTTAAGATTTTATTTATTTATTTGACAGAGAGAGAGATCACAAGTAGGTGGAGAGAGGCAGAGAGAGGAAGGGAAGCAGGCTCCCTGCCCAGCAGAGCGCCCGATGTGGGGCTCGATCCCAAGACCCTGGGATCATGACCTGAGCTGAAGGCAGAGGCTTTAACTCACTGAGCCACCCAGGTGCCCCTATTATTAATATCTTTAAGGAATTAAAAGAAAACGTAATCCAAATCAAAATCCTAAGAGGCTAATCATAGAAATAGGCACACTGATTCTAAGGTATATATGAAAACTCAAAGTACTTAGAAGAGCCAAGAGTATTTTTATAAAAAGAGGTGAATATTTATACTATATAGTTTCAAAATATATTATAAAACATCATCTTAATCAAAATGGCTAACTTCAAAAAATGATAAATTACAATTTATTAAAATTAAAAATGGCTACACTTTAAAAGACACTGAAAGCAAGAGAAAGAGAGAGGGAAGGAAGGATAGAGGTAAAGAGAGAGATAAAAGAGACAAGAAAATAGTATCTTCAGTACATGTATCTGATAAAGAACTTAAACCCTGATATTTAAAGAATCCTTACAAACAATAATAGGAAAACAAATGGTCAAATGAAAAATAACAAAATAGCTGTACAGACACTTAACAAAATATACACATGGCTGAGACGCACATTAACACAGATTTACTCTCATTGGTCATTTACAACTGCAAATTAAAACTACAGTCAGGTATCACAATGAACATCAGGGATACGATTTAAGAGAAGGGATACAATTAAAAAGATGACAGATGGTGACGAGGATTTGGAGCAACTAGAACTCTCATACACTGAGGTGAGGATGTAAATCAGTACCTCTGATCAGATCAACCTTATGCTTACCACACATCCTAGCAAATCCTCTCCTATATGTGTATCCAAGGGAAATGCGAATGTATGTCCACATAACCACTTGCACAAGAATTTTTATCAGTTTTCATATTTTCAAACTGAAAACTACCCTAGTGTCCCAAAGCAGGGAATAGTAAATCTAATGTTGGTATATTTGAACAATGTACACAGCTACAAAAATGAACAAACTACTGATCGATACAACAACATGGATCGATTTTTTTTAACTAATGCTGAACAAAAGAATCTAGGCATAAAAAATATCTGCTAAGTAATTCTATGTATACTAAACTCTAGAAGAGACAAATACATAGTGATAGAACATGGGTAAGTGGCTACCTGAAGCCACAAACTGAGAAGGAGTGAGATTTGTTGCATAAAGGGAAAAGGGAAGTTCTGGGGAGATGGAAATGTTCCATACCTTGATTCAGGTATGTTATACAATTGCCAAAACTCATGGAACTGTATATTCAAGTGGTGGTATTTTGCTTTATTTAATTTTACTTCAAAAGTTGATTTTTTAAAAGAATAGAGCCGATAAGCAGATGGCTTGCATATAGTAAATACTGAAAGATTTAGAGTTATTATTAATACCATAAAAATATATTGAGCAATTTTTAATTGCTCTGGTCTCTGCTGGTCACTGACCATACGTGTATGAATGTATGAATGTATGAAGAAGGACTTAATTAAGCTCATTTTCTACCTAAAGGAGATATGAGAGAGAATCACTATACTAAAAAAAATAAATAAATAAATTACAATGTCTAGCTGATATGGTGTTAGCCTTAGGGTTTCTAAACTTTTGTCAACATGCATCTACATTTTATTACTCCAAGTTATGCCCAAACTTAAAAGATTTGATTTTTAAAGTGTATAATTATTGTGGTATTGTAGGTATATGCCTATTTTCCTCCATAAACAAAAACCCTTCTTTTTTGGTACCTCCTTTTAGAGAAAAATCATTCATCAGACAAAGAATGTTACAAAATGCTAATTTTATTTGACATTATGTATACACTAAGGATTAATAACAGTCAAATTTAATTTTTTCCTAATATCATTGATTTGGTTCTATGGGAAGTGTCACTAAAATCATTATGTTTTCTCTGAAGACTTAAAGTGTTAACAAAGGAAATCATACAACCCAAGCCATTTTTATGAAACTTAAAAGATTTGTTTAAAAAAAAAAAAACTGCCTAGCTTTATGTACAGTTGATTTCTTCTGGCATGTTTATTGTTCATTTACTAGAGAACTCACTGCATACTTAATCATAAGGTTTGTTTTCAGATTGTGCATTTTGTTCTATTTCAGAGCAAGAGCTCTTAAATCTGGGCAGCTGTTCTATAAATGTCTGTCTATCCCTAGTCATGGGAGGATATTGTGACCATATGGACAGATAAGCTAAACTCTTTCACTATTGAGAAAACAAGCAGTTGAACATGGCTTATAGATGGTAATGTCTGGTTTGTACAGGGCATCACAGAATTTTCATGAACAACACGTGATCTGGGATGTATGCTTGTATGCAGGGTTAGGCAGAAAGAAGGGGAGGGAAGGGCTGTTTTCTATGAACCATTTGTGAACCACAGTACTTACAAGGTTTGCTCAGGTCTCATTCTTGAAACCAGTGGTACTTCAAACTGCGCATGGAAATGCTGGGGAGAGGTACCTTAAGAACTACAAAAACAACATGAGAATTTGCATGAGGTGGGTTGAGATTATATAGCCTGAGAGGTTATCCAGGTTCATTGTGAAGGGGCCAGGGTCACATCAAGAGGTATAGGAAAGAGGGCTAATTTCAAAAGATGAGTCGTGAACCACAGTGAAGTCATCTGTCTTGGAGGATATGAAACAAACAATAATAAAGTATATGAAAGATGTCAAGAAAGGGATGCAGAACTATGGTAATAAATAGGAAATTGTGTATTAGACTTCCTCTTTAGGGTAGAGCATTGCAGAGTTTGATTAGGAGTGTGGTTACTGAAAGAAGTTAGTCAAGTCTGGACAATGTTCACATAATCATTAATAGGAGAGACATAAGAAACAATTTTTGTAAATAGACTTTACAGCTGTCACTGTACAATAAAGAAAATGAGGGACAAAAGTTTTCCTTTACCTTATGAGCAAGTCCCTTCAGTGGAAAGGCAACTTATCCTGAAGGCCAAGAGGCAGTATGCCTCAGCTCTGTTCAGGGACATCAGCTGGTTATCAGCAGAGATAACCTGAGTGGGACACTCGGTATACTGCCCCAGCTGACCCCACAAAGGACTTTTCATGTATACCTAGGGAAATGCTACTACACTCAAAGGGCCAATTAAATGAAAGTGTTGGTCAATCGAACTAGCTATTTGACTAAAGATATTATGATAAAACGAGAGCACAAATTTATCTATAGTCCAATAACATAAGCTTAACCTTAGTGAGAGAAGCACCTTCCCTGCATGTCAGCATAGTGCATCACTGGGAAGAACAATAATTATGACTGCTCAGAGAAATAACAGAAAGAGAAGCAACCACTATGGATGGGTATTAAACTGGGGGTTACGCCATGGAGCCTTATCAGGGGTGGAAAGAGTCGAATCATTTTTGTATTTAATTTGTACAATTTCAGTTGTACAAAATTTCTTTATCTTTTTTATTTATATAATTGTAGTTGCTGCAAAGTCATATTTTGAACATGTACTTTTTATTATGAATACATGAATTACAGTATATATATTTTACATTTTACCACCCAGGGTTTCATACCCGGGTTTTATGAAATCATAGTTAAAGTTGTGTTTTTGAGGGGGCTTAGGGAATTTTTAAAGATAACATTTATGATATAAGGAGTGTTTTTTCCAATATCTAATTTTTGGAGCCAACAGTTGCAAAAGAAAGATCTTCAGTGTAATAAAAAAGAGGTAAATCCAGCCTACAATTAAGGAAGCTACAGAGAATGGTGCACACACATACTTCACATATTTGCAAAGAGTAGGAGTAGTATTTAGATTATTTGGAGGTCTCCTGGGTGAGGTTACAGTGATTAGACTGGTGAACCACCTACTAATATGTCATTAGAATTTTATCATTCACTCATTCAATATATATGCACTGAGTATATACCATGTGCCAAGCCCTTCCAGTGGCTAGAAATACAGTATTCCCCTGAATTCTTGAATGGATGTATATATTAAACAAAACCAAGCATCAAATAACAAGAAGCATTATGAGGAGAAACAAAACAGAGAGGCAGTATGACTGGCCAGAGAAAGCTTTCTCAGATCATATCTGAACTTTCTGAATGAAGTGAAGAGATGAGATACAGAACTATCTCCAGAAAAGGTATTTTAAGCAGAAGGGGCCACAAAAACAAACAAACTCAGAGCAGCAATGAGACCTGTGTGGCCTTAGCACAATGAATGAGAAGCAGATGGGCAGAAACTGAATTCTGGGGGAGTCAGAGGCCAGACTAAACAGCCATGTGGTCATGGTCACTGCTAGGGGTTGAATTGTGTCTGTGTCCACCTCCCCCTTCACCCATCTGAAGAAAATCTATGTTGAAGCCCTAACCCCAGTACCACAAATGTTAACTTATTTGGAAATAAGGTCATTTCCAGTGTAATTGGTTGTGATGATACCACCTGGAGTAGTGCAGTTCCATAACCCATTATGACTGGTGCCCTTAGAGAAGACATCCATGTGAAGACAGAGAGACAAAGAGACATGGTATTGAGAGATAATACCATGTGATAACAAAGACAGAGGGTAGAGTAATACAGTTGTAAGTCAAAGAATACCAAACACCTTCAGCAAACAACCTACATCTAAAAACAGTCAAGGAGGGCACCTAGGTAGCTCAGTTGGTTAAGTGACTGCCTTTGGCTCAGGTCATGATCCTGGCATCCCAGGACTGAGTTCCTCATTGGGATCCCTGCTTGGCATGGAGCCTGCTTCTCCCTGTGACCCTCACCCCTCACTCTTTCTTTCAAATAATTAAATAAAATCCTTAAAAAGTAAAGTAAAAAGAAGCAAGGAGGTACTCACCTATAGATTTCAGAGGGAGTATGGCCCTGACAATACCTGATTTCAGACTTCTAGCCTCCAGACACCTGAGACAATACATTTCTCTTGTTTTAAATTACCCAGTTTGTAGCACTTTGTTATAGCATCCCTAAGAAATTGATATAGCACATTTTTAAAAAATTTTCAATAAACTTTGTATCTTAGAGAGGTTTTAGGTTCATGGCAAAATTGGAAAAGAAGTTACAGAGTGTTCCTATATATTCTATGTCCTGTATATCACAGTCCATACACTAATATTGCCTACTAGAGTGACACATTTTTTTCAAATTAATAAACCTAAAATGACACATTATTATTATTATCCAAGTCCATGGTCACCTTAGGTTTCACTCTTGGTATGTGGTACATGCAATCAGTTTTGATAAATGTATAACGATATGTATCTAACATTGTAGTATCATACAGAATAGTTTCACTGCCTAGAAATCCTTTATGTCCTGTCTATTGACCCTTTCTTCCTCCCTAATCTCTGGGAACCACCGATTTTTATACTCTCCATAGTTTTGTCTTTTCCAGAACATCAAATATTTGGAATCATAAATAATTGTAGCTATTTTAGTCTGAATTGCGTCCCCTTGCTCCAAATTAATTTTTTGAAGTCCTGACCCTCATTATGACAGCATTTGAAAATAGAAAGTAATGAATGCAAGGTAAGGTCATAAGGATGGGGTACTAATCCAATATGACTAGTGTCCATCTAAGAGAAAGAGACACCAGAAGTATGTGGGCACAGGGAAAAAGCCAGGTGTTGACAGTGAGAAGGTGGCTCTCTCCAATCCAAGGGGAGAAGCCTTAGGAGAAACAAACTTATTTAAACCTTGATCTTGGACTTCCAAACTCCAGAACTCTGAAATAAATTTATGTTTAAGCCATCCAGTCTCTTCTATTTTGCCATGACAGCCTTGGAGGCCAATCTGATGTAACCTTTACAGACTGGCTTCTTTCACTTAATAAGATGAATTTAATGTTTCTCTATGTTTTTCCATGACATGATAGTTCATTTCTTTTTAGGGTTGAATGACATTCCATTGTCTGGAAGCACTGCAGTTTATTTACCTATTCCCCTCCTGAAGGACATTTTGGTTATTCCCAGGTTTTGACAGTTATGAATAAAGCTGCTGCACAGATTCCTGTGCTGGCTTTTTGTGTGAATGTAAGTTTCAACTAATTTGGATAAATTCCAAGAAATGTGATTACTGGGTTGTATACTGAGAATATGTTTAGATTGGTTAAAAAAAAAAAAAAAAACTGTCACTGTATTCCAAAGTGACTGTACCATTTTGTACACACACCAACAATGAGTGAGAGTTCCTGTTGCTCTACAGCCTGACTAGGTTGCTGTCACTGTTTTAGATTCTGGCCATTGTAGTCAAAGTGTAGTGGTATCTTGTTTTGATTTGCAATCCTCTAATGGTATATAATGTTAAGCATATTTTAGTATATTTATTTGTCATTTGTATATCTTTGGTGAGGTGTTACCTTTGCCTTTTTTTTTTTTTTTTTTTAATATTACATGTGCTGGGAATGTATCGGAGAGATCTGGGGAAGGAGAAACAAGATCTTATCTCTGTCTTGAAAGTGTAATTTTGACATATATGGCAAAGTTACCTGAGAGGGAGAGAAAGGCACAAGAATTAGTAAGTGGAGAAGAAGACATACAGAAAACTAGTTTGTCAATTTGGAGGCTATTACTGTAGTCCAGATGTCTTGCTCTAAAAGAATAGAACTGGAAAGAAGGAAAATTGATCAGCTTATATATAAATACTATATATATATATAGTATTTGTGTATGTGTGTGTGTATATATATACACACACACATATATATACATATATATGTTTTTCATATAAAACCTGATTACTTGTATCCATTTTGTACACACACTACACGTTTCCTATTGAATGAGATGGGTTAGGTGAGAGGCAGAAAGCAGCAAAAGGTAATGGGTGTCTAAACAAGCTGGTAATTGTTGATGCCATTTGCTGTGTTGTAAAGCAATGTTATAGGAGCAGTTTTAGGAGTAAAAATCAACATGATTTATTTGAGATTTAACTTTTTTTTTTTTTTTTTAAGATCTTATCTATTTGACACAGAGAGAGACAGCAAGAGCAGGGACATAAGCAGGGGGTTAGATGGAGAGGGAAAAACAGGTTTCCTGCCAAGCAGGGAGCCTGATGCAGGACTTGATCGCAGGACCCTGGAATCATGACCTGAGCTGAAGGCAGACACTTAATGAGTGTCACCCAGGTGCCCTGAGGTTCAACCCAATTCTTAATTTTTTACCTCCAGATTGGTGTTACTTGGAAAATATGGGTTATCAATGTATTTGCTTATCAGTAATAAGACTGAAAGAATAAGTTATGAAAATTTATGTAAATAATTTTTCAAATTGGTTTATAATTCTGTAGTCGGGGCACTATCGCATGGAGTATATTCACCAACAGTAAGATTATCAATATTCTTGGCTGAATAAATGTTCGTTCATAACCCATTTCCATAATAGGAATCCTCCACAATGGCACTTTTGACATTTTGAGCTGGGTAATTATTGTTGGAGGAAGCTGTCTTAGGCATTGTCGGGTGTTTAGCAGCATCTCTGCCCTCTATTTTCTAGATGCCAGAAGAACACTTTACTACGGTTGTGACAATCAAAATTATCTGCAGAATTTATCAAGTGTCCCCAGGGTGAAGGCAAAAATGATTCCGTTTGAGAGTTTTTGCTCTGTAGTAAGCATGGAATGATTTCAAGTTTACTATAAAATTATGATTTTCAAGTTGTGTTACAAGTGATTCTAAAATGCTGAGGAGATTTTATTTGAATGTTTTATAGCCAAAGCATTAAAGCAGAAATAAAAATGTATAAGATATCACAAAAGACCAAAAATAATATATAAATCATATGATTTACTTTATGTCCACACATGCACACATAAAACCATATTCTAAGGAGGAAAACACTAATACAAACTAAATTTACTGATATGAACTTATGATAGTGAAAGCAAAACTTAATATTTAGTTCCCCATACATTTCAGGTATTATGTCATTTTGTGGGTGGAAAATCATAATGAAAGAAGAAATGCAAATTTTTCTGCTATAAGGGTTAATATGAAAATATAATGCTATTTATATAAATACCATCATCATAGCAGAAATTATGTTTGATTCAAAATAGAGATCATAAATTAAAAATAGAAATGTCTTACTGAGGTGACATTTCTAGGATATAAAAACTATTACTAGAATAGCTAGAGATTCTGATAATAATGAAAAAAAATTACCTATGAGAAAGACTTCAAAAAAAATGTGGTGAAATTTGAAATGAATCTTCAGATTTGAGTAAGCTCAGAAAAAATTTTAAAAGATAATAAACTTAGGGGGCAAGAGTCAAGATGGCGGAGAAGTAGCAGGCTGAGATGACATCAGGAAGCAGGAGATCAGCTAGATAGCTTATCTAACCATGGGAAACACCTACAAATCCAACGGAAAATCGAAGAGAAGAAGAGCAACAATTCTGGAAACAGAAAATCGATCACTTTCTGAAAGGTAGGACCTGAGGAGAAGTGAATACAAAGTGACGGGAAGATAGACCATGGAAGGAGGGGCCAGATCCCAGCAAGCGGCGGAAAGGAACACAAAACCAGGACTTTTAAATGCTCCATGGAGGGACATCACTCCAGAGGCTAAACCGGGGGGAAGCCCACGTGGGGTCAGCATAACCCCACGTCCCGCAGGGTCACAGAAGGAATGAGGGTGTCTGAATGTCACAGAGCTTGCAGGTATTAGAACAGGGAAGCCGGCTACAGCAACAAAGCCAAGGAGTGAGCTCTCAGCTCAGGGGTTACCTTGAACCAGTTGCAGGCTGCATGAGCTCGGAGAGCGGCAGGAGGCCAGGGAGACAGAAGCAACCAGGCGCTTTTCTCTAAGTGCAACCAATTGAGTGCTTTCCTATAAGGGCAACCAGAAGCCAGGGAGATGGCGGCGGTTGGGGGCTTTTCTCTGAGGGCGCACTGAGGAGCGGGACCCCGAGCTCTTGGCTTCTCCCGGCTGGAGACTGGGAGGATGCCAGCTTCATTCCCGTCCTCTGGAACTCTACAGAAAGTGCTCAGAGAACAAAAGCTCCTGAAAGCAAACCCAAGCGGATTACTTAGCCCAGCCCCTGGTAAGGGCGGTGCAATTCCGCCTAGGGCAAAGACACTTGAGAATCACTACAACAGACCCCTCCCCCAGAAGATCAACAAGAAATCCAGCTAAGACCAACTTCATTCACCAAGGAGAACAGCGGAATTCCAGAGGAGGAGAAAGCAAATCTTATTTGGACAAAAAGACAAGGCAGAAAAACTCACCACAGAAAAAAGAACAAGAGCCAGTACTGAAGGCTGGGGACCTAATCAATATAGACATTGCTAATATGACAGATCTAGAGTTCAGAGTGATGATTCTCAAGGTTCTAGCCTCGATTCTCAAGGTTCTATGCCTCGAAAAAGGCATAGAAGATATAAGAGAAACCCTCTCCAGAGAGATAAAATCCCTTTCTGGAGAAATAAAAGAATTAAAATCTAACCAAGTTGAAATCAAAAAAGCTATTAACGAGGTGCAATATAAAATGGAGGCTCTTACTGCTAGGATAAATGAGGCAGAAGAAAGAATTAGTGACATAGAAAACCAAATGACAGAGAATAAAGAAGCTGAGCAAAAGAGAGACAAAAAAATACTGGACCATGAAGAGAGAATTCGACAGATAAGTGACACCATAAGATAACACAACATTAGAATAATTGGGATTCCAGAAGAAGAAGAAAGAGAGAGGGGAGCAGAAGGTTTACTGGAGAGAATTTCCCTAATATGGCAAAGGGAAAAAACATCAAAATCCAGGAGATGCTAAGAACGCCCCTCACAATCAATAAAAATAGGTCCACACCTCGTCACCTAATAGTAAAATTTACAAGTCTTAGCGACAAAGAGAAAATCCTGAAAGCAGCCCAGGAAAAGAAGTCTGTAACATACAAGGGTAAAAACATTAGATTGGCAGCAGACCTATCCACAGAGACCTGGCAGGCGAGAAAGAACTGGCATGATATATTCAGAGCACTAAACGAGAAAAACATGCAGCCAAGAATACTATATCCAGCTAGGCTATCACTGAAAATAAAAGGAGAGATAAAAAGCTTCCAGGACAAACAAAAACTGAAAGAATTTGCAAACACCAAACCAACTCTGCAGGAAATATTGAAAAGGGTCCTCTAAGCAAAGAGAGACCCTAAAAGTAGTAGATCAGAAAGAAACAGAGACAATATACAGTAAGAGTCACCTTACAGGCAATACAGTGGCACTAAGTTCATAACTCGCAATAGTTACCCTGAATGTTAATGGGCTAAATGCCCCAATCAAAAGACACAGGTATCAGAATGGATAAAAAACACAAAACCCATCAATATGCTGCCTACAAGAAACTCATTTTAGACCCAAAGACACCTCCATATTTAAAGTGAGGGGATGGAAAACAATGTACCATGCTAATGGACATCAGAAGAAAGCTGGGGTGACAATCCTTATATCAGATCAATTGGATTTTAAGCCAAAGACTATAATAAGAGATGAGGAAGGACACTATATTATATTCAAAAAATCTGCCCAACATGGAGACCTAACAATTTTAAATATCTATGCCCCTAACGTGGCACAGCCAACTATATAAACCAATTAATAACAAAATCAAAGAAATACATCGACAATAATACAGTAATAGTAGGGGACTTTAACACCCCCTCACTGAAATGGACAGATCATCTAAGCAAAAGATCAACAAGGAAATAAAGGCCTTAAATGACACACTGGACCAGATGGACATCACAGACATATTCAGAACATTCCATCCCGAAGCAACAGAATACATTCTTCTCTAGTGCACATGGAACATTCTCCAGAATAGATCACATCCTGGGACATAAATCAGGTCTCAACCGGTATCAAAAGATTGGGATCATTCCCTGCATATTTTCAGACCACAATGCTCTGAATCTAGAACTCAATCACAAGAGGAAATTTGGAAATAACCCAAATACATAGAGTCTAAACAGCATCCTTCTAAAAAATGAATGGGTCAACCAGGAAATTAAAGAAGAATTGAAAAAATTCATGGAAACAAATGATAATGAAAACACAACGGTTCAAAGTCTGCAGGACACAACAAAGGCAGTCCTGAGAGGAAAATATATAGCGATACAAGTCTTTTTCAAGATACAAGAAAGGTCGCAAATACACAACCTAACCCTACGCTTAAAGGAGTTGGAGAAAGAACACAAAGAAAGCCTAAACCCAGCAGGAGAAGAGAAATCATAAAGATCAGAGCAGAAATCAATGAAATAGAAACTAAAAAAATAATAGAACAAATCAATGAAACTAGGAGCTGGTTCTTTGAAAGGATTAATAAGATTGACAAACCCCTGGCCAGACTTATCAAAAAGAAAAGAGAAAGGACCCAAATAAATAAAATCATGAATGAAAGAGGAGAGATCACAGCCAACACCAAAGAAATACAAACAATGATAAGAACATACTATGAGCAACTCTACGCCAACAAATTCGACAATCTGGAAGAAATGGATACATTTCTAGAGACATATAAACTACCACAACTGAACCGGAAGAAATAGAAAACCTGAACAAACCCATAACCAGTAAGGAGATTGAAACATTCATCAAAAATCTCCAAACAAACAAAAGTCCAGGGCCAGATGGCTTCCCAGGGGAATTCTACCAAACATTTAAAGAAGAATTAATTCCTATTCTCCTGAAACTGTTCCAAAAAATAGAAATGGAAGGAAAATTTCCAAACTCATCTTAAGAGGCCAGCATCACCTTGATCCCAAAACCAGACAAGGATCCCGTCAAAAAAGAGAATTACAGACCAATATCCTTGATGAACACAGATGTGAAAATTCTCACCAAAATACTGGCCAATAGTATTCAACAGTACATTAAAAGGATAATTCACCACGACCAAGTGGGATTTATTCCAGGGCTGCAAGGTTGTAGATCAGAAAGAAACAGAGACAATATACAGTAAGAGTCACCTTACAGGCAATACAGTGGCACTAAGTTCATAACTCGCAATAGTTACCCTGAATGTTAATGGGCTAAATGCCCCAATCAAAAGACACAGGTATCAGAATGGATAAAAAACACAAAACCCATCAATATGCTGCCTACAAGAAACTCAACCAATCAATCAATGTGATACAATACATTAATATAAGAAAGAATAAGAACCATATGATAATCTCAATAGATGCTGTAAAAGCATTTGACAAAGTACAGCATCCCTTCCTGATTAAAACTCTTCAAAGTGTACGGATAGAGGCACATACCTCAATATTATCAAAGCCATCTATGAAAAACCCACTGCAAATATCATTCTCAATGGAGAAAAACTGAAAGCTTTTCCGCTAAGGTCAGGAACACAGCAAGGATGTCCATTATCAGCACTGCTGTTCAACATAGTACTAAAAGTCCTAGCCTCAGCAATCAGACAACAAAGAGAAATTAAAGGCATCTAAATCGGCAAAGAAGAAGTCAAACTATCACTCTTTGCAGATGATATGATACTATATGTGGAATACCCAAAAGGCTCCACTCCAAAACTACTAGAACTTGTACAGGAATTCAGTAAAGTGTCACAATATAAAGTCAATGCACAGAAATCAGTTGCATTTCTTTACACCAACAACAAGACAGAAGAAAGAGAAATTAAGGAGTCAGTCCCATTTACAAATGCACCCAAAACCATAAAATACCTAGGAATAAACCTAACCAAAGAGGCAAAGAATCTATACTCAGAAAACTATAAAGTACTCATGAAAGAAATTGAGGAAGACACAAAGAAATGGAAAAATGTTCCATGCTCCTGGATTGGAAGAACAAATATTGTGAAAATGTCTATTCTACCTAAAGCAATCTACACATTTAATGCAATCCCTATCAAAATCCCATTCATTTTTTTCAAAGAAATAGAACAAACAATCCTAAAATTTATATGAAACCAGGAAAGACCTCGAATAGCCAAAGGAATATTGAAAAAGAAAGCCAAAGTTGGTGGCATCACAATTCCAGACTTCAAGCTCTATTACAAAGCTGTCATCATCAAGACAGCATGGTACTGGCCCAAAAACAGACAAATAGAGCAATGGAACAGAATAGAGAACCCAGAACTAGACCCTCAACTCTATGGTCAACTAATCTTTGACAAAGCAGGAAAGAATGTCCAATGGAAAAAAAGACAGCCTCTTCAATAAATGTTGTTAGAAAAATTGGACGGCCACATGCAGAAAATTGAAATTGGACCATTTTCTAACACCACACACAAAAATAGACTCAAAATGGATGAAGGACCTCAATATGAGAAAGGAATCCATAAAAATCCTTGAGGAGAACACAGGCAACAACCTCTTCCACCTCAGCCACAGCAACATCTTCCTAGGAACATCGCCAAAGGCAAGGGAAGCAAGGGCAAAAATGAACTATTGGGATTTCATCAAGATCAAAAGCTTTTTCACAGCAAAGGAAACAGTTAACAAAACCAAAAGACAACTGACAGAATGGGAGAAGATATTTGCAAATGACATATCAGATAAAGGGCTAGTATCCAAAATCTATAAAGAGCTTAGCAAACTCAACACCCAAAGATCAAATAGTCCAATCAAGAAATGGGCAAAGGACATGAACAGACATTTCTGCAAAGAAGACACCCAGATGGCCAACAGACATATGTAAAATTGCTCCACATCACTTGGCATCAGGGAAATACAAATCAAAACCACAATGAGATACTACCTCACACCAGTCAGAATGGCTAAAATTAAGAAGTCAAGAAATGACAGATGCTGGCGAGGATGTGGAGAGAGGGAAACCCTCCTACACTGTTGGTGGGAATGCAAGCTGGTGCAACCACTCTGGAAAACCATGTGGAGGTTCCTCAAAAAACTAAAAATAGCTACCCTATGACCCAGCGATTGCTCTACTGGGTATATATCCTAAAGATACAAATGTGGTGCTCCGAAGGGGCACGTGTACCTGAATGTTTATAGCAGCAATGTCCACATAGCCAAGCTATGGAAAGAACCTAGATGTCCATCAACAGATGAATGGATAAAGAAGAAGTGGTATATATACACAATGGAATACTACACAGCCATCAAAAGAAATGAAATCTTACCCTTTTTGACAGCGTGGATGGAACTAGAGGGCATTATGCTTAGCGAAGTAAGTCAATGGGAGAAAGACAACTATCATATGATCTCCCTGATATGAAGAAGTGGAGATGCAATGTGGGGGGGTTGGGGGGTAGGAAAAGAAAAAAATGAACGAAGGTGGAATTGGGAGGGAGACAAACCATAAAAGACTCAATCTCAAAAAACAGACCGACAGTTGCTGGGGGGAGGGGGGATGGGAGAGGGTGGTGGGGATATGGACATTGGGGAGGGTATGTGCTATGATGAGTGCTGTGAAATGTGTAAACCTGGCGATTCACAGACCTGTACCCCTGGGGATAAAAATACATTATATGTTTAATAAAAAAAGATAATAAACTTAAAACAGTATACATAGATGGCATTTGGGTGGTATGAAGTAAAAAGTCTATTTTGTAAGTTACTTTAGAAGAATAGATTTGATTAATATATGAAGAAAATAATTTTGATTTTCGTCTACAGACATACCTTAGAGATATTGCATGTTTCATTCTAACCATGACAATAAAGCAAATATCACAGTTAAGTAAATCCAATAATTTTTTTGGTTTCCCAGTACACATAAATTTATATTTACAGTACGTTGTAGTATATTAAGTTTGCAACAGCATTATGTAAAAAAACCAATATGTACACCGTAATTTAAAGAGACAATATTATTTAAAATGTTAGCTGTCATCTGAGCTTTTAGTGAACCATAATCCTTTTGTAGTTGGAGAGTCTTGCCTCTATGTTGATGGCTGCTGACTGATCAGGGTGGTGGGTGCTGAACGGTGGGAGGCTGTGGCAATTTTTAAAAATAGGACTATAATGAAGTTTGATGCATTGGTTGACTCTTCCTTTCACAAACAATTTCTCTATAGCATGAAATGTTGAGAACATTTTATCTATAGTAAAACTTCTTTCAAAATGGGAGTCTGTTCTCTCAAATTCTGTTGTTGCTTTATTAACTAAGGTTCTATAATATTCTACATCCTTTATTGTCACTTCAACAGTCTCTGCAGCATCTTCACCAGGAGTAGATTCCATCTCAAAAAACCACTTTTTTTGCTCATCCAGAAGAAACAACTCCTCATCCATTCCAGTTTTATCATGAGATTGCGGTAATTCAGTCCCATCTTCTGACTCCACTCCTCACTCTAGTTCTCTTTCTTCCACCACATCTGTAGTTACTTCCTCCACTGAAGTTATGAAGCCCTCAAAGTCATCCATGAGGGTTGAAATAAAATTCTTCCAATTCCTGTCAATGTTGGTATTTTGACCTCTTCATGAAACACAAATGCTCTTAATGGCATCTAGGATGGTGAATCCTTTCCAGAAGATTTTCACTTTACTTTGAAGAAGTCAAAATTACTGCTTGATCCAAGGACTACGGAATGGATATTGTGTTAACGTCCATGAAAACAACATTCATCCCATTGCACATCTCCATCAGAGCTTTTAAGTAACAGGTACACTGGCAATGAATAATAATATTTTGAAAGGAATGTTAGTTTTAGATTTGCTTTTTTTCTGAACAGTAGGTCTCAACAGAGGGCTAAAATATTCAGTAAACCATGTTGTAAAGAGATGTGCTGTCATCCAGTCTTTGTTATTCCATTTATAGAGCATCTACTATACTAAATCTCCTCTACCTACAGTAGATTTAGTATAATTCTTAAGGGCCCCCCAACTTTCAGAATGGCCAATGAGCATTAGCTTGAACTGAAAGTCACCAGCCACATTAGCCCCTAACAAGAGAGTCAGACTGTCCTTTGAAGCTTTCAAGCCAGGCAGGGACTTCTCTCTAGCTATAAAAGTCTTAGCTAGTATCTTCTTCCCATTGAAGGTTGTTTCACTTACTTTGAAAATCCTTTATTTAGTGTAGCCATTTTGATTAATTATCTTAGCTAGATATTCTGGATAACTCATTGTGACTTCAGCATCACCACTTGCTGATTCACTTCACTTTTACATTATGGATACAGCTATTTTCTTAAACCTCATGGATCAAGATGGTCTAGCTTTAAACTTTTTTTTTTTTTCCTGTAGGTTTCTAAACTTTCTCAGCCTTTATAGAATTGGGGGGAATTAGGCCTTTGCTCTGGATTAGGCTTCCAGTCAATGGAATGTTGTGGCTGATTTGATCTCTCCAGGCCCCTAAAACTTTCTCCATATCAGCAGTAAGACTGTTTGGCTTTCTTATTATTTGTGTGTTCACTGAAGGAGTGCTTTTAATTTCCTTCAAAAACTTTTCACAACTTGGCAAACTGTTAGGTACATGAGGCCTACCTCTCAGCCTGTCTCAGCTTTCAACAGGCCTTCCTCACTAAACTTAATCATTTCTAGCTTTTTAAAGTGAGAAACGTACTACCTTTTCACTTGAACATCTAGAGGCCATTGTGGGTAATTGGCCTTATTTCAGTTTTGCTATGTCTCCAGGAATAGGGAGGCCTGGGCAGAGGGAGAGAGATGAGAAAACGGCTGGTTGGTGGAACAATCAGAACACACACGACATTTATTAAGTTCACCGTCTTATATGGGTGCCATTTGTGACATCCCAAAACAGTTAGAAGAATAACATCAAAGATCATTGATTACAGATCATCAGAACAAATATAATGGTAATGAAAAAGTTTGAAATGTTTTGAGATTGTTAAAATGACACGGAGACATCAAGTGAACAAATGCTGCTGAAAAATGACACCAAATGACTTGCTCAAAGCTGGGTTGCCACAAAAGTTCACTTTGTAAAGAACGAAGTATGTGTGAAGGGCAATACAGTGATACAGTGACATGCAGTAAAATGAGGTAGACCTGTAGTTACACTGCGAAATGCATAGGACCAGAAACTATTTTATGTATCCATTCATTTTTTTTATTTCTTTCTTTTATAAAAGATTTTGTTTATTTATTTGACAGACAGAGATCACAAGTAGGGAGAGAAGCAGGCGTGGGGTGGGGAGAAGCAGGCTCCCCACTGAGCAGAGAGCTGGATGCGGGGCTCGATCCCAGGACCCTGAGATCATGACCTGAGCTGAAGGCAGAGACTTAACACACTTGAGCCACTCAGGCACCCCTATAATCCATTCATTAATATACATTCAACCTAATAAATGGACACAATTAAGTACCTGTGGATACAACATTGAACAAAATAGACAAAAAATTGTGTGGGAGATAAATAATAAAGGAAGTAAATAAGGGATGCCATGATCCTTGCAAATATCTGGCGTAGAGAGACTGCAAAGACAAAGACACCAAGGTGGTGGCAGGTGTTCCTGGCTTATTTGAAAAATAATAGTAATTTTAAAAAGACCATTCTGGCCAAAGTGGAGTGAATGAGAAAGAAGTCATTAGGAAGCAAGTACTGAGAGTAACAGAGAACTCAGTAATACTGAAATACATGGGGAAAGTTTTTACTTCATATTGATGTGGGAAACAGAGGCAGAAGAAAAATTATTAAATTTCCTTACCTACTGACAAGCCCTTGAGACAGGCAGAGTGACTCTCCTCTAGGGACTCAACTACCTTCACCTTGCGGCTTTGCTAAGGGCAAAGAACAATCCTAGTCTGACCCACCCCCTACCCACAACCAGGATCCTGTAAGATTACTTTAACAATTCCTTTAGGAAACTTTATCTCTAAACCTCCAAGATAGTGTCGAGAATCATCCCCAAGCATATGGCCCACTGATATACATCTAAAGGGTCTCATGAGAAGGTTTTATTACTGGTAATAAATAACCTTTTCCCCACACAATAGCTAGCCCCTCAAGGTCCTAGAAACCTTCCCTCCAAAATTCCTTAGAGACTTATGCCATCCCTAATCCCCTCCCCAACTTACAAGTATATAATAGACCACTCCTCACATCCCTGGGGCAGCAGCTCTTCTTGCCCACAGGTCCTGTCCCTGTGCTTTAATAAACCACCATTTTGCACCAAAGATGTCTCAAGAATTCTTTCTTGGTCATCGGCTCCAGACCTCATCCCACTGAACCTCACCTATGTTCTAGAACTTCATCTTTTTGGGAAGTGAAGTCCTTGAAGTTTTGAGAGAGGACTCATAATATGATTTATTTATCTTTTAAAGGGTTACTCTGCATGCTATGTCAAAAATATATTTAATGTTAGGGGAGCCTGGGTTACTTAGTCTATTAAGCTTCTGCCTTTGGCCCAGGACATGATCTCAGGGTCTTAGGATCCAGCCCTGCATCAAGCTCCTTGCTCAGAAGGGAGTTTGCTTCTCCCTCTCCCTCCCCCTGCCTGTGTTCCCTCTCCCGCTGTCTCTCTCTCTGTCAAACAAATAAAATCTTAATATATATATATATATATATATATATATATTCCGTATATATATATATATATATATATATATATATATTTAGGAAAAAAGTTTAATGTTAAAACTGAAAATAATGTCACTATGATCATTTGAATTAGCAATGGAATAGTTACGGAATAGTTAAAGGTGGAATAAAGTCATTAATGTAACTAAATAGTGCAGACCCAAACCTGAAAGGATAATTATAAATAGTATTAATTTCCTTAGATTAAATTGAAAAATTAATTGTATTCTATGATTTTACAAGTTACTATATGAAACAGGCTAGGTGTAACCAGACTTACTGAATCAGGATATGTGGGATAGGCCCTGCATCTAAGAACCTGTTTTTAGAAAATGTTCCACAGGTGTTTCTGATAAACAACACTGATTCAGAAACATTGTGACAAATTTATAATGAGAATTAGCTGGAGTCATTCACTGACAGAATTTTCCTGTGACAGTGTTTTCCATGCCAGTGACCTTTCTAAAAATCACACATAAAATTCTGATATAAATCTTGTAAAATTCTTTGCTGAATTCAAGATGTTATGATTTCTATGTTCAGAGGTCTCAGTGATACTATGTAATGGAAAAATTATTTTGGTATGATTTGCACAATGTGAATTCCTGTTGGTGCCTAGTGATCAACACTATAATTGTGAAATGCTCACAAACCATCTGCTGCGTAATCTGTTTTAGAATTGTGCCAAAGACACATGTCAAGTTTATTGGCTAATTGGTATTTAGTTTTAAAATCCCCTTATTTCCCATTTTGGAAAATTGCAATAATATTTGCCTTCATTCTCTTGGATGTGGGCTGTTCTCCGTGCTTTCTCTCCTTGATTATTGTTCTGAAAGTACCTTTGCTTCTGTACTTCTGATTAGTAGACATGAGCTCTCTTATAAATATTAGATTATTTTCATGTATTGCCTTACTCCCTTACCTGTGCATCATTATTTGAGTGTGATTTTTTTAATGTTTTTTGCCCATTGTTTACAGTTTAACTATAATTCCTTCTATAGATGACAAAAACAAATAAAGGAGAAACAGTAGTATGCTCTTGATCATCAAGTGATAGTTCATTGTTTCTTTATTTAGTAGGATCCATTAACTTGCTGTAAGAAATTTATTCCATTTTTTAACAGGTTTTTTTTTGTTGCCTTATTAATTCCAGTCATTTGCTTCCATGGCTTGTTTAGAAATGCCCAATTCATATCTTACTCTTTCTGATTTTTCTCAAATTGTTTAAATTATGATATCCTAAAATTTAAAATCTGATGTGGTTTTTCAGATAACAATTCTCACAGAAGCCTAATCATCAATAAAAACAGCAATCTTTTATTGATGGTTATTAGATGTCAGGTATATATTTAGCATTTTAAGCGTATTATCTCATTTAATATTCATGAGATTGGAACTACTTTACTACATTATATAGCTTCCCCAGAGTAGTTCAGGTAAAAGACATAGAATTAATATTTCCTTTCTTCTTTTTTGTTATTTTTTTTTAATTGATAGACTTGTTTTTAGGGAACTTTTGGTTTCAGAGAAAAATTAAGCCAGAAGTAGGGAGAATTTTCATATACCCCTTTCCTGTTACCCCAGTTCCTCTACCATTAAAATCTTGCATTAATGTGGTACATTTATTACAATGATGAGCCAATATTGAATCATTATTAAGTAAAGTTTAGAGTTTGCATTAGGGTTTATTCTTTGTGCTGTACACACCATGGATTTTGAAGAAGGTATGATGATATATATCCACCATTACAGTGTCATACAGAATAGTTATACTACCTTAAAATACCCCTATGATCCACATCTTCTTCCATCCCTCTCTCCCCTTGAACCCTCAGTGGGTAACTATTTACCTTTTACTGTCTTCATAGTTTTACCTTTTCCAGAATGTCATAAAGTTGGAATAACATAGTATGTATCATTTTTCATTTGGCTTCTTTTCCTTAGCAATATGTATTTAAGACTTCTCCATGTCCTTTCATGGCTTGGTAGTTTGTTTCTTTTTAGTGCTACATAATATACCAATGTATGGATGTACAAACACTCATGATACACAGGTTTTTGTGTAGAAGTGAGTTTTCTACTCATTTGGGTAAATACCAAGGAGCATGACTTCTGAATTGTATAGTAAGAGTACATTTAGCTTTGTAAGAAACTGCCAAACTCTCTCCCAAAGTGGCTATACCATTTTTTATTTCCACCAGCAATAAATGAAAGTTCTTGTGGCTTCTTGTCCTTGCCAGTATTTGGTGTTTTTTGTGTTTAGGATTTTGGCCATTCTAATATGTATGTAGTAATATCTCATTGTTGTTTTGATTTTGAATCCTCTAATGACATATGATGCTGAATATTTTTTCATGTGCTTATTTGTCATTTGTATATCTTTGCTGGGTTTTCTCTTCAGATTTTTTTGGTCCATATTCTACTTGTTCCATTTGTTTTCTTGTTAAGTTTAAAGAGTTCCTTGCATTAGCTATTCTGGGTGCTAGGTACTCTTCTACACACTTTCCATATACTATTTCAGTTACTTTAAGTTTTGATATTTTTTAAATTAATACTTACCACCAATCTAAATTTAGGATTATAATAATAACTGGAGCGCCTTAACTCTTCATAAGTTCTCTAGTCATTTATTAGAGATACATTTTATATGTATTTTCTTTCTCAGATGAAACTATTATAAAATCTTTTTTCTATTAAAATCATTGTAAAAGCATGCTAAGTAAATTTTAAATAAAAGAATACTTTCAAAAAATATACTTGTGTAGTCAGTCATTCAAATTAGTATAACATTACTAACAAGCATCAGTCTTTATCAAATCAACAAATATTTTGTGAACAACTTATAAATGTGAGATTTTTTTTTAAATAAAACTTTGTCTTCTTTAAAAGATCTGAGGCTGTGTGGCATGAAGAAATACAACAACTTGATAAGTATCATGGGTGTTTTTCCTTTAAAAGTGGTTTCATCCTGGAAATCCTGGGAAAATTTTTTTCACGCTAAAATGAAATTACTTCCTTTTGCTTTACTATTTTTCCCTTAACCTTAAAAATACCTTTCAACCTAAAGCCAACTAGAAACTCAATAAATTTTGTGTTCATAGACTATAAAATAAATTTTCTCAAATATAATGTTTTCTGTGAAAAATAAATAGCTTATGAGAAAAGGAGCTATTAAGTAAACGTGAAGAAAAAAATCTTTTAAATATATGTGTATATATTTTTTGACTGATTGATTTGTTTTAATTTCTAAAATCTTGAATTTTAGTTTCATTTCTTGACTATTTATTAAAAACATTATGCCAGGCTCATATAATCAGATCAATGATTAAATAATTACCTAACTTAGTTGTAAATCATACTTCTCATAACATTATTCATTTTCCCTAGAACAGCTTTCTTTTCTGTGGTGAATAATATTTGCTAAAATCAATAAGGAACAATATTTTATTAAATTGATTTGTATTTATTTTTAGCTATAATTGTGTCAATTAAACAGTAAAGTAAAAGATATACAAAAGTATTTGTTTAAATAAAACTGTTTTCTTCTAACCTCCTCCAGTTCTCACCAAAGGCCACATGAGATAGAACAGAAAAAAAACTGGAGAACAATTTTCAAAATAGAGAGTTAATATTGGGTTTTTTAATACAATCTGAATATTCACTGGTAGACAGCTCTGACCCATCTTTTTTTTTTTTTTTTTTTTTTGCATTAAGTGCCATTTTCATGCTGACAACTCTGAAATCTATTTCCTGACTTGGGACATATGCTCTAAACTTCGAACTCGTACTGCTATGAAATCTTGTTGGACATCTTCCTGGTAAATTAAACTGAACTTTGCTTTTCTGTTTCCACCTGACTACAGCCTGTTTCTAGTCCAGCCTATTTCATTTCCACCTTGCTTTACTCATTTCCCCTCTCTGAACAGTGCATCAGAAGTTTTTTTCCCTATGTTTAAAATATGTCTCAAATCTGCCCAATTATCAACTTCCAATTTCACTTTTTAACAATTTATCACCAGAGTTCCTGGTGACATTTTTTACATTGAATGTCCTGTCATCATGCTACTTTAAGCCTTCTAGTAGGCATCTATAGCAAATGAAATTTACCATGTTTTATGGATGGATTCTTATAGGTTCTAGCCCTGTAAGATTAATTTTCTATCAGTCATGATCGTGCCCAGTGAATTGCATATTAGTCCTTTTAAAGTGTCATTCCTGCCTTTCCAGCATCTAGGCTTTTTCACATGTCTCAGTTATCAAAACAGTTGTATCCAGCTATATGTTTGGGTAATAAAAGCATGGGGTGCCTTGGTGGCTCAGTGGGTTAAGCCTCTACTTGCAGCTCAGGTCATGATCTCTGGGTCCTGGGATCAAGCCCGCATCTGGTTTTCTGCTCACCAGGAAACCTGTTTCCCCCTCTCTCTCTGCCTGCCTCTCTGCCTACTTGTGATCTCTCTCTTTCTCTCTCTCTGTCAAATAAATAAATAAGATCTTGAAAAAAAAAGTTGGATACCTTATGGACTGAGAAAACAAGATTTGCAAGTGAGAACAAATTTTATAAAGGCAAATGTTATAAATTATACAAATGTTAAAATGTTAACCTAATTTTAATGATCACTGGAATGTATTTGTTCCTTTGTGTACTATACCTGGATATCCAAACTTTGCTTTACATTTTTTTTAACTTAATGGAATTCTGTGGGGCTCCTGGCTGGTTTAGTTGGTTAAGCTTCCAATTCTCCATTTCCACTCAGGTCATGATCTTAGGGTTATGAGATTTGTGCTCTGTGCTGAGCATGGTGCTTGCTTGGGATTCTCTGTCTCCCTCTCCTTCTGCCCCCTTCCTCTCCTCTAAATATATAAATTAAGTAAGTAAGTTATGAAAGTCTACCTTGCACTAGATCATGTCTAATGTTCAAATAAGTTAATTATGAATTTTAGATTGAGATATAATTTTGCTCATATTTCTCTTAACTTATATTCTGAAAATACTATATACCTTCACGAAAAAGCATGATTATTAGCAGTGGTAATAACAGTATTTTTCTGTTAGTAATTTAAGAGACACAATTTACTTATTTCATTATTTCTGAAAGCCATACTTTTGATAGGCATTTGTAACTATGTATTATGTAAAATCAATACCACTTAGTGAATTACCCTTCTTTTCCTTCTTTAAATGTATATTTATCTAATAACAAATAAGTGGAGAAAAGGGTGATTAAATGCTTATTTAAGATATCTGAAATCATCATCATCTCTACCACCATGTCTGAATAGGTAAATTTAACACATTGAGGTCATGAACATTATGTTATCATCATCCTTAATGTATTCTGAATATCGACTACAGAACAGACTCTTTATAGCTGCCTGCTTTAAGGTATTTTCCCATCACGCTTAAATGTAATCCCCTGAAGTGATTATGTGTGAATAATTCAGAAAATTGCACCATGCCTGGGGTTTTAAAGCCACACACTGAAATCCAATACCAGCTTCATACTATTGGAGCCAGCGTACTACATCTACCTTAGTAACACCCCTGAAAAGTACAGATCTACTAAGGAATTCATATTTGTTGCTTATATTTTGAGTGTCAGACAAATAGAAAACTATCCTAGAAATTTAAATATCATGCATGGATTATGTACCTAGACATTCAGCAGAAACATCATTAAATTTAGAGTAACATAGAAGCCTATGTAAGTATAAATATATCCCTGGCACCAAATTAACTGGCAATCTGATATGTGCACTTAAGATATGTATGTATAT
Source organism: Neogale vison (assembly GCF_020171115.1). Classification (NCBI taxonomy): domain Eukaryota; kingdom Metazoa; phylum Chordata; class Mammalia; order Carnivora; family Mustelidae; genus Neogale; species Neogale vison. The sequence continues at coordinate 33,175,325 of NC_058096.1, read as the reverse complement.
ATGTATAAATGTGTGTGTACACACACATATTTACACATAGATGTGTGTATATTAAAGCATTTCTGTTGATTGATGTTTTATGGATATAACAGATCATACTAGAATAAAATATCAATGTCTAAGGAAATGGTTGTTTGAATATATTAATCATTATCTGATGTCACATATTTTTATACTGCCTTCTCCCTAGAAGTATTCTTTTAAAAAGAAAAAAATTCCCCAAGATTTAAAAACTCCATTTAAGTGCCTTCTTAGCTCAGTAGGCAGCACATCAGTCTCATAAAAACTCCATTTATTAAAAACAAACAAGCAAACAAACAAAAAGACCTCGTGATTTTGTTCCTTAGTATCATAACAATGAGGAATGGCCCATCTCATCACACAGTTGGACTGAACATGGATAAACGTTGATCAAGTGTCCACTTCACAAAATTTCCAACTAGAAAACTGTTTCATTCAGAAATTACAAGCTTGAGGGGTGCTGGGATAGCTCAGTGGTTAAGCATCTGCCTTCAGTTCAGGTCATGATCCCAGGATCCTGGAATTGAGCCCTGTGTGGGGCTCCCTGCTCAGTGAGGAGCCCGCTTCTCCCTCTCCCTCTGCCTGCTGCTCTGCCTCTTGTTCTCTTTCTATATCTCTGTCAAGTAAATAAATAAAACCTTAAAAAAAAATAAGAAAAGAAATTGTGAGCTTGAAATTGCTACATAATGTTGAGCATTAGGTTTGGGTGAATATATTATATTGTAGTAATAATAAACATACATAATTTGGCCAAATTATGTTTTTGCATCTCGTATATGTCATTAGCTTCTTAATTTTCCCATGTAATTATAGCTACCTACATGTACATTAATATTTCATGTTTCAAAATAAATTTAACCTACTTTGAAAATTCTGGTTATTGACAGCTTTAAAATGCTTCATATGGTCTTATCAATATATAGAATATGGAGGATAAGAATTTCCTTTGACATTAAATAAAACTTACAGGCATAGATTCTAATCCAGAATTCACTTCAGGCAAGTGTCTAGCAGAACTACTCATTTCAACTGCAGAAAACATGAGTCCTTGAAGCAGTCTACTGGTAATTCTTCAAGGTTTTTTTGCTTTAACTAATGATTAATATACATGTTTCAGTAGTTCTTAGATGTATATCAATTTACAAAGATATATAGTATTAATATAGCAATTGTCATTAGGTCAATCAGCCTTTTAGAAATGAGCATTTTTTTTCTAGATTTTCAACTTCTTTGTACAATGTTTTTGTTAAATCTTTAACTATCACATAATGATTATTATTTTAAGCTTGAGCAATCTAAGGTAAAAATCTTGACAGAAACATAATGAGCATGAAATTTAAGCTAACAAACAACAGAGAACATTGTCTTTGGACCGGGAAAGCAGAGCTCTCTTACTAAAGTTGGACTAGATTTTTCTTAACAATTCAAATCTTTGGTAATTGCATATGTTTTTTTTTAAATCAGTAATTGGGGGCGCCTGGGTGGCTCAGTGGGTTAGAGCCTCTGCCTTCTGCTCAGGTCATGATCCCAGGGTCCTGGGATCGAGCCCTGCGTTGGGCTCTCTGCTTGGCCGCGAGCCGGCTTCCCTTCCTCTATCTCTGCCTGCCTCTCTGCCTACTTGTAATCTCTGTCAAATAAATAAATAAAACATTAAAAAAAATAAAAATCAGTAATTGAAATAGACTTAAAAATGACTTAACCTGGGGTGCCTGGGCATCTCAGTTGTTAAGCATCTGCCCTGGGCTCAGGTCATAATCCCAGAGTCTTGGGATCAAGCCGGGCATCAGGCTCTCTGTTCAGCAGGAAGCCTGCTTCTCCCTTTCCCTCTCCTACTCCCCCTGTTTGTGTTATCTCTCTCGCTGTGTTTTTCTCTGTCAAATAAATAAATGTAATCTTAAAAAACTAATAAATAAATAGTATATCCATAAAAGCCAACTTCAATTATAATATAAGAGCCTGCTTGGGATTCTCTCTCTCTCCTCTTCCCACCTCCTTCTCTCTAAATAAATAAACAAATAAACAAACAAACAAATGGTAGGAATTATTGTTGGAACTTGGGAAACATTTGAAAAGTTCAACTTGAACATAAGAGTTAATAAAGATCTACTGTATTTCCAAAACAACATAAACAAAAATAACAACAAAACATATATGACCATTAGCTTTAAATTTGGGGAGGGGGGTCTGAATAATTATCTGAAGGACACAAGAATTAAAATGTAATAGAAAGTTTAAATTTAGTGACAAACCTCAATGGAATAATCTTTCAGAAAAAAAAGATTAAAGATTATACCAATTGTAAAATATTTTATGACATGATTTTAAACCCTTCAAATATCATTAACAACATTCTAAATTACAGGGAAGAATCAAGAAAACTTTTAATGTTAAAAGCACTGAGAAGTTGGAACTCTGTTAACTTATGTGGACTATTGCTATCATTGTTACTCCATAAATAGCTATTGTCTTTCTCTAATTCTTGGATAAATTTTGATTCTGCCAGAGAAAACAACACATATTCTATTTACTTTGAGTAAAGAAAATGTTGCCAACATTGATCATAAACTGACACTGAAATAAACAAATCTGACACTGACTAAATAACCATTGAGAAAATGAATTTTCTTTAAATAAAGCACAGATCTAGTGCTTTTTCCATGGGGGGAAAAAAGTAGATACATTCTGATTTCTTATCTAAACCTAGCTGTCAAGAATAAATAAACATTAATTCCTATTAATATATGAATTAGCTGTTAAAGAATGTAAGCATATTTTCAACTGTATGAAAGTAATTATGTTTATCAATAAAATAAAATGTGTTAGTCTACCATTAGTCTACCATGTTAGTCTACCATTATAATTATAGATACATGGGGAAAAAGATAACAAAAACCTCTAAAATTTTTTATTAGCATTTTTGTATATCAAGAAAATGTCTTATATCACAGATTTAGAATTAAGAAATCAAGAATTTCTTAATTGATTTTGTTCACAAAATCAAGAATTTTGTGAGCAATGGAACCATTCTTGCCTGAATCTCAGGTTTCTCCCTTTCATCTAGAAGTTTCTCTTTGGTTCATTGATCTGGTCATCCCATGCAGAGTATGATCTTTAGTGGATTCTCCAGATCACCTGTTTAAGAAACATTTAGACAATTCATTGCCAGTATTGAACTTGGAAGAAATAGTATGACTATCACATCTATGCTAACATCCCCTTTATTCTTATATAAAGTCAGAAATGTATGAAAAAAGTGAAAAAAAGTGTCAGAAATAAGTTACATGCACAGAACTCTCAAGTGAATTGGTTGCAACATCATAAATCTAGGAAAAGTGAAATGTTCTTGATATTCTCTCAACAATGAGGATGAATGGCCTGATTTGGATCTCACGGCCAGATAGTCTCAGACTATAAAGTGGCTGTTGATATGTCAAGTGACTTCAGAGATCTTTAAGCAACAAAATAACTTTTTCTTACCTCTTCTTTCCTTTTCAGATGCAGAATACACACACACACACACACACAGACACACACAGAACAAATACTGGTAGAGCATATATCACATTTTCCTAGTTGTCTGAATAAAATCCATTAGCACTAAATCACACTTAAAAAACTGGAAAAGCTCCAAAATAAAAAACATTTGCAAAAACCAGAATGATAAAGGTGCTCATCTTAGTAAAGGCAGCTGTTAATTAGTTAATTTTCAGCTAGATTAATTGTTAACAGTGTCACTTTTACTCATGAGATAAAATAGAGGAAACTTTTTCCATGTTTTTGCCTAAATTTGAAAAAAAATTTTTTTCTAGGGATAATCACTCAGATAAGAACTTCCAAATATAAAATGTATCATAACCCTTTGTAATGAAAATGTGTTCATTTTTCACTGGTCTTGTATTTCCTATAAAATAGGATCCCTCCCCCACCCCAGAATAATTTGTGTCAATGTTGCGAAACTTGGACTGGATCCTGGTGGAAGAACCAAGCACCACTCAGAGACTTTGGAGGATCAGAGGTCTATTTTAACACTGGTGCTCAGACAGAGTTATTCTCCAAAGGTCTGAGCCCCAAGCACAAGCAGGGATGGGGGATTTATATCCTTCTACTTCCACATCCTTGGTACTTTGGTTGCCAGTGGGAAACGGGGTAGGAAAGAAGAACCTGGAAAGTCTTTGAGACGGGGACTAGAATTCCCTAGCTGGTTTGGTCATCCATCTTAGAGTACAGTTTTTCCCTATCATTAACAATTCTAATCAATATTATTTTAAATAAATTACTAAGTCAGATGCCTCTCCTAAGCATAATTGTGTCAAGAAATCTGTAAAAATGGATATAAACAAGAAATTATAAGAACAAGAAGAGCAACCAGTAGTATTGATTTTGTTAATCCAAAGACATGAACGTCATAATATTTAAAGGTGTGCTTACCTATTTTTTTATAAGCTCATTTTGATGAAGCATTAAAAATCTTTTTTTTTCCTCTCTTTCTTTCTGGGTTTTTCTCAGAACACATTTCTCTGTTTCCTCCACATAGCAGGGACACCAAGCCAACTGTAAGGTTTTATAGGAGAGATAAACACGACACCAGGCGAGGTAGGCACAAGGCAAGATTTATTGAAGGCACTCTCTGGTGAAGTTTCAGGGCTCAGGAGAAGGGGAGCCAAGAAAGTTGTGCCGGGAGGAGGTGGGCACCCTTGGGCGAGGTTCCTCAACTCTGGAAAGCAGAGTAGGGGAAGTCGCACTGGGAGGGAGTTGGTGGGGGTCTTTTATCTGTTTCCTGCATAGGTATCGGGTTACCTATGGAAACATGACCTGGGCATACATCTTTTTGGCGGGAGAGTCAAAGGTGAAGGAAAGGGGCGGGGGAGGCTGGAAGACGGCGGACCTGGTGGCAGTCATTTCCATTGTTCCTCCTGCACTCCAGGAGCCTCCGGTCATTTCTATTGTTCCTCCTGCAGTCCCAGAGTCCGCCGACCCAACACCAACCTTTACTTCTTTACAATGTGGTAAGATAAGCTAACTTCAATATCATCTGGGAATCTAACATTCTGTATCACTCAAGGATGCTGGTTTTACAAGTGGTGAACACATTATTTTAAAGAAAATTTGGGGGGTGCCAGGGTAGCTCAGTCCATTAAGGTCTGCCTTCAGTTCAAGTCTTGATCCCAGGATCCTGAGATCAAGCCCTGCATCAGGATCCCTGCTCAGAAAGAAAATTTGGGGGGTGCCAGGGTAGCTCAGTCCATTAAGGTCTGCCTTCAGTTCAAGTCTTGATCCCAGGATCCTGAGATCAAGCCCTGCATCAGGATCCCTGCTCAGAAAGGAATCTGCTTCTCTCTCTCCCTCTGCCTACTACTCTGTCTACTCATGCTCTCCATCTCTCTGTCAAATAAATAGACAAAATCTTTAAAAAATAAATAAAAAGGCGAAAGATTTATGCGATCTGAAGCACTACTGGGTATTTACCCTAAAGATACAAACGTAGTGACCCGAAGGGGCACGTGCACCCAAATGCTTATAGCAGCAATGTCCACAATAGCCAAACTATGGAAAGAACCTAGATGTCCATCAACAGATGAATGGATAAAGAAGATGTGGTATATATACACAATGGAATACTATGCAGCCATCAAAAGAAATGAAATCTTGCCATTTGCGACAACATGGATGGAACTAGAGCGTATCATGCTTAGAGAAATAAGTCAAGCGGAGAAAGACAACTATCATATGATCTCCCTGATATGAGGAAGTGGTGATGCAACATGGGGGCTTAAGGGGGTAGGAGAAGAATAAATGAAACAAGATGGGATTGGAAGGGAGACAAACCACAAGTGACTCTTAATCTCACAAAACAAACGGAAGGTTGCTGGGGGGTGGGGGGGTTGGAAGAAGAGGGGTGGAGTTATGGACACTGGGGAGGGTATGTCCTTTGGTGAGTGCTGTGAAGTGTGTAAACCTGGCGATTCACAGACCTGTACCTCTGGGGATAAAAATATATTATATGTTTATAAAAAATAAAAAATTAAAAAAAAAAAAACCTTCTTGCCTCCAATTTCTGTACATTTTAGGAAATATTTTATATCATCTGTCTGACCAAGTGCAGCATAGGTAGAGAAAAGAGAGACAAAGTAAAAAAGTTCTTTACACACAGTCATAATTCTATAATTTTAAAAAAAAGTAAAATTTAAACTGACTAAATACTTAAAAACTCAATTATTATGAAACCACAAAAAATTAAAGCTATATTTTAACCATAAGATGGTATAATATGCACATCCCACAGATTTTCAAGTGTATCACACTTCCTAGCACCCCATATCCCTTGGCTGGCCCCAGATAAATCATTCCGTTTTAAAGACTGCTGATCGACAAAACTTATCTCCCTGCATCGCTGCTTTAGGGAAATAAAATCCATGGATTTCCCTCTCAAATTTTTGAACATTGGCTTTTTAAACAATTATTTGGAAATCCTAATGCTAGTGAAAATCTCTAATCCCTGTGCATTGTTAATATGATAGAAGACACACTTGGCAATTACCCTAAAAACCAAAGAGACCTACTCTGTAAATTTCTTGAGTTATTTTTCTACAGAGAAACTTTCATGCAAGCTTCCTGATTCCAGCAGGGTGGGATTTGTTGTTGTTGTTGTTGTTGATGTTGATGAGGGAACAGAAGGCAAGCAGAGGACAAAGCAGCACCCTATAGCCATCCCTGCCATGGGGTATTTGTAACATTCTTCAAGCACTCCTGGCTGCCCTAAAGCTAAGGAAAGGAAAAACAAATAGTTAAGTTACAGAGATCACAATCTTGCAAGACATGAGTCTCCCTCAGTTTATATAATAAGTCCAAGCAGTTTACAAGAACAAAGCATTTCCATCAATGGCCTAGCTTCCAGAAGGACAGTAGATACAATTAAATGTTCTTATAACCTGTCACCCATTGACAGATACTTGAGGCAGGGAGAGTGTAATGTTCCTCCAGGAAGCTCCAGACTTATCTTAATGTTAATGTCTTGCTAGAAGGAAAAACAATCTTAACTTGACAATGACAAGGCCTCTGGTATCTCGCAGGTTCTATTTAGCATATGAAAGCCTCCCTTTTCCTTACCTTCCCCAACCCCCTAGTATCTAATCACCCCCACCCCCACCCCACAACCCCAGTGCAGCAACTCTTTCTGCCTAGGGGTCCTGTTCCTGTGCTTTAATAAACCACCATTTTGCACCAAAGACATCTCAAGAATTCTTTCATTGGTTCTGGATTTTACCTCACCGAACCTCACCTATATTCCAAAACCCCATCACTGTTTGTGTCTAACCTTTTGTTATTTTTCTCCACATCTTGTCACCTCTTACTGGATCCAAGTTCTCCATCCTTGCATTACCAAATCATCCTCACTCTCCTGCTTTACTGGTAAAAAAAGCCTTGAACTCAGCTCTCCAAAGAAGATTTAATATCTTCATGCAAACCCTCCTTGAAATATTATGGTAAATGTTACTTGTGGCAACTTTTGTTGCCTCTAGCATTCACCACCCTCCCACACCTTTCTCCACTTCATATGTCTTTTTTAATTTACTTTGTTTTGTTTTGTTCCCCCACTGATTTTCAATCCCCTATTTTATTCCATACCCTCCAGCCTGCTATCTCAATATCCTTTATTTCCCTGCTGTCTATTCCACTAAGAATTGAGAGAGGTACAGTATGACTTTGAAACCTGGCAGCACAAGTGATTTGGGGCTAAAATGCCAAAGTAAAAAATTCCAGGTACAACTGAAATTTGGTATTACAAATAGAAAATGATTGTTTCTTTCTGTAGTTGTGTGTAAAGATGTATGCATATGAAATGCATTATACAAGTTGTGTAGGTGTGTGTATATATTCCATTACAGATTCACATACACCTAGCGCGCACACACACACACACACACACACATACACACACAAAATTTAAATGGAGGTACACGAAGGACTTTCACAGCTTCTAAGTGGCAGAAGTAGGCTAAAGAGCAATATGACAGCGCAAGAATTATTATGAACAAGTAGTATTTTCTTAGAGTAGTCCTAATATTGATTTAGAGATTGCTTCTAAATTATCTTACAGTATACTAACTGAGAAAAACCATTCAGAGTTGTTGATATAGAAAATACTGAGCTACTATTTATGTTCTCATAATAGCTACATTTAATAGCCTTGAATAATAGCCTTGAATCAAAACAAAAATGAATTCTAACGGCACAAAGATAGAATTAATTAGAGTTAAGAATCCAAAAACATAGAGTATTAATAGATATTTGTTGTTAAATTAAATTTAATCTATAGTTTAACTGAATAAAGTAAAAATCAAAAATAATCCAGTATAAAGAAGTTTAGCACCTGGGTGGCTCAGTGGGTTGAAGCCTCTTTCTTCAGCTCAGGTCATGATCCCGGGGTCTTGGGATCCATCCCCGCATCTGGGTCTTTGCTCAGCGAGGGACCTGCTTCCCCCCCTCTCTCTGCCTGCTTCTCTGCCTACTTGTGATCTCTGTCTGTGAAATAAATAAATAAAATCTTAAAAAAAAAAGTTTAACTTCTATTTAGTGGATATATAAATTATGTTAATTGCTTGTTAGTGTTATTTTTTTCCTATTAGGATATTGTGTTTTAAAGACTCTTACCTAGGGCACGTGGGCGGCTTGCTCCTTTAGGTGCCTACCTTCAGCTCAGGTCATGATCCTGAGGTCCTAGGATTGAGTCCCACATCAGGTACCCTGCTCAGCAGGGAGTCTGCTTCTCCCTCTCTCTCTCCCCTGCTCATGATCTCTCTCTTTCTCTCTCACTTGCTCTCACTCTCCCTCTCTCAAATAAATAAACAAAATCTTTTAGAAAATATAAAGACTCTTAGCTATAAAGAACAAACTGAAGGGTCCCAGAGAGGCGGTGGGTGGGGGATGATTTAAAAAGGTGATGGGAATTAAGGAGGGCCCTTGTAATGAGCCCCTCATTACATACATAAATGCTGTCATTTATGTATGTAATGAAGTGAATTGTAATGTAATGAAGTGTTGCATCATTCAATATTTTACATCAGAATCTAATACTACACTGAGCTAACTCACTGGAACTTGAATAAAAACTTTTTAAAAACAAAGTAAAAAAAATATTATGTTTGGAAGAAAACATACATTTTTAATTAGGTTTCTCTGCTTTTAGAATGTAGGTTTATCAGGTCACAATAATTTTTATTCTGACAGTAATAAACATCAGACTTGCCCACATTACTAGGCCAATTAGAAAAATCTTATAAAATATTTCAAAATCTTAAAAAGTTTGATAAAAACATGACTTTCAAAAACTGTTTGTAAATTTTTTGGTCTGAAATATAATCCAAATATGATTACCTGAGTGTTCACAAAGGTGTTCATAGAGATTAAGTCAACCATCAGAACAAAGAGGTAGTGTTTAGAAGCCTCATTAATCCACTTATATTAAAATGAATAGCTAGTTATGTGGCTATATTTACACTTTGATGAGATAGTTAATTTCAGTTAGAAAATTGAGATTATGCTGACTTTTTAAAAATACAAAGCAATGTTCTTGGTTTTTATATGCCCCAGTCCTAATGTGGACATAAACAGAGGGAGAACACTAGAAAATTACACAGAAAACCAAACCTAGATACGTTTCATAATGTAAAGGCAATGCCACATGGTAATTAAGAGTTTAGTTTGGAGAGTCAACTGCTTGTCTTCAATTCTACCTTGCCTTTTTTTTTTTTTTTTTTTTTTAAAGAATTTATTTACTCATTTGACAGAGAGAGATAGATCACAAGCAGGCAGAGCAGCAGGTGGGGGCAAGGGGTGGGGGTGGAAGTAGGCTCCCTACAGAGCAGAGAGCCCCTTAAGAACTCCATCCCAGTACCCTGAGATCATGACCTGACCTGAAGGCAGAAGCTAAACTCACTGAGCCACTCAGGCACCCCTTCACCTTGCCTTTTTTACAGGCAAGAGGATACTGGCCAAGCTACAAACTCTCTAATTTTCATTTTCCTCATTTGTAAAACAAAAATGATAATGGCAATCATTACATAAATATTTATATGAGTGAGACAATTCATAAATGCTTGGGACAGACTTAAGCAATAGTAAATGTGGTTAATACAGATGGAGTTCTCAAGTCCAAAGAGCCCTGGTGATGGTATTAAGGAGGGCAGGTATTGCACGGAGCACTGGGTATGTTGCATAAACAATGAATCTTGGAACACTGAAAAAATAAAATAAAATAAAATTACAAAAAAAAGTAAAAAATATAAAGTTTAAAGAGTGTAAGATTTGCCTGTATCAAAAATATTAATTTAAATATAGAAGCCATGTCTGATGATTTCAACCTTAGCATACTTTTCACTTTACTATAAAAGATATGATAATCATCTTTTGAACAACGTATCCATACATACACAGATAGACATCACACATATACATAGATTTCAAGTGTGTATAAAACTGGATAATATAAACATGTAAAACTGGATAATATCTATATATAAACAAGGAAGATAATGTAAGCATACCTATGAGTATATTGAAATATTTATAGAGAAATTTTAAAAGGATATAAATATTAGATTGTGTACAAATATGTACATAAATACAGTACAAAAGATATGAATGACTTATCCAAAGAATTTCATGAAGATACTGTTTTCAGAAAACCTTGGTTTTATTTTTAAATTATCTTTTTAATTTGGGACAAAATATTTTAACTTTCCAGATTTAAGCCTAATTTGCAGTGTGAGAGAATCTGAAATAGGTAAAATCTGTGGTCAATTTCAATTCTGTCAAAACTGATGACTTTCTAAAAATCATTCTATATGCATGTATATATGTACATATGTATATGTATGCATATATGTATTGGTACATATGCACTCACACATAAATCTGCACATAAGCAAAGTTATATATGTACACTAGTTTCTGAAATTTATAAAAATCTAATATTTTTAAAACACATACTATTATATAAAGAAATTTAACACTCTTCCTCAATAGCTGCTGTAACAGACAAATATGATCAGTGAGGATGTAGAATATCTACAACTCTATCAACCAACCTCACCTTACTGGTATTAATGGAACACTGTCCCTAAATATTTGGAACATTAATCAAGACAGAAAAGATAGACTATATGCTTAGGCATAAGATAATTTTTAATGTATTTCAAAAGATTGAAAAGTAATCTGGATTAAACTGTGGGATAAGAGAACTATTATACATCCTTTTAAAATTTTACCACATATTCCTAGAGATGGATCATTTTTTGTAATTGTGAGTATAAAGTGGAGTGGTAGACTAAACCAGTCAGTCAAAATATCATAAAATATTCATCAAAATATTGAACTACCCAAATTATTCAAGTGAACAAGTGGTTTTATTTTTTACCTAGATAATTTTCTATTTTATTTAGTTTCCACAAACCTAAACATTGAAAACTTTTGAGTAATAATAAGCATACATTTAAATCATTGTAATCTGAGGAAAGTATGTAAATATTTTTATAATTAAGAACTATATAGTTTTATTAAGTTTAACCGTAAGACTAGTAGCCTTGGAGATTATTTTCACTTTCAACTTAATGCTCAACAAATGTACTTTATGGTACCTCTTGGAACATACTTATCTTAGCTATAAATTATAAAAAATTTCAACTGTCTATTAACCATATTGCCAGGGGTTATGTTTCTAGTCTATAGCAACTAATTTTTGGAACAATCTTCCTTCTTAATGGTTACTACTAAGGAAGTCACAGATTAAACAGTTGTAAATTCTTAAAATTGGGAGGAGATCGTTTTGACATGCTGGAAAAAAATTTTTGAATATAAATGGCAAATATTTCATTAAAATCTGTTAATTTAGGACACCTGGATGGCTCAGTAAGTTAAACCTGTGCATTCAGCTCAAGTCATAATCCCAGGGTCCTGGGATCGAGTCCTACAAGGGCTCCCTGCTAAGCAAGGAGTCTCCTTCTCCCCCTCCTTCCCACTAGTGCTCTCTCTCATTATCTCTGTCTCTTTCAAAGAAATAAACAAAATTTTTTTAATCTGTTGATTTTTCCAGGGAAAAATTCATTTTCCACTGGAGAATTTTTCAGAATTACATTAATTTGTTTACATTCAATAATTCTTTCCCAGTCTTCAACAATTTTATAGCTGATGTCATTTAAATAAAAAATAAACTTAACTAAAATTCTAATGAAGCTATGAAATTACCTAATCATTATATTTAATTGTTAATTATTTCTGTTTATTTATTGTGCTATTCTGCTGTTTTATACAGTAAAATTCAACCATGATTTTAATTTATTTTTTGCTGAGGACATTTTGTGTTGTTTTCTTTCTCTGTGTCATTTATATTCATCAGGAATTGATCACCTTGGACCTTGCCCAGGTGAGTGCATTGCTTCATTATTTTCCTATCTGAAAATCTGTTCCTTTAATAGGAATTTTATTTTTTTTAAAGATTTTATTTATTTATTTGACAGGCAGAGATCACAAGTAGGCAGAGAGGCAGGCAGTGGGGGGCGGAGGGGTGGGAAGCAGAGTCCCTGCTGGGCAGAGAGCCCTTGTAGGACTCGATCCCAGGACCCTGGGATCATGATGGGAGTCAAAGGCAGAGGCTTTAACCCACTGAGCCACCCAGGTGCCCCAGATCTCTTCCTTTAAAGACAAAAAACAACTTTTGTTCAATTACATCATGGAAGTACATCAGAAGTGAGTTTTTGTCACACACCGTTTTTCCTCGAGAATTTGAGTATGTGTGTTTATGTATAATTTATTTATTTATCTTCATATAATTTTATTATAGTTTAAGAAGGTGTCTTTAGGGGTAGCATCTGGCCATAGTAGTCCTTGATCAAGAAAATGTCCACCACTGAGCAAGTATGAAAGAATACATGAAAACACATGAAAATTCAGATGGCAGCCTCAGATATTAGACAAGAGATATGAAAAATGTCCTCAGCTTTGAAACAAGTCTATGGCTCTTACCGTGTGTAATTTGAAACAGATATTATTCGTTTGCATGTGCATATCATTCTGTAGGCAGAACAGGAAAAAAGAAATAAGTGAAAGAGTCTTAAAATTTTGTATACAGTTTTTAATTGAAATATGTAATTTCATATTTCAGTCTAAATGATTATTTACAGTTCTGTACATTAAGGTAATTAAAATTAATGCATGTGTTTCTTTTAACTGGGAAAAATAAAGTGTACTATTTAGAAAACAAAGGCAAAATTTGGGGATATTTTTCTTTTCCAAAATTCCACTATATAATAAGTTTTTATATATTTGCACATATTTTTCTATTTTTATATACTGTATATTTATATATATACGTTTGAAAGTTTTGTACAAATCATATAATGCAGGATTGAAATTAGAGAATATACATTATATCTTCTTATAATTCAAATGTAGTTGATGTACAATGCTATATTAATTGTAGGTGTATAACATAATGATTCAACAATTCTGTACATTACTCAATGCTCACTCTATAAGTGTAATATATGTTGTATTAATTATGCAGGTATAGGGAAAGACCTGACTTAAATATCATATCCTCTTTGGTCACTTATATGAGTAAAAAAGATAATATTCCTCCTTCATTTTCATAAAATAAGCAATGATACATACTACTTAATCCAAACTTACACAATTTAGGTGACACCACAAGAGAATTCTACTCAAAAATAGTGGTTTTTCTATAAATAATTGTGCTTTCTCCTCTATAAATAATGTTCTTAGGTAATAGAAATACATCTCATGATATGCTGTAAATCATCTCTATTATCTTCATAGTTTTGAGCTAAAATAGAAGGGAAACATATAATTACCTTTGGTTACTAAAATGGCAGCAATTATGTTTCCATATCAGAAATGTATGCATGTACAGAAAGCTTATTTAAGAAGAGTTAAAATCCTAAAATAATGTTTAGATGAGATTACAAAAAGATAAAAGAGGTCAACTAATATTGTTTATTTATACGTGTTAAGTGACGTAGGGCATTTTCTATGGGTTATCTTTGTGCTCTAGCTGCGCATTTAAATTTCAGCTCCATAGACAGATACTGAGAACATTAATGGCTCCATTATATCCGTTTTTATATTCACTACCACATCCATTTTGAGGTTTCTAATCACAGCACAATTATTTGGCTAAATCTTTTACATAGGAACACTCCAGAGAATAGTGAGAAAAGAGTCTTATTGACCTGGTTGCCACAGCTGGTTTATACTTTTCTGGTGTGCATTCTTTAAGAAGGGGAAAGAAAATAACCAGTGAAGAAAGGACACCTAAAGAATAAAGAATAGAGTAGAGATGTGGAAAATATTCAGCTCACATTTTATCTTGTCCCCAAGCACTGGAGGTTATCAAATTCACTGTTTTATTAGCAAGCTGTAGTTTTACAAGTAGCATGTTCCAGAAGGCATTAGCTGAGCTCATTTACTTGAAACTGTTTTGTATAGATCACCAATATATAAAGGAAACTAGGGCTAAAATTAGAAACATATACTGCTGATAATTGCTGAGTAATTAAGTCAAAACAAAGGTAAATATTGAGGCACTTGAATAATTGAGAAGTAACATTTTGATATAAAATACTGACCTGAACAATGGCTGCCAGCGGGAGACAGAAAAAAAAAATTAAAATTTAGCAGAATCGAACAGAGGACTCGAAAGATGGTCTTGAATATTCAGAACTATTGTTTTAGCAATTCCTGGCCACTGGTTTTACCAATATGTCAGCTATTTTTAAGATATTTTTGTTGTTGATTTCCACAGAAAGAAGTCATCTCATCTTTGTCTTTTAATATTCCAGGGCTTAAAAAAAAAAAAAATTCCAGGGCTTTTAAAAAATTAGGATATATTTACATACAATAAATTCTACATACAGTAAATTCAGTTCTGTGAGGTGTATTAAATGCATGGTGTCAAATAAATAAAATCAACGTAAATTTACATTACTCCTCCCCCAAATTTGCCCCGTCTCCCTTTGTAGTCAGTGGATATAAAGACTTCACAACAGCCCAGGAAAAACCACTGTAATCACTGTGCTCTAATTTGTCTCAGTGGAATGTTTGCTATGTTAAAACTAGGGGATGGATAATTAAATGGTCTCCAAACTATTGCTCCAGACTTTTTCTGTTTAATCATACTTTTTATATTCATTTTCTTCAGCTTCTTTATCAGTTTGTGGGACTAATATGTGCTATGTGTCATATATTTTTAAAAGATTAGCAAGAGGAAATAATTTTAAAATATTTCAAAGCAAAGTGTTCTATGACATAATGGGATTTTGAATTTTAATATTATTAGAGATATGTAATATACTCACATATATATGAAACACATATGCTTTGAATTGACTAAACTGTAAAAATCAAATTAATGTTCATTGAAATCCTATGAATTAATAAATTCTGTAAATAGTATTGAGTTTAACATTTGTCTATGCTTCAACATAGGAGTTATGTGTATTTCCCACTTCCATGTATGTCTGTAAATCAGAACAATAAACACGACCAAGGAATGATGCACTTGTATTGACAGAATAAATATGAATGTTCTCTGGTTGTAACTGTGATAATTGTTTTTACCTACTAGAATCTATCATAAATAGATAAAGTTTACTTTACTGGCTTACTGGAACTTACAAGTATACTACCACTAAAACTTGGAAGATTTCACTCAGTCCTAACGATTCTAAGTTCTTTCCATGTATTATCTCATTCAATCATCAGCACAATTCTTTATAATAAGAACTATTCTTATGCCAATTTTATAAATTAGAATCTGGGGCAGAGAGTATTTAAATAACTTGGCCAGGGCATGTAGTTAATAAATAGTACAGCTTAATTCAAATGCAGATTGATTCTGGAGCCCACGCTTTTCACTGCTTCTCTTAAGACACTCCTCTGGAAATTTGAAAATGCTTTAAAATTTACTTCAATATTTAAGTTAAAAGTTTCTACATGTGGGGCACCTGCGTGGCTCAGTCAGTTAAAGCATCCAACTCTTGGTTTCAGCTCAGGTGGAGATGTTGGGGATCGTGAGATTTAGCCCCGCATCAGTCTCACTGCTCAGCACAGAGTCTGCTTGAGATTCTCTCTCTCCCACTCCATCTGCCCCTCCCCATGCTCATGCTCCCTCTCTCTAAAATAAATAAATAAATATTTTTAAAAAGAGTTTCTACAATGGGTTGCCTGGATGGCTCAGTGGGATAAGCCTCTACCTTCAGCTCAGGTCATGATCTCAGGGTCCTGGGATGAAGCCCCACATCGGGCTCTCTGCTTAGCGGGGAGCCTGCTTCCCCCTTTCTCTCTTCCTGCTTGTGATCTCTCTCTCTCTGTCACATAAATAAATGAAATCTTTAAAAAAAAAGAGTTTCTACATTGTTAATGCTCTATTTCTGCTTACCTCTAGTGCACTCACCATTTTTTAACATCATAGAATATATTGATTTTCTACCATTCTATATACATTACCTCTAGCATTTACATGACTTATTTGTTTTAAACAACCACAAACTACAGAAAATAAGCTTGCATAGGATGGAACTTAAAGCACAAACCATTAGTTGGTTTGACTTACATATTACCCATTGATAATTGTTAATTATAGTTGAATAGAGTTTTGATATCATTGTCAAATAAAAGCACTTTAAATACTATGTTTATTTTGCAATAGTCAATACTCTTTAATTGATGATCAATATTTCTATAGAACAAAGATGACCTGTCTCATATCAGTATTTGTTTTATCTACACTTAACAAATTATTTTTTATTTTTATGCAAATAAAGTCATTTTTCAGACAGTCTTTGAAGAGATTAATCAATGGCAATGACAAATATGTCCAATAGTGAATTCATCAAAAATTTCTTCCAAGGGGACCTGGGTGACTCAGGGTCAAAGCCTCTGTCTCTGGCTTGGGTCATCATCCCAGGGTCCTGGGATCAAGCCCCACATTGGGCTCTCTGCTCAGCAGGGAGCCTGCTTCCCCCTCTCTCTCTCTGCCTACTTATGATCTCTGTCTGTCAAATAAATAAATAAAATCTTTCAAAAAAGAATACTTCCAGGTTTGCAAATGCCATTTCAATGTTAAGAAAATTTTTAAAGTTACAATTACGAAAACTTTGAAAAAAATCTTGAGTGAAAAATATTGGAGATCATATATTCATTTTAACACTAAACTATGAATGTAGCAAAATGTTATTTTCCAAATTCACAAACTAAAATTACAACACTCATTTCATTCATTGGCTAGATTGTTATTGAGTATCAATTCTGTATAATTATGTGATTCTGAATATATTATTATCCACTTCATAACAGTGAATAAGACAAAACTTTTTATGATATAATTATGAAATTACTGTTGCTAATAATAATTATTCTTTAATTATTTGAGGAATGAGACCAATAAAGATAATAGGACACTTAGATTATCTCATTTGACAAAATCATCAGATGGTGCAATGTCATTAAGCCATACATGATAACTTCTTTAAAATACTGTAGTAGTTGAGGAGGAGTAGAATATGACACCCCAAAATATATGGCTTTGGCATATTGATTAGTTTGACTTAAGTTTACTTGAGAAACAGCCAATGTAAGAAGGATACTCTGAGCACCCTCTTCCTCTTGAAAGCAGGAAATCAATCTCCCATGAAAATATCCTACCTATACCAGGAGGGTAGAAGGCGTCCTTATTGCCAGAGATAGGAAATTAATGCCAAGTGCTGTATAAACAGCACAAATTTACTAGCTCAAACCCAAACTTCTTTGTCCTGTCAATATCTACATACTTGTTTCTTAATCTAAACAGTATAAAAGCTTCCTGCTTTAGTCACTTAGAGCTTTTGTGGCTCTTGTACACACAAAATAAAAATTGTTTATCTCCTATTAATCTATATATATAATATATATATATGGTGCTGGAAAAGAATGTATCCATATGGAAATTAAATGGATTGCATTTACCTCAAATGACCTAAGAAAATTATAGTATTTTATAAGATTATATAAAATCATATTTTAACAATCTCAGACTAGTGTGGGTATGTATATATATGCATATATATTTTTAAAGACTTTTTTGTTTGTTTGTTTGTTTGTTTATTTAGAGAGTATGTGAGTCAGGGAAGGAGCTTGATCTTACGATCCTGAGCCAAAATCAAGTGTAGGTCACTCAACTAACGGAGCCGCCCACATGTTCCTACAAATACATTTTAAGCAAGAAAGGAAAATGCACCCAAACAACTCAGCCCCTCAAAAAAGACAGAAGCTTAATGCCTCAAAGTACTTCAGGCAACCTCAATCTAGTCATTTTATGGTTGAAATCTCTGAACAGGCACTTCAGTGGCTTCATAGAACAAAGAATACAGAACCTTACAGAATTGGTCCAGAAAAGTAACTGAACAACAACGAAGAACAATAATACCAAACTTGAGAGGAAGAGGATCTAACAAGTTGTATGGGTTTAGTTAAAGGATAAAAGTAGTGCATTTAATAACTAGGAATCAAGTAAATAAATAACTGAAAATGCATCTCTTTGCCTTATAACTCACCATCCTGACTCTCTGCCATTGGTTTTCACAGTTCCATTTCTCCTTCAACTGTCACATACTTGGGGAAGACAAACATTGTATGGTTTTGCATTCAATAGTACTTTTTCAGTCCACATATAATTTAATTTTAATTAAATAGTGATTATTGATTTTCAAGTTAAAAATCTGCTTAAGGCCCAATCAATGAAGATTTAATTTCACCTCTAACAAGCACTCTTGCTATGAACTGTGACAATGTAAAAGTAACAATGTGGTAGACAAGAGAAAGAAGTTGAAAGGTCCATCATGATCATGATCAAAGTGGTATCTATCTTGGTTTACCTGGGATTGTACTGGTTTATTCCTGTTGCCCCAATGTCTCACAGTTTACCACTTGCTGGGATTTTTTACTTTCAATGATGCAGTTTTGCTAATTATTTTATTATAGTAAACATTACAGGTTTGGTAGACTTCTCCTATGTGGTCAGCTCAGTGATGCAATGAAGTGCACTTAGACACCAATAGTTGGGATGATGAACCCTTTTGAATCCTGGGTGCTAGTGAGAGGAATATTCAATATTGTGACCCCAATAGGGCATGGGGCTCATCAGGCCTATACTCTAAGAGAAGTTATAGGTTAGATCTATGTGAAATATACTGGGGAATAAGAAGCCAAACAGCTCTGCCTTACGACATACAGGAAATAGTATGAGCTCCTTTGTTATGATAGTATGTTTCTTTGTTTTATGGATTGATTCTTTAATTATTTAATAATTCTATACTTTGGTGACAGTCTTTAGTTCTTTAGCAAAATCTTTAGAAGAAATGAGCATTTTCTACCAGTAAAGTTTATACTTAACAAAAAATCAAGAACTACATTTCCTTTTCCCAAAATGGCAAAAATAAACGTAATTTGCACAAACCATTGACACTGGCCTTTGACAATTAGATCTCTGTTGATACCTAAAATCAGAAAGTGCATGATGCAAATCTGTTAAAGAAATGTAGTACTTCTTAAAAGTTAACAACTATTTAGGAAGATGTTTCCTGAAGACCAAAATATGACACATGCTTCTGTAAAACTGTATTACATATTATTTGTGAAACATGACTTTTTTCTCTGAACAAAAAGACTGTATTTCTAAACTAATGTGACCCATTTCTAGACTTTTCTCCAAATTTGGCACATACCTAAAGTGAAGTGAAGATTTGAATTTTTCAGTTTCATAAGTTGGTTATATTGTAGTAGTTTTCTATTTTGTGCTTCAAATAGAAACTCAGTTACATGAATTCCACTAATAGACTTTTTTTAAAAATTCAATTCATGACATCAATGTCTAGATTTTGGCAGCTCATTCTGTTGCAGGTGAAACATCTGTTACTCCAATGAATGCTTTATCAACTAAGTTTTGAGGAAAAAATTATTTGTTTTTGTGCTGTTACTGTGACTATGAATTTGGATGGCACACAGCATTGTTGTAAAGCACAATGGTCCTACTAAATTTAGAAAACTATGAAGCAGAAATGTATTTAGACTTGGCTGTGGTACATACATTATTCATAATTGTATCTGAACGGGTTGAGATATTCTGTTAATCCAAGATAAGGAGCTGACAGAATTCATAAAAATTAAGATATATATCTTCATATACATGCATATATAGATATGTATTCAATGGAATTAAACTACAAATCATTTGTAGAAATGCTTATTTCTAAGTAAAACACTTTCTTGGATGTCCACCATCAATCAGATTTTTAAAATATTTTTAACTTTAAAAACTAATACAGTTCAAATTAAGCGTTCAAAAATTACTTTGATATTTGTTGTAACTGTTCTATAAACATCATTGTGTTTTTTTCAAAATTTGATAGTTTTCAAAATGTTCCATAAATCCATAAATGAAGCACCAATAATTTTTAATTTTTAAAGTTCTCAGTAAACTGTAGTTATTGAAAACATACATTAAATATAGGATAGTATATTTTTCCCAACAAAATCAGAGGGAAAAAAATGAAAGAAAATTTAAATAATGCTCAAGATTTGATTTTCATATTCTGTAATATTATCTCAAAAGTCTAGACTTCTGAGAATGATCAGTTGAAGATAATCCTAGAATGGGAGCAGAATTAAGCTGAGAAGTGCTGCAATTTTGCAAAATCTAAATTGGGCTAAATATTTTGGAATAATAACATTTTGTCTTATGAAGTATTTTTCAAAGAAAGATATTTTGAACGGAGAAAAAAGTATTGTGAAAATTTTGAGACTAAAATATGTATACATTTTAATACAAAAACAGAAGTCAAATTGAAGATACCCTCCTATACGACTTCCATGTGGCAAAATTTCCTAAATTTAACGAGTACCTCAGGTCTTATGAGAAATAACTTTCTCAATTACAATACTACAGTCTGCAGAGAATCACTTGAAGTTGTCAAAATTTTAAACTTATTAAAGATAAAACATAGGGCGCCTGGGTGGCTCAGTTGGTTAAGCATCTGCCTTCAGCTTAGGTCATGATCTCAGGGTTTTGGGATTGAGCCTGGCAATGGGCTCCCTGATCAGCAGAGAGTCTGCTTCTTTCTCTCCCTCTGCCCCTCACCCCAACTCATGCTCTCTCCCTCTCACTTTACTCTCTCTCTCAAATAAATAAGTAAAAATCTTTTGAAAAATATAAAATATAACCACTGTTTACTCTTACTATGTCTTTTGTTTACATTTACAAAGATACTACCATCATTTCCAATATCGGGGATGAAAGAGGGGCCATGTTGAGACCCCTAGACAGAAAAAAAATCAGAGATTACTAAAAATGACTCTACGAACAAAATTTGGTAAAATATATTAAATAGATATTCTTTGTAAAACACAACAGTTAACCTAGCAAATATCACTCAAGATGAAGTAGAGAATCTGAATAGTATTAAATGAATTAAATAAATTAAAGCAATAGTTAAACCTTATCAGGAAAAAGAACTTGAGGGGCTCCTGGGTGACTCAGTGGGTTAAAGCCTCCGCCTTTGGCTCAGGTCATGATCCCAGGGTCCTGGGATCGAGCCCCAGATCGGGCTCTCTGCTTAGCAGGGAACCTGCTTCCCCCTCTCTCTCTGCCTGCCTCTCTGCCTGCTTGTGTTCTCTGTCTGTCAAATAAACAAATAAATAAATCTTTAAAAAAAAAAAAAAAAAGAAAGAGAAAGAACTTGAAGCCCATTTGCTTTACCAGGTAATGTTACCCAACAATTAAGGAAAAAATAATACAAATACCTCACAAACTCTGGAATTTAAAGAGAAATAGTTATGACACCTCTTATCAAACCAGACTCATTCTGATACCACAACAAAAGACCTTACCAGAGAAGAGACCAACCAGCATA
The DNA here is from genome assembly GCF_020171115.1 of Neogale vison. Lineage (NCBI taxonomy): Eukaryota > Metazoa > Chordata > Mammalia > Carnivora > Mustelidae > Neogale > Neogale vison. The sequence continues at coordinate 33,153,345 of NC_058096.1, read as the reverse complement.
TTCTCCTATAATTTATCAGCATATGGAATCCAGCAATATATAATGTATATAATGAGTAAATGATAAATATATAATACAATTTATAAATACATGAAAATAATAATACATAACAACCAAATGGCATTTATCTGGAAAACACAAGAAAGTTTTCAAAATGAATCAATGTAATCTTCTCGTTAACGCCATAGAGAAGGAAAGCCATGTGATCATATTAATTGATATAGTAAAAGCATTTAATAAACTTTAATGTGTATTCCTTATAAAAAAATTATTATCACATTGGGAATAAAAAAGGATGTCCTTAAATGATTAAGGGCAGCTACAAAAATGCCATTGATAACATTACATTTATTAGTGAAAGATTTAATGCTTTCCAGTAAGTCTGGGAACAGAGTAAGAATAGCAACTCTCACCAATTTTTTTTTTTTCTGGTTGTACTGGAAATCATAGCCAGTGCAATAATAAGAATAATGGTGATGAAAGAAAAATGCAGATTGGAAAGGAAAAAAAAAAATAGATGTGTCCCTATTTACAGATGAACTGATTATCTTTGTAGATGATTCCAAAGAATATATAAATAAATATCCAAAACTAAGTAGTGATGTTACCAATATCATAAGATATAAATTTGAAACATAACAGTCAATCATATTTTTATATAACAATGAACAGTTAGAAACTAAAATTTAAAAAAATATATTGTCAGGGTGCCTAGGTGGCTCAGGGGTTAAGTGTCTGCCTTTGGCTCAGGTCATGATCCCAGGGTTCTGGGATGGAGCCCCACATTGGGCTCCTGCTGAGTGGGAAGCCTGCTTGACCTCTCCAACTCCCCCTGCTTGTGTTCCTGCTCTCACTGTCTCTCTCTGTCAAATAAATAAATAAATAAAAATTAAAAAAAAATTGTCATAGCTCCATAAAATGAAATACATAGACATAAAAAAAAAAAAAAAACCCTGCCAGATCAGTGTGCAAAATTAAAAATCATGGATACAAGAAATCAGAGAAGACCTAAATAATTGGGGAGACAGTCTATGCTCATGTACTGGAAAAGTTAACATACTTAAGATGACAATTCTTTCCAAGTTTATCTGTAATTGAGAATAATAGTAATTGAAATTGAAGCAGTAATTTCATTTAGAGATAGAAAATCTGATTCTGAAGTTTATAATTAAGTAAAATGGCCAAAATCAATTTTGAAAAAGAAGAACATAGTTAAAGGACTCACACTATTCGACTCTGACTTACCGTAAAGTTGTGACCATGTAAACTATAGTACTGACAAAAGAAAGATACATACAGCATGTATCAATGGAACAAGATTTACTGTCCAGGAATAGGGCTCTATGTGGTCATTTGATTTTTGACAAAAGCTCAAAAACAATTCAATGGAGAAACAAGTCTTCCTTGCTTTTTTTTTTTCTTTTACCAAGGCTATTTTTTAAATTTATTTCAGCTTTATTGAGGTTTAATTGCTATGTAAAATTGTAAGGTGTGTCAAGTGCACATCATAGTACTTTGATGTATGTGAACATTGGGAAAGCATGCCTCCCACATTTATCATCTTATATATTTCCCTGTCTTCCTTCCTTCCTCCCTTCCTTCCTTCCTCCCTCCCTCCCTTCATCACTTCCTTCTTTCCTTCCTGGTAAGAACATTAAAATTCTACTCAGTAAATTTCAGAATGGACTACAGTGTTCTCACCTGTACTCACCATGTTCTGCCTTAGATCCTCAGACCTCATTCATCTTTTAGCTGCAAGTTTGTACCCTTATCACCAACCTCTTTCAACTTCCCCCACCCCCAGCCCTTGAACAAACACTATTTTACTCTGTGTTTCTGAATTTAACTTTTATTTATTTAATTAATTTTTTTCTTTCTTTTCTTTTCTTTTTTTTTTTAGAATCTACATACTGGTGATACCTGGCAATATTTTCTTCTTTCCCTGGGAGGTTTTCAACAAATGAAAACTTAGACTTCACATGCAAGAAAAGAAACGTGTACTTTATACCACACTTTGGATAATAGTAACACAAAATGGGTAATGGATTGATTTTTCAAAAGTAAACCTATGGGGTGCCTGGGTGGCTCAGTGGGTTAAAGCCTCTGCCTTTGGTTCAGGTCAAGATTCCAGGATCCTGGGATCCAGCCCCAGTCAGGCTCTCTGCTCTGCCTCTCTGCCTACTTGTGATCTCTGTCTGTCAAATAAATAAATAAATCTATCTTTTTTTAAAAAAGCAGTTATATTTTTTAAAAATAATAAGTAAATAAACAAATACTAATCACATTAAAAAAAAAAAAAAGTAAACCTATAAAAATACTAGAAGAGACCAGATCAGAAAACCTTTGTGACCTTGGGTTTGGCAAAAAGGTCTCAGAGGTGGTTAAAAAATACAGTCCATGAAAGAAATTTATCTTTGGCATGCCTGTGCTTACTTCCTCAGACCCTGTATTTTCTGATTCAATTTTAGGAAATGAAAATTTGGGTAACTGAGAAACTGCAAACACTTTTAAAAAGTAGTTTGGGAACAACAGGAATACTGGAAAAATGGAAAGATATATTATGTGCAAGAAGTGAAGTGCAAGAAGGAAACACTAAAATTATACAGAAGAACTATATTAGAAACTTTACCAAGATCAAAAAATTAAATATCCTGCTCTATATCTTACAACCATTGTTTTTATGACATGTATAAATGTCTCTATTTCATCTTCAGACATTCTGAACTTCATAAACTTAATGTTTTCTTCTGGAATGCAATCTTTCAATTCTGAAAGCCTTATATTCTTATTGTTTATCATCTGTCATTTTTTACAAATGGTGTAATAAACTCTGAAATACAAAATACATGTGTGTCTCTGTTACGGATGAAATTAAATCACACAATGATCTCCAATTTTTCTTCTTTGAACAAAAGATAAATTAGTATATCAATAACTCTAGTAAACTTCTTATCCTCAAAATTATATGTCTGAAAGATTGGGTAATGTACTTTAAAAAGTATGTTATCATTTCTTATTGCTCTTTTGTTTTTTGTTTTTTCATTGTTTGTTCTAAAATTACAGACATACAATGTGAGATATTGATGAGGGAGGCATATATGCAAAAAATAGCATTTTGCCTGTCTTCCCTTACTCAATCTTGTTTTATCGGCAGGCAAGATAGTAAAGTTGAAAGGCTTTTATACCATCTTAGCATTTCAGGTTTGTTTATTTGCTGTTTGCACTAGCAGAGCAGTGCTGAATTATCATTTATTTTCATTACAGTTTTATGGTTTGATTCTTATCATGAATTTCTATTTTTTTAAATAATATAACAGTTATTGGATACTCATAGAAATATGCATAACAGATAGTAGAAGAAATGTTTTATAAATTTCAATCCTATATTTAATAAAATGAAATTATAACCTCTTACATTTAATTTATATAATTCAAAGCTGTTTTGTTCACAAGTGTTTGGACAAATCCTGGTGTCTTTAAAAAGAGTATAATTTCATTAAAATTGAGAAGAAATTAAGCTGACGCGTTTTAAAGTATTCACCGAAATTGAATTTCCATAATTCTGAATAAGAATATATTGAAATCATATTTTTCTAAACTAAAACAGCTTTTCTACTAATGCTAATTGGATTATATCTTTGGCTTACTATCTTGTTATTGCAACATATTTAATTATAAAAGAACATTAACAGCATTACAGTTGTATAAAACATAAAGATATGCTAATTTAAATTTGCTATATCTGCTCCCAATGATGATCAGAGAGGCATCAAATTAAAGATTCCAAAGGCATAGTGTAGATTTTAAAACATGTTATCCATATTATCCCCTCATCATGCAGTTTTATAGATATCCTGAAATTTTAAATATAAAGAAAGAAATTATTACTCGTATGGGATTTTTCTGATCGTTCCTTCTCCTCAACAAACACACACAAACAGGCACACACACACACACACACATGCTTTCATTGATACGTATATTGGTAGACTGTCACATATGGTGTGTTAATTAGTTAATTAATTTGGAGAACTGCCACAAATATTATGCATCCATGTTTACAATTTTTGAAATGTAGTTTATAAATCAGGTTTTAAAAATAAAAATTGGAATAAGCACAGGAAATCGGAATGCTACACTAATGCACAGGAATGAACATAATAAAATATTATATACAAGATGGCTGATAATATTTTATAAGATAGTCTCACATTAAAAAATATAAATAGCAGAATTTACCTAAAAGAATGCAAATTGTCCAAAGTAAAATAAATGAGGTAAATTGTGAGAGTGAAATTATTCTGACAACAGTTTATCTCTCTTTTTTTTTTTTTAGTTTCTATCTCTTTCTGTCGATTTTCTGCTCAATTATTTATGCCATATTTCTACTGTGAGTGAAATAATGTTCCTGCAGTGATGGTGGTTATCTGAAATAACAGGTAGAGAAGATGTTTAGTGGTTGGCAAAACAGTGTTTCTGCTGAGATGGATCAAAATCTTTACCATGTTTTCTTTCCAAATATATAGAAATTATTTAGAAATAGTACCAGTATAATTGTATGTGTAACAGAAATCATGCATAAAATAATTTGTTACTCTCTGGGGGCTGCTAGGCTCACTACTGTTCATGTCACAAACTACAACACGAAGGTGTTTCACTCAGGATCCTTACAGGCTAAAAAAAAACTCCACTCTATCCAGTTTGGGAAGAAAGATTTTAAGAAAATAGTAGGCAATTCAAGACTCTCTCCTTGAGGACAGAGATCATGCTTCACAGATATGCACCCAACGACACTGCCCAACCTTTTCTTCAAGTTGCCTAAAATCCACTGCCACCAGAGCTCAGTGAAACACTTTAGTCGCAGCTGTCCCTGTCTCCTTCAGATCTTGAGCAAGACATAAGCATTTCTACTCCGGTAGATAGGCTTCCCACCATGAGTTTCCTGCTCGCAAGCTTCCTGCACTGCCCTAACCGCTGTTCCTGCCGAAAGGAACCCTCCCCCTGACCCAGTTTAAACTCACCTACTAGCAGCCAGCACAGCCCTCCCAAACTGACCCTCTGCACCGCCCTATAAAAGCTCTGTAACCCTACTGCCCACCCAGGGCCCGGAATTTAGAGTTTGAGCTTGTCTGGGTTCACCAGAGTAAAATAAACCTGAGTTCTCCTTCTCACTGGTCTGATTTTTTCCCCGTAATTCAGTAACAAAAAATGTTTCTCCCTTACACACTATAAAATTACTCGTAAATATGAAAAGAAAATATTTGGGTTTTTTAGGTCATTGAACATGACTTAAAACAATGTGCTCTAGTCACATTTTCTTCTATGCAGTAACATCCCCATATAATGAGCTATGAAGGATACCACGTCAATTTATGTAATTCAGTGTTCTTCATCACTGACTTCTCAAAAGTGGGGCAACACAAAACCTTCTTCATATTCTAATTCAGAACCAAGTTTCAGCTTTTATTTCTCTAAATTTCTAAGTGATATCCACATTTCCTCTCCTTCCATCCTAATTCTTTCTATTATTCTATATACAAATTTTAAAATGTAAACCACTAAAGTATCTAAAATAATTGCAGAAAGAGACTGGGGGAAAAGAAAATTATTTAAGATTTATATATAAATGGGTGCACCTGGGTGGCTCAGTGGGTTAAGCCTCTGCCTTCAGCTCAGGTCATGATTTCAGGGTTTAATGTTTAATGTTTTTTAATGTTTTTTAATGTTCGATCCTGGGATCGAACCCTGCATCCGGCTCTCTGCTCAGCAGAGAACCTGCTTCCCCCCACCCCCACACCTGCCTTTCTGTCTACTTGGGATCTCTCTCTCTCACTCTGTCAAATAAATAAATAAAATCTTTTAAAAAGAAAGATTTATATATTAATATATGATACTGCAAGGGAAGTATATAAGTAGGTAATTCAATTCTTAGCTTTGTAACTGATCACAAGACTGCAATTGGTATTTACGCCTTCTTCCTCTATATCTATATTCCTTCTGTTCACAAGCAGCTCTTTAGCTGATTGAAATTTGTTATTTGATGGGACGGACAATCCAAACCTTCATTCCTGAAGGAAGTAAGTTCACGCTGGTCCTTCCACAGGTGTTTACTTTGTCTTCCAAACTCCTTCAATATTTAAGTATCTTCTCTCTTCCTTCATTATGTGGCATCGTATTTGCCTTTGTAAGAGGTATAATTACCCAATTTAACACTGGAAATGTTCATTTTACCAGTTTAAACAGTGGCATCTGAACCCCAAAATAGGAGATAATATTTCAGCTTTTATTTCAGGGGAGCCAGAGCTGCATTCCCTGGCAACTCCTTTTGATACATTTCCACCCTAGAGGCAATCCAACCTGGAAGAAGGCAAACTCTTTCTGTAAAGGGGCAGACAGTGAGTAGTGTATGCTTGGGAGACCATATGGTGTCTTTTACAACTACTTGGTTCTACTGTTATCTCACAAATGCAGCCATAGACAACATATAAGCAAATAGGTTTGGCTGTGTCCCAATAAAATTTACAAAAACAGGTAGTGGACCTCGTTTGGCTCACAGGCAATAGATCCTTCTCGAAACTGTCTTAGTTTGAGTCTTGGAAATAGGAAATGAATAAATGTGGAAATGAAATATTAAACTTTATAGTAAAAATGCCACTTCCTATTCCACCATTCTGAGTTCCCAAACCTGTGTATTTTGGCTCTAAGTGAGACATGAAAACGAATCTGTTTCCAATTCAAAACATATAACACAACGAGTAAGATAGAAATCCAGCGTTGCAAGCTAGCATCTGAGACCTAACTAGGTAACAGTTTTAAAAGGTCCTACTATTCTCGTGGGTGAGTTAGACAGTAATATCAAAAATGTTATTAGGTTCAGTTGCCTTAATTAATTAATTACGTTAATCTTTTTGCTGTATATGATCAGAAGCAATGTTGTACAGGTGAAATGGTGATACGGGTATTCACTAATCCCGCACAGTTCTATTGGCAAAGACATCTATTCAAAAACATCAAACAAAACCCAAATATAATTTAAATGACATAAAATTGCCACTCCTCAATGATTTAAGGATATTACAATATTCTCAACCTGCCCCCAAGTGGCTGGTTGGTTCCCCATGAATATGATAACCTACAGGGCATGAGCATTGACCTTTCTGGCAGATCGGGCACTTTAGCATTGGCATAAGCAAGGTCAACTTCGGTGAAGGGAATTCCAATATTGATATTAGGTGTAATCCCAAAATCTGATGGCATGGCACATGGCCACACTTTTATTTTTGTACACTTTTGAGCACATGTTGGGAATCACTGAGCCTTTGAGGCTAAACTGATGAATATGATTATTGCGAAGTATAGTTATTACCCTTTCCTTAATACAGTCTCTATGGTAAATAAGCAAATATCCTTTGGAAAAAGTATAAGAAAACATTTATAACACAATCTTAGGTTTTTATCACAGAGTCTTTTCTCAAAATTTCCCATCCTAACCTTTAAAATTTTCTATCCTAAGCAAAGGACCTTAGCTCTGTGATATGACAGCATAGGCTCAAGAATTATATAAGGATCCTTAATGTGTATTTTAAGGCTCAGTCAAGCCTATTTTCTGCAGATGTAATCTTTTTAAAATTATACACATCAAGTAAGACTTTAATGGCATATGATATATTTTGGTCCTAAGGACTGTGACATATTTTTTGCTACGATTAAAGTATGGGCCAGTCAGGGTGCTCAGATTGTACTCTATCTCTGTTGAATATTATAATGAACACCCACCTTATCTCTAGTAGGTAAGTGGAGCTAATTGGTTTCTTCCAGCCCAATGTCCACTTACCAAACTGCAGTAAGTTTGTTAAAACTGACACAACAAAATAGCATGGACTGGATGGCTTAAGCAGCAGAATTTCTTCTTATAATTCTGGAGGTTAGATGTCCAAGATCAAGGTGACAGCAGGTTTGGTTTCTTCTGAGCCTTCTTTCTTGTCTTGCATATGGCCATCTTCTCTCACTGCATACTTACCTGGTCATTCTTTGGTCTGTGTGTGTCTGTATTCTAATTTCCTCTTCTTAAAAGGACACTAGTCATATTGAAAGGGGCCCACCCACCTTTCTCATTTCACTTAAATTATCTTTCTAAAGGTTCCATCTCCAAATATAGTCACATTCTAAGGTCCTGGGGTCTGGGATTTTAACATACAGATTGGAGGAGGACACCATTCAGCCCATAACACCATCCCATTTGAAATCTGGTAATATATTCTAATGGCATCATCCTGAGAAGCTTAGATCACAGAAAAGAACCACTGACAATATTTTTTAGTATTGTTGGCACTCCCTCTCAGTGATGTATGATCTAGGTCAAGATGAAGGGAATGATATCCCACGTAGAGGGCCATTATTGAGGAAAGGATGAGCAGATGATATCTGGTAATTCTGCTTCAACATTCCTATCCCTCTAAATTCTGTCTGTTTACTGAAAGAAGAAAATGATGGCATCTCAGTTTCATTTATTACAAGTTGCTGTTAAATCCAGGTTCTAGTCAATGTCTCAGGAAATAATTAAAACTCATATTTTTTAAACTCATATTTTTTAATCTAGACATTGCATACAGAATTTCTGATAATTTCATCTGGTATAAATTCAATCCCATCTCAAATATGTTCCTTTCTTTTTGTTCTAATATTATCAGTATCCATACATATTTCAGAATTTTAATTTATTTTAAAACAGCAATTCTTTGGCACATAGGGTCTTTCTTCTCAGGATCAAAACCTGGTATTTCATGTGAAGGAAATGCTGGAATCTAACTCTAGTTATAGTTAGGAACAGTGATTGGCATTGGTTGAGGAGCATGAGGAGAAATGATTATTCATTGGCAAAATTCAAGGTTTTCTAATATGGCAGGATAAAAACCTCATGGGACAGGATGAAAGGCTGCTTATGATGGAAATGAAGGTCGGTGATTTTAGATGTCAAAATGTTTATCCAGTCAATCTTTAAATTCTGGTAAATATCCCTTTTCCAATTCTCAAGGTTCCCTTTTTTCTATGACAATATCCTGTTACATCACTGATACAGTGACTAGGGGTTAAACTTATTTTTAATTTGATGTTTATTTGTGGTTTGCAGCTATTTTAGCCCCCTAACTGGAAGAAATGGTGGTTTCCTTTTAGCACAATCATAGAAAATATCTATTTCTCATAACATTTTCTTGTGTGAAATTAAAACTGACAAAAGGCTCATTCTGTAGGTTCTCCAATATATTTAGAAGAGCCAATTAGCCAGTTCTTTTATTCATCTTGAACTTTACAATATTTTTTGGCAAGAGACAATTATATCTCCCAAGAACTTGCTCTCAATTTGCAATTCATTACAGATGATTAAAGGAAATTATCTATTAATCATTTCTCCATTGTATGTCATGGGTTACTAGAGTCTCATACTTGAATACTAGAGGGATACTTGATGTTCTTTAAATTAACTAAAGCTAGTTAACCTATTCTCGATTCTCATTCTCTTAGAATGTGATAGTTGACATCCTGATAAATGTCAATTTCTGTAATAAGCAGGGTTCTTAGAAACAAACATCAAAAACTGCTCTTGCAAGTTTCTTCATAAAGTTTATTTATTCAGTGGTATTTGCTGGTTCACAGACTCTCCGGTGAACTGGAATCTGGCTTAAAGGAGTGATTCTAAGAAAAAAGAACAAACTACAATGGGACCACAGTCATAGCAGCTTTAACTGTTGATTCTGGGCAGCACGTACCAGAAAGACGTCAAGTGCTGCCTCCCAGAGTCAGATGAAGCCCCCAATATCTCCTCAGCAACAATTAACTCCCACACAATGCTTTCTTTCGCACATTGCTCTCTTCTAAGTGGAAGTCTGCAAGAATACATCTGACTGGCAGCACCTATATTATATTTGTTTATTTATAGTTAATGGCAATTCATTTTCTGATTTCTATACTGAAGAACTATTTACGAAATGGGAGATATTCCCCAGATGTGGGAGTGGTATGCAAGATACGCTGAGCTGACTCAGTCAAGTCCAACTGAAGATCCTATGACAAATTTTGTTCAACTCACTGTAGAAGATGATCTGGTTAAACCAGTCTCTCAGTGCTCAACCTCTCCTCAGCCTCTGCTGATCCTCGCTTAATCAATTTAAGATTTCTTAGTTTTAAATATTAATTAATTAAGATTTCTTACTTTTAAAGATCTTTTCTTGGAGTTTGATTAATGTTTTGAGATGTATTAAGGTATCAGTTAATTTTGTTATGATCTTGAGATTCATTGGGTTTTCTGAATCTGAAATTTGGAGGTTTTTTCCTGAACAATTCTGAAAAGTTTTTAATATCCTTTCAGAAAACATTTTTCATTTTTTTTCCATTTTCTAAGACCTTTGGTAACTCTGATCAGATATGTTAAATTGACTTACTTTATTCTACATGCTGCTCTACCTCTCTTTAATAATTTTAATTTATTTTACTTTGACTACATTTTGTATAATTCAGTCCCATTCAAATTCTAGTTAAATGATCTTTCTTTTCAAATGCATCTAATATGTTGTTTATTCAAACCACAAAATCTTTAATTTTGTTTATATATTTATTCATATGTATATGAAGTCTGTTTTTTAATAGCTATAAATTTTTAAAATCACTTTATATATTTTCCTGATGATTCATGATATTTTCAATATTTTACTCTTTAAAAATAGTTTAAACATATTCAGTTAAATTAGGTCTCATATTATCAATAACTAAAGTCTTCATATGTTTGTTTCTAATGTCTTTTTTTTTTTTTCCTGGAAACTCACTTTCCTTCTTGCCTGTTTAATTGAGAGCTGTGTAAATTTGGCTTTGAAGTCTCTTGTAACTTTATCCATAATAATTATTTAAGATCAATGTGAAGTTGTTTTCCTCCTGAAATGGATCTCACAGTCTTCTACTGGTTGCATGAAATCAATCTTTAAATAAAATTATCTATTTGTTTTGGAACTGTATAATATTATAAATTTATGCCATGAATCCACATAGCAGCTGACTTGTTGATCTTTATTTTCAATTAATATTTCTCAGTTTTTATTTTCTTTATTTACCCAATGTCTAGGTCAAAACAAAATCTTATTTACTGCTTATTTCTGCTTTGCAGATTTATTTCTTGTTCATCCTTGCATTAAGGTCTATTATTTGAGGATCTTAGCTTTATATAGATTATGATATTATGCTTTCTGTATTGTGGGGGCTCTAGGCTTTATTTCCTTCATCTCTAATCCTGCATAACCATTAAAATTAAGGTCAAATTCATTAAGTTTTGAAATATATCTTTAAAGTGAAACCTGACTTTAGATTATCTTACCATACAAGGTTTTTCACTTTGATTTTGTTATTGTGCTCTGGAGGCTTTGATTTGTTTTAATTCAAGGATACTTTATTTTAAGGATTTTATTTATATATTTGAGAGAGAGACAGAGAGAGCATGAGTCGGGGGAGGGCCAGGGGAGATGGAGAAGGGAAGCAGACTCCCCACTAGTGAGTGTAGAGCCCAATGAGGGGCTTTATCCCAGGACACTGAGATCATGACACAAGCCTGAGTCAGATGCCCAATCTACCGAGACCCCAGACACCCATTAAGGATATATTTTTAAGCACAAAAAAATTATTGATCTTTTAAGTATATATTTATCAGAAGGGTCATTCATGGAATCTAGTCTATCATACTACATTATTCTATTGTTTAATATTCTGCAGGAGGAAAATATCTAGGAAAAGCATTTTCAGCTAGCCTATGGGTCTTCCCTTGTAAGTAAGGGATTTCTTTTGTTTTCCTGCTTTTAGGATTTTTTCTTTATCACTATATTTTGCAAAGTTTGCTACAGCATGTCTCGGTGTTGGCCCGCTTTTGTTGATTTTGATGGAAGTTCTCTGTGCTTCTTGGATTTGGATGTCTGTTTCCTTCCCCAGATTTGGGAAGTTTTCAGCTCTTATTTCCTCAAGTAAAACTTCTGCTCCCTTTTCTCTCTTATTCTTCTGGAACTCCTATGATATAAATGTTATTACACTGGATGGAGTCACTAAGGTCCCTAAGTTTATTCTCAAGATCCATAATTATTCTTTCTTTTTTGATCAGCTTCATTATTTTCTCTTATTCTATATTCTATATCATTTATCTGTTCCTCTGGTTCTTCCATCCTTGTGATCATTACATTCAGTCAGTTCCGAATCTTGGTTATTGTATTTTTCAGTTCTGACTGATTATTTTTAACTCTTTTATCTCTATAGTAAGAGACCCTCTGAAGTCTTCTTTTTTCAAGCCAGCAAGTATCCTTATAATTGTTGCTTTAAATTCTGGATCAAACATATTTCTTATACCTGTTTCAATTAGATTTCTGGGGATGACCTTTCCTTGTTCTTTCATTTGGGATATATTCCTCTGTCTTGACATTTTGTCCAAGTCTCTGTCTTCTTTTGTGTATTAGAGAAACCTGGTATGTCTCCTGCTCCTGTAAGTAATGGTCTTATGAAGAATTCATAGAGTGTCCAAGGCCTGGTGTAGGAAAAGCATTTTCTTACTGATAAAAGTAATGAGAAATATGCTTATATCTTATTAACATATTTTTCACTAAAGATTTTATAATGAGTTTTTATTTTAAAGCTAAGTTACTTTTTACCTATTAAAGAGTTAATGCTATTTGCAAGTGTCATGAATCTTGGGCCTTAGGGAATATGAACCAAGATGACTTAGTCCTTATAAGACTTATGATGAGTATTAATTTATAAAAGGTAGTAGGTGAATATAAATTATTAATTATGTCTCGATTTTTTCAATGCCCCTTTTAGTAGTAATAACATGCATTCTATCACTGCTACACATCAGGATACCAGATACCCAGCAACACACTGTTTTTTATATAACTATGGTTTTTTAGTCAAAAAATGCTGCTTTTAAACAAAGAAAGCATTGACAGTGATAGTATACTCACTGGAAATATTACTACACAGTTCAAAAAATATTACTCATGGTCTTTAAAATGTTAAGTTCAATAGTACGATCTGAATATAGAATTCATTTGAGAGGATTAAAATAACAAACTAAGTTTCATTACACCCAGTTCATTGGCTAATTTCTCATTCACCAAAACAAGAAAAAAAATGATAATTAAAATTAAAATGACAAAATTCAGCATTTTTAAAGTCCTAGATATGCTTAGGATTTATTTTCAGTCGTCATCAAAGTGTAGATGCGTATTGTATTAAAGAGAAGCACAGGGAATAATTTTGGTTTATTCATAATTTGGGAGTGAGGTTTTATACAAGGGATTTTATATATTGAGAAATGACTTGATAAACGGATCTGAAATATAAATCATTACCCGTCAGAGAAAGAGAAAATTTAATTTTATTTAAATTAGTAATAAATATGTATGTGGAAATGGTTCAGAGTATTTTAGAATTATATTACTCCAGGGGAAATCTTAACTAATATCCATTTCAGTGGTTATTAAAACTTAAAATTCCCAATTCTATAAAACAGCATAAAATTTTTATTAATTGAAGATATGAAGTATTCTACTGTTTCAAACATTTCCATTCTGGTAATGACTTAAGGTTACTAAGTGCTCCATTTTTTATATATAAAACTTATATGGAATTTGTGTGAACATTCAGGTAAAGTAACACAATATTTATATAAGCATTTATAAATTTGTCATGTTATCTTATGAATTATGTGTTATGCACTGATTAGGATTATGAATAATAGTGACCATAACAACTAAACACCCAGCAGTTTATTTTCACAGATAACATCATTTTTTGGTGAATAACCAGGGCTTGACTTATTTTGTGGCTTACAAAATTTTAAATACTCAGGCTGAATCTATTTTTCCACCCTATTGTACATAAATTTCATTCTTGAGAGTATTTCCTTCTTAAGAAATCCAGTTCTGATCATCTTGTTCACAATGATGATTTGAGAAGATAGTACTAATACCAAGTATCAGAAAGTGCATTAGTGTCTTAATCAGTGGGTGGCTTAAACAACAAACATTTACTTCTTGCAGTCGTTGAGTCTGGGAAGGCCATGATCAAGGTACTGACAGATCAGTCTCTCTCTTCCCAGCTTGTAGATAGCTAGTTTCTTCTTATTTCCTCACATGGCAGAGATCAGAGCAAGATGAAACTTCCCTGTCTCTTCATACAAGGATACTAATTCCACCATGAGGGTTCCATTCTTATCTATTTATTTTTAATATTTTTAATTTAAGTTTAAGTTAGTTAACATACAATGTAGTATTGGCTTTAACAGCAGAATTTAGTGATACATCAATTACATAAATCAACACCTAAGTGGAGAACTCCATCTTTATGACTCCCAAAAGCCCCATCTTCAAATACCATCATCTCGAGAACTAGGGTTTCCATATATGAATTAGTTAAGGACACAAGCAAGCAATAATAACAATCAAGGTGTGCTCTTAATCACTAATATCCTTCGCTACTTTTTGTCATAAGCATGAGTATGTGAGGCAGTTCTGGCCAATGGAAAGTGGAAATGGGATCTGCAATTTTAGGGGGAAAAGGTAGAAAAGCTTAATTCTTTCCCTAAACCTTTTTCTGTGGATTTGCACCTAAGACTGCTACAGTTATCTGGCAACTGTGAAAGGAGTTAGTATGAAGAAAGAACTCATATGCTGAAAATGGCAGAATAGAGAGATAGAAAAAAAAAATTAGTCTTGATAAAATCTTGGACCACAAATTAAACCACGAAGTCTCCTCTAGATTTCTGTTCCACATAGCAGAAACATTCTGATTGTTAGAATGAGCTTGTACATTCGGTTTAGTTTCTTTTATGTTTGTAACAAAGTGTCATGATTTTACAAGAGGATCAGTAGAAAGTAGTATAGTATGATATGTTTGTCTTACCTGATGATAGTGATTAATCTTCAGGTGTACATTTTGTTCCAAGTCAAGTTGCAAATATTTGTAAGATAAAAATAAAGGAAAAGAAATATAGTTATCCTAACGAAATAAAAGTGATAGGAATGACATGCTGGTTAGTATCGTTAGAGATTAAAATAAATAATATACTATCTTTTAGTTTATTTCAAAAATAATGTGCAAAATTCTTTACAATATGAAGAAAAGGTGTTTTTGTATACACTGCTGTTAGTTTTGGACATTGAAATACTGAACACATGTATGTCTTGCCACCATGATTTAGATTGTAACTTCAGAGGGATCTGATAAAGACGCTATGAATTTAGGGGAACAGGGTTACAGGGACAATAGAAAACCATTATTTCTCTTAATCTATGAGAGAAAGTTCACTGGACAAATGTCATATCCTAATTACCTAACATGTCCTAATTATCCTAACTACCCAATTATAAATGTCAAAACTCTGTAAAAGTTCTGGGAGAAATATTCTCGTATAAGAGCGGCAGTTTTTATTTTTTCACAAACATGAGAAATTTTTGCACAGTTGTGTTCTCAATCATTGTTTGTACAGGGACCCTGTGCTTTTGTCTCCCAGTGATGATTATTCTTTGCTTTGGTAGCTTTTGTATACTTTTTCATTTTCGATAATGAAGTATTTTTATATTAATCCACACCTGTCAGCAAGGTACTTAAATAAAAGTTACTGATAGAACTAAAAAAGGAATGCAAATATCAAAAGGGGTAAGAATCTCTTACCTGTGTTATGTTCAAGATTTTCCCCTATTTGAGAATGTATGTATTTTGAATTTCAGGAATGTCATCGAATAAGTAGAATCTATTTGAAGCTAAGACTTATTCTTAAAAAACTTGGTTTCTAAGGAAAAACTTAAAAGCATCAGTAAAGAATAAAGGTAGACATATTTTCAAAAAGACCACTCAAAAATAAGCAACAAGTATACATTACTAAGTAACAGAATTTATCTTCTACACACATCAGAACTTTGGCCTCTTGAGAAGTTATTTTATGATGATAAATGCAAAATTACCATGATTTCAATGAGTCATTATCACAGAATCCTGGACAAATTATGACTTATGGGTTAAAGATAATCTAGTTGATAGAAGACATTGAATATGTGTGTTTATGCCTATTAATGAATGATTACTTACAAAAAGGCAAAAATTAAGTCCCTATGCCCAGAAAAGAAAGTCACAATTCCTCGGAAGGTTGGTTTGAACCAAAATATGTAAGATAGAAATTGGTTCAATCAAAATAAAGGGAAAGGCTTTGCCTTACTTAAATACTTATATACACAAAGTTAGCTTCTAGTAATACTGTTAAATGGCCACATGGTAAGGTGGTTAAGCAAAGGAACCCAGGAATCCAATAGTCAACGTTTCATAACTCGTACCAGGTTATAAACTTACAACTTCCACTTGCTAAAGCATGACTTTGAATAAATTACTTCACCTTCCTTTTTCTAAGTTTTTTCATCTGTAAAATGCATATGATGAGAATAGAAGAATCTCTGGTGCTATTGTCATTTTCAGTAAGTTCATAGGCAAAGAGCTTAGAACTGCCTGGACTGTGATAAGTATATACTATGTGTTGATTTTTTTTTATGGGATGTCTATTATTTCTGAATAACATAACTATAAATTTTGCATGAACTAAAGCCGAGGTTCCTTAATGAGAAAAAGCAGCTTCATTCGTGGTATTCACTGTTCTAAGTTTGGTATACTTCATTGTATTGGTTTAATGGCTAAGGACAAAATAGATGAATTGGACTAGTTGGCTATCTGCTTTTATTTTAGAAAATTAACAAACGAACTTTTCATGATTATGAATTCTAGCATGATTACTATTGAGTATTATTTTCGCAAAACACACAGATTTTGAACTACTTTTGAGAAACTATGTAGATGCTGTAAACTGATATGTCCGAAGAGCACTGATAATATTAACTTCACAAATTTGAGACATCCTAACAACCACAAACCATTTTTGCTGCTTTTGCACATCTGGTGTCTCTTTCTAAGTCCTACAATCTATGCAACATATTTTGTTTGACAAGGACATGGTTAACAATATTTCAAGAGTGTGACCTCCACTTTGAAATATTGAAAGACAAAATATAAAGCAAAATATTTGAAATTTCAACATACATTGAATCTTTTCTTAAATGAGAGTAACTTTCTATTTGTATATAAGACTGAATTATTAACAGATACCATGCACATGTTCTTGGCAGCCTTCTGTGAATCACTTATGAACGTCAATAATAAATAAATGAAACCTGCTAACTATGAAGAAAAATCATAGGAAGAATTGAAGTCCCTGTCATTAAATATGGATTGATAATTCATACAAATGTATTTAATATGTACTCTGTCCCCTTGCTTACACAAGTTCTTATTAAGCAATGATCCCATTTTGTTTATATTGGCTTTCTACTCATACCTTTCTATAATGTTTGCAAGACTTTTTATTCACAATAAGCTTCTGACAAACCTAGAAAATACTTTTACATCAACAACTGTTGCTTCCGTTTTCTTCAAGCCCTTGACCCCAGTATACTCCTAGAACTGTGTGTTGAGAGTCTGCAAGCTGATGTAGAAAACTTTTCTTGTGGACATTTCCCTGGCATTTCCAGGTTGAGACATAGAATCTTCATAACCTCAAAATGAAGGTCAATGTCATAGGCATAAAACAAAAAGACAATTCAATGACAAGTTAACTTGATCCAGTTTTAATATGCTGCTCTGAGGACTTGATTAAAAGTGAGCTACCTACAGAACAAAATGGACTTCATCTCCTTTGGGCAATTCTCAATAAATATTCAGAGAATCTCAGAGTAATTTATCAAAGGGTTATACTTTTCTGACAAGCACTTGGTATATCAACATGCTATGTTGTCAATTAAGGACAGACTCAGATGGTATAAATTCCAGGAGCTGGGGTTGATATCTTCTCAAAAACATTGAGAAGCCATTCAGTATAGCTTAATATAAGGGCATCTTACTACAGTTAGCCTGTACTTCTTCCTTAAGAAACCATTTTAAGTCTTCTCTAATGCAACAGTGAATGAATAAGGCACATGAATAAGGCCAAGGGTTATTGCTACATGATTCTTTTTGTTTGAATCAATTAATTAAATTATTCAAATATGCAACATACATATTTATATGAATATATATATTAACTGGTTATTATTATGTAATTGGCACTATGTACAATAGCCTTCAAATATTTTAACGTAATGAAAATTTAAAGCAGCTTTTATCAGTTTCCTATTATGAGTATTTAAAAAAGTCACAACACATTGCCTATTATACTTTAACAGTAAGCAGAGTAATATTCTAGTAAAAAGACTTCTAGATAAGTAAATGAATTGATTTACACTTTAGATATGGAGATATCATCTAGATACATAGAAACACCTGTCAAACATAATTATTTTACTTTTAGTGTGGTTCATTTAAGTTTTTTTAAATCAGTTACATCACAACTCTTGTTAGGCACTACTGACATTAGAAAATTTCTTGCTTTTGGGATGGCTGGGTGGGTGGCTCAGTTGTTAAGCCACTGCCTTCTGCTCAGGTCCTGATCCCAGCATTTTGGGATCAAGCCCTTTGTCCTCAGGCTCCCTATGGGGAGACTTCTTCTCCCTCTCCGGCTCCCCCAGTTTGTGTTCTCTCTCTCTCTGTCAAATAAAAAAAATCTTGAAGAAAAAGGGAAAAAAAAGAGAATTTCTTACTTTTCTACTAGAGAACTAATTATTCTAGTGATTCAGGTATTCACCTACATGCTAAATTACTTAATTCAATATTTTTTACCTTATTTTCTTCTTTCTTTCACTTGTAACTCTTAAGCACAGCAGTAAGGATTAACTTAGTTATCCTATTAAACAACTGTTAGTTAATAGAAGAGAGAATTACAGAACATACTGTGAGAATCATGAATAGTTCCTCTAAATTTGATTCACTTTACTATTTAATACCCCATTTTCATCTTCAATAATAATGTAAGTTTTTTTTATTATCACATGGAAGTTTCATGTAACTACATAATTATATGCACTTATAATAATTATGGATCATAATTAGAACAGGTAATTACTATGTGAGCATATTTAATTACATAGTTGAACACTTAATGCATGCAAATGTACTTTGCACTTGAGAGTAATATATGCTGCACAATAAGTAGTTTTTCTGAGCTCTTACCAAGTCAAACTCTTGAAATCAATAAAAATAGTAAAAATAAATTCAGATTTTAACAAACCTGGCTTGGAACCAAACTTAGGAAGGACTAAAGTATCTTTTAAAGGAACCAAAATGTATTCATTCAAATGTAATTTAGAATTCCCAATCTATGAAGACATGTTTAATATGCAGAATGTAAAACTTGGAAGTTTTAAGTTATTTTTCAGTAGTTTTGCTATTTTGAATTCTTGATATTGAAATAAAACCTTTTATATACCTGTTTTCTAAGCCAACATAGGATATAACCAAATATTTATATTCAAACTTAATATTTGTATATGAAAATAAACTAAATGGACTAAAGAACAACCAGAAAACTTGATAAATCCAAGATTCAGTAGCATATATTCTGTCATGTATATGTACCTAAATATTCCATAAATCTATTAACTCCAGACATAGCCTAACTATTCCTGATTGTGTTTTTTAGACTTCTAAAACTTGTTCCTAATCCTGATTAAGTGTGCTATTAAGGTTGGAATTAGCAGAATGTATTGTATATCCATTATTTTCCCTACTGGATGTATAGTTTTTTGATATTCCTAAAGTCTGGCCTTTTTCTAACTATTTGACTAAAAATTTACTTTATTATAAATTGCTTATTTGACAAATGCAGTGAAATTTTTTCAACCTTCTTATTAAGTAACCTTTCTAATATTTTGTTTCTTCACGTTTTTTTGTTTGTTTGTTTCCTGAATTTTCCTTCTATAGGATTTTTCCATTTGGATCAGAAAATTATAGATAATTTGAAATGCATAGTGCATAAACTGAAGACTGAAAGATTCAGCAGAAGAATAATTATGCTATTTAACTGGTCTAGATGGACCTGAGCTTTTAAGTCTTAGTCTCCTTCTTTAGATCTGTAAGTGCATAATATAGATAAAATTTGGATAATACTATTACCTACTAACAACATTATTGTCTAGATTAACTAAAATATTTCTGAAATGTTTGTTTCAATAAATAGAATATATGAAAAGATAATAACTAATATATATTCAACACATTTTCTATGAGGCATCTTGTAGAAGAAAACTCATTTAATCTTCATAACAATTCTATGAGGACAGGTTTGTCATACCCATTTTATAGATGACAAAGTGGAAAGAGTAACTTTCTGTTACTAAGAGATTAATAGCACAATGTATTATCCATGTGAATAAAATTTAAAATGACACAGGTTAGTAGCAAAACAAAAAATTAAATCCAAGGAACAGACTTAAAAGAATTGGCAATAGTGTGTAGTCACAGAATTGGGAAGATTTTTGTATGCTGAAGGAAGGATACAGTACTTCCAAAATAGTGTGGTCCATGCAACTGGTTTTTGTGATTATAAGTAAGGCTGACTGTATCTGCTATTTCAAACCATTAAATAACTACTTAAAATAAAATATTGTGAATTTCAAATAAATATATTTCACTCGAATAAGGTAGAAATACAAAGTGTTTATGAAAGAATAGTGTTTTTATTGACTGTGCTTTGTCTATGTTCTCTGAAGTTTCCTGGTACAAATTATCACCTGTAGTCTCACTTCTATAGGAAATATCTTTACTGTCTTACTATCCTTGGTATCCTTACTATCCTTACTATCCTTGATTTTACTTATGGATACTCCATGCATTCTAAAGGACAATCGCCTAATATATTTCAGGAATTATTGATACTGTATAGCTATCTATTTACAATGTCATGTTTCATAAATTAAAATACCACATATAACATAGAGAGACAAGAACTTACATAGCTTAAAGCACAATATCCGTAGACCACTCTTACATGTGATATGGTTAAGAGCTTTGTAAATGTTCACATTTTGTTTTGCTTTGTTGTGTTTGTTTCACTGTTTTTGTTGTTTTTCCTCAGTGGGTCACTTCTTAGCTTGCATCTTGCTCTGTGAAAGTAATTTAAGAATAAAACTCTCTTAAAAACAAATGTGTTGCTCTCCAAATAATATGTAACTAAGTAGCAAAGGAAAAATAAAGTAAAAACACCCACTCTCTGATGAAGTTTGTTGAAGGTTGAGGAAAGTTATGTAAGGCTCTTTTAGATTACTGTAGTAGTAATAGTAGTAATTACTAGGAAATAAAAGGATAATTAAATAAATTTGTGTCTTATACTCTTAATTCAGTCCAATCTAGAACTATAACTTTTTAGAAGCTACATTTCTAAAGGAAAGATTTTCTAGATTCCTTCAGAATTCACACTTGGGAGTTCAACAAAATAACAGAAACACAACCTTTCCTTCTTAAAGCCATAAGGACATTACACATAGAAATCCCTTCTCCAACATTTCTTTTCCATTCTGTATTAGAGACACTCAGATGATGCTTTTATCACAACCTTCTTCAAAATTCTATTGTCAAAATTCCTAATGACTTTATGAGGACAAACCCAGTGGTAATCGTTCCATTCCCCTATCAGCTGCATGTGACATAGATAAACCCATCTTGTTCCTGGAAAAACTCTTTACTTGGCTAAAAAGACACTACACTCCCTTGGTTATGGCCATGTCACTTTGGTTTTTCCTTTGGTTATTCACAGTTTTTTTGTTTTTGTTTTTCAGGGTTTTTTGCTTTTCCCAACCTGTCTCATAGAATTAATGTTACAGTATTGCTGCTAAAAAAATCAGAAGAAATTTTTTTTAAGAAAAAGGAAACACAGAAAAGTTATCAAAGGTAATAATTTGGTGATTCTTGAAACAGGGCACAACAAATTTCAAAATACTAAAATCATATGGAGAATTTATTCACAGTGAAACTAAATTAAAAATTAAACACAAAAAGATTAGTAGATAATCCATATATGTTTCTAAATTAAGAAATTCCTTCTAGGGGCACCTGGGTGGCTCAGTCAGTTAAGCATCTGTCTTATGCTCAGGTCATGATCCCAGGGTCCTGGGATCAAGCTGCCATCAGGGCATCAGGCTTCCTGTTCAGTTGGGGAGACTGCTTCTCCCTGTCCCTCTGCCAGCTGTTCCCCTTGCTTGTGCTCTCTATCAAATAAATAAAATCTTAAAAAAAAATTCCTTCTAAAGAAACCATGGATCATGTTTCATGTTAAAGCATTTGTTAATTTTTTATGCACTTGATAGCATTTGAACACAAAAATACAAATATCAGGGGCACCTGGGTGGCTCAGTGGGTTAAAGCCTCTGCCTTCGGCTCAGGTCATGATCCCTTTGGGTCTTGGGATCGAGCCCCGCATTGGGCTCTCTGCTCAGCAGGGAGCCTGCTTCCCTCTCTCTCTCTGCCTGCCTCTGTCTACTTGTGATCTCTGTCTGTCAAATAAATAAATAAAATCTTAAAAAAAATATATCAGCATATTAATGTTCTTATAAAAATGTTGCAAGTAAGAAAAGGCACCAAGAAAAGCTATTTACCATATGGTACACTAGAATACCTCTAGTATATATCCTTACAATCACTAAAAAGGCAAATAGTCTAAAAGAAAAATGTTGAAAATAGTGAATTAAAAATTAGTGATAGAATAACAAAAATAGCCAGTGATCATAGACATGAAAATATATTAAAAAATGAGATCTCCTTTGTTTACTTATGTAGAGGACAAAAGCAGGTTGCCCCAAGGTAGGCCACTTTGGCATAAAGATTATTTTGAGTTAAAAATAATCAAAACCCAGCAGACGCAAGAAAATCTCTCTGCCTTTCCCTCAACTGTCTAAATTTATATTGGAAAGAAGAACTTGTGCCAAGAAGAGAGGTATTAACAGAGAATCCTCTTATCCTAAGAAACGTATCTGCTTAATAGGGGAACCTTTGTTTTTCCAAGCATTTCCTTTCAGCTTCTTGTTAATAATCTCTCCTCAGACCCTGGCCCCTCTCCTTAGCTCATGTAAGCCTTATGTTGCTTCATTGTCTTTGAAATTTCATATCTGTGTAGATTCCTTGTATGTATGCCTATTAAATTGGATTTTTCTCCTGTTAATTTGTTTCATGTTAATTTGATCCTAAGTCCAGTTATAAGGACCATAGGACAGAGGAGTGTCTTTCTCTCCAACACTTAACAGATTGGAAAAAGTTAAAAAATATTGGCTTTACCTTGCATTGGTGACAACAGTATGATTGTGATTTGATAAATAGTATTTGGGTAGTGATTTGTCAGTATATCTCAAAATCCAAATACTGTACTCCTTTGAACTAGTAATTTCTATTCTAAGGGTTTATTCTGAATAGATAAAAAAAAGTACATGCAAAAATTCAATCAAAGTTTTTGTAATAATTAGATGATTCTATGTAAACTAAAATTTCACAAGTAGAGGATGGACTAAATTGAGATAAATTTATATGATTCTATATAAACTAAAATTTCACAAGAAAAGGATTGACTAAATTGGGATAAATTTGGATTAAAACTCTGCATTTATTAGTTAGATATTAAGAATATCTGATGGCATTCGATAAGGAAAAACTATAACTGTGCGACCTTGAAAAAATTCATAAAGATTGGTGTCTTTATCTATAAAATGGAGATGTGATTACTAATATACAGGACTATTTTAAATATTAAATAATATAATAGTAATAACAACCGACATTTAACATCCGTTATTGCTGCTTACATTGCTAGAGGTCTGGCACACGGTAAGTGCTCACTGAATGGCAACACTTTGTATAACAGATAAAGGTACTCATTGTTGAAAAAAAGTCATGGAAATTTTTTAGCCACTAAAGAGGTATAAAACAGCACATCTTGTTCTATTTTTATAAAAATCTATTGCTTATATATGTGTATAACAGAGTGATGTGTGAATGGTTTTCTCAAAAGGGCTAACAGTATTTATCACTGGACAGTGGTCTTGAAATTATATTTACTTTATTGTTTGTATGTTTCCATATTTCATGATTTTAAAACAAGAAGGTTGTTTTAAAACTGAAAAACAAATGAAGTAATTTTAATTTTGGAAAACTAGTAATGCATCCCCTCTACAAGTTTCCCTGTGAGTAAATTAGGAGCTTAGGAAGTCCTGGTGTTATAATCACACCATTTATTTGGAAAATATGGGTGGAAGTAGAGGTAAAGATTACATGATTAGATAAAAGTTTTAATAAAATGTAGTTTATGTCCATGGTAACTACGCCTTTGAAAGTTGTGATCTGGCAATTCTTAGATTAGAATCAGTTCTAACAATAAAAATTAAAATGATGATTCTATTTCCAGTTATTTTTAAAGATCTCTAGTAAATTAATTTTCAAACACATGACTTGTCTGATTCGTTTCCTTAAGCTTTTAACCTTTATTATCTCTTTCTTAAACATTTTGCTGTGATTCAAATACCCTTCATGAATTTTCTAGCTATGAATATGTATTTTCCTATCTTCTTTCTTCCATGAGGGCACTTTCCATTATATTTACCATTCTAAAGAGGATATGGACTTTTCCTTTCTCTCAGCATGCTCATTCACTTTTTTTTCCATGATACCATCTGCCTAATAGGCTTTGCTCTTTGAGATTACCATTGTGGATTCTTCTGTACATCCCCAGAGACTGTGATCCATGTTTTCTCATCATTAATGAAAATCCTTCTCATTTGAAGCAGATTTTTGCAACAAGTTTTTCTGCATGCTCTTACAAAATTTACATACAGAACAGTATGCTCATTTTCCATCCCTCTGGCATTAAAATATATTGGGCACACAGGATTTTGTTCCCCCCACCCAATTCACACTTGTAGCTCTCTATAGGATTAAAAGATTAGTGTGTATTAGCATAAACTCTAAGAAAACAAGGTGTTGTAAGGATTGGATATTAATCAAATAAAAAGTTGTAATCTCATGATTTTTATCTGTAATTTTTTAAAAGAAATGTGCTGTGTCTTCAAGAAAATAGTGTTTTAAAAATATATAACAACTATATTACAGTATTAACAATATAATTTTAAATAGGAATGAGAGGAAATTGCATTCTGGTACTTAAATCCAATGATAATTGGCACTGGCATATTCTTAGAACATGTGAAGGATTCCTCTTTAAACCGAAGCAGGGCATTTTGCATCCATTAATAATCCTCCATTGGATTTAGGATTGAGACCCCCGAGTCTTGCAATAACTAGCAAATCTTTCTTCATTCCAGTTCCCTTTATCTGAAATTCTAATACATGTAGATGTACTTTATGTAACTTTTCAGCCTTTTGTGCCCAGAGACAGTCTAACATTTGGAGGTCTGATAGAGAAATGATCGCAGTAGAAAGAAAACTTCTTCTTCTTTTCTTTTTTTTTTTTTTTGAAAGAAAACTTCTTATATAACTCCTTAAACTGGTGTTCTTATCAAAAGCAATATAAAAAGCACTACACTATTTTGATGTAAAGTTGCTATGAAGAGATAGGAATTTTAATTCTGGTTCTGGTAGTAATGGTGACCTTAGTTTCTCAGAATCTTAACTACTCTTACGTAAAACAAGAGGGTTATACAGGATAATTTTAAAGGTCCCTTAAAGATCTTTTTAAAAAAATCTTTTATGTTAAATTGTGATATATACTATACTATCAAAAAAAGAGAGTTCCAGACAAGAAGTATAGATTTAAAAATCCATGATATTTCAAAATTTACTTCTGAAATTTCTGGAGCTCTCTTTGATGATTCTGATAACCAAATTTTTCATATTGATCCTCATTGTATCAGAGAATATAGATATTGCATAAAACACAACAATGGAGGTCTCATTCTGTTGCAAATATGCAAATCCTACTTAATAGCATGGGAATTTTGAACAATACTATGTGCAATATTCTTTATATTCATAATTTTATTTCTAGTTGACCCAGTCTAGGCATAATTAAGAGAGGGGTCATTCTTTAATAGGGATCAAAAAACCATCTCAAATCAATATTGTGTCAGCTTGAGTCTTCTGGGAAGTAGATGCCAAGATGGAGTGGGAAGAGCAAAAATACATTGAGGGAAATGTCTGAGAATTCTTAATAGGCAAGAAGCAAGGATAGGCAGGGAGAGCCTTTGTATAGCTGACTCTTGAGAAAGGAGTTAAGGGAAAAGAGTGGGTAAGAGGAAGCTTGATACTCCAGTACTGCTCTGAGAAAGTCTCTGTCAGGCAGTAGTCATGATTACCTGCTTGGGGTGCCCACATTGAGTGGAAATGGTCCAGCTCTCTTGTCCCCACTGCACTTACTAGTTCACTGGGAGCACTCAGAAGTTTGGCATATAGGGGTGCCTGGGTGGCTCAGTGGGTTAAAGCCTCTGTCTTCAGCTCAGTCTTCAGTCATGATCCCAGAGTTCTGGGATCAAGCTCCACATCAGGCTTTCTGCTCAGTGGGGAGCCTGCTTCCCCCCTCCACCCCTCCCCACTCTCCCCTCTCTGCCTGGCTCTCTGCATACTTGTGATCTCTGTCTGTCAAATAAATAAATAAAATATTAAAAAAAAAGAAGAAGAAGAAGTTTGGCATATACACCTCAGTGAAACCAGAAGATGCAGCAGGTAGAAACTGTGAGCTAACTCAACCTCTGGCAGCAGGTTTTCTCTTGACAAGAAGATCTGATTGGCCACACCTCCATGGCTGCCACAATTAGTGTCATTTGTATCTCTGCAATTGTACATACTATACTCATTGTACTCAATGCATATAAAATATTTAACTTTCAGGGAAAAGAATGGAAACACTTAAAATGAAACAAAAATAAATTCCTTCTTTGTTACATTCAAAGTAGATAACCCTTTGAGAAAGAATTTTGTCCTGGATGGTTTCTTACAGTAAATATCTAGTAAGACCCGGTAAGACTAAGTGACTGGCTACTTTCCTTATGAATTAATTAAAGTAATTAATTTGGAAGTAGGAAATTAACTGAGCATGAACACTGACAGTCTATTGGTGGGAACTCACTGTACTACCAGGTCATTAAAGGATACCTGTGGAGAGCCTTCAAGGAAATTTTATATTTGGTTAGATGCTTTGAATTTACTTGAATTTACTAAGGATTGTCCTTCATCCAAGTAAAATGGTCTTGCTATAGAGATTGTGAACTCTTCAAAGAGACCTCTATGTACATGCAAGTTTTGAATAATATCATATATATAAGTATGCACGGGAAATTCACCTTGAAGGAATTTACTCTAAAGTTACTTTTCATGATATCTGCTAGGTTCATTAACATTACTGTCTACCAGAACACAAGTAAGTATACACTATTGAGAGATTTACGAATGCAGGTGAGAATAGACACTGGCAAAAACGTCATTAGCATTGTCTACCAGAACACAAGTATATACTACCGAGAGATTTACAGATACTGGCAAGAATGTCAGCAATAGCATATGAAGACACACGAAGTAATACCACATGAAACTGAAAGAGATTAAGAGAGGAAACCACTAAGAGATGGGATGACTGAAAAATACAGATGAACCACAAGAGGAAAAAAAATAAAAGACAAAATTGAAAACTGAAAACTATTAAAATCTTTAATAAAAATAATAAAACAATTACAATATTAAAAGTTGGTTTACCCAATTACAGATCTGAAATCTTCAGAAGACACTGAATAATTTTTTTTAAAAAAATCATAACTCCAAAGATATTTCCTCTTTTTTCAGAAAAAATAGTGGAAATTATTTTTATATCCCACAGTTTGTTATAGCATATTGAATTAACATAACATATTGAATTAACATAAAACAATGTCTAAGTATAGAGTGCCATGCCTTGCATAATAGTGCCATGCCTTTACAATTTTTCAAGTAGTTGGCTGTAACAGAGTGTGTGTGGGGGGGTGATGATAAAGAGCTTATGTTAAAGTTCTTTCTGACTTTTATTACCAGATTGAACACAATAATAGCTAATTAAAAGATTATGATTTTTTGCTCTTAGGATTTATAGCTTTGTCTCAAAAAAATGCATTTTTTTACCTGAAGTTTTAGGTTACTATAATCCAGACAGTTAAGTCATAGACCTTCTCCTCGCTCATGCTCTCTCTCACTGTCTCTCTCTCTCAAATAAATAAATTAAAAAAAAAAATCTTTAAAGCATATTTTCTCCATAAAGTTGGGAAACATATTTATGAGTTCTGCTGTGATTTTTTATTTCAAAACTTCAGAATCATTAATCAAACTATAATTTACTTTGACTAAAGTGAATTCTTTATTGGGTTAAAACATAAAACATATTAAGATAGATTTGCTAACTATTTAACTGTCCAGATGCACTGCTAATTTACATTGAAATGAAACACCTATAACATATGTGACAATGTATGATGTAAAAATTCAAAAATAATATAACCATTATTATAAACAAAACTATTCAGAGTAACTGTAATAAAGAACACTATAGCTGAGAATCAACCTTATAAAATACCATAGCAAAAATTAATCTAATTCATCAAAATCAATTAATCAAATAGTATTAATTTTTAAAACAATTATTATAATATAGTGAAAATAAATCCAAATAAAATAAATAGTGGGGCACCTGGGTGGCTCAGCCAGTTAAGCAGCCAACTCTTGATTTCAGCTTAGATTTTGATCTCACGGTTGTGAGATCAGCCGCATGTTGGGCTCTGCACTGAGCATGGAATCTGCTTAGGATTCTCTCTCCCTCTCTCACCCTGTACCCCTTTCTCTCATGCTATTGCATTGCAATCCCTCTCTCAAAAAAAAATAAAAACAAAAAGTTTTTTCTTAAAAAAATTAAAATAAAAAATTAATAAGATAAATAGTATTAACTCTAATATATTTGTGTACAGGATATAGTTACTGATATTTAACATTAAATATTATCATGCTTCTTTAATAATATAATCCAGATAACTTTTTAAAAAAATTTATTCACACAGTTTTAAGTTAACTTAAACTGGGTACCAAAAATGTCAATATCTGACATTTTTTAAGCATTTAATCACATGCAATAAAAAATATTAAAATGAATAATATTGTGTGCTCATTCTATTCTGATTCATTCAAAGAGTGATGTTAGGCCCTTCTAAAAGTTTTATATAAAAATTTGTTGGAATAATTAAAATAACCTGAACATTAATTATACCTTGATATGTATTTTCTCATATGATTTCAGTAATGTAGACTCCTATTTACTTCATTAGGCATATTTCCAATCTTCTCCATTAAATGGATTCCAAGTACATTGAAGCTAAAAATGATACTTTGTCAATATGCATTTCTTAATGTTGAATAGTTGTGTAAAGACAACAGAGTGTACTTTCAAAGAAAGGCTAAGACTAGCTGTGCTCAAATCTGACGAGGCTGCCATTTCTGGAAAGGCCACTTAAACTGTGTGGTTCCAAATTATTTACCTGCAAAATGAGGGAAAATGTTACCAATGTCACATGACTGTTATGGGACTAAAATTTCAGAATATGCAAAAATACTTATAAGGCTACATGTAGTGAATAGGTAGTGAATTCTGGCTTTTAATTATGACTGGGCACATATTCAGTGTTTTCTGATAAAGCAGATGTCATAAGATGACTTCTATCAAGGATGGAAAATTATACTTCCAATCACTAATATTTTAAATCACATATACTTAATAATTCAAATCTGAGAAGAAAATAAAGGATATGTTATCATCAAATCATTGCATTTTACCAGGGATTAGAATGAAATCATCTTTGGTTATAGATGAAGCATCATCATTTGTACAACAAAAAGTGCCAAAATAATTTTTTTTCTTTCATGATACAACTAATTTTTATTTTCAGAAAAAAATTTGTATTAGAAAATAGAGGATTTTGAAAGAATGATGATCACAATTGCTGGAACTTTAATTCTTCTCTAAAAAGTCTCTTATTCTGCTACTATCATTCATCCTCATCATCAGATTTACAAACTAACTGTAAAAAGGATTGTATCGTTATCTGTATCACTTCGAAACTTCTTTTTTCAGCTTGTCAACTACATGGTTCTTCCACAAAGTTGAAAGATTTTTTTTTTCCCTCCCAAGATCACACTGAAAAGACACAGAGTGAACTAGGATTAGAATGTGAGGATTTTATCTAATGTAACTTTTATTCCAGGTATTTACCTAATTACAAAATTCTACATTTTGATAGTTATTTTCAGTAGCTGTACACAGAATAAGATTTATTTGTTATGTAAACTAACTCATTCACCTCAAAGTGACTTTCAGAAATCTAGTGTCTCACAATCTTTCCCCACTATAGTGCTTATCTATATAC
The DNA here is from genome assembly GCF_020171115.1 of Neogale vison. Taxonomy (NCBI): domain Eukaryota; kingdom Metazoa; phylum Chordata; class Mammalia; order Carnivora; family Mustelidae; genus Neogale; species Neogale vison. Next base: position 33,122,980 of record NC_058096.1, on the reverse strand, counting down.
TTGAAAGGTAGAAATAAAAAAGAAAAACAAAGAAAGGAAGATACGTTCCTTATTCGAACATGGTTTGTTTTAATTCATTTCTATAAAAATTTTTAATGCCCAGAGATACATTTCTAACTTTTTTTACAAACAGTAAAAAAAAATCATTTGGAAATAGTAAAAGCAATAAGAAGAGTATAATCTGAAAAGTCCCTTTCCTATAATCCTTTCCAAATAATATAACTTCATATAAGATAACACTGTGAAAATATTAAATATGTAAGTTCCCAATGCTTTAACTAAGCTTTTATGAAAAGTAAATTGAGACTAAAGGCCATAAATTTCAACATCACAAAACTAAAATGAATGGAAAACTTCGAGTTGTAGGAAACGATCCTTTGATTTATTATAAAGGACTGAAATACCTATTATTAGACAACTTTTTGTACAATAAAGAAGGCAACAGAATATTTATATGTTTGCTTCCATAAATATACTGAAAATATAAACAGTAACTAGAGTTGTTCAAAAGGTCTGTGTGTTTCCACTTAATCTTACTTTGTTGTTATCATGATAATCATGATTAAATTCTGATTTTTTTTTAAGGAAACTTCCCATAAGTTTCAATTTTAATAGGTTTATTCTAAATGTAATGCTCAATCTTGATAAAATGACATTTATAGATCATCAAGTAAATTTGACTCAGAAATTGAATTTGAATTTTCTCACCAACCTTGTAATATTTAACTCAATGACAAAGCTGTCACAGATCTTGATATAAATAATGGTAGTATGGATAGTTCTTATTTACTGGGAGTTAGAAAATTTGCACTAATTTCAGTGCAAATTAAAATTAATATTGCATGTGGGAAAATAATTTAATGGATAAAGCATAGTAACTAGATGCATTCCTCAGTATTAACAATTCCTCATGTATCCAACCAGGAACCTACTCTTCCTATCATGTATTTTATATAGGCAATTTATTCTCTAATTTGCTTTAGAGATACCAACATATCTTGAATGTTGAATTATAAAGCTTGAACTGTCAAACAGATTCATGATTTATAGATCTAACCCAATCTGACTGCCAATTCAGCATCAGTATCCGGGAATCTCTAAAACCATCAGATTTGGTTTCCTATTAAATTTCCTCTCTACCACTGGGAGACATTTGGGTTCTGGAATGATAATCAAGCAACATATGCAATACAAGTCAGTCTAGTGGTAAGTGGCTTATTTTCAGGTGTTATCTTGTTAACCCTGCTTAAAAAAAAAAAAAAAAAAACTGATAAAAATTGAGGGTATTCTAACAGCCCCAAGGTTATCTCCCAGTTAGAAAATGCTGTCAGAAAACAAACAGGAGAAGGGCCAGTGAGGTCAAAATAGCCTAAAGATTTGTGAGGTTGGAAGAATTTTACAGACTTGTTTTTTTCACTCAGTCTTTCCTGCATATCCTTCTACATTAATAATCAGAAATCTTCCTCATCCCTTGTAAAAGCAGAGCTGCCTATGCTAAATAGATGTTCCATATTGTTTTTAAATTTTTAAAAAATTTTTTAATTTTTAAATTAACATATAATGTATTATTAGCCCCAGGGGTACAGGTCTGTGAATCACCAGGTTTACACACTTCACAGGACTCACCATAGCACATACCTTCCCCAATGTCCATAACCCCACCATCCTCTCACTAACCCCCTCCCCCCAGCAACCCTCAATTTGTTTTGTGAGATTAAGAGTCTCTTATGGTTTGTCTCCCTCCTGATCCCATCTTGTCTCATATATTCTTTTCCTACCTCCCAAACCCCCCACATTGCATCTCAACATCTTCATACCAGGGACATCATATGATAGTTGTCTTTCTCCGATTGACTCATTTCCCTAAGCATAATATCCTCTGGTTCCATCCACTTCATTACATTTCTTTTGATGGCTGCATAGTATTCCATTGTGTATATATACCACATCTTCTTTATCCATTCATCTGTTGATGGACATCTAGGTTCTTTCCATAGTTTGGCTATGGTAGACATCGCTGCTATAAACATTTGGGTGCATGTGCCCCTTTGGATCACTACATTTGTATCTTTAGGGTAAATACCCAGTAGTGCAAATGCTGGGTGGTAAGGTAGCTCTTTTTTTTAACTTTTTGAGAAACTTCCATACTGTTTTCCAGAGTGGTTGCACCAGCTTGCATTCCCACCAACAGCATAGGAGAGTTCCCCTTTCTCCACATCCTTGCCAGCATCTCATTTCCTGACTTGTTAATTTTAGTCATTCTGAGTGGTGTGAGGTGGTATCTCTTTGTGGTTTTGATTTGTATTTCCCTGATGCTGAATGATGTGGAGCACTTTATCATGTGTCTGTTTTACATATTTTTAAAATTTTTTACCAAAACTTTATTATTGAATTCTGTATTTACTACAAGTTTTATAGTAAGTGATGCTGGGTTTTATCTTATTTTATTTTATTTTGTCTTATTTTATTTATTTTTTACTGTGAAAGAAGAGAACAACTATTGGCAGACAACTAGAAGACCCTGAGTTTAAACACATTTTCATGGGTTAGAAAACATTTGTGTATCAATTTTTTCCTCTATAATTTATATTCATGTTAATAACAGATTTTCTGTTTTTCATTATGTTGGTTTTAAGAGCCTGCTTGCTTGCTTGCTTGCTTTCCTTCTGTTTTTAAGATTTTATTTATTTATTTTGAGAAAGAGAATATAAGCCAGGGGAAGAGGCCGAGGGAAAAACAGACTCCTTGCTGAGCAGGGAACCCAATGCAGGGCTCAATCCCAGGACCTGGAGGTTACAACCCTGAGCCAAAGGCAGATGCTTAACCAATTAAGCCACCCTGGCACCCCAAGAGTCCTCTCTATATTCAGATATCAAAACCTTTGTCAGATATTTGAATTTTAGTTATATGTTTTTCCTAGTTTTCCATTTTTCTTTTGATTTACTTTCTAGTTCAAGTTGCCTTTAGACTCATTATAATTGAACTTTTCATGGAGGCTATTTGAAGATTAAAAAGATAAGAGTATTGTTAATTTTTTTTCTATAAAGAAGTAGATAACATTAACCCATAAACATTAGACTGAATTGTGTTAAAAGTTATTCTGATATTTGTTAAAAAGGTAAGAAATATGGGGGCACCTGGGTGGCTCAGGCAGTTAAGCATCTGGTTGAGTGTCTGGCTCCTGATTTCGGATCTGGTCATGAGTTCTGTGTCCTGAGATGGAGCCCTACTTTCACGCTCCCCGCTCAGCGGAGAGACTGATTCTCTCTCCCCTTCTGGCCCTCTGCCCCTACCCCTGCTTGTGCACTCTCTCTCTCTCTCAAAATAAAAAAAAATTAATCTTGGGGCGCCTGAGTGGCTCAGTGGGTTAAAGCCTCTGTCTTCGGCTCAGGTTGAGCCCCACATCGGACTCTCTGCCCAGCAGGGAGCCTGCTTCCTCCTCTCTCTCTGCCTGCCTCTCTGCCTACTTGTGATCTCTGTCTAATAAATAAATAAAATCTTTTAAAAAAATTAATCTTAAAAAAAAAAAAAGGTAAGTAAGTGTGTATTCAGGACTATTGCAATAAGGGAGAGAGATCAGGCTCAACTCAGACTACAAGGATAAGTGGGAATTTATAGCCAGGGAACAGGGCGAGAAACTCGGTGGATGGAAAATACTAAGAGGAGACATTAGGGTAAGAGATTGCTTGCTAAATTCATTTAACAGGATTCTTGCTGAAAATAGACCAGGGTGATCAGTTATGAAGGGTGGAAGGATTGCCATCAAACTGATTGAGCTGGATGCCTGATACAATTGGCCCAGACAGGCTGACGACCTGGCCCAAAAACAGGCTCAGGGAGCCGCACTTAAGTTTCATAAAGGAGTTTTTGTCAATAATTTTAAGGTAAAAGGAACAAGGTGAAAATGAAACCCCCTTGATTTTGACTTCCAACTTAAGTCAGATTATCCCGGGCTATTAAATATCCCTTGATAATAAAATAAGCCCGTGTATATGCATTAAAAATGCTGGTAAAGGGGAGCCTGGGTGGCTCAGTGGGTTAAGCCGCTGCCTTCCGCTAAGGTCATGATCTCAAGGTCCTGGGATCGAGTCCCACATGGGGCTCTCTGCTCGGTGGGGAGCCTGCTTCTCTCTCTCGCTCGCTCTCTCTCTCTGCCAGCCTCTCTACCTACCTGTGATCTCTCTCTCTGTCAAATAAATAAATAAAAAAATCTTAAAAAAAAAAAAATGCTGGTAAAGAGAAAGTGGGGCAAGAACAAAATATAATCAGGGATGCCTGGGTGGTTTAGTCGTTATGCATCTGCCTTTGGCTCAGATCATAATCACGGTGTCCTGGGATCCCAGCCCTGCATCAGGCTCCCTGCTCAGCAGAAAGCCTGCTTCTCCCTCTCCCACTCTACCTGCTTGTGTTCCTTCGCTCATTGATTTAAAAAATGATTTAAATGATTTTTTAATGATTTAAAAACTCATTAAAATGAATTTTTAATGCTTTAAAAAATCAAAGATTTTTAAAAATCTTTTAAAAAAAAGAACAAAATATATCTATATAGTTGTCATTTGAGATATATAATACCCACACATCAGGAAGCATGTGAGTGATCTTTAAAAAAAAATAAAAATTAAAAAAAATACACACACACACACACATATATATCAGTAATAAATTGTTAAGTATAATCTATTTTGCATTCATAAACAATGACCTGTAATTGTCAAGGCACATGCAACCTGTAAACAAAATAAAATATTCTAAGACTGGAAGAGTACAGAAATTTGAGCCTTTTGTGCTTTGTGAAACATTTCAAATTTTAAAAAATGCATGAAATTATAATCAAAGAGATTTGATTTTATTACTAGTTTCAGCTAATAGTTTATGACTTAATTTGGAAAAACAAAAAGATATATTGCAATTGGTAAAGAAAAAAGACACCAAATGAACTTTGTTTGTATATGTAACCTGAGATGTCAAAAGAAAATTACATATAAATCATAATTTTATTATCAATATAAAAAAAATATATATATATAATTAGTTTGGTGATTGTTATGTAATATATATATAAAAAATTCATTTAAAGCAAAATATTTGTGTGTTTAAGGTTTGCTGGTTAATACAGTAGGAAAAACACATATAAAATATATACATACATAGTAACAAAATTCTTACAAAATTTTATCTGAAAAAATATTCATACGTAACTGAAAAGATAAAAATAATAATATGCCTTCATATTTTGCATTAGAAACTTTATGACAGCAATTTCTTTCTAGCTCTGTTATTCTTAATAAAAATGTGAAAGCATCGTGTCTAGAAACCATTTTCACTGTCATTATGTATAGAAGAATAAAGGATGACTGAGTCTTTGTAAAAACAAAAAGCTGTAATATGGACATTTTTTAAATTCCTGATGAATGAAATGAAGCACTCATTACATTGCATAAATTAATTGGTAACCACATAATCCACATAATTCCAATGAAATCACAATGAATTTTGTGGAATTAACAGCTCCAGACCATCTTGCAATTATGTTAGCAGCACTGTTTCTCACATAAAAATGTCATAGAAAATAAATGATGTTAATATTTACCCTATGAATAACAGTTTCATAGTCCACATGGTGAGTTAAACCACTAATGGCTAATCAGAAATGATATAACAGTGATGCCAAGGAAATATAACTCACTATAAGAAAAAAAATGCTGTAGATTATTAAAGTAATTCCAACATAGAAAACAAGTAACAAATCCCAAATAAACTATTTAAATTAATAGGAGCTGCTGTTTTCTTAAGACATTACATATCATAATCAGATATAGAGAGTTATACAGACAACTACCCACAATTTTATGTTCATGAACAGAGTCAGAAAACAAAATTCCATTTTATAAATAAAAGATTGTATGCTAATGTTTGTTTCATTGAGAGTATGTTTTCCTTTTCAATTATATAAAAATGTATACTCTTTATATTTTTATAAAGGTTGTCAGATTAAATATTTTTAATGTATGTCTCTTATTTTAGAAGTTGATGTTAGTTTTACCTATATGTCCCATGAGCACTTGGCAAATATTTATTGTAATCATGTTAAACCCAATTATTCAAAGTAGTTAGAAAATAAAAATTGATTTTCTACTGTTAAAATGTCTTTATCAAATATTCTTAAAACATAAACAAAGACTTGAGAAATTCTCAAGTAGCATAAACACACACATACACACATACCACACAGATACACACATACACACAAATATTTATATATACACAAACAAGTAATTTTTTCTTCGTAGCATGTTGCTATGCATAATGTAAGTTACTTTGGCAAGTAAGTCTGGCTTTCTCACTGGGTATTCTTCTCAAGGTTGCTGAGCTGAATATTCCTGGTAGGTTACTCTTTAGTAAGGCTCTAACAAGTTTCATCAGAATTTGATCTATATCAGTAAAGATAACAAAAGGATTTCGTCTTGAGGGCCAACCAACTCTGATTAATTGCTAGCATCTGCTTAGAATGTTATGTTGAATAGGATATTAACATTGTATATAAATATAGCAAGAAAGTGCATTAAGAATATGATATTCTTTGTCCATTCTTTTACACAGTACAACAGAAGACTTGGCATTGAAAGGTCATCTTAGAAAACCAACTAATTTATTCATGGCCATTTATCAAGAAAAACTCTTTTCCCCATCTTGTGCACACTTGTAAGTTTTATTCATATTGTAGATGCATTACATAGAAATTATCAGAACTTTTAATCATTTTAAAAGTCATTCTTTAGTAGAGTATAAACTTCTTTATGGCATTATTTCTAATAGTACATGCTCAATAAATGTTCATTTCATGAATAAATGAATGAACAGGTGGTATTATTTTGAGGTTTAGACATTAATATCTTCTTAGCGGAAGCAACCCAAAAGCAACTATTGAAGATATAGTTTAGTCCTGAGGCCAAATACATGTTCCATGTGTTAAATCAAGTTGGCATGATATATATTTCCTATTCTAAAGGACTGTATAATTTAATTCATTGAAAAAGATCTCTTCTCTGCCAAAGGCAGCTCTTTCATTTAACCTTATCACATGGTTTGGAAAGAGATTTGTTTCCTGAATGAGTTTAGCTTGATTTCTTCTGAATGCAGCCAAATTTGAGAGAATGGCAAAGATATAGACAGCAGAGAAAGAATGCAACTGTGAGCTTCTACAAAATAATTATTAATTCAGAATTCTATTGAGAACTAGACACTACTGGAAAAGAGTTTTGTAATGCTATATAAAATGAAAAATGGCACACAACCCTGAAAGCAATGCATTTCTCAAATTTCAAAAATACCTATTTTAACAAGGGATATGCCAAGTACATGTCATTTTTGGCCTTTAACTATGAAAGTTTACATATACTTTTATAATCCACCTGCTCATTTATCTATGCAGTACATTATGAGCTTTTTGTGTGTGTCATTGACTCTTCAAGATACTGAGGATTCAAAGAAAAATAATATGGAAAATCTTCCATGGATGCCATTTGATTCACCTTGCTGGGTTGTTAAGAACATGGTAAGTATGCTTATGTTTATGCTGTCCAAGTATTGCAGTGGGTTCAAAGAATGAAATAATGTTGGGATCTCTTAATATATACTATTTAGAAGTTAGATAGTAAAATACTTCTTTAAAATGAAGATACTGCAAATAATTTTTATGAGCAAATGTTTATTTAATTCTGTTATTTTATAAAGAAAAAGCTCTTTTGAAGGTCATGGACTTTTCTTTAGTAATTTCTAATTAATATTAATAGTACAGATAACCCATCAAAAACACAGTCTCCCATTTCCTTATTAAAAAAATCCAGTGTACATTTTGTGCCAAGCCCTGGGATATAAAAATGAAAATATCATACTCTGTGTCCTTGATGAACTCATATTATAATGAACTTTTCTGATACATGTAAAATACAGGCTAATAAAATGCCTATTTCACCCTGAGGGCATTCAGAGAAAGCTTAGCTGAAACAAGTAGAGAAGCTGGAAGAAGAATGGAAAGAGTGATCCCAATAGAGAGGAGAGCATGTGTAAAGGTAAGGTAAAATCAGCATTATAATATGTTTGCAAACAATGTTTTCCTATAGAAGGAGCGTAGATTGCATAGGGGAGGGGTTACAGAGGAGAGCTTTGTGCTTTTTACAATACAATAGACTGAGCCAATATGAACCCCCATGTTCCAAACCAGAGAAATGTAACCTAAAAAAACAGAGAGAAAGAAAGAAAGTAGAAGAGGGACAGAAGAATTTGAAAAACCAGTGAAATGTCTTGGCATTTCTTGGTTTGTAGCTATATAACTTTAATCTCTTTACCTTTTATTTCATGGCCTTCCTTCTGTGCATCTGTGTGTCTTTAAATGTCTTTATAAGGATACCAGTTGTAGAATTTAGGAAATTACTCTGAAATCCAGTATGACCTCATTTTAATTTTGTTGTATCTTCAAATATTCTATTTCCAAATAAATTTATATTTATAGGTACCAGGACTGAGATCTTCAACATATCTCCTTTGGGGGGAGGATGAAGGGAGGCATAATTGAACCCATAAGGCAGACTAGGAATTTTCATGATATTGCATGACACAAGATCATCATCGTATATATGTGACGAGTCCAAATTTATATTACCTGTCTAGTGGAAGAATTGCTAGTGTGAGTGATTAACATAAAAAGTAATTTCAAGGGGCGCCTGGGTGGCTCAGTGGGTTAAGGCCTCTGCCTTCAACTCAGGTCGTGATCCCGGCATCGGACTCTCTGCTCGGCAGGGAGCCTGCTTCCTCCGCTCTCTCTCTCTCTGCCTACTTGTGATCTCTCTCTCTGTCAAATAAATAAATAAAATCTTAAAAAAAAAAAAAAGTAATTTCAAACTGTTTGAATTCCCAGAGCTTCTTAAAAGGTAAAAGACAAGTTCTTTCCTAGTAGACTTCATACAACCCAGTATGAGACTACCACAGAAAAACAAAAAATCAAACAAAGCAGTAGCATTAAAAATCACATCATGAAACGAGCTACCATAAGGAACCATCAGTGACACAAGGGACAGACAGGATGCAAGAGGAATTCATCTAGATTCAGCACGTCTGTTCCTTCCTGCAGTTCCTCGAGATTCACTTGCATGATGGATGTAGGTGGCTACTTCAAGCAAGTGCACCGGAAAATCTACTCACTGGTTTCAATCATCTTTTGATCCTGGAGTAGACATCAGCCAATCCTACTAATGCAACCCTTTAATAGACATCAACCAATCCTACTTTAATGCAACCCTCAAATTCTCATAGTGATTTCTATTGGACAATGCCTCATATGATAATATTTTTAGGCCAGTTTTCCACTGCTTTTCTGCATGACTATATGTCCAGGCCATTGACTGGTACCCATGGGTTATAAAAGTTTAGCAATATTTCCAACGGTGAAGTATGCATCCCCTCAAATCCAAATAAACCAACTAGATGCTGATATCCTGATGTATTTTGTCCAATGAATATCTTTAAATTAAATCCTGCATGAGCTTTGGTATCTTAACTAATCACATGTACAATGACCCAGTTTCCAAATAAGGTCACATTCTGAGGTACTAGAAGTTAGGACTTCAACATAGTATATTTTTTTAAATTTCGATCTTTTATAGATCGAATTTCAGAGATTGTGTTCTAAATCAGAACTCTTCAAAAGAAATACATGAATCACAGACGTAATTTTTAAATATCTATAGCCACATTTAAAAAATTTAAAAAAACAGGTAAAACTACTTTTCTAGGTTACCCAGGGCTTTCTGAAATGGGAACTTCATGGAGGGGGAAGGGATGCTGGCTTTTTATCTAAATTATTTTTTCATATTTGTAAAACATAAACAATAAATATTTTATTTATTTGTTAAACTTATATTCTAAGATACAGATTACATGTAGATTTTTTTCAGGTTACACAATTTTATTTTTTAAAAATGTTTTCCAATTGTGCATGTAAAATATATATACAAAAAGACTAGGTAAATTGATAGTGGCCTAATATGATGGAAAAAAATAACACATTCTTGGAATTGTACATATGAAAAAGCTTTATTCCTTTATATTAGCATTCACAGTTAATTTGTGCTTGTGATATCAGAAGGCTTAATAGTATTTTAATTAAAACTATGCAGATCATTAATTTTAATCATTAATTTAATACTAAAAGATATGTGAGTAGCATAGAAATCATCTTTCTGTTCTTTTTTTTTCTTTTTTTCCCAATTGCCATCTTGACTTAAGGAAAAAACCTATCATTTTATTTTTCCTATAAAGCCCTGTTTAATTGTTGCCACCCTTTTCTCACCTACCCAGTAAGCACAGACTTTTCAGAGCTGGTAGAATAAAACACAAGAACGAAGTCCTGTCAACAAACAGCCTGCCTCACCTAAAGTTATTTTATAACACAGCAGAGATAATGGTTAATGAGATTGATGATATGGGACACTTCAGATAATTTTTTATTATCATAATTCCACCATCCACTTCTTCAGTGTTCTTTATTACATCAGCAAGATCAACCCTGCCCACTAACATTTGTCAAAAAGCAGAATTGTTCTAATTAATATCAACATTATACCTGGGATTTTAATGCTATATCATTATTGAAAATTATCTTTTATATTATTTTATTTATTTATATATTATAAAAAATAATATTTTTATATTATTTTGCAGTAAAAGGGAAAAAAGATTTTTTAAAAATAATATAACAATAACATAATAAGAATTTAATAATAAATAATTTTTACTATCATAATACTATGACTAAATGACTGGAAGCATCTTAAATGATTTCTCTTAAATGCAGCACCTGGGTGGCTCAGTCGGTTAAGCATCTTACTCTTGATTTCAGCTCAGGTCATGATCTCAGAGTCTTGAGATCAAGCCCGGCATCAGGCTCTGTGCTCAGCGGGGTGTCTGCTTGGAATTCTTTCTCTCCCTGCCCCTCTCTCGCCCCATCTCTCTCTCTCTAATAAATAAAAAAAAAAAATCTTTAAAATAAATAAATAAATGATTTCTCTTAAAACTACAAACAATAAAGAAATATTTACAGAGCTTTAGGTATAAATAACAAGAAATATCACTGTATCATTCCTCCTAGTTTTGATCTGTGGCTCATGTTCTATCTAGCTACAATTTACCTAAAACATAAGGCCTAGGAAGTGCTATTTGAATAGTATTATTAATCAATAGGCTATTTTGACAAAATCATAACTATTCTATTGAAAGCACAATATTGTTGCAATATTTTGTCAAACTACCATTAAAGAAATTATCCTGGTAACAATTTTCCTTTTTTTTTTTTTTTTTAAAGATTTTATTTATTTATTTGAGAGAGAGAGACAGTGAGAGAAAGCATGAGCGAGGAGAAGGTCAGAGAGCGAAGCAGACTCCCTATGGAGCTGGGAGCCCGATGTGGGACTCGATCCCGGGACTCCAGGATCACGCCCTGAGCCGAAGGCAGTCGTCCAACCAACTGAGCCACCCAGGCATCCCACAATTTTCCTTTTTAAAAAAGTACAAACTAATATTATTAAATGGAGATTTAGCTAACTCTCTAAAAGCAAATTTCTCTTGCTTGTAAGTTAGAAATCATCATCATTTGAAAGGCAATGTAGGGAAGCCTGTGTGGCTCAGTTAGTTAATCATCTGCCTTTGGCTCTGGTCATGATCCCAGGGTCCTGAGATGGAGCAGGCAACCTCTGCTCAGCGGTGAGTCTGCTTCTCCCTTTGCCTGCCGCTTCCCCCTTGTGCATTTATTTCCTCTCTCTCTCTCTGACAAATAAAATCTTAAAAGAGAAAGAAAGAAAGAAAGAAAGAAAGAAAGAAAGAAAAAAAGAGAAAGAAAGACAATGTAGTGGTTACAGACTTGTGCAGGTTTGAATCTTGTGTAGATTTGATTCAGTCCAAGGATCAAGGTCAGTCTAAGGATTTGACCTTGGACAGATCCATCAGTTTCCTCACAGAACTTGAGAATAATAATGGTCCCTACCTCATAGTGTTATTGTGAGAAATAAATGAATTGATAAATATATAATACTTGGAAGATTTCAAGTGTTGGGTAGTTAGCTGTCATCATGTCTTCAGTATTAAAAGACAATGTTCATCATCATTAGCCCTCAGGGAGATTCAAATTAAAACCACATTGAGATATCACCTTACACCAGTTAGAATGGCCAAAATTAACAAAACAGGAAACATCATGTGTTGGAGAGGATGTGGAGAAAGGGGAACCCTCTTACACTATTGGTGGGAATGCAGGTTGGTGCAGCCTCTTTGGAGAACAGTGTGGAGATTCCTCAAGAAATTAAAAATAGAACTTCCCTATGACCCTGCAATTGCACTCCTGGGTATTTACCCCAAAGACACAGATGTCGTGAAAAGAAGGGCCATCTGTACCCCAATGTTTATAGCAGCAATGTCCACGGTCGCCAAACTATGGAAAGAACCAAGATGCCCTTCAATGGATGAATGGATAAGGAAGATGTGGTCCATATACACTATGGAGTATTATGCCTCCATCAGAAAAGATGAATACCCAACTTTTGTAGCAACATGGACGGGACTGGAAGAGATTATGCTGAGTGAAATAAGTCAAGCAGAGAGAGTCAATTATCATATGGTTTCACTTATTTGTGGAGCATAACAAATAGCATGGAGGACAAGGGACGTTAGAGAGGAGAAGGGAATTTGGGTAAATTGGAAGGGGAGGTGAACCATGAGAGACTATGGACTCTGAAAAACAATCTGAGGGGTTTGAAGTGGCGGGGGGGTGGGAGGTTGGGGTACCAGGTGGTGGGTATTATAGAGGGCACGGCTTGCATGGAGGACTGGGTGTGGTGAAAAAATAATGAATACTGTTTTTCTGAAAATAAATAAATTGAAAAAAAAATAAAATAAAATACAAAATATAAAAAAAAAAGGAAAACATTATGCTAAAAAAAAAGACAATGATAGTAATTGTGAAAATCACTATAATTGGCAAAAAAAAATGGTGAAGAAACAGAAATTTGCTGATCGTATTTTAAGATATATTGAATTATGCTATAATTTCAAAGTGTATCCAGGTACACAGAAAATGCCCACTATGTCATAATGGCCCAATACACACAATAATTATTTCTATTATTAGTGGTAGTAGTAATTGAATTTTTGAAACTAGGATAATTCTTTTTTTTTTTTAAAAGATTTTATTTATTTATTTGACAGACAGAGATCACAAGTAGGCAGAGAGGCAGGCAGAGAGAGAGTGAGAGAGGGAAGCAGACTCCCTACTGAGCAGAGAGCCCAATGCGGGACTCGATCCCAGGACCCTGAGATCATGACCTGAGCCGAAGGCAGCGGCTTAACCCACTGAGCCACCCAGGTGCCCGAAACTAGGATAATTCTGATCCAAAACTGATAAAGACAGTGCAAAAATGAAATCATACAGGTCTTTGCCTATGAAGTTGAGCCAAATTTTTAATTAAACTATTAGCTAAATGTTTCTAACGCTGTATTACAATAATGAATCATAACTAAAAAATGTTTATTCCAGAAAAAATGTAGTTTATCATCAGAAAAGTCTATCCCTGTAAAATGCCACACAAATAATATGCAACAGAAAATCATATTGTACAAAGTAATTGATACATTCAACAACTATTAATTGTCAAAGGTGTTAAGTAAACAAAAATAAACACAACTTTCTCCAACTAGTAAAGGTTAGCTATGTAAAATAAAATATATAATTGTACATAATGGAAAAGCATTGAAGCAATTGGGAACAAAATAAAGATTTATAGGATTTAAGGATAACATTCTAAATCTTTTAAAAAAACTAGTCCAGATTCAGTACCAAGTATTTAGATCTGATGTAGTCAAGTCCTCCTGGAGTATAACAGCTGATTTCCATCTTTGCTACAAATATTAGTTTTGAGGACATAGCCAATGCAATAAGACAGAAAATGCAGAAGGTTTGGTATTTTATCTAGAAAATCTAATACAATTCACAAATTGTTAGAAATACTGAGTTTAGAGGCAGCTGGGTTGCTTAGTTGGTTAAGCATTTGACTCTTGGTTCTGGCTTAGATCTGACCCCACATCAGGCTGGATGTTTCAGATGTTCTCTCTCCTCTCCCTCTGCTCCTCCCACTTGTGCGCTCTCTCTCTCTCTCTAAAATAAATAAATAAACATTTAAAAAGAAAAGAAATACTGAGTTTAGGGAAGTAGTTAGTTAATCAATGGAAGAAATTAACATTTATACTCTCTATCTGTGTTTAATAAAAGCATAAATTCATTGTTTATGCAACACACCCAGTGCTCCATGCAATACGTGCCCTCCATAATACCCACAAATTTTCGAACACTGAAAAAAATTTTTAATTTAATTTAATTAAAAAATAAAAAATAAAAGCATAAATTAAGGATTTTCCTGAAAATAAATAAAATTTTAATGAGACACTTAAAGATATAAAATCATAGATAATATTTCATATTGTAAAGATGTCAATTATTGAACTGGATGATAAATTTAATATAAATTTAATCATAATCTCAGCAGGATTTTGTGTGGAAACATACAAAATTATCCTAAAATTTATATGAAAGAACAAAGTGTAGATGGAACTTTTTAGAAAGAATGAAAAGAGCAAATGAAAGACTTCCCTATTACAGTATTAAGACATATTTTAAATCTATCATAAATCAAACTGATGGCACTAACGTATTCACAGACAAATACAGCAATGGTATAAACCAGAGAAAGAAACCATGTACATAATGGGAACTTATAAATGATAATAGGACCAATCAGTTAGGAAAGAATGGATTGCTCATCGGGGATGTGAAAATTAGCTCCCTACTTGGAGAATAATATATTAAATCATAAAATTATCCCACCAGAATAAAACATAAGTGAGAATATAAATTCACAGGATATTAAGATGTAAATAAAAAAATATATCTATATAGAACAAGGTGGGGAGAGACATTCGTATTTAAAAGGCAAAAATATGCAACAATAAAATAAAAAATGTGGCTTTATGGACATTAATAGTTTATTTTTATAAAGGATCTCACAGTAAGCACAGATTTGGAGAAGATAGGTGCAACAAAGCATAATAACATAGGACTGAGTCTAACGTACATTTTTATATCTATGCAAATTAACATAATTTGACAGGCAATTCACACAAGAAATAATTAAAATGGCTAATAAACATATAAGTGATGTCTAAGCTCATTACCAACTAGAAGAATACATATTTATACAATAATTAGAAGTGGCTTTTTATCCACCAGAAAAGCAAGAATCTAATTTTAATAACATAAATTGGTAGTGAAATTGTGGAGAAACATGTTTTCATGTACTGCTACTAGGAACATAAATTCGCCCAGCCCTCCTGGACAGCATTTGGGAAATATTTTCAATGATTCAACAATTTCAGTTCTGATATATATACCTTAAAGAATCTTTTGCAAAACTATAAGATACATATACCAGGAAATGTCCTTCAATTAAAAAAATTGATAAATAAAATTGGTTATAAACAAATGGTAGAATAAAATAAAGTAGTCAATAAGAATTAACTAAATCTGGGGCACCTGGATGGCTCAGTGGGTTAAAGCCTCTGCCTTCAGCTCAGGTCATGATCCCAGGGTTCTGGGATCAAGCCCCGCATTGGGCTCTCTGCTCAGCAGGGAGCCTGCTTCCTCCTTTCTCTCTGCCTGCCTCTCTGCCTACTTGTGATCTCTGTCAAATAAATAAAATATTTTTTAAAAAATTAACTAAATCTATGTATGTCATCATGGACAGTACTCAAAAGTAGAATATTCAGTGAAGAACAATAAGAAAGAGATGCTATGTAGCTAATATCCTGTGTGTAAAATTCTCAAAATGGGTATCTTTGAGGTGAAGATATGGTAGGAACTTAGCTTATTGATGAGTGAAGAACAGAATAAAACATAATTAAATAAAGGAAAATAGAGAAATTATTTGTGGATTATATATGGCAAATTTAGATTATTGCCACTGTGTATGACTGACTTAAAAACAAAAAAAAAAGCTAGATAGCCAATATTCTTACTCAATTAACTTCTGTCAAAAAACCAAGTTGAATTCTTTTTTCCAAGTTGAACTTTTAATTAGAGATTCTTATAGAGAGTATTAATCTAGTAAGTGAAGGCATGATTTAACTCTAATGACCAAAACTTATATCTAAGCCTTACTACCTAAAATATATAAGTATTTTAAAAGGCTATAAATAAGGAGAAGGGAATTCTCTAACAGTTTGCTGATTGTTTAATTTTCCATCTAGCTTTCTGTGCATAAAATCCACAGGATAACCTACACTTAGTTGGGATTTTCAGCTAATCCATTTGTCTGTAGCAAAAGCTTTTATTCTTGTGGATAGTTTCTTTTATTATGAAGCAAATAATGATTAGGATAGAAAAGATAAAGAGAAATATAGTTAAATAGAAAACTTGCCATATAGTGCATGAATTCAAATTTGTTAAATAATATCACATAGGCACATAGGGACTTAGTTGTTATGTATGTGCCATAAAGTTTGCATGGATTTAGTATCTTTAGTATAAACTTACCTCATGTTAAAAAATAAATGCATATTTTCTGTCCTTCCTTGCCATTTACCCATATTTTTTTTTAAATGCTATGTTATGCACAGAAAAACATCTTCTATTACAATTGGTTAAAATATAAGAAGATAGATATGCATGCCATAGTTCTGCAAACAGATTTATATATTTTTGCATAGAACCATAGCTATTTCCTGAAACTCATAAAGCCACTGGTTTCAAATTAAATAATAGAATATTCCATATCCAAGGGATGAGAACATGAAAGAGGCATTACTCCCTAGACCATGTGAAGCTTCAGTGGGTGGCTTAGGCAGCTGATGATTTTCAAGGGAACAAAGAGAATATGAAAAGTTTTTCTAGCAAGCTGGACCTGAGTCATGAAATGTCATAATTACTAGGTCTAGAAATCAATTCTACTCATCTTAGGAAAACGAAATTAGAGCCACATAAAAAGGTATCTGGGAGTTAGTTAACTCTTTTTATTAGTAGCTGAATGAATACTGAGCATGGAACAATTGGTAGCAACCAAAATGGTTAAAATCTGAAGGCAGCATTCAGTAGTAAATGAAAACACTTGAGATTTAATGATGAAAATTTTATGAGATATCAAAACCTGAAACCTGACCACCATTTAAATTTGCTCACCTACATTTTATTTTTTTCTTAATCCACTGAATTAGATGATATATTTCTGGTGCATTTTAAACTTTCGGTAGAAATTTTTATTAAAATATGTTAATAAAACATACTAGCAAAACATTAATGATATACTTGGATGAACATTTACTTTAATGTACATAAACAACTAAGAAAGAAGAAAATGAATTGCTTTTGAAATTTGTATCTCGAGTGTTTGAAAACTTTGACATATTTTATAACTACTTATGAAATGGAGAAACATTAAAAAATAAAACTACCCTCCTTTAGGAGAGTGTATTTCACAGCACAGACTGTGCCCGTCTACGGATGGCACACTATGGGTCTCTCTGCTGGATGTGTGTCAAGTCAACAATAATTATTATTCTAAAACAAACTCAGAGAGCATCAAGTCTGGCTCAGGCTGATTACACTCCAGCCAAAAACAGGGGTAACTGCCATCTCTGTCATTCTTCTGGCTTTCAGAAATATGAGGGAAAGTGTAGGAAGAGTGGTTTACAAACTCTCAACTATGCCCCATGGATGACAAGGCTGTAATCTTCCATCCACCACATAATTGCCGGAAAGTGAGTGTAGATGTGCAAAAGGTGTAGCTACCATTCTGTATCTTCTTCCCAGTTCATTTGAAAAGGTCAGACCAAAATTCAGAAAATCAGTACTTATCACAATAGGTTGATCAGTATCTTAATTTAGGTTACCAGACCATGGTTCAATGACTCAAGGGCAAGTAGTTTATTTCGAAGATGATTCCAGGAAACCTCCTGGAATCCATACCTCCATAGGGGGTAGGAAGTGAGGCAGGGCTGGGAAAGGCATTCATTTCCTAGGGTTAGCATAACAAATTATCACAAACCTGGTGACTTCAAACAACTAAAATTAATTATTTCATGGTTCTGGAGGTCAGAACTCTGAAATCAAGGTATCAACAGAGCCACACTCACTCTAAAAGCTCTAGGGTTTAATCCTTCCTTGTCTTTTCAGGTTTGATGGCTCTTAGCCCTCCTTGGTTGGTGGCAGTATACCCTCAGTCTGTACCTCCTTTATCACATGGCTTTCTTTCCTCTATGTCTCTGCCTTTTTCTGACTATGATAAGAGCATTGTCATTGGATTTAGAGCCCACTCTAATCCAGTACAATCTTAATTCAAAATTCTCGATTAGTTATACATGCAAAGACTCAATCTGAGTTTCCAGATGGCCATTAATTTTGATGGGGGAAGGGGAGGGGCATTCTTCAAAAGGCAGACAATTACCCTATTAGGTAACTAGAACTCAATCCCAATGGCAAATTCTAGAAACCCCTGGAGAATGGAAGCCCCAAGAGTACATGCCACACACCCAAATTAAAGGAATTAACACCAACTTTTGTCAGTAATTGGATGAAGTTGTTGGGGGCGAGAGGGAGGAGGTGGCCGAGGATAGGAGGACTCAGGTAGGTCCTGCTCTCCATATTTGAGATAAAGTGGGTTCCGTCCACCAAAGAAAGCTCCAGAGAAAAGAGATGCATATGTGAGTAGCTGAAAGTCCTTTGGTGAGTATTACAATGTTAAGACTTGAAGCAATATGGACAGGATATCAACCGCTTTTGCTCAGACAGTTAATCACTCAAGTATCAATTCCATTGCATCAAAAATTTTATTCCCTCACAAAATTTAAGTAAGTAAATTAACTAATCAATGTGTAAATAATGCTATAAAATACAAAAATTCATTTACATCTTTTTAATCAACTTTAAAAGAGACATGTGTAAGAATGGGTAATAAAAACAGTGAAATTTGTGGTTACCAAGGTCCTTGGTTTTGAACATTAGAACACAGTGGGGTATATTTGAAATAGATTAATGATTTGGCATGGTGATTTGGAAATGTTTCCCTGCCACATTCCCTCACCTACAAAAGAATTAGTACATAACGGAGCCACTTTTACTAAGAGGGATAGATCTTATCAGCAAGAGTGTGGAGACAGAAAACGGAAAAAACTCCTAACCCACAGTAATTTTTTTTCTTATATACAAATCTAGACATTGAAGAAGTTATTCACATTGTTCTTTTTTAAACAGTAGAGAAAGATCTTATGGTCTGAAAGAAGAAACCCTAACAAGGGAGAGAAGCATTCCCGAGCTCTGACTTACTAGAACTAAAGAGGTCCTTTGTTCATAGATGACCTGTAGTAGATGTTGCTTGGTGTCAATAGAAATTCTTCCATAATCTATAGTATATTACAACATTCAGGTATCTTATGACTCACTGCATTTTGTTTATCTATACGTATATATGGTCACCGATTACAAAATTCTTATTATCACCTTTTAATTTGGGAAAACAATTGCGGTTCTTTGCCTGCCATTTCTCCATTTTCTAGAAAAAGTGCCTTGAATTCTGAACTTCCTTTCAGAAATTTTACCATCAGTTTTGCAGTGGCTTAAACACCATCTACTCAGAAGTCCTGGTCACAAAGCAGAAAATCTTGGGAAGAAGAAAAATGAGTCCTCAAATAAGTGTGACCGAGTCAAGGAAGAAACTTGGAACCCAGATATGCCAGTCAGTACATGTAAATCCACCTAGTCATAAGTAGTCATCGGTGTAGAGATAGTAACAAAGGCTGGTTGATCCAAACATCACAGGACTGGTTTAAAGTGATCAGGAAACTACCCTTTTAGTAGTTGTGATGATAATTTTATGTAGCAACTTGACTAGGCCATAGTGCACCCAGACATTGGTCAATGATTTGGGGTGTATCCATGAGGATGCTTCTAGATGAGATTAGCATTGGATCAATAGACTGAGGAAAATAGACTGATTATCCTCCCTAAAATGAGTAAACTTCATCCAGTCAATTGAGGGCCTGAATAGAATTTAAAAATCTGACCCCCTCAAGAGTAGGATGGCACTCTTCCTGTCTGGCTGCCTTGAGCTGAGGCATTGGTTCTTTGATGCCTGCAGACCCAAACTAAAACACTCTCTTTCTGTGTTTGCCGCTTGCCAACATTTGGACTGGACCTGGATCACAGACTTTCCTGAGTCTCTTGTCAACTGCAGATTTTGAGACCTGTCTGCTTTCATAACTATACAAGCAAATTCTTTAAATCAATATCTATCTATATCTATATCGACATTTACATCTGAATCTACATCTGTATTTAGATTGGTTCATCCATAAATTCCCTCAGACTTGATGTCTCCTCTTGGTAAGTTTTATCTAACAACCCCCACATTCTTTAGCTTTACACCCTACTGTCCTTACTGTATTTGGCATGGAGTGCAGTTCTGTACTGGGGTCTCTTCTCCCCTATCACAATAGTCCTAAATAAAATTTGCTTTAACTTCTGTCTGACTCCAGTTTTGTTTGCATCCGTCTCTTTCTTTCTTTCTCTTGCTTATTGGTTCCATTTTTCTAGAGAATTTTGAGAGATTTTGATACTGGGAGATGGGGTATTGCTGCACCTAAAAATGTAGAAGTGGATTTGGAACTAGCTAATGATTAGAGCCTGGAAATGTTTGGAGGTATGTGCTTTAAAAAGCCGAGTTTAGGGGCACTTGGGTGGATCAGTCATTAAGTGTCTGCCTTTAGCTCAGGTCATGATCCCAGGGTCCTGGGATCAAGCCCCACATCAAGGTTCCTGCTCAATGGAAAGTCTGCTTCTTTTTCTCCCAATCCCCCTGCTTGTGTTCCCTCTCTCAGTGTGTCTCTATCAAATAAATAAATAAATAAATAAATAAATAAAATCTTTTTAAAAATAATAAAAAGCCAAGATTGTCATGAAGAGACTATTGCTACAAATGTGGGCTTTAAAGGCTACTCTGCTGAAGTCTCAGATGGACATGAAGAGCAGGTTGTTGGAAACTTAAGGAGATCATTACTATAAAAGTGGCAAAGAAATTGGTTGAATAGTATTCTAGTGTTTTGTGCATTATAAAACTCAGGAGACATGAAACTAGATATCCAGCTAAGGATATTTATAAGCAAAATATTGAAGATGCAATCTGGATCCTCCTGACTGCTTATAGTAAAAATTAAAAGGAGAAACATGAATAGAAGAAGGGATTGTTATGCAAAATGGAACCAGAAGTTGGTGATTTGGAAAATTCTCAACTTACTCAGATTGTGCAAAATGAAGCTTATTCTGAAGAGAACACTAAGGGTGTTGCCAAACAGCCATTTGATAAGGAAATTAGTATGGGTATGAAGGACAAATTTAATCAGCCCCCATGGAGCAGGTGCCAGGAACAGAAATGGGATTACATGAGCAGAGGCACTGCCAGATGGAACTGAAGGAAGAAAAAGAAAATAAGATGAAATGAAAGAAGGCTACTAGCAAGTGTTATCCTTTAAGAGCAGAGAAAATTACCCCTAAGGCAATGTAAGGATCCTGAAGGCTGCCACTCCCCCCAAAGGCTGAGGTCCCTTGGTTGCAGAGGGCAGGGCCCTCACTGAGAGCTAAAGGGCTACCCTCCACTGAGTTGAAAGGGTGACTTCTCTGTAGAACCATGGGCGGGCTGACACCGCTATTGCAGTGGGCCTGGAGGACAGAACATGGAGCCAAAGATGGGCATTCTTGAAACTTAAGATCTAATGGAATTTGTCTTGCTAGGTTTGGGACTTGTTTGGGACCTGTCACCCCTTCTTCTTTTTTTTTTTTTTTTTTCCTGTTTTCTCTCCTCTGCCTGTCCACCATTGTATTTTAGAAGTACATCACTGGGGGTGCCTGGGTGGCTCAGTGGGTTAAGCCGCTGCCTTCGGCTCAGGTCATGATCTCAGGGTCCTGGGATCGAGCCCCGCATCGGGCTCTCTGCTCAGCAGGGAGCCTGCTTCCTCCTCTCTCTCTCTCTCTGCCTGCCTCTCTGCCTACTTGTGATCTCTCTCTGTCAAATAAATAAATAAAATCTTTAAAAAAAAAATTAAAAAAAAAAAAAAAAAGAAGTACATCACTGGGCTAGTTTCAGATTCACAGCCAGAGAAGAATTTTGCTTCAGGATGACTCATATCTCAAGTCTCACTCAAGTCTGACTTAAAAGATATTTAGATAAGACTTTGGACCCACGACTTTATAGTTGATACTGGAATTAGTTAAGACTTTGGGGCTATCAGATTGGAATTAATGTATTTGCATAGGAGAAGGACATGAATTTGGGAAGACCAGAGGCTGAATGTTATAGACTGAATATCTGTATCAAAATCTGTATGTTGAAGCTGTAACCCCCAAGATGACTATGTTTGGAGATGGGGTTTGTGAGGAATTGATAAAGGTTAATTGAAGTCATAAGGGTAACACTGGTACCCGTCTGCCAGGACTGATACCCTTATAAGAAGCGGAAGAGACCCCAGAGTTTATTCTCTTCCCACTTTGTGAGAAAATAGAAAGAAGGCAGCAGTCTGCAAGCCAGGCAGAGCTCTCACCAGAAACTAACCTTGATGGCATCTAGATCTTAGACTTCCAGTCTCCAGAACTGTAAGAAGATAAATGTCTGTTGTTTAAGACCCTTATTCCATGGCATTTTGTTATGGTATCCTGGACAGACCAAAATAATAGCCTTCATGCCCTTGCTTATAGTTTGTCAATGAAACCAACACTGAGAACAATAGAGTTAAAATACCAGAGGAACCAAATCCATTTAAAATCCATCTCTGAATCACATCAAGCCTGAAGTCAAATTATTCCTTGACTATTCAAATATATAACCTATACAATTTTTTTTTCTTTTTCTGCTTGAACCTGTAAACAAGTAACTAGCACTTGTAAACAAAAGGTAACTGGCAGATTAAAATTAACATCTTCGTAAATGTAAGTTGGCCTGGACTCTCTGCATTTGTAAAGAACAAGTGGTTCTAATGCACAATATCCAATAGACCTCTTCACTTAATGTCCCAGGTGGTTATCTTTAAATTGAACTTTTTCTGTAGTGATCCTATTATCTATGAGAAGTTAAAAAAAAAAGATTTAAAAATATATAAGTGATGATTAACTATTATTGTTATTGTCAGTTTGGGAGGCTACACCAAAATTGCCACAGATTCGGTGGCTTAAAAAACAAACATTATTTCTAATAATTCTGGGAGTTTGTAAATCCAAGATCAAGGTACCTACAGATCAGTGCATGATGCAAGCCTTGTTTCTGGTTTGCAGATGGCCACCTTGTTGCTATATCCTCACACAGCTGAGCTGGAGATCATCTCTCTGGTGTCTCTTTTTATAAGGACACTAATTCCATTCAGGAGGGCTCCACAATTACCTCCCAAAGTCTCCACTCCAAATATAATTATAGTGGGAGTTGCGGCTTTAACATAAAAAATTTTGAAGATATACAAACATCAGTCTATAACAGTTGTATGCAAATATTAGGGTTTTGTTTTGTTTTTGTTTTTTTTTTACATTAAAAAGTATATATATATAATGTATTATTTGCCCCAGGGGAATCATCAGACTTAAGTCTGTGAATCATCAGTCTTACACATTTCACAGCACTCACCATAGCTCATACCCTCCCCAATGTCCATAACCCAGCCACCCTATCTCTAACCTCCCACCCCCCAGCAACCTTTAGTTTGTTTTGTGAGGTTAAGAGTCTCCTAGGGTTTGTGTCCCTTCTGAAGGCTAAAGATTTTAAAGCATTAGCATGTTTTCTTCTGAAAAATTATATATTTCAGTCTTGGTATGTCTCTGTATCTCTACCTCTACATATGTGTTTCAACAGCTTTTGAATTATCATTCTATTTTTCTATTGCTATAATTTTTTATAACATAGAATTTATACCTCTGAGGTACAAGTAAACCCTTAGAACTCAAATTCCAGAGTCTTCTTGAGAAAAATATGTAAATCAGGTTATCTTCAGTACTAGTCTTCTTTGCTATTTTGTTTTTCCTAGATACTGCTCAAAATAGTTTCCTGGGTCATTTTTGTTTTGCTTTTTTGAATATCACCTGTTTCCTGTTATGTTATGAAACTCTAATTGCTTATTCTTCACATGGCTATTCTTCACATGGCTACATATATTATAAATAAAATGAGTTACTTTTCAGGGAAAGTCTGACAGATCAAATTTCTAAGGCAAGTCTTTGAGACTATTGGCACTCTTCCATGGAGGTGTTTGTATGTGTATATATAAGTCCATTTTTCTGAGACAAAGGTTCATAAATTTCATCAGGTCTTATCAGAGGCCCATGACTCAAATCTAGTTAAAATTCTCTACTTCAATAGCAGGATTGGGTTATCTGACATATTCCTGGGAAAAAGACAATGCTTCCTACCCCAAATATCACACTAAAGTATTTATGCCTTTACTGTTAAGGATGGACATTCTTTTTATTATTCTTTTTGCTGGCTCGATTTAGAAAGACCTCGAGCAATGGAGAAATAATGGATTTTTACCAAATTCCTGACAAATATGTCAGTCATTAGAGAGTTAATTCCTTAAAGCAGCATTGAAATGTGGCTTAAAGAGTCCCAAAGGAATTTAAATTAATTCCCCCTGTAAGCAGCTGTCACAGTTTTGGCAAAATGCTCATATGACCTCCCCTTAGACTACATCGGTTTCTTTAGAAAGGTCCTGGGAGCATTTCTTTAAATACTGAGAAGAAGGATTATCCTATTTAATGCACTTGCTTTTGAATTTATTTTAAATATGTTCAGGTCAAAAGTCAGTGTAAATAGATCATGTGAGGTCATCCACCCAACTCTGACTCTGACTAAATTACAGAAATGCTTTCTTGAACCATTCTATTAAACAATGTTTTTATATTTTTTTAAAGTAAGATTGGAAAAATTTAGGGCCCAGCCCCTGTTTCTAGCCCCAGGGTTTCAGTGCAAAGCTGATATACGAGCGAGTGTCTGGGATTATTACCTCCAGAGAAGAAAAGTATTAAATCCTACAAATACCATGGTTATTGGTTCTGACAAAACTGGTGTTATTGTTGCTCTTATTAAAAATGCTGAAAACATGGGCACACGGGTGGCACACTCGGTTAAGCATCCGAGTCTTGCTCTCAGCTCAAGTCTTGATCTCAGGGTTGCGAGATCAAGCCCTGCATTGGGTTCCCTGCAAAGCATGTAGCATACTTAAAAAAAAAAAAAAAATGGTGAAAATAAACAGTGGCCACTTTGAACTGACCACGGTGCTTTCTAGACATTAGTTCTCCCTCTTATTAATTTTTCAGTGAGGTTAATTAATTAGTGAGCGATAAAAAGAGAAAAAGAGTGAGATTAAGTAGAGTGCACATATGCATTAACTTTCTAGGGCTGCCATAATGAAGTATTACATACTGGGTAGCATAAAGAAAAAAAAAATTTAGATTCTTAAACTTCTGGAGGCTAGAAGTCCAAGAACAATGTGATGGCAGGTTGATTTTTTCTGAGGTCTCTCTCCTTGGTTTGTAGATAACTGTCTTCATGCTGTGTTCTCACATGTCTTTCCTCTGTGTACATACATTCCTGTATCTTTGTGTGTCCAAATATCCTCTTATAAAGATATCAGTCAGATTGGATTAGGGCTCATTCTAATAGCCTCCTTTCAACTTACCTCTTTAAAGACTTAACTCTAAACAGTCACATTCGGAGGTATTGGAGGTTAGGGCATCAACATATGAATTTGGAGGCAACACCGTTCAACCCATTACAGCTTCTACATTATTGTACAGATCAAGATGCTCTTAAGAACAAAAGAGAGAACTACTGAAAATTACACAGTGACAGTATTAATTAAACAGAACGTTCCTAGGCAGATAGTCCGGTCATCCTTGCATTTAAATAAACATTATGAAATGATTTCACAATTCAAAACTCTGGTTATTCCATGTACCCTTATTGCCTCCATTGAAGCTTAAGAAGTTTGTTGGTCTAAAGAGCCCTCAGGTAGTGAGTAATCTAGTCTGTCAGGGAGGCCAAGAGTCCCAGAGTTCCTGCCTTTTCTATCATTTCAGAATGAAAGTAGGAAGCATGTCTGTTCTCACAGATTGACCCAAGGTATTTATTGCTCTTTTTTGTTACATGCTGAAGTGTCGATTTTTTACTACATCATTCATCCTATTGGAAGTTGCATGAAGTCTCATTACAGCCATGTTTGCAAAGTGCTGCTTTGTGTTTTCTACAGAGTTTTGCTCTATCAAATGTTTGAAAGGAATATTGTCCCCTCTAAACACTTTATTTTTTAAATTGAAGAGGCCCAGATGGTTTTTGGAATATATAACTTTCCAGATTGTAAAAAGATAAAAGCATTCTTATATTCTTATCATGTATTATGTAACACTACCAATCCAGTCTTGGGAGTACCCCATTAAAAAAAAAAATAACATTTATGAAGCAAAATATATTCTCACTATAAGTAAAAATGTAAAAATTACACACACACATACACACATACCCCCCCCCATGCACATAGTATACACGGTCAGTTAGGTCAAATTTGGCTACCAAAACAATTTGACACACACACACAGGCTATGTATTGCTTGATTGGTACTGGGAAATCTTGCAAGTTTCCCTCTTAGGGAAATGTCCCACATTAAATGGGACTTAATTTCTCAAATTTAATTGTGTTTTTCCCTCCTTTCCTTTCGCTCGCCAAGTTCTCTAAGGAACTCTCCCACTCGGGATTTATTCACTTATAAATCCACTTTTCTCTGTCTACTCTTATTTCCTGATTCCTATGGAACAGACAGGGCATGAATATTATATTGGTGAAGATCAGGAAACTTGGGGGTAAGGAAACTTCCTTAAATTAAAAGTATTAGGGTTTTTTATTATTTATATATTGGTTAAAGAACTTTATGAGACTGAATATTTTATGCAGTCTGAGATTGTGTGTTTTGCTCAAAAACTGTTTCCTTATCTCCTGTTACAATGACTAGCAAGTAATAGGAATTAAAAAAAAAAAAAAAACTTGTAAAAGGAAGCAAGTAAAGATTGACACAAAACAGAAGTAAGTGATGAAATCATGGAGGAGAAAAATAGCTCCAAAGTTTTAAGCCTTTCCGGTTAAGAGAAAAGTAAAGAAAGAAATGTCAAGGAAAGAATGATAAACTCCATCCAAAGAGATTATATTAGAGATCAAAAGAGAGAATATATATATTTTTTAATGTCTATTCATTGCCCATGGTTGCCATAACAGATTACCACAATCTTGGTACCTAAAAGCAACAGAAATTTATTTTCTCACATTTCAAAAGTCCAGAAGTCCTAAATCAAGTCGTTCACGGATTTGTGCACTCTCCAGAGGCTTTAGGGGAGAATCGAACTTTGTCTCTCCTGACTTCTGGTGTCTCCATGCATTCTTTGGCTTGTGGGTTGCATAACTTTTGTGTCTTCCTTCATCATCCTGTGATCTTCTCTTCCATGTGTCTCTTCTGTGTGTCTCTTATGAAGATAATTGTCTTTGTATTTAAAGTCTACCTTGATAATCCAACATGTATGCCATATCTAGATCCTTAATTACATCAGCAAAGCCTCTTCTTCCAAAAGTTTACATTAATAGATTCTGGGTTTTGAACATAGGTACGTCCTTTGGAGTGGTTCATCATTAAGTCCATTATACTTTTCCAATAAGAATTTGGATCTAAAATTCAAAAGACAGTCCAGAGCTTGGAATAGCAATTTTAGAGTTATACATATGATTAGAAGTTTATTCTCCTTCAAGTATTAAAATGCCACAGAATTAAATTGTAACTTATTTCTGAAATACTGTATCACTAAACTAAGTGCTCAGCTGAGACAAGCAGGAAGAGGTAGTTGTATAGGTGTAGTCCCCGCATTTAGTCTGTGGCTTACTTGATGGGATTACTTTCTCCACACTATCATAAATGGTTATATACTTAAGCCAGTACTTCAGTGAATTGGGTCTTTTAAGGAGTCATTTGGGAACACAAAATCCAGAGATATTTAGGAATTTATCACTAGTAGATTTGGAAAACTCCTTTAGCAACCAATTGAATGATAAAATCATGATGTATTCAGTTGCAGGAGAGGATATGGTGGCAAAAACTGAATTTTGAGGCAAACAAGCCTGCAGATAAGATTCTAGGCTACAGTATTTATCATCTGTCGCACCTTGACAAGTTACTAAATACTCTGAGTGCCCCTCCTTTCATATTGTAATATCCATATCTCAGGAGATTGTCATAAAGTGTAATGGTTAAGACATGTTAACAAACAGTATTTCATCTTGTACATATTCAGTTTCAATAAGAGTGAGTTCTAATGGCTATAGAAAAGAAACACAAACACAATTATCAAAATATGTAAGGGAATTCTGGAAAAGTATTTATGATGTAAGAACTTTTTAGTAAAACTGTGAGGAAAGTAAAAATGGGTCTTCCTTAGCCCTGACTAAATAATTCCACTGTCCATCCCATTCTTTCTGCTTTCAGGGCACCTCTAGATGGGTTCTATCAAACTAATTCTTTTTTTTTTTTTTTTTTTAAGATTTTATTTATTTATTTGACAGAGAGAAATCACAAGTAGATGGAGAGGCAGGCAGAGAGAGAGAGAGAGAGAAGCAGGCTCCCTGCTGAGCAGAGAGCCCGATGCGGGGCTTGATCCCAGGACCCTGAGATCATGACCTGAGCCGAAGGCAGCGGCTTAACCCACTGAGCCACCCAGGCGCCCTATCAAACTAATTCTTGAGCAGTCATAATAAATCCATACTAAGGTACGGCAGTATAATTTATGAAAACCTTACCAAAGATGCTTTGTAAGGAGTCATTCTGAAACCAGGAGGAATGCAGATATAATAAAAGAATTTTAGTTAACCAAGTGTACGTTTTCAAGGAAGATGACATTGTACATAACTCATAATATGTTACACCAGAACATGCCTACTTTTAGATATAATGTTCATTTCCATACATACTAACTTGGTCATTAACAGAACCAAATCTCATCAATTTAAAAAAAAAAAAAAGTCCTTTTATGAAAGAACATTTGGTAGCTTACTAAATCTCTGGGGGATACAGAGTTAAGCACAGAACTTACCTAGCCAAGATCAATGTCCAAACCACACTGGGTTGTCACTACAGCTAAGTCACTACTAATCATGTTCCTTAGTGTGGATGCCCTGATCTCCTTGGATGCCTGGACCAAGGAGATCACTTGTGATCACTGGAAGTTGTCCTCCCCAAAATTCCCAGAAGAAAATTTTCACACATCGTCTGCTTCTTCTGAAAAACAGTCTGTCGTGAATTCCTGAAGGCCTAAGTCACATGTCTATACCTGAGCCACAAAGAAGATTAGGAAAGAACAGAAATTCATAAATATAATTGAATGCATTTTAAAATGGAGTTGTTCTAAGTTTGCCATCTCCAAATACAGGCAGGTATCTTGCTCAGTAACAGCTTAAATGGTCCTGAATTACAGAAAAATTTACTTTCCTATCCTTAGTATTAACTGAATAGGAGGGGGAAAATGTTTTACATTATGAGTAAGGAGTTAAAAAATAAAAGTAGAACAAACAAGAAACTGTTATTACCCCTAACAATTGTATCTATCTTTCAAGAATCCCTTTATAACGAAAATGGAATTTTTCCAGATTTTATATTTACTAAAACTTTGTGTTTTAAGTAATAATAATAAAACGCCTGCAGGGGTATATTTTGTTCTTGTTCTACTGTGTAAATTAGAATCTGCCAATAGTGATATACAAATAAACAAATACATCTGAATATCAGATGCTAGAAAAAAAATGTGTTTATATTATCTAATGATTTCACCATAGCTCATAGTTACCTATTATAATCTTGATTATTTATTATTCAGCTGAAGAGCTGTAATCTATTGAGATCACTACAAACAGCATCAGGGCTTCTGATAAGAGCACTTAAATGGATTATCCATTATCCAGGAGCTTGAATAGGTTATCCAACAGGAATAATCAAAGAGCCTTCAGGGCAAATTTCTTCCAAATTAATCTAAACCCATTTTTTTAAACTCATTTTTCCCCCTGAACTCCCTTAGAATCTGATTTTTATCCTGTTCCATTCCCAGTAATATATGTAATAATTGGCAGTGTCCGTATCAGAATTGGAAACTTTGCTCCTGCAGCATTTCTTGGAAGATTCTAAAAACTGACCATCAATCCTCTAAATCCTCTAGCAGTGCAATTGTTGAATATGCATTTATTTAAAAAAAAAAGTCTAAAACAGCAGTTCATAGAGTGTACTAGTTGGGAAAATGCAAATAGTATCATAAATGAATATTCAGTTTTGCAGTTCAAGGTGATAAATAAAATCATAAATACTCATGATAACAGTTTCAAAGGTTTTAAAAATAAATTATAGGTCTCTTTACACAAATAATTAAAAGAAAAATATATGCACATAGTTTGGTATAAATGTCTCCGGACATTTTCCAGGCACAGTTTTCCATTTGTAGTCATAATCTGCCTGACATTAAAATACACTTTGAGCAGCAAATTTTTACAAGCCATTGGTAATTAAACAGGAATCATTCCTTGTGATATGGGACTTTGAATGTGTTTAAGATGCAAGAGAAAGCCTTTAATTAACTCCTTATAAATTTATGATGTGACAAGATATTGTCTGTTTCTTTTTCACAGGAGACCTCCCAGAGCCAGGAGAGGCCCAGCACAAGCTATTAGTTACCTTTCAGTGGCAGCAGAGGTACTGGAGAGTTGAATGGAACCCTCACTCTCATGCTGCACATAAGAACAACTGCATAAAATATTAATCACTGCAGCTCCACATGTGAAATGTTACAAAAGAGAAAGTCAGAGAGGAAGGGGGAAAAGAATCACCATGGGGTGCCATACATTAGCATCAACAAACCACTTGTAATGGCTAAAGCAAAATGTGGTGGTCCAAGTCCCACATGCTAATAATTTTCTAACTTTGGTCATGGTTAAATAATGACCTAGCCACAGTGGGATGCCCTAGTATAAAAGAAGGGGGCTCTGTCCTAATGGGGGGAGGAAAACAGTCTTAGTGCCAATATGACAACTGAAATAAAAAACAAACCAAAATGTTACATTGAATCTGATGTGTTCCTAAAGCTGGTTATGAACCATAGCACTCTTCTTAGAATATACAGATGACGCTAGCTATTCTTTTTAACCAGTCCATCTTATTCTCATTCATTCCATACAGCAGGTCAAAAAGGTTGGTAGTATTATCCACAATTTTAAAGGTAAACTTGCCACAGGTTTATAAGTGGGAATTTTGAGATTCAAGTCCTGGTTCAAGCAATTAACCCATAAGCTTTTAGACAGTTAATGGAAGAGTTAACTATACCTTCCTTTTTTTCTTCGTGAAGATTTAATATTATTTTGGCCCTATGATGATTATGTTTGCTTTAAATGGTATAGTCTATACCAAATATTATTATTTTTTAAGATTTTATTTATTCATTTGTAAGAGAGAGAGAGCACAAGCAGGGGAAGCAGCCGGCAGAGGGAGAAGTAGGAGTGTCTGCTCAGCTCCCGCTCAGCAAGGAGCCCTGATGTGGGACTCAATCCCAGCACTCGGGATCATAACTGAACCGAAAGCAGCCACTTAACTGACTGAGCCATTCCAGCATCCCAAAATATTATTTTAAAGAGTCCACAAGGGTGCCTGGGTGGCTCAGTGGGTTAAGCCGCTGCCTTTGGCTCAGGTCATGATCTCAGGGTCCTGGGATTGAGTCCCGCATCGGGCTCTCTGCTCAACAGGGAGCCTGCTTCCTCCTCTCTCTCTCTGCCTGCCTCTCTGCCTACTTGTGGTCTCTGTCAAGTAAATAAATAAAATCTTTAAAAAAAAAAAAAAAGAGTCCACAAACACAATTAATCACTATCATACACTAACAATGTTTAAAAATATAAGATTTACAGTAGAAATTAAACATGGTTGAAAAGGAAATTTGTTAGCACAAGATTTATTTATTACAACTATATATGTAATGTATATATTTCAAATATATGTTACATTATGTATTTTTAGGTTCCAAAGTATTTATATATAAAAATCCTTGAGATGACAATGACTATCTTCTAAAAAAAAAAAAAAAAAAGAGAAAGAGAGAGAGAGAGAGAGAAAGGACTTTTAAGTCCTTTGTCAGTCTACAAATACATCCTAACCTCTGGTGAAGTTGCAAAGGTGAGAGAAGAGTAAATAGAATGATAAATAAAGAGTACTACATATAAGAGTACTACATATTCAAATATGCCTCTGTAGGCAGAGTAATGTAAACAAAAGTGAATTGAAGTTGGAAAGATAAGAGGGGGTGGGGTGGTGAAGAGAGATACTATTCAGGAGGATTAAGAATCAGGTTAGTGACTGACAGCAGATGAGCGTGCTTTAGCAAGGGGAAATGGAGTAAGAAGAGTTAGGCTCAGATCACAAAACTATCAAACCCAAGGCTCCTTTACCGGAGTTTCAGCATCTTCTCTTTTGAGAATACAGGGCTCCTTGATTGTTGACTCAATCTACTTGGATCCTAAAAAAAAAAAAAAAAGATCTTTAGCAAAAAGCTTTCTTTATTTAAGTTAAAGGTTATGTTTGGATAAATTGAATCAAATATTGCTTTATTTAATGGGATTAAGAAGAGAGACAGAGAATTCTCCAAATCAATCAGATAGCATTTAACAGCTCAACAGGTATCTATCAGTGTAATAACAATTTAAAAAACTCACATTTAGTAGGCATTTGCTATTTGGAAAACACTGTTCTAAATGTTTCACCAGAATTAGGTCATTTAAATTCTAGTATTATTTTTATTTTATTGAAAAGGTTAAATGACCTGCCTAAGGTTTAAATGTGAAAATAGAGAAAAAAGAAAAAAACTGAATCCAACATCAGGAATTCTGCCCTTCAATTATACTTTAAACCATTGAACTCTACAGCCTTCCCTAGCCATGCCTTTTATACTTAGGTGGTATTTCCTTCTCTCAACCTACTTAACTATCTATGTGGAAGCTGGAGTGATAATCAATAAATGTATCCAGGTATTTAAAAAATAAAATAATTATTGGGGTGACTGGGTGGCTCAGTGGGTTAAAGCCTCCACCCTCTGCTCAGGTCATGATCCCAGGGTCCTGGGATCGAGCCCCACATCAGACTCTCTGCTCAGTGGGGAGCCTGCTTCTTCCTCTCTCTCTGCCTGCCATTCTTCTTACTTCTGATATCTGTCTGTCATATAAATAAATAAAATCTTTAAAAAAAAATTTAAAAATTTAAAAATAAATAAATTAATTAAATAACTATTATTACTTTGTGTAGGCAAAAGAAAGAATGGCTTAGGAGAAGTAGAGTGTCCAAATAAGAGAAGAAATTAAAGTTGGAGGATGTAGGCCTGAAATCATGACTAAGTGAAGCAAAGAGTAAATTTAACCAATATGAAAGGGAACATGTTTTCTTTACAACTGTTTAGAAACCAGTTCAAAGTTGGGGAGAAGACATTAAGAACAAAGAAAGGTTTCTGTAATAAGAAAAAAATCTATTAATACTGCAGTATACAGGGGTGAGTTATGATTTAATGGAAGATTTCATTGACTCAGTGTGGCACTTTTTATGAAGTCAGGAAATGTTATTTCTCAAAGAGAGAAGCCAAGATTTTATAAACATACTTTCCATACCGTTAAATAGTGTTATCAATCTATCTATCTATCTATCTAGATAGAAATTGAAACTCATGGCAAATTGTTTTAAGGGAAAGGAATTCCTATTGTAGGGGTTCAGGAATTAAAATTATTGAAAATGCAATTAGTATTTATTTGTATTCTAGAATCCAGAAAATGACATTGAAATTTGATATTTGATTTCTATATTGGTATCAAAATACTCTTTCTATGACATTAAATACATATAAGTGCAAACCCATGAAATTGCCTATTATATTCAACCAATTTGGTCTACAAAAAAAGATCATTTCATATATTTAACATAAGTCACAAAGTGCTTGAAACACCACATAGTAGAGGAACATTTGGATGCACGAATTAAAGTTAGACCATGGTTTGGTTTTACTGATTTCTTGATAATAAGAGAATTCTCAAAAAAGACTAATAGTGAAAACATAAGCCTGTAGCCTCAGCGTGTTCAAATTATTTTAGCACTTGTCACCAGGAAACCCTGTGTTTATGGACTGGAGCACAGTGGAAGTGCACCTCTTACATACATGCACTCAGGGAGTTGTTCTGGTTTGGGGGCAGCTCTCCTCCACTCAAACACCAATGAATCTGGCAACTTCATCTTCAGTTCTGCTGTGACCAAGGCCTCCCCACCACCTGGCCAGAAGGAGAGGGTAAAGATCATAGCATAACAAATGTACTTCTCAAAAATATTGGCTGGGAAGTGATACACATCACAGTGGTTCACATTCTCTGGATAAGAACTAGGGAAGAAGCCACATTTAAATGGTAAAGAAATCGGAAGATACTATTTAGCTGAGTGCCTTGGAAGAGAAAATCAGTCCTGCAAAGAAGCTAGAAGGATCTACTATACCCCTGTAAAAAAAAATTACATGGTTTATCTATAATGTAGCGCATTTTTTAAACATCACCAAAAGTAAGTAAATGGGTCTCACTGAAAATTGTTTGAGTTTCCTTGTTCATAATACTATTTAATCTACCTCTTAATTCCCTAGTAAAACTGGTTCTCTCTTCAGCAATATGTGTGAGGGAGAATAATTAGCACTACCTTTTACTAATAAATTTCATTGGCTATATTGTAGTGTTTAGAACTTTTAAAAATATGATTTAGAAACATTAAATACATATCATTTTATAAGGAAAGTGAATTTGAGACTATATGCTAAAGTCAGTACCTTTGAAATAGTATTTTTAGTTATTTATAATCATCATTTCGTAATAAGCAGATTTAGATTCTTAAGGAAATAGATAACATAAAAATCTAGTTGTCAATCTAGGGGGTAAACTGAGACTAACAAATGATAAAAATTGAATCGTAAAATATAATTCAACAGAAAAAGAAATGTGAAGTTAAAATCTTTCTTAAAAGATTTTATGTATTTATTTGAGATAGAGCACCTACAAGCAGGGAGAGAAGCAGAGGGAGAGGGAGAACAGGCTCCCCACCGAGTCGGGGGCCTGGAAGCAGGGCTGGATCCCAGGACCCCAGGATCATAACCTGAGCCAAAGGCAGGCACCCAAATGACTGAGCCATCCAGATGCCCCTAAAATTTTTAAATTAAAAACTGCTTTAGTCCTCATTCTGCTTTCTACCTTGACTCTTTGTAAGAGTACATACATACATACTTTGTAAGAATGGTGATTTCATCCTCATTTTATATGTAAGCATGTAAGTACAGTGACAGACATTCCTGAACTTTTTTAATATTCTCGTTTTGCAAACCCTGAGCTCTTCAAATTAGTCTAAATAATTTAACCCCTAGATGGCATTTCTCCTATAAAAATTTGCTGTGAGAAATATACACATGTATTGCATCTTTAAGGGCAATCTTTTCCCTTCTTTCCTAGCATTGGTTGTTGCTATTGTTGCTTTTTGTTTTCTCATTTGCTTTGAACTAGAAGCCATTGTTTTTATCTCTTGTGGTTAAGTTCCTTCTTTTCTATTTACCCATCTCTCTTTTTCAACATTTAGTAGAGATGAGCCAACAGAAGGTATTATTCCAAATACCTTCTTTTACAAAAGAAGTATTTTACAAAATATTGGTATTTTACAAAAATACCAAATTTACAAAGCGCATCTGACAGAACTTGTGTGTTTCATATCCTGACACATGAAGTAACATTTTCTGTGGTCTTCTTCTAGGACTGACAATCAAGAGAGTGGCAGAGAGGGGCACCTGGGAAGCTCAGTTGTTAAGCATCTGCCTTCAGCTCAGGTCATGATCCCAGGGTCCTGGGATGGAGACCCACATAGTACCCCCTGCTCAGTGGGAAGCCTGCTTCTCCCTCTCCCTTACCCCCTACTTCTGTTCCCTTTCTTGCTGTGTCTCTCTCTCTGTCAAAAAAATGGATAAGATCTTAAAAAAGATAGAGAGAGTGGCAGAGAAGGCAGAGAGAAAAAGTACTAAAATCTTATTCTAAACTATGAGTGTATTAAAGACATAGATAAGAGTTGAGTCACTTTTTCTCTTGGACCCAGCAAACTAGCTAGTATGCAGCAAGCAACATAATAAATGTAGGTAGAAAGGAATGAATTATTTGACTCTGGATAATTAATATTTGAGTAACAGTAGAATATGGGAAAGGAATTGATGCACGTAGAAATATTCTGACAACTCTCTTTTGTCAGATAAACCGTAGACATTTATATCACTGTGAAATATGTATAAAGAAAAATTACATTTTTACATCTTGAAATTATTAAGAAAGGTGATAAAAATTTCATAGCCTTTAAATAAGAGGCTATATATTCTAATAAGTGAATTTTGTAGATATGTCTTATTTAGCTAGAGTATACAGAAATGACTCTGTTAGAAATCTGGAACTATGTAGATTTCTTAACAAAGTGTTTTCTTAATCCAGCAATATTTTTCTACAAATGAATAAATTAAGTCAGCCATTGCTCATGTTTTTGGAGAAATAAAAGATACATTTTTAGGAATTTTAATAATGATGTTTTTAAAAATTTGTCACCAAAATGAATTTAAGCACACACACACAAAAAATCACTAAGATCTTAAGATACTGACCTTTATAAAGAGAGACCTAATTGGCTCATACTTATGGAGGTGTGTGTTGTGCGTGTATGCTTTTAGTTACTATCTGAAAGACTTTTTAATCTGCTCATTATCCTATTATGATAGGGATTCTACCATATCCTAGCTCTGCTTCCCATTTTCCTGAGATATGCTTAGCACTCTGTCACACTCAGAATGCTCCCCTGATAAATGATAAAGTAAGAAAAGTCATTTTTTAGTAGTATAGTATACAAATCAAGTATTTTCCTTAAGAACTTTATCATTAGCAAGAAATATTCTCCTGTTTCTTACTACTTGAAATAATTTCATTCTTTTTCACAGTCATCAATCTATAATCATTAATAAAATAAAGTTACTTTCTCCAGAAATCCCATTATAGTAGAATGATCAATATTCAGTTAAAATATATAATAAATAAAAATACATATATACATATGTTTTATCTATCTGTGTGTATATATGACAGTATATATACTTTAAGTACATTCCCAAATCTTTTCACCTATAACTCTGTTTTTTTGAAATGTCTTAAATATTCCATTTTTCCTTTCCCAAGCCCATCAAAGTAGCGTAAATTACCTCACCCACAGATAACAGTCACTATGAAAACAAGCTCCTAGAGGATATATATTGTTTTGTTAAGATCAATTTCCTCCATTCTCTCATATCACTTTTCTTCTTTTTTGTTTTGTTTTATTTTGTTTTGCAATTCATCTTAACAAAAGACTGTCTGCTAGTGAAGTTTGCAATATTAATAGAAATTAATTTCACGCTGAAAAGAAATCTTCTTTCACAGCAAATTGGTGTGCTGCCAGTATTTTTTTCAATGGAATGAATGAACTATATCAGATGCACAATGCATTTATTCCTGCCTCAGCAGACTGGGATTTTTCTTTCTTCTCTATTTCTCTGTATGAAATGTAGATAAGCATGGCTGTAATAGGGTCCGGGCAAAAATTCAAGGTGTTTGCCAAAAACACATGTCTGTCCAACACACAGGGGAGATGATAGCCTTTATCTTTAAACTCCAAAAATTACCAGTGTTTTATTACAATCTTATTTCAACCTTATTCAATTATAATTGTATATTTTTAAAAAAATAACGAACCCAGCAATTACTCTTATTTCACAGCCGTAATTTGATATATACAAAGAATGGTTGTAGGGTTTTATTTGGTTTGGCTTTGTCTTGTATTCTTTTGTAAAACAGATTAAACAATGCACTTCCAAAGCTTGAGTTAATTATTTACCAAAAGCAATCTCTCTAGCCAATGATAGTCTTGGAAGGAGATTCATAATTTTGGGCTACACTCTATTTTTTTATCCCCTACAATTCTTGAGAAAGATGCTTTTAGTTCTGTACTGTGGATTACCGAAACTGCAGTCAAATAATTTTTGACCCAGGCTCTGCAGCCAAAGGCAAACATCTAGAAGCTAAATTAGAAAGAAAATAACCCTGTGACTAGTATATTATAGGTAGATAATTAATCATTAATCATTATAGGTAGATAAAAATAAAATTAAGGTATAAATGTAAGCATACTACAAATACCCTTGTTAAATTAAATGAGAGATGATTGAACATATAAACTAGCATAAATGATAATAATGACAAAATAATATTTTTAAGCAGTTACTAAGGACGGACACTGTTCTGTATCCTCCTCGGATAGACTTAATCTCAAAAACCACTTTATGAAGTAGATACAGTTACTATCTTCCTGGGGAAAGTAAGCACAGAGAGTTTAAGTAACATGTCTCAGGTCATGGCTTTTAATGAATTTGAACTAGGTAGTTTGATGAAATTTCACCTCTATTTCAGCCACATTTCAAGTTTCCATGCTAAACCTACTGAGAC
Organism: Neogale vison; assembly: GCF_020171115.1. Lineage (NCBI taxonomy): Eukaryota > Metazoa > Chordata > Mammalia > Carnivora > Mustelidae > Neogale > Neogale vison. The sequence goes on along the minus strand of NC_058096.1, from coordinate 33,084,238 downwards.
AAAACTATGATCAGTGTGGACACTGGCAGGAGATGTTAAATCGATCAAGGAAGTTTGAGGCAGGACTTTCTTTGTGGTTGCAGAGCCTGTTTTTAGCTAAACATATAGCTGTGGGTAGAGAAAAAATGTGACGACAAGTATTGAAAACAGAACTGGCTCATTCACAGAAGTTCTGTGGATAGGACTACTGCCTTTCAATTTTGTTTTCTGTCTGTTACTAACCCAGTATTGATGTGCATGGAAACGATAGGAGGTTATTGCTAGCTACATAACGTAGAGGCATCTGTTAGTAAACTGCAGAAGGCATTTCATTTTGGATACAGAAAATATTCCAGAAATTGTTTTATAGGGAATTTGTGCAAATAATGTAGATTGTCAATTTGTTGTACATGATAGAATACGTTAGAATTATCCCAGGCACCTATAAAGTTTTATGTGGCCACTTCGATGACTCCTAAAATCTCCCAGGAAGGGATCTGATTCATGCCCACTCCTGTCCCCAGAAGTGGTAAAAGAACCTGAGGAACAAGATTAGGTGACAAGTATTAAAATTGTTTCTGTGACAAGTATTAAAATTGTTTCTGTGTATTGGCTGGATCACTAGATATAAGAATGACCTTTCCAGGGTTCTCCCAAAATAAACTGCCAGGAATAGGAGACTCTTGTACATATATATCTCGACTGTATAACAGCTACTCTCAATAGATATCCTACATTGCATGTGTTATGCAGGCATTCGAAAACAAGTATCAGCCAAAATGCTCACCATACCCAGAGATTTTAGGGCGCTTATCATGTAGTGAAGTGAAACTGCCTATGATAGAAGGATGGCCAAATTTATAGCCGGTGTAAGTCTTCCATAAGCTCTTGTCTGCTCTTCTGTTCTAATTTCAGAATGTCTTTTCTATATGTCAAATGTAATATTAAAGCCTTTTCATAAAGACTGGGTTATATAGACTCAGCCCTCTTGCACAGTCCAATACAGAACATAAGTCAATGATGCTCAAGAACTATGTGAATTCTTAGGCAACCGGGAATCTGTTAGTTGAAAACTATATTCCTAACAATATGATGTCTTTGCCCTTTTTGTCATGGTGACATGGGTCTTGATGGAAGCAAAAGAACGGGCACTCGCGGAATCAAAGCAGCAATTTGAAAAGTCATTGAATTCTTCACTAACACTCACATAGCTGACAAATAAAATTTCAGTTTGGCTTAAGAATATTCTTGATGAAGCAGTAGATTTATTTATTTATTTATTTGTTCATTTTTTAAAAAAAGATTTTATTTATTTTTTGACAGTGAGAGAGACTGCAAGAGAGGGAACACAAGCCGGGGGAGTGGGAGAGGAAGAAGCAGGCTTCTAGCCAAGCAGGGAGTCTGATGCAGGACTTGATCCCAGGACCCTGGGATCATGGCCTGAGCCAGAGGCAGATGCTTAACGACTGAGCCACCCAGGTGGCCCAATAAATTTTTTTAAATATTGACTCTTTTTTTTTGTTTTTTAAAGATTTTGCTTATTTATTTGTCAGAGAGAAAGAGAGAGAGAGCAGAAGCAGGGGGAGCAGGAAGCAGAAGGAGAGGGAGAAGCAGGCTCCCTGGTGAGCAGAGAGCCAGATAGAGACCTCCATCCCAGGACCCTGGAATCATGACCTGAGCTGGAGGCAGATGCTTTACCGATGGAGCCACCCAGGTGTCCCTAAATATTGACTCTTGAGTAAGCACCTTTTTAAATATTCTGTGTGATAAAATAGGAAAAAGCATACAGGAATTATTTCTGAGGTATACTAAAGTACAAAGTTTCTCTCAAGGAAAATAACTTGGGTAAATGAGTTGTGAGCTGAACTAGCTGTTTTTTTTTTTTTTTTTTAAATGAAACACTGTTTTATTTCATGAATTGCTGTTAAACCATGTATATTGGGACTTGACAGCTACTTTGTCAAAAATGAAAGGAGTGAATCCATCTACTGCTTCAAGTTAAAACCCAGCAGTATTGATTTCAAGCATTTGGAATTTTGGAAATTTTGTCTTGACCACCATGATATTAAGAATTTCTCATTTAGGGGCGCCTGGGTGGCTCAGTGGGTTAAGCCGCTGCCTTCGGCTCAGGTCATGATCTCAGGGTCCTGGGATCGAGTCCCACATTGGGCTCTCTGCTCAGCGGGGAGCCTGCTTCCCTCTCTCTCTCTGCCTGCCTCTCTGCCTACTTGTGATCTCTCTCTGTCAAATAAATAAATAAAATCTTTAAAAAAAAAAAAGAATTTCTCATTTAAAGACTTTTTTCTTTTCTCTTTTTAACATTTTATTATTTGACATTTTATTCAATTCAATTCAATTTAAAATAATATATATAATTACCCTTTTCTTTTACCCTCCACTCCCTACCTCTCACAACACCAATCTGTTCTCTGTATCTATGACCTTGGTTATGGGGGTGTTGTTGTTTTTTTCTTTAGATTTCACTTAGCATAATGCTCTTGAGGTCCACCCATGTTGTGCTAAAAGGACAAAGGAAAAGGATCTTATTCTTTATAGCTGAATAGTATTCCACTGTATACATATACCGCAATTTCTTTATCCATTTATCCAATGATGGATACTTAGATTATTTCCATATTGGCTATTATAAATAATGTTTCAATGGACATGGAGATGCATATAGTTTTTCATATTAGTATTTTTACTTTCTTTGAATAAATACACAGAAATGGAATGCTGGATTATATGGTAGTTTCATTTTTAATTTTTTGAAGAACATCCACACTGTTTACTGATAGTGGTTGCACCAACTTACATTCCCACCAACAGCGCACAAAGATTCCCTTTTCTCCAAGTCCTCACTAACATTTGTTATTTTTGTCTTTTTGAATAGCTATTCTAACAGGTAAAAGGTGATATCTCCTTGTGATTTTGATTTGCATTTTTCTGACAAGTAGATGTAGTCCATCTTTTCATGGACTTGCTAGCTATCTGTATGTCTTCATGGGAGAAATGCCTATTCATATCTTCTGCCCATTTTTTTAAAAATTGGATTTTTTTTTGCCATTGAGTTGTATACGTACTTTATATATTTTGTATCTAGCCCCTTATCAGATGTATAATTTACAAATTCTTTTTCCCATTCAGTAGTTTGCCTTTTCATTTTGTTGATGGTTTCCTTTGCTGTGCAGATGCTTTTTAGTTTAATGTAGTCCCACTTACTTACTCTTATATTCCAAGACCGATGTCAAGGAGTTTACTGCCTATTTTTCTTCTAGGAATTTTATAATTTCAGGTCTTACATTCAAGTGTTTAATCTATTTTGAGTTAATCTTTGTATATGATGTAAGCTAGTGGTCCAGTTTCATTCTTTGGCATGTGGCTGTCCAATTTCCCGACATGATTAATTAAAAAAGACTATCCTTTTCTCATTACGTATTCTTTGCTCTTTTGTCATAAGTTAGTTGACCAGGTATGGGCGGATTTATTTCTGTGATCTCCATTTTGTTCCATTGATCTATATGTCGTTTTTATGTCAATATCACACTGTTTTAATTGCTATTATTTTTAATATAATGTGAAATCAGGGAGCCTAATGCCTCCAGCTTTGCTCTTCTTTCCCACGTTTGTTTTGGTTATTCAGGGTCTTCTGTGGTTCCAAGCAAATTTTAGGATTATTTGTTTTATTTCTGTGAAAAAAAAATCATTGAACTTTCGGTAGGGATTGAATTAAATCTGCAGATTACTTTGGGCAGTAAGACATTTTAAAAATACTAATTGTTTCAGGGTACCTGGGTGGCTCAGTTGGTTAAATGTCTGCCTTTGGCTCAGGTCATGAACCCAGGGTCATGGGCACAAGTCCCACCTCAGGCTTCCTGCTCAGCACGGAGCCTGTCTCCCTCTGCCCCTCCTCCCTGCTTGTGCTCTTTCTCTCTCACAAAAATGAATAAATAAAATCATAAAAAAAATAATTTTTCCAATCCATAAGCATGGAATATCTTTCAATTTATTTGTGTTGTCTTCAATTTCTTTCATTAATGTCTTATAGTTTTCAATATACAAGTTTTTCATCTCCTTGCTTAAATTTATTTATTCTTTTTGATGTGATTGTGAACAGGATTTATTTTTTTAAGACATTTATTTATTCTAGAGAAAGAGAAGGAAAGGGGGGAGCGGGGTAGAATAGAGAGGGAGAGAAAGAATACTCAAGCAGATTCCCCGCTGAGTGGGGGAGCTCAACATGGGGCTTGATCCTAGGACCCTGAGCTCATGACCTGAGCCAGAATCAAAAGTCAGCCACCAGTCTAACTGAGCCACACAGGCTCCCCCACAGGATTGCTTTCTTAAGATCTCTTTCTTTTATTATTGTGAAGAAACACAATAGATTTTTGTGTATTGATTTTGTATCCTGCAACTTTTGTTTATTAGTTCTAACAGTTTTTAATGACTCTTCTGGGTTTTCCATATATAATATAATGCCATCTGTAAATAGCGACAGTTTTATTTCTTCCTTTCCAATTTAGATATCTTTTATTTATTTTTCTTACTTAATTGGTGTGATGGATTTCCAATTCTATGTTGAATAATAGTAGTGAGAGTGGACATACTGGTCTTGCTCCTGATCTTCGAGGAAAAACTTTTAGCCTCCCATTATTAGGTATGATGTTAGCTGAGGGCTTGCCATATATGGCTTTTATTATGTTGAGGTACATTCCCTTTCTACCCACGTGTTGATAGTTTTTATCATAATGTATGCTGAACTTTGATGTTTGAAGTTTCTTCTGCATCTATTGAGATTCAGAAAGGCTGTAGGATTTATTATTCTTCATTTGGTTAATGTGATGTATTATGTTGATTGATTAGTGGATATTGAATCATCCCGGAAACCCTGGACTAAATCACAGTTGATCATGGTGTATGATCCTTATCATGTATTTTTTTTTTAATTTGTTTTTCTAATACTTTGGTGAGGAATTTTGCATCAGTGTTCATTAGGGATACTGGACTATAATTTTTTTCTGTGATACCCTTATAAGATTTTGGTATTAGGTTAGTACCAGTTTTGTAAATTGTATTTGGAAGAGCTCTCCACCCCTTATTTTTTAGAAGAGTTTGAGAAGGATTGATATTAACTTTTCCTTGAACATTTAGAAGATTTAGAAGGTTTAGAAGATTTAGAACCAACTGGTTCTGGACTTTCATTTGTCAGGAGGTTTTTGATTACTGATTCCATCTCCTTAATAGTAGTTACATTTTTCAGGTTCTCTTTCATCATGATTTAATCTTGGCACATTGTATATTTCTAGGAATTCATCCATTTCTTCTAGGTTGTACAATTTGTTGGTCTATAATTGTTCATAGTGGTCCCTTATGATCTTTTGTATTTCTGGGGCATCAGTTGTAACATTTCTTCTTATATTTGTGATTTTACTCATTTGATTTCTCTTTTTCCTTGTTGAGTCTAGTTAAATGTCTATTAATTCTGTTTATCTTTTCAAAGAACCAACTCTTAATTTCATTGATCTTTCTCATTGTCTTTTTAATCTTTTATTTATTTCTGATTTAATTTTTGTTTTCTTCCTAGTACTAACTTTGAGCTTCATTTGCTCTTCTTTTTCTAGTTCCTTACAGTGTAAAGTTAGACTGTTTATTTGAGACTGTTCTTGAGGTAGGCGTTTATCTCTCTTAGAACTGCTTTTGCTGCATCCCATAAATTTTAGTATGTTACATTCCTATTTTCATTTGTCTGAAACTATTTTTTGTTTTCTCTTTTGATTTCTTCCTTGACTCACTGCTTGTTCAGCCGCAAGTTGGTTAATTTCCGCATCTTTGTAAATTTTCCAGTTTTATTTATGCAATTAATTTCTGGTTTCAACTGTGATGGGCAGAAAAGATGCTTGATATGATTTCAGTACTCTTAAATTTACTAATAATTGTTTTAAGGCCTATCTAACAGATCCATCTTAGATAATGTTCCGTGGGCACTTGAAGAAAGTTTGCACTTTGTTGTTTTGAGATATAATGTTCCATTAATATATCTATTAAATATCCATGTTCCATTAAATAGCTATTAAGCCCATCTAGTCTAATATATCCTTTAAGGCTGATGTTTCCTTATCAATTTTCTGTGTGCACTATCTATACATTGATGCAAGTGGGGGTATTAAAGTCCCCTCTATTACTGTATTGCTGTCTATTTTTTTCCTTTAGGTTTGTTAATATTGCTTATGTACATAGGTACTCCTATTTGTTTTTTTGTTTTTTTGTTTTTTTTTCTTTCCAATTTATTTATTTTCAGAAAAACAGTATTCATTATTTTTTCACCACACCCAGTGCTCCATGCAAGCTGTGCCCTCAATAATACCCACCACCTGGTACCCCAACCTCCCACCCCCCCGCCACTTCAAACCCCTCAGATTGTTTTTCAGAGTCCATAGTCTCTCATGGTTCACCTCCCCTTCCAATTTACCCAAAAGCACATACCCTCCCCAATGTCCATAACCCTACCCCCTTCTTCGCAACCCCCCTCCCCCCAGCAACCCACAGTTTTATACCTACACTTTCAGTCTGTCTGTCCTTGTATCTAAAGTGTGTATTTTATAAGCAACATACAGATGGGTCTTTTTTTTTTTTATCCATTAGCCACTCTTCTTCCTTTTTTTTCTTTTTCTTTTTTTCCTTGCCACTCCGTCTTTTGATTGGGGTCTTTATTTTATGTATCCAAATAGGAGTACCTAAGAATCCATAGGTTGTTATCTAAAGATAACTTATAGAGAGATGATATTGCTATATGGGTATAAAGATAGAGATACAGATATAGATTTAGATGTAGAGGTGGCTATATATACAGATACAGATATAGACAAAGATATGACTCAGATAAAAGTTCTTCAAGATCCTCAATAATTTTAAGAATATACAGTCCTGAGATCATTATATTTGAGAAATGTGATATATTTATATATCTTCATGTATTGTGTCATATACATGACATGTATTGTCTCCCACAATAAATTTACTTTTATTCAAAAGTTTCCTACTAAAAGACATTTCCTGAAATAACAATACCACTGTATCTCCTTGGCTTTGTTTAAGCATTTACATTTTTCAGAATTTCATATTTTCATTTTTATTTTTTGTTCACCTGTTTATTTTCTGTGTCTCCCTTTGGAATATAAGCCCCATAAGGATAAGAATTTTGTTTGTACACCATTGTATCCCCCCACCAGTGTCTGAAACAGTGCTCAATTAATAACTGATGCATGAGTGAATGAATGAATGAAAATGAATAACATGACAACATCCTCTCAAATATTTTATTTTATTGTACCCAAGATATGTTTTCCCTAGTTAAACATTTGATGGTGTCACTTTAGGGATTAGAATTTTCATTGCTTCTCTGTCAGAAGCAAATGTTTTAACAAAACATCCGAGGACCTCTGTAACTCTCCAAACTTAGATCTCTATACCCACTGTTTTGTAATGTATGCTCTAGTAACTTTTAACTATACATAGTGACTCACATATCCTGTGGTTACTGGTTACAGGTTCTTTCATTTATAAAGCTCATTTAATTATCCCCTAAACAAAAATGAATAAAACACGTATATGAATAGACAAATAATATTCCCCTTCCTGTAATAATATTAGCCATTATATAATTATTATTTAATAATTAACCTTTGATGTTTATTATGATATTTTAAGATCTCAGATTAAGAAGTTTAATAAAAGGTTCCAGTAGATAGTGAAAAGACTGAAAACAGTAAAGCTGTATGCCTCTGGTGTGGGTATGTATATGGAGAACTTGGGTGAGGAGACTACTTCTGTAATATATTCAGGAAAATTCCTCTTCCCTGAGATAATATGTCAGAAAGAGATAGGGTCAGAAAGACCCTAATTACAAGAAGGAATCAAACATTTGGAGATCTAAGAGTAAACAGCAACTGCCAAGTCATTGATGTTGGAAAAGACTTGATATAACCTACAAAATAAATAGTTCAAGATGTCTGGAGCTTGTGAGCAGGGAGAAGGATAGCATGAATTGCAGTCAAAAGCTAGACCAGGACTAGGTGGTATAATTGCATGCATACCACCTGATAGGACTTTATTTATATTCTAATCACAGTTGGAATCCATGGGAGAGGTTTAAGGAAGAGAAAGACATAATATTATTTACACATTAAAAAATTGGAGGACCAGGTAAAAGCAATGCATTAACTATGTCACTTTATATAATGTACTTGTTTAAACTGAGCCCAAAGGATGTGGCCAGAATTATAGATTTCTCTTTTGTATGTTAAAGTATAATAAAACATGTATAATGAGTCTACAGACTTAATATAGTTGATATGCATAATATTCACTTAAGAGAGCAACAATTCATAAATAAGTCTGTTAAATCTCTTCTGAAAACATTCCAACCAGGTATGAAAAAACACACTACTAAATTCTAAACATGAAAACGTGAAACAGTGGGAATCAAGCTGCTTACAGGGTAACAACTTAGATAACTTTTGCATTTCCAGGGATATTATACCTACTTTTAACATCTATGTAGAAGCAATTTTTTGAAGAATTTTTTGTGGCCTCAGAAATAAAAATATTTATATTTAGGATTCTAATAAGATTGTATTTCCCAAACTCAAAACAATTTAAATGAGAAATATGTGTGCTTTCATACATGAGGAGACATCACTGGCCTCCAGCGCAGTATACTTTTTCATTTCACTTCTCACTGATGTTCACTATTATATCCTTGGACCAAAAGTGTCTTACACCGATCAAGAAGAAAACATGTGCTAAGTCCTCCTTGATAAGAGCTTTAGGGTCCCCTCTGATCTGCCGTCTTTTTTGACCTTTCACACTTTGGACTGGTTTTAGGAACTCTTAGCTGCTGTCACCACCAGTCAAGTGCCATCCTGAAGTGAGGTTTCCTGTGAGGTGTGCTATTCCACCCTGAGAAGTAAGACAGTGGTGTTATCTACTCTGGAGCTTCTACTACTGGGTATTCTCGCTGACTTCCCCATTGCCATATTTATTTAGGGAAGATTTTGATACTCTTTGTTTAAGTTTCTGGAAATGTTCCCATTAATAATTCCATTCTTCCTTTTGGTTTTGTCTCATAGTTCAGGGAAGAAAGCTCTGCTTAAACTCTTTATACAGCCACCTTATTGGTGCATTGCAAAAATTCTATATACTTTGCTTCATCTAAGATCTAACTTTTAATATTTTAATTTTTAATATTTTATTTATTTATTTTATAAATATTATATATACATTATATAATATACATATTATATTTGTATATTTATAAATAAATAAATTTATTTATTTATTTTTAATATTTTAATTTTAATATTAAAACCAAATTTTGGGGTTCTCACTGAAATATTTTGTTTCTCAAGTGTCTAGATCTAACATTCATTTCAAAATATTGCCTTCTGTGAAATATATTTTTTTAATTCTATTGTAGATCCATTTTCTTGATTAAGAATAAAAGCCAATAATTCAATGGGTGTAGTACCTCAATCAACTTTGAATAATCAATAGTTACTAGGAACAAAATATAGTCATCAATAAATGAAAATAAGACCAGGCATTTACAAGGGTAAACTTTAAATCAGGAATCAGAAATAGAATGTCTAAAAATATGCAAATATTTTAGAGACCATCAATTGATATTTGAAAATAATTTGGAAACACAATAAAGAAAAACATTGACTATAGTATAAATCTCCACCAAATTAGCAACTCAACACTTAAATAAATTTAAAAATATTGTAGAAATTTATACTCTGGTTAGATTTTTCAAATATCACATTTTATATTAGGAAATGCAATGACTATAATAAATGTTAAGGAAAGATGATAGGAATTCATGTTCTGAGATTTAGTTTCTGTTAAAAGGAGAAAATTTCAAGGTTACTAATTTAATACATATTTTAAATATACACAATTACTTTTATATTAGAATAAAATACACAGAAAAATACATGAATAAAAATAATAATGAGCATAATAACTTCTATAATGCAATAAAGTATGATGAATCTTCTTATCATCAAAATTTTATATATTGCTAACTGCTTTATAGCCAGTAAGAGATCACCATTATGAACAGTTATAAAACTTGTCACTTTTTAATGCAGACAGTTCATTTTTACAGAAGCATCCATCAATTTCTTATTCTTCATAAAACTTTTTCCTTGCCTTATGAATATTTCAGTTTTCATGATCTTTTATATGCCAATTATAAGTGTAAATGTTTTTGACAGAGGATATTATGTAAAACAGCACCCTATTAAAAACTCATATTTTTTAAAGAGGCCTTGACATTCAATACCAATAGCACAAAGTTTTTATAGTATTTAATGTCACTAACATGTCATCTATCACTTAGAAAATGAATATTTATTTGTATACATGGACATGGATTCTGTATCTTTTCTCAGTTGTGTACTCTATGTAGAATTATTTCTATATTTGGAAGCCCATGATTTTTTTTAGTAAAAATTAACATAGAACATGCATATGCAAAGATATCATGTATATTCTCTAATGTGAAATGTCAGTATATCAATCAGTTTTCATCCCCCCAATTTTTAAAATACCTCTTAGCTCCTCATGGCTTGGAACCGTGTTTCTCAAAGGAAACTTTATCATCAGAATCACTTGGAATGCTTGTTAAAACAAAACATTCCTTGCCCTTATCTGAGACTTACTAAATAAGAATTTCTAGTGGAAGAGTCAGGATCTGAGTTTCATAATAATTTATTTACTGTTACATGGAGCAAGGTTTGAGTACCATTGTCCTAAAGAATTAAATAATGTACTCCTTGTTTAAGTATACAAATCTCTTTATTTAGCCTCTAGCCTTAGCTCCTCAGGAAATCAACACCACACTGCCGATGTACTGACTACTCAGCCTTACACAAGCTATAATGTTCCATAATTCTCATCTCTCAACAGATATTTATGTTCTGTTTAAATTCCTCATTTGTTTCTTTGATGAGGTAAATGACTAAAAGGGATTCTTCCTGGCAAAGGGAAGACCAGAATCTTTGTGTCTTAGTTACTTGCTTTGAGGTATATCCACTCTTCAGTTTATTAAAAACCAAAATAAAAATGAATGATGTGTACAGCATCAAGAGATTTTACAGAAAATCTTTTTTCATGCTTCTGAGAAATTTTGTTTCTTACTTGGTTACAATCTGGAAAGCATTCATTTAATGCCTTTTTAGAAGGATTTTCTGAAATATACTAAAACTAGATGTCAGGGGTATCTGGGTGGCTCAATCAAAAAGCATCTGACTCTTGATTTTGGCTCAGGTCGTGATCTCACAGTCCTTGGATGGAGCTCTATGTCAGGCACCCCATTCAGTAGGGAGTCTGCTTCTCTCCCTCTCACTCTGCCCCTCCCCCCTGGGCTCTCTCTCTCATGCTCTCTCTCTCTCTCTCTTTCTCTTCCTCTCTCTAAAAATATATAAATAAACTTTTAAAAATAAAAATAAAAAATAAAACTGGATGTCAGCTCTACTTATGGTTATGCTGGTTCTCTGAATATGAAATGATAACCTTAAATTTGTTTATAAATCTTTAGTTTATCTTGATTGTTACTTTAAGTTGACCTATATGTATTAACTCTGGACTAAGATCATCTGATTTTTTATTAATTATTTTTATTAACATATAATGTATTATTTGCCCCAGCGGTACAGGTCTGTGAATCATCATGCTTACATATTTCACAGCACTCACCACAGCACGTACTCTCCCCAATGTCCATAACCAAGTCACCCTATCCCTACTCCCCCACCCCTCAGCAACCCTCTATTTGTTTCATGGGATTAAGAGTCTCTTGCGGTTTGTCTCCCTCCTGGTCCCATCTTGTTTCATTTTTTCCTTCTCTACCCCCAAACCCCCCACGCTGCCTCTCAAATTTCTCTTATCAATAAGATCACCCAATTTTAAATGAATTTGAGAGTATTTGGTTGATTAGACTCAATAAATTTTTAAAAGTTAAAATTATAAATAAAAAGTTCACATAATAAAATTAAGATGTTACATATATAAGTAAGAAAATAAAATCTGATTTAATTTCCTGTGGAACTATTTTTTATTAAGATAATCAACATGTACCATTAAATTAGTTTCAGGTGTGCAATATAATGATTCAATAAATGTGCATATAGTGCAATGACCTCCACAATGAGCCTAGTTAACCATCCATCACCATACATATATATGGAAATTTTTTTCTTGTGAGAATTTTGAAGATCTAATCTCTAACTTTCAAATATGCAATATAAACACTGTATTTGCAGTTATTAATAACTATACAGTATTAACTGTAGTCACACCTTTCACCCCCATGGCATTATTTAAATAATTAGATGTTTATTCCTCTAATAGAATTATTTTCAATATTTACTTTTCAGATGTTTATAACATTGAATATTTGAATTTTATATAAATATTTTGGTCCAGGGGCACCTGGGTGGCTCAGTGGGTTAAAGGTTCTGCCTTTGGCTCAGATCATGATCCCAGGGTCCTGGAATCGAGCCCCACATTGGGCTCTCTGCTAGGCAGGGAGCCTGCTTCCCTTTCTCTCTGTCTGCCTCTCTCTCTGCCTACTTGTGATCTCTCTCTCTCTGTCAAATAAATAAATAAAATCTTAAAAAAAAAAAAAGAATTTTGGTCCATAATATTTTACTGTTATTCAATATGTCATCATATCAAGAAATATTTTTCCAATGTTGTCTGCACTAATTTCAAGGTAAGAAATTTAATTTGGCACTAGGTGATGGAATACATGGCAAGTACTTGTGTTTATAAAGAAATCCCGCAAAGCGAACAAATCTCTATCACTGAAATGCTCCAGAATGTGTAATTCCACACACACACACACACACACACACGCACACAAAACAATCATGTTGACCTAAGTAATGTCAGTAACTTTGGGACATTTTTGAAAATACAGCAATATGTAAGAATCACAATATTATTGTTATATTTTTTTTCATCTGATTCTGGATGAAAAGGATGTGTAGTGGAGGACCAGGAAGTTGGAGAATAATGAGAGTTGTGGGGCATGAAAACAAAAGCACTTCCAAGGGTGCACTCTGGAGAGAGAGGAAATATCAAAAAGGTACTGCAGAGGTGCCTGGGTGGCTCGGTTGGTTCAGCTTTTGCCTTCAGCTCCAGTTATGACTCCGGAGTCCCCAGATCCAACACTGCACTGGGCTCCATGCTTAGCAAGAGTCTGTTTCTCCCACTCCCTCAGCTTCTTCCCCTGCTCATGCTCCCTCTTTCTCAAATAAATAAATAAAATTGTCTAAAAAAACAAAACAAACAAAAAAAAATCAAAAAGGTGCTGCAAAACTTCTGTTTTGCTTAACCTTAGACTGAATTATGGACATGGATGCTCAGTATAATGGGACCATTTTTATTTTCAGGGGAAAAAAAAGCCAAGCCATTCACAATGTTTAAGCAGATAAGTGATGCTACTAGATTTGTATTTTAAAGTAATCAATCTAGTTTCAATGAGAAAAGCTTCTTAAACATGAGTCAGAGTATTTGTGGTTATCTTATTAGAGAAATCTTATGGAAGTGGCTCTAATAAGAGATGATTCCATTTTGAAATGATAGGGGAGAATATGGTAAAGAATGCTGGACTGAGAAGAATCAAAAATCCAAAAGACTTTCTGACATTCCTAAAGTGGAACAAAGAAGATTCAAATATGCTAAATAAGAGTCTATCTATAATATCTATTTTTACCAGAAAAAAATTAATTTGAATAATTCATACAAAATCTCTATTTCTTCTTATGATACATTATGCAGTTTTTTTTTTTTAAAAAAAAAGGTTTTTTGGTGGTTTTTTTTTCCTGGAATGATATAACTGCATTGATTTTCCTTCTGATGTCTTAAGCCTATTGAATGATTAAATCATTCTAAAGCAACTCGAATGTCAAAGTATCACAACCTATCTGGAAATTTTTTAAAAGACACATGAAACTAACAGTACAACCAACTTACAGCTATTTACTTCCTTATAGAGATCTATTTATTCATTTAAAAAGAAAAGTTTAGCTAAATTTCTCAATATTTCCTTTTCCCCAAGTTATTTTAAAGTGTAGCCAAAACTATGCACCGTTATCTTATAAAACCTCATATTTAATTAAAAAATCATATCCTACAGAATATATGCATATAGATATTATAGAAGATGAAGAGGAGTGTCTGGTAGAATAGAACATTAAAAGGGAATTAAGAAAAAACATTGAAATCCTAAAATTTGTATGGAATCAGAAGAGACCCTGAATCGCTAAGGAAATGTTGAAAAACAAAAATAAAGCTGGCGGCATCACGTTACCTGATTTCAAGCTTTATTACAAAGCTGTGATCACCTAGACAGCATGGTACTGGCATAAAAAAAGACACATAGACCAGTGGAACAGAGTAGAGAGCCCAGATATGGACCCTCCACTCTATGGTCAATTAATCTTCGACAAAACAGGAAAAAATATACAGTGGGAAAAAGACAGTCTCTTCAATAAATGGTGCTGGGAAAACTGGACAGCTATATGTAGAAGAATGAAACTCGACCATTCTCTTACACCGTACACAAAGATAAACTCAAAATGGATAAAAGACCTCAACGTGAGACAGGAATCCATCAGAATCCTAGAGGAGAACATAGGCAGTAATCTCTTTGATATCAGCCACAGCAACTTCTTTCAAGACATGTCTCCAAAGGCAAAGGAAACAAAAGCGAAAATAAACTTTTGGGACTTCATCAAAATCAAAAGCCTCTGCACAGCAAAGGAAACAGTCAAAAAAACAAAGAGGCAACCCACGGAATGGGAGAAGATATTTGCAAATGACAGTACAGACAAAAGGTTGATATCCAGGATCTATAATGAACTCCTCAAACTCAACACACACGAAACAGGCAAACACATCAAAAAATGGGCAGAAGATATGAACAGACACTTCTCCAATCAAGACATACAAATGGCTATCAGACACATGAAAAAATGTTCATCATCATTAGCCCTCAGGGAGATTCAAATTAAAACCACATTGAGATATCACCTTACACCAGTTAGAATGGCCAAAATTAACAAAACAGGAAACAACATGTGTTGGAGAGGATGTGGAGAAAGGGGAACCCTCTTACACTGTTGGTGGGAATGCAAGTTGGTGCAGCCTCTTTGGAGAACAGTGTGGAGATTCCTCAAGAAATTAAAAATAGAGCTTCCCTATGACCCTGCCATTGCACTCCTGGTTATTTACCCCAAAGACACAGATGTCGTGAAAAGAAGGGCCATCTGTACCCCAATGTTTATAGCAGCAATGGCCACGGTCGCCAAACTATGGAAAGAACCAAGATGCCCTTCAACGGATGAATGGATAAGGAAGATGTGGTCCATATACACTATGGAGTATTATGCCTCCATCAGAAAGGATGAATACCCAACTTTTGTAGCAACATGGACGGGACTGGAAGAGATTATGCTGAGTGAAATAAGTCAAGCAGAGAGAGCCAATTATCATATGGTTTCACTTATTTGTGGAGCATAACAAATAGCATGGAGGACAAGGGGCGTTAGAGAGGAGAAGGGAATTTGGGTAAATTGGAAGGGGAGGTGAACCATGAGAGACTATGGACTCTGAAAAACAATCTGAGGGGTTTGAAGTGGCGGGGGGGTGGGAGGTTGGGGTACCAGGTGGTGGGTATTATAGAGGGCATGGCTTGCATGGAGCACTGGGCGTGGTGAAAAAATAATGAATAATGATTTTCTGAAAATAAATAAATTGGAAAAAAAAGATAAAAATTCTAAAATGCAAAAAAAAAATGAAAAAGAAAAAACATTGATTCCAATTAGAGGTGTATCATTTTTCCTTTTAGATCCAAAGTTATTGGAGTGTTAAGCCCTTTAAAATTAGAAGTAGATCAGGGCAGATGTAAAACTCTTAGGCTTTAAAATTATTTGTGTATTAGTGTATCATAACCAGAAAAATCAAATGTACAAAAAGACATATGAGTTACACAAGACAGAAAATATTCAAGAATTGAAAAAGCATTTGCTTTTAAAAATGTATGCAACATAACTTTTGTGAGGTTAAAAATGTCATAGAAATATGACTGCTCAATAAGTAGATAATTTAATTTAATTTTTATTTGAAATGTGAAGCTGCAAATATGGTTATAGTTTTGAATAATCATTATTCACCTATTATGAGGTGAATCATATCCTTCAAAAGAGATATGTTGAAATCCTAATCTACAGTATCATAAAATGTAACCTTATTCTGTGGCCTTATAAGTGACTTAAGGGTCTTTGTAAAGACCCTATTTAATTAAATTAAAATAAAATCATTAGGGTGATCCCTAAGCCAATATGACAGGTGTCCTTACAAAAAGGGGAAATTTTTAAAAAATGAATAAACAAAAGCAGAATTAGAACTATAAATACAGAGAACAAACAGATGGTTGCCAAAGGGGAGAGGGTGGGCAGTTGGGCAAAATGGGTTAGGGAATGAGAGATACAGACCTCCAGTTATGGAAGGAGTAAGTTACCAGAATAAAAAACAGAGCATAAGGAATACAGTCAATGATACTATAATAGTGATCTAAGGAGACAGATGGTAGCTATACTCAGGTTGAATATAGTGTAACATGTAAACTTGTCAAATCACTAAGTTATACACCTGCAAGGAAAGTAACGTTGTGTGTCAACTATGCTCAGATAAAAACAGGCGGGTTGAGAGTCCAGGAGGGGGTTTTGGACACAGAGATAGACCCGTCCCGAGAGAATACTATGGGAGGAGAACACAGGGATAATGCTATGTGGAAGTGAAGGTGGAGACTGGAAAGACACACTACAAGTCAAGGAATGCCAAAGATGCGAGTTAAAAACCAGAAGCTAGGGTGCTGGGTGGCTCAGTGTGTTAAGCCTCTGCCTTCAGTTCAGGTATGATCTCAGGGTCCTGGGATAGAGCCCCCCATTGGGCTCTCTGCTCAGCAGGGAGTCTTCTTCCCTCTCTCTCTGCCTGCTTCTCTGCCTACTTGTGCTTTCTCTCTGTGTCAAATAAATAAATAAAATCTTAAAAACAAACAAACAAACAAACAGACAGACAAACAAACAAAAACCAGAAGCTAGAAGAGAGGCTTGGAACAGATATCAATTTCTTTGAACCATTCAGTTTTGGGTACTTGATGATATAGCAAACCCAGGAAACTAGTACATCATTTGAGTAAATAAATTTATTTCAGAATATTAACAGATTGAAGTCTTAAGACTTCATGTGATTATTTCATACTAATTGAACATCATTATTTAAAATACCATTGATTACAGAAAATATTATCATAAAATACAGCCATGTGGCCACCAGTCAAAGCTTTAACCATATACTTAGCATCATGGAGAAAGTATTGGAATTTGAATTCACTCTTGCTTTATTACAAAAAGAATTAGACTACTACTAAAGAATTACACTACAAACTTAGTTGTGTTTGAGCTAGCATTTGAACTTTAAGCTCTTTGACTGTACCCAAGCCACTTGGGAATCTTTTTCAAAACTAACCCTGCATCTGACATGTTATATTTAGTTACTAGTTGTTCAGTGTATCAAAGGTGGATACAAGCAAGGATAAAAATAGGTCATTCTCAAGTTTTAAAAAGAATACTAAAATATAGTTAAGTCTTTCTCTCTTTTGAGTCTTTTGAGTTATTTAAGAAACAGATACATAAAGCAAATCTGCTAAGTAACTGTTTCCAGAATTTACAGTTCTGGTCTTAAAAAAAAAAAATGTCTACAAAGGTATGTTTTGTAACAAAATCTGATACTTTTCTTATGTTTGGAAAGGCTGTAGTCAGTGTTTTCTGTACAACATAAAAAAAATGTATACTGATTGAAGAAACAATAAGCAAGTTGTTCCTTAGAATTTTCTCGTCCTTAATGTATTTTCTCTGAGGTCCCTTGAATTCTTTAGAAAATTCATGATCCCAAACATTTGGTCAAGCCTCACTTATTTATTTAAAAAAAAAAAAAAAAGCAAATGAACATGTCTTACACTACAAAAAGATTAGTACCAAAGAACTATAAGCCAAAAAAAAAAAAAAAAAAATCAAAACAAGTATGGGTTACCATGAACTGTTACTGTAATCAAATAGTCCATCTCAAACAATTACTAGAAGTAACTAGGAATAGGAAAACTAACATTCCTATTAATTTAAAACTAAGAACAACTCAAAACCTTTCTGAATTGATTCAAATACTTCTACAACAGTGAGAATTCTTGCTGCATGCATAGGGAGATTTCCGCTGGGTAGGATTTTGAGTGAGGGTTCCAGGTTAGGTGGATATGAGCCTTGGGTATAGACCCAAGCTAAGTCAGACACTGTGATGTGCTGTGCAGTTCAGCATTAATGGATGGATTTGTTACCTCAGCCACCAGAAATGTGGTCAAACTGCTTAGAGATTCCTTCAGAGCAAGAGTTGCCTTATCCAAGGCCATACCCCTTCCCAGAGCTGTCATATCCAAAGTCCTTCAGGCAGGGCTTGAAAAGCCCAGTCATCAGGAGCACAATGAGAAAACATTACAAAAGGTAATTCTTCCTTCAGAGCTCCCTATGCTGTTGTCTGAGTTTGCCACTGGGCCTTCAGTGCAATTTAATTCTTCTTTCTGCCCAATTCTGCTTCTTCCCCTTCCTTTTCCAAGTGTGGATGACAGAGAAACTAATAAAGATCCTGCATGCTAAACCCCATGGCACAATCTGCTTTCTAGGGAATGTAATCTGAGATGGTTTTGGAAAGCAGACACTCAGAATGATTCTGGGATTGAATTTCTTGGAGTCCTGCTGGGAATAAGGTGCCATCACTGGTCCCATCATTATATCAAGAACATAGAGATTTCTTGACATACATGGCAGACTAATCGTTAAATTGTACCAGTGGAGAATTGGGATGAAAAGAATGAATTAGCTGGTGCAATGTGTAAGATATTTGAGAAACATAGGAGAAATAGTAATCATGAGTATAAGGGGATTAGGTAGCTATTATTAAACTTACCAAACTCAAATGGGACTCTGTAAAATAACAAAATGTCAAGAAAAATTGATCACCTGAAGGAAAGGTAAAAGCCAGAGAGACTCTATAGCAGCATGTGTTTCTGTAAAAATTAAAAAACAAAACCAAAAACAAAAAAAGACAACAAAAACTACGCTTATCAGCTTAGCAAAGCTCCAAATAAGATTAAACTCTCACCTAACATGGGTCTTCCATGTCAAGTTCAGGACCCTGATTGGAAAAGAATATGATGCTGATAAAGAATAGAGACATTTGTGGTGATGCCCCTGAAAATCTTCTTTTATTCATTTTTTAATTTAAATTCAATTAATTAATGTATTGAGTATTGTTGGTTTCAGAGGTAGGGTTCAGTGATTCCATCACTTGTATGAAACACCCAGTGCCCATTACATCATGTGCCCTTACTAAGGTACTCAGTTACCCCAACCCTCCACTCACCTTCCCTCCAACCACCCTCAGTTTCGTTTCCTATGATTAAGAGTGTCTTATGGTTTCTCTCCTGCTCTGATTTTGTCTTGTTTTATTTTTTCCACCCTTCCCCTGTGCTTCTCTGTTCTGTTTCTTAAATTCTACATATGAGTGAAATCACATGATAATAGTCTTTCTCTGTCTTATTTTGCTTAGCATAATATCCTCTCATTCCATCCACATTGTTGCAAATGGCAAGATTTCATTTTTTTGGTGGTGCCCCTAAAAATCTTGAATTCCTAGATTCTCTTCCTTCCCTGGGCTTGAAGAAGTTCCCAATATCTTCCTAATAGGAGCTAGTACCCACCTACTCACTCACCCCCACCCCACCTTGCTTGAAAATCCTTCAGAAAATTCTCTGAAATTAACCAGTGTCCTCCTTATAATCTGCTCTAAACTCTTCTCATGACCTCTATGCTTATAATATAGGATTAAGTAGCAAGAGCTTTACCTTGGGACATGTTTGGTCTAATGAAAGAAGAAAAAGGTCACATATAAAGAAGCTCTAAGACTTAGCCAGAAAAGAAAAAAAAAAATCACAAAGAGCAAGGAGGATAGGTATGGGATGGGTTTCTGGAGGTCCTTGATCAAGGGAAGAAACTCAAAAAGGAAGTAGAATAAGAGAGATAATTCAGGAACACTTTCTTTTAATGTGGGTTTAATACTGTCAAGAATTCCAGGAAGTGGTGTAAATTTGTTTCTGGGATATCTCCTAGAAGTGTCAGAGTGATTTTTACCAAACATTAAAGAAGAGTTAATATCCATTCTTCTCAGATTTTTCCAAAACCATGGAAGGGTGGTGGTCCGTCCTAATTGAAATGCAAGATTGCCATAATACGATGAAGATGAAGGCATTAAAGGTATCAAAGAAGTCGGAAGGCTACAGTACCTATACCATGTAAGGCTGGAAAACAACCCAATTATCGTGTCCTATAGGTAGTCAGGAGGACAGGCCATGTGTAAAGGCCATAAAAAAATGCACCAGGGAGAAGGGTATCAGCATTGCCAGAGGCTCTGTGGTGGCTTTTCTCTGCACATTGAGGATGATCTCAGAAGAGGTGGTTCCAGAACTTGTCTCATTGACAGGCGAACAGAAGTGGTTGATAGGACTCCAGAACAATGAGGCCAGAAGACAGCAGATAGAAGCCAATTGAATGTAATTATCTTAATGAGTCAGGGAGGTGGTCAAGAGGCCTGATCAGCAAATGGAAATGGATAACTGAAAACATGTCCAGAGTCACAAAATAGACAGACATCCAGCAAAGTGAATGAAAAGACACTGATATCATTTGCTTCATTAAAAATCCATAGTCTCTTCTCCAGTTTTCAGACCTGAGCTGGTTTTAATCTGGAATCCACTGAAGTAGAGGTCCCTAAAAGCAAGGACAACACAATAAATGATGAGTGTACTTGGAAACTACCATCCTGATTACTATGTAAATGCAATTACCACCATTTCATGAAGGAATTATACATTGGAGAAAGGGAATATCCAAACATTTTTGAGGATTGTTGGCCTGAGGTGACACTGATACCCAGAGTTCCCTAAGTATCATGTCAGCATTATGTTTGAAGTGACCAGAATTGATTCTGAAAGGAATAAGGTATATTTCAAGTATGGGTCTGTCTTTCTGCTCACAGAGCCTTAGTCAATACCAGAATCGAAAGGATTATGAAGTGTTTGATCCATCAGCATGGAATTCTTTGTATTATCACCTCAAAGAAGGGAACCCAGTCTACAGAAAAAAAAGTGTCAGTGGAGCCCATGACCAGGGTATCCACTGCTTCTTGGAAATTACAAAATCATTGACTTCTCACAAATGGCTAATTCTGATTAATAAACACCAATTTTCCTAATATAGTCAACAAGTCATTAGGAGATATCCTAATGCACATAAACATAAAAGTATAAGATTCACATTCATTTGCCATTAAGCATCATAAAAAGACCTGTGCATTTTGACTAAGACCATAAATGGACTACAGATCAACTTTGAAATGAATTGCTTTTTTTCAAGCGATGACTAACCCTATAGACTTTGCCTAATTTTATGGATTTGCACATGTTTTCTGATTAGGTTTCAGTGCCTTCCCTTTCTATCTGATGTACAGCACTGAAATGCCCATGCCTAGCATGAAATCAAGTTGGGCCCCACTTGATAGGCAAATAGTAGTCGTTATGCCCCAGCCCAAATTTACTTTATTTCACCACTCAGATACCTTCAGTCAATGAATATAATATAATATTGAGGAAGCTTGTTAGATCATGAGAAATGAGACAAAAAATTAAGAAAACTTTAGCATTAGTCCAGAATATTAACATCTATATAATAGGAATTTTAAGGAAAGAGAAAGGTAAAATAAGGGGATAAAAAATAATGGCAGAAAATTCCTTAAACAGATGCTGATAAGATAATTAAATAGCAAGCAAAACAAACTGAGGGTTTTGGAAAGGAGGGTGGTGAGGGGTAGGGTAAGCCTGGTGGTGGGTATTATGGAGGGCACGTATTGCATGGAGCACTAAGTGTGCTGCATAAACAATGAATTTTGGAACACTGAAAAGAAGTAAAATAAAATGGAAAAAAAATAAAAACAAACAAAACAAAAACAGGTCCCTTCAAAAAACTCTTAAGACCTTTCAGAGATAAGAAATGAAAGGAAACAATATTAATTATTTGGCCATTAATAGAGAAAATGGCCAAGGCCACACAATGATATTTGTCAGAATTTTCATCAATTCTAAATCCCAAAAATAATGAGAACAATTATTAATAAAGACGATTTTCAGACTAGCATTTAATAACAAGCCAAGCAAATATTCTAGTGGGAGAGGAGAATACAGATACACAAAAATTTAGGGTGTTCCTAAAAAGAATCATTTTATTTGGCCTCTGGGTGTCTCAGTCAGTTAAGCATCTGACTCTTGGTTTCAGCTCAGGTTGTGAACTCATGGGTCCTGAGATCAAGCCCCAAAATGGGCTCCTGGCTCAGGGGAGAATCTGTTGAGGATTCCCTCCCTCTGCTCCTCTTCCCTTTACTTGGTCTCTTTCTCAAATAAATAAGTAACTCTTAAGGGGAAAAACAAACAAAAAAACAAACAAACTTTGATAAATTCCAGAAAACCAAAAGACTAAAATAAAAAGGAAGATATAAGAGAAAGTTTTGGAAGTAATTCAAAAGTGAAAAACAATAACAACAAGAATGCTCCAGGATGGCAGCCATGTAGCAGTCTAAGAAGCAATCAATGTAATGTGGAATAGAAAAAGGGTTCTGAGAAGAATGTCTTTAATAATATAGTGCATTTTATTACCCAAATTGTATGATTAATGTGGTAAAGGCAGTGTATCTCTAGTGAATGGCAAGGGAGGAAAACAATCCCAAAAGAGACAGGAAAAAGCTAAACAATAAAGCCATAGTCCGAGTGCAAAATAAATTAAGATATGAAATGATTCTGAGTAATTGGTGGAATAAATGAAACAAATAAAAAGGACTTCCTTTTAAGACACTCTTCAAGTACCCTAAATTTACTGACATTTTTCTTTCTAGGAGTCTGGTCACAGCATTTGCTAGCTAGTGTATGATATTTATATTACATAAGATTTGAAACATTTTATAACATATAGTCACTGTGTAGGTTTCCTCTGGTTGCTTGTAAGGAATTGTCACAAATAACAAATCACTTGTAATTTGTTACAAGCAACCACACAGTTTCCTGTGGCTAAAACAATAGGATTAAAACAACAGACCTATTCCTGTGGCTTTAAACAGCAGACAGGAGTTCTGTCCCAGTCCTAAGGGCCAAAAGTCTGAAATCAAGGTGTTGATGGGACCACACTCCCTCCAGAGGCTTTAAGGGAGAATTCTCCCTTGACTTTCCTAGTTTCTGGTAATTGTTGACATTCCTTGTTATGGCTACATGTCACTAACCCTAACCCTAACTCTGCTCCCATCCTCATGTAGCCCTCTTTGTGTTTCTATCCAATTTCCCTCTGCTTCTCTTTCACAGAGACACATGACTGCATTTAGATACACCCAGATAATCCAATTTAAGCCTCCTCTGGGCTTTATCTTCATCATGTCACATGTTTTGATGTATAAGGGAATGTGCACTCATTATACATATATGGTAATGTTCTCAGGTTTCCAAGATTAGGAAATGAATACATCTCTGGGGGGACATTGTCTCTGCCCTCCACAACAACAACAGCAGCAGCAACAACAACAACAACAACAACAACAAAACTGATTGATGGGGAAGAGATGGAAGAAATTCTACATCTTACTTTATTCATCTTTTATTAGAAGTTCTGCTTAAAGTCACTGGAACAAGAAATGGAGGTTTAATTATATTTAAAGTCATAAAAGTAAGTACTAGAATAGCTTAAAGGAAAATATAATTAGAAAATTTAGAGAAAGGATGTGATGAGCCCATGGGAATAATGGACGAAGCTAAACCTTTCAGCACTTTCTAAAGGGGAGTCAATGGTTTCAATGTTCTAGCTAGATAAAAAGTTAAATGTCCATTGTTGAACATTATAAAACAACTACAAAAGACATAAACATAAGAATAGGATAAAGTGATTTTGGTGGATAATCCTGGTAGTAGGGTTGAGTGGAATAAGACCCTTACGTTTTTCCCTTTTTATATTGATATTCTAAAAAACCATGATGAATGTCTGAATATGGATAAAAAAGTCTTTTACCCTAATGTTCAAAGTAATTTCATTCTTAATAACAAAGAACAGAAGACAAATAGAAATAACCCCTTTACATTTCTTTCAATGCCACTTGCTCATTTGGCCATCAGCTTATGCTCATAAATTTAAATGTACAAAACCATGTTTCTCTTACAGAGAAATAAATAAATAAATATACTTACTCAAAAGCCTGTGTTTCTTTTCTTTTTTTCTTTTTTTTTAATCCCAGGGAAACTGGCTTTAAGAAAAAAATGAAAAGTATATTCACGACATCATCTTCGTACTGAGTTTCTTAACTTATAACTAGTAAGTTAATCCCTCTCGAGATCCTCTTTTTCTCTGTTAGAAGAATGCTGGCTTCTCAACATAAAAATCTGACAGACTTGATCTAATTCATAACACCTTATGCATAACATTCTTATGCATCTGTGTCAGCCATCATTTTGTTTGATAAATTATACATGACTATTAATCAATGACTGACAATCTCAGCTCTGAAATATTAGTAACAATGACATTGCTCTGATATTCATTATTAAGAAAATACACTTTGAATCTTTGCCTCTGAAATTTATCATACAGGTGGGAATGAAATGGCACATTATGGGTTCTCACAAGTTACCATTTTTAATGTTTTATCTAATGTAGTTGGGCTTTAAGAGAACAAGTCAGTGTCTAATCCCAAGAGTTTTGAGAAATAGAATATGTGAATCTTATTTGTTTTATGAAATTCTTATAACAGAACTTGAGCAACATTTTAATTAAACTCAGGCTTCGCCACTAGACTTTGCTTATTTTAGATAGCTCTAGCTTTACACAACTTATGTCAGGGCTGAAATGTTACATGTTAGCTGGTTCAGCCTATAAAGCCCTTGAGAATACTGCCAAGTGTCTACAGTTATATATCACTCTACTAGAATGAATGTATATGGAGTATTATATTCAGTTCTTTAGTCAGAAGGCCAATGAATGTATGGTGCTCAGCAAAAAAGGTCCATGGCATGGTGTTTGTACACGGCATGTGTGTGTGTGTGTGTGTGTGATATTTTGAAGGGATAAACAAATGATGAAGAGGACTGTCTCTAGGAGAATGCTAGGGGATTTTATTAGAATCAAAATAAATAGAATGCCATAAAATGCTGACCAGCAACAAAAATTCTCTCAGATGTGACAATCATCAGTTGGAAAATTGAAATTTTATAACTGCAAATTCTTTAAAGACAGAGTACCAGCTTCATTGCTTGGCTCATGGAAAAGTTGAATAAAAGGACAATGAAGACCGTATATAGCTTTAAAATACTGCTTTGAGCTTCTCATTTCTTTGAGAAATTAGAGAAAAATTGAGAGAATTTCTCTAATTGCCATCATCCTCTTTGAGGCATTTAATGGT
This sequence comes from Neogale vison, assembly GCF_020171115.1. NCBI lineage: Eukaryota > Metazoa > Chordata > Mammalia > Carnivora > Mustelidae > Neogale > Neogale vison. The sequence goes on along the minus strand of NC_058096.1, from coordinate 33,058,597 downwards.
TTGTCATCCATGGAAAATTTAATGAATACAATAATACAAATACAGAATCCCCATTTCTAGGGGAGTGAGATTAGAATTCAATAGATAGGAATTTGGATCAGATGTCAGATGTCCTGCAACTAGGCTTCCCTTAAGCCCTAAAGTATATGTAATAAAGAAGTCCTAATTCTGCAGGGATAGCAAATTTGAGAGAGAATGTGATGAATTTGACCTCACGAATTTGCAATGCTTATAGAAATGGAATAGGAGCTTGGAAGAGGGATTGAGAATAAAGGTGTATAATGTTTTATAAATAAAAAGTCCAGTGCTATGAAGATCACCATCATTTGAGGGTTTTTCTTACCATCAAATGTGTATCACTGAATAGAATTACCATCACAGTCTGGATGTTTAAAGCAGATTAAACTCATGTTGATGGTTTAGATGAGTGACCTAATTGACCGCTGCCTTTTAAGACATTTATTAATTAAGGTATAAAAACAGTTGTTGCATTGCTTCTTATTACCTGATTTGGTTATTCTGGCCAAATCATATCTCATTCAATATAAAAGCTAAAGAAGCTCATGTTTTCATAATTTCATTTTTAACTCTTGCTCTCTAGTAGCTACTTTTTTTCTGAAAGCAAGCACACTTGAACCTGTCTTATAATACCTTCGTTCTTGTTACCTCCTTGAGCTACCATTGTACCACTCTTAGTAAGATTTTCAAATGTGTATATAATGTTTATCTCCATTTTTTGTCTTTTGATGACACATTTCTGAATACTTAGGGACTTAACTATCTCTCTTACTACTTTGAGGACTAGACTTGCAAGATGGGTAACTAAGAACTGTCATGTTGGTAAATCTAGAAACATTTCCACGGTCTCATTTTCCACAATATTTCTCATTTTTTATTTCTACTGTTCAGCTTATTCTGGGTTCTTTGTTCCCTTGGCTTCTATGTTACCTCATATTTATGTTTGCTTTCCTATCTCTGGAGTCACTAATTTTTGGCTCTCTTTCCTCTGCTCACATTCTAAATGCAAATGTCTTCCCAAATTCCTTTTTTTTTTTTTTTTTTTAAGATTTGATTTATTTGTTTGAGAGGAGAGAGACAAAAAGGAGAGGGGCAAAGGGGGAGGAAGGAAAGAAAGAGAATCCTAAACAGACTCTGCACTGAGCGCTCAGAGCCCAACCCGGGGCTCAATCTCACAACCCTGAGAACATGGCCTGAGCTGAAGGCAACAGTTGGATGCTTAACCGACTGAGCCACCCGGTGCCCCTCTTCCCGAATTCTGACCTTTATCCTTTTCTCCATATTACACCACCACCTTTGATCATTAATTCCATAGAGGAGCTTATAGGGTCATTAACCTAAATGTGTGATTACCCAACATACATCTTGTTCTCAGTCTATGTCCTTTTGCATTAATAGACATATCCTAGGATGCTATAGTTCTATTTGCTTATTTGCCACAGAATCCTTTGTCATTCATTTTGTCCACTCAACATCTAAATCTAAGTGTTTGAAGAATTCCCCAACTAATCAAATAGACCTAGTCTCATGTAGAAGCCAAATATACTGAATCCTTGCTTCCCTAGTCCTTGATGACTAAAGTACTGACACATAAATTTTTGCTAATCATACATTGAGTCTAAAACAGAAACTAGAGACATAAAGAAGGAACATAATAAAGTGTCATCTGGTGACAGGTGTCTGGAATGACTGTAGCTAAATCCAGAGGCCAATCTTAGCAGTGGTTGCATTACTAGAGGCAGTTTCTACGACTTGGTATCAGCCGTTTCCCTGGGGCAAACCGGCATCATCTGGTTCCCAGAGGTGGGAGAAGTTGTGCCTTTTGTTGACCAGATCTGCACGATGATTTGAAAACTATTTCTGGATGTGTGACCTCCAAGATCTTACAAGCTGTCCATTATCTTTCCAACAAATTTGTTTTCCAGAATCAGTTATCCAGAATTAGTTCCTCTTTTTTCGCCTATGAACTCTAGGAATTAGGTCTACCTATGTCAGCAGGTGGGGCCTCAACATTTTATATTATTTATAAATTACTTTGTTTTATTCATTTATACTGCAAATTCCTGTTCTCTGGATGTCTATTCAAACTGCAATCCATTATTGGTTTTGCTTATTTTGTGTGACTTCCTCTCCAGTCATCCATTATTTTTTATTCTGTAATACTCCATAGTTGGGAGAAAAATAAAACAGCTGCAATTACACGGTGTCTTTTCCTTCTCTCCTACTGTATTCACTCCACAGGCATCATTTGCTACACTAATTCTCATCCCGTCTTGGTTGGTCATCATTATTGACTTAGAATAGTGCTGTGGTCTGTAATATATCTCTGCCACAAAAATCATTCTTCTTCGTTAAATCCTCTGCACCCACAGCTGCCTGCTGAGCTTCCCTCTCCACCAAACTGCAGACGCTGCATTTTCTCTGATTGTACACTCATGCATGCTTCTTGGGTACAAAATCCTTCTAAACCAATAAATCAAATCAATAAATAAGTCAATAAATCTCTTTTGCTTTACAAACATCATCAATCTTCAGTGAATGAATCACTAGTCCTTGTCCCTACCTTTTGGACCCTTTGAAATGATTTCATCTACTATTAGAGGCTCTTTTGGTCCTGTGTTAATGCTTACATTAGATAACATGCTTGACCTTGTACAAGATCCAAAGACATTTGACCTTAGGAGTCAATTACAATGAACTCTGTTTTTCCTATGAGATTTCCACAGGGAATAGAGTATGTTGAAGAAAGTAGTTTGAACAAAACACATATATATATATATATATATATATATATATATATACACATACACAAAACTCATATATATACACACATATGTATGTGTGTGTGTATATATATATATAAAATTATTGGTATATTTATATTATATATGTTTGTATGTGTGTATATATATGTAATATCAAATATTTAAATTGTGATTTTTATATATAGTTAATTTCCCAAGAATTAAATTTCACGTTTTATACCTATGGTAAAATGTATGGTTAATCCCATTCTTTTTGTAATCTTACTAAATTAACAGAGTATAGTGGAAGTCAGTATAAAACTCCCCATCTTATATATTAATCAAGACAAGAAATTCAATTTCTCGACTACTTAATGGTCCCAAAAGGTTATTCTAGTTGAACTGAAAACCTTATTCTCATCTCTGACCTCCAGTTCATCCTTCTCCCCTCTCCCTACACACACACTTATTCTCCACCACCTCTGCTCTATTTCCTGCCGTCAGAAGGGTTCCTACAAATCACAGCACCCAAGCTTTCTTGTCCTCTGGCATCCAACTGGATTTCACCAAAAGGAGGCTCAGACAAAAGATCTGAGGGTATGAGGGCAGAGTTCAGAATATTTCATCTCCCTTCCCTCCTTCCATCAGCCCTTTCCCACTTCCTCCCTCTCTCTCTCTCTCTCTTTTGTTTTTTTGGTTTTGTTTTGTTTTTGTTTTTGTTTCTCTTGCAGTGGTGGTCTCATTTGTCTAAATTGTACCATAGCTCCTGTCAACCTACCGTAACTCCATGATCTAGCTCTTAACCAGTTCTGGTGACAGAGTTTTCTCTCCTTGCCCCTTCAGTCTTGCAGGTGGCTTCTTGTTACTACTAGTCTGTGGATGCCTTTTGAGTTGTATGTAGGGCTTATTAAATAGAAAGATAGAAAAGAAGATAAACAGATGATGATAGATAGATAGAAAATAGATAGATAATAGAAAATAGATATAGAGATAGATACAGAAATTTTATTAACTTATCAAAGTTATAGCCAAGTGTGCTAAGTGTGTTTCTTGCCAGGGCTTTCATTGCTGCAGATTGTACTTATTTTAAGAAACAGAAAACAGGATTTAAAAAAACAGTCAGAGGTTTAATATTTGGTCATGCACTCAAGGTCTCTATGACTATTAATTCAGCTCCCAGAAATTCCTGACTGACTGACTGAGTAATTCACCTCTTTCACCATGACTATGTGTAATCTACAAATTATTTCTTAGAATCCCCTCAGTCTTCTCTTAATTTTAGTGTCCATAATATTCCTTTCCTGCTCTGTGACCTGCTTCTGATTTCCCAGTTGTCTATGATTGGCAAATGCACTCAAAAATTTCTTCTAAGAGATATTGATTGGCTCCTGCCTTGTGGAGTACAATTTCTCTAGCAAGCAATATTTTTCACCTCTCCCACAGAAGTCTGAAATCACGGTCCACCAAACTAAGGGTTTTTTCTTATTCTGTAGCTCTTAGCTTTCTAGGCTGTGTCACAAGAATTTTAACTTACTTACCTTATCATAAAGTTTATCTGCTTCAAACATTGCTCTAATTCTTGAAAAGATTTGACAATGCAAAATTACTTTGCAATATGACCAAAGACACATCACCAACAGGTAATTTTATAGAGAAAGTAGTCTCATAACTAACCTGAAATCGAAAACCAAGATGTGACTACATTGACTACAAACAATACATGTTTGGTATTCCTGACACCAAACATAATTTGTTAGTAAAAGTAGAAGGCATACAGTTTTTCAGTCACCGAATCAGGAAACAGACGCAGAGAGACAAATCACTCAGGCAGATAGAAAGTTGAGACTAGATATCATATCTTTCAAATTTTAATTCTACAAAACTACATTATAACAAATACATATTTTAACTAAACTAAATTAACAAGTGTGCATTACTCTGAAATTAATAAAAATTTAGACTTGTACATTTATTTTCCTCAATGAAGCTTTTCCAAATGTTTTTGTTTGAATATTTTGTAACTTAATGAAGGCAAAGTTCAGGTAATTTCTCAATAAAGTAGATAGTATTATATAAGCAAAATACCCCCATATACGTATTTCAAATATAATATGTTGAATATTATGCATTAAAGAACCAGCAGGCTTGCTCACACTATGCTTACTGAATATTCTATATGTTTTAGATTTCTAATGTACAAAGTAGATTTGCCTAATGCCCAGAAGACATACACTTACTAAATAAAGTTCCTGGCCTGACTATACATTTAATAATCTATAACTCTTACATTGCAGTATGAACAAATAATATTTAAAATAGCAAGAAATGAACTGATGCAAATTGAAATATCTTTAATTTTCCATTATTTTGAGTGTGCAAACCTAGAGGAAGTTTCAGAGATCATTGGAAAAAGGAGATTCATGTTGTATTTTCTGGTTTTAGCCCTGGGATAGTTAAAATCCTTGGACAGTTCTGTTTGTGCAAACATTAATGCAGTTTTTATTCTGTTATTGTTGCTTTGGGTTTATCAAGTATTCATGATGTTCACAGATATGGTGGGCTGATGTGTTCAGGGACTGAGCATAAACCTTTGTGTCTAGCTGGCAGTAAAGGTGAGCAATTTTGTTACATGTTTAATTTCAGTTCTCTTTCTCTCTCTCTCTTTACAATGTCTTAGCTATTTTTATAGCTAAGAAATCATGTTTTAATTAGTTTCATAATTTTCCCCCATTGGTAATGTATTTTGCAGCTATTTGTAAGAAAAATTGTAAAGAAGCACAACAGGAAAGAATAGAATTACAAAATGTAAAATATCAAACACTATATCATGAAAATGTTTCCATTGAATGACACTTGGAGTCTGGGACTCATGCCAGGAAATAAAAGCATTTTGGCTATGCAGTTTCAAGATCAAAAGATCAAATGTTTTTCATAATCTATCATGCAGAAGTTATTTGTTTGATTTATAGTATGTTTCTTCCATTCTCCGAGGGGGAAAATAGATGAATATAAAATACAGTAAATATTAAGGAATATGACTTATGTGTATTATGGAAGTGTTAAGATTTGGTACTCATCTGGAGAACTTGATATCTCTGAAATTGTGAAGTATATGTTGTGCTTTGTCTGATCCGTACTCTAAATACATTTCCATATTTATAGTTCCTAGGTAAAATAAGCAAAAATCATCATTTATTTTAAATATATTTTAGTACATTTTACCTCCTTTAAAATTAACACTAAGTTGGCATTGAATAGTTTGTTATGATTTTTCATGTTAAAAATAGAATACAAAGCTCTAGGACTATATTTTTAAATTTTCATTTTTTTTAATTCAAGATTAGAGAAAATCATCACAATGGCAAACATAGTTAAAGATGAAAAGTAATTGAAAGAAACCACTTGCATTTTTCCACTATTTATAAGCAGCCTTCTCCCATTTCCACACCTTATTAATAGAATTTTTAAAAAATTACTCTAAACCTAGAATATCAATAAAAATTTTACAGCTTCCTATAAAAATTCTGTATATTTTACATCGTAAGAGTATTACAAATAACAACGATTAATTTTCTTAGCCCCTTAAAAAAGATTTATTTATTTATTTTAGAGACAGAGAGGTGGGATGGAGGGACAAAGGGAGAAGGAGAAAGAGAATCCCAAGAAGACTCCCTGCCAAGTGTGGAGCCCAATAAGGAATTCCATCTCATGACCCTGATATCATGACCTGGGCCAAAATCAAGAATCAAATGCTTAACTGATTGTGCCACCCAGGTTTCCCAGATTACTTTAATTTTTTAAATGTTTTATTCACATGGCACATTCTTACTTATAAAAAAAGTAATTAAGTCCACCATGTTCTTTGTTGATGTGACAGCATAACTTGTCAGATTTTGAAATTGTCTATATTTAGATTAATAGTAATTTGTCTAGAATATAACTGTTCATTGACATCTTTTAGAATAATGATATTTTTTCTTTTCTTGTCAACTTAACTACTGTACCACCTTACAAATGAAGAGGAAAATTACTCAGAGTAGGCCCAAGCTGGCAGGCCCCAGGAGATGGGAAATTACTAACAATAAGCTAGAGATAACCAGAAGCCCTACTGGGAGCAAGACATAACCAATCTTTTCTGCTTTTGTAAACAGGCTTCCTGCCACAGGCCCCTTGCACTACTATTTCTACCTAAAGCAGCCTACCCACCTCCAAGTTTAAATCCACTTACGAGCAGTCAGCATAGTCCTTGGAAAATTACCCCCTGCACTCCCCTATAAAAGACCTATAACCTATTGCCCGGGGACCAGAATTTTGAGGAGGAGCTCATCTGAGTCTGCTGTGCAAAATAAATTTGTGTTCTCCTGTTTCTCCAAGTGTCACTTGGTCTCTCAACAGTCTGATTTTAATTTTTCTGCAAAACCAGAATAGATTATGTTTGACTACGCAGCTCTATCTTTGGAATAGTTATGACTTAGTAAATGCTGAAATGATGTGATGAAATATGGTTCAAGGCAGTTAAACAGTCACTGAGACAAGTTATTTAATTTTATTGTAATTAGAAGTGAAATACTAGAAATATTTTAGATATATGCACTGACATGTGAATTTTACATGGGACTCAGTATTTAGTAACAATATAGAAGATTAGATCCTTGCATTGACTCTAGTTAAGTAGAATTAAATTTATTACATGATTTAATCACTATAAAGTAAAACTTAACATGAATAAATATCTGTGTATTTAATACAGTTGCACTATGGTTTATATCATAACTGTTCCAAGTCCTAAGAAAACTGTCCCCAAAGTTTTGCCTAAGGACTTTTAGACTCCACTTGATTGCTTACTATGCTGGACATTGTTAAAAACACTTTATTTTGGGCGCACCTGGGTGGCTCAGTGGGTTAAGCCTCTGCCTTTAGCTCAGGTCATGATCTCAGGATCTGGGATCAAGCCCGCATCAGGCTCTCTGCTCAGCGTGGAGCCTGCTTCCCTCTCTGTCTCTGCCTCTCTGCCTACTTGTGATCTCTCTCTCTGTGTCAAATACATAAATAAAGTCTTTTAAAAAAACATTTTTTTATCATTATTATGTTCAGTTATGTAGTGTTCAAAAATTCATTAGTTGCATGTAACACCCAGTGCTCATCACAACATGTGCCCTCCTTAAAAAAAGAAATAATAATAATAAAAAAAAAACACTTCATAGGCTTTAACTTATTTCACTCATTTCAGCTCTCTTCTTAGATACTTCCAAGATATTATTATATCTTTCTTGCAGATGGGAAAATTGAGGGAAGAATATTTCCAAAGTCATACACCTCGTGAATAACCATTCTGAAAAGAATTCTGTTGGAACTCTAGAAAGTTTAGATTGTTATAAAAAGAATTTATAAATAAGTCTGTGGGCAGTGCCATTCTTGAATCACACCTCTTACTACTTGGCTTTCAAAGCTTCTGTGGTTTAACTCATAAATTATTTATTTGGTTGGAGTGCCTTTAGTTGCCCACAAGTAGCAAAAAACTTATGTATTTTAAGGTTATGCTGGTGTCTCAGAATATAGTAGCAAGTTTACAGATGAAAACCAAATTGGAAAGTCATAGGGATGTCAGGGAGATGTTTGTCCTGTTTCTTATTTCCTCTTCTTTCTGTGTGTCTGCCTCCTTCGTATATCTAGATAGATCTCTACTACTTCTCTCATAGTTAAAATCAGTCGCCAGATGTGTACATGAGCAGCCCCATGGTACCCATTCCCCTGTGAAACAATCATAATTGAGGAAAATTACTAGAATCTGTGAAAGTTGTCATAAGGCATACAGCAAATCAAGAAACACTTGTTCAAGAGAATCTGCTAAATTTCAGTAAACACCAAGCGTCTGTGACATTTAAGGTACAGTCCACTTTTTCCTACTTCCTAGCTCAGCTTGCTAGAAGTTCTGTATTGAGTAAGTACTGCCAAGATGGGTCTCTCTCCTTGTAGCTCAAGCTTCCAGTGAATTGAATATTGTGATTTATGGTAAGAGATACATATTTGGACTTCATCTCCTTTCCCAGGCACAGAGTCCCTAAGATCTTTGGAAATTCCTAAGTGAGGAGAGTGACAAAGGTGTTGTTTATTATGTTAAGGAGGTGACTTTTGGACTATACCTGAGAATGAAGGCTGATTACCAGTGGAGTCAACCATGTGACTGCAGGGGTGGAAATTTCAGTCCCACCTCTTCCACCCCACTTCCATCAGCCTCAGTGGTTGGAAGTTGTTAAGAGTGGGTTAGCATAAATACAGCCATCTTAGCTTGGGCAGCCATCTCAGGCCCAAGGGCTGACCTTTCCCCTACTTTACTACCAGGGACCCCTATCCTGCTTTAGTTCCAAGAAAGTACCCCACCCTGCAACACCCTGGCAACAGCTAATCAGCTTAAACCACCAGGGTGGCTAGGCAGTTGCACCATGGGGACCAGATGTTGAAAAGAGCTTATCTTACTAAACCACCAGGGGGGCACAAGCCAAAAGTATGTATGGTCTCTGAAGTGAGGGAAATTACTGTGAGTTGGGTGTTTTAAAAAAATGCTATATAAACCTTTGACTTTGAGTGCTCGGGGTCCTTGTTGAAACCCGCTGCGCCGGGCAGATACTTGGACCCCAGCTAGCTGGAAATAAACCTTGCTGTATGACTTGCATTATCGAGAGTGTTCTCTGTCTAATTGAGGGGAGGTCGACTCCATACCCTAACAGAAGTTAAGTTTAGTCAGAAATGGCCAATGATTTCATCAATAACGCCTATGTAATGAAGCCTTCATAAAAACCCAAAAGGATAGGGGTTGGTGAACACTTGGAGATTTGGGGAGACTGGCACACCTAGAGAAGACAATGAACCTCCACTCTCCCTTCCTGTACCTTGCCCTGTGCATCTTTTCCATCAGCCTGTTCCTATTCCCTTTTTTAATAAACCAGTATTCTAGCAAGTGAAATGGGTACTATTAGCAGCTCTAGCAAATTAATCAAACCCAAGAATTTGGATGGCTGGAACCTCCAATATATCAATGAAAAGATAGAAATTATAAAAAAGAACTTAATGGTAATTCTAGAGTTGAAATTGAAACAAAAGCTTTACTGGAGAGGCTCAACAATAGATTTAAATGACAAAGAAAAAAATGGGAAACTTTTAGATTGTAGAGATTAGTCAATCCAAAATACAGAAGAAAAAAAATTATGAGGAAAAATGAACAGGTTCTAAGCATAATGAGAGACACCATTAAGCATATAATCATACATGCTATGTGAATATCAGGTAAGGAGAGAAATGAATAAAAAAATATAATGGATTAATGGTAAGAAACTTCTCAAATTTGATGAAAAATATTAATCTACACAACCAAGAAATACAACCATCTCCAATATGGTAAACACAAGACACTCATACTCAGATCAAATTAAAAATGTTGAAATCCAAAGACAAAAAAGCTTTTGGAAGCAGCAAGACAAAATGACACATCATGTGAAACAATCCCAATTAGAAATTCTCATAAAAGCAGCACAGGAAAAAAGGCAGTGAGATGATAAAGTGCTGGAAAAAACACTGTCTACCAAGAATCCTATATTTGTCAAAATTTTCCTACAAAAATGAAGTCAAAAACCACAAAATTCCCAGGCAAATAAAAGCTAAAATGGGGCTGGCTCAGACAGCAGAGCAAATAACTCGAACACAAGGTTGTAGGTTTGAGCTCCACACTCTGGGTGTAGAGATTACTTATTAAAAAAAAAAAAAAAAAAAGTTGAGGGGTGCCTGGGTGGCTCAGTGGGTTAAACCTCTGCCTTCAGCTCAGGTCATGATCCCAGGGACCTAGGATGGAGCCCCACATCGGGCTCTCTGCTCTGCAGGGAGCCTGCCTCCCCTCTCTCTCTGCCTGGTTCTCTGCCTACTTGTGATCTCTCTCTCTCTCTCTGCCAAATAAATAAGTAAAATCTTTTAAAAAAATTAAAAAGTTGAGAGAATTTGTTGTTAGAGGATCTGGCTTGAAAGAAATAATAATTGAAGTTCCTCAGGTTAAAAGCAAATCACTCCTGAAAAATCCACATACAAAAATAACAAGCAGCACCAACAAAGATAATTGTTTAATTATAAAAGACAGTACATATGGACACTTCTATTTCCTTTTCTGAACTTATTTTATAATCTATAATGTAAAACAATGTGTATGTAATTGTAGCATTAGACCTAACACATGTAGAAAGTAATATATTTGATAATAATATTATAACATGATTGCCTGGAGTCAAAACTATATTAGAATGAGGAAATGATACCAGGTAGTAATTCAAGTCCATAGTAAAAATAAAGAAAACCAGATAAGATAAGTAAGAATGTTAAAATAACAAATTTTGTAAATATATACTTGCCCCCTCCCCAAATAAAAAAACAAAAAAACAAAAAACATAGTAGCCAAACTCTCCTGAGTTTAGAGATTAGAAATGCAGGCCAGAAAAATAAACAAATAAAGGGGGAAAAAAAACTCATATCTATATATCTATATATATAGATATATATCTCTATTAATAATAATATCCATTATTAATGGAGATTATCTATCTATAGATAGATAGATAGATAGATAGATAATCTCCATTCTCCATTCATGGAGAAAGGACTTCCTGGCTTGGCTAATTCCAGATTCAATCCCACCTCTTCTACCTGCCAAAACAAGAATAACCACAGAGATTGGCTCATGTTTGCTATAATAAATGTTGATCAAAGCACAGTCACTGACATGGCGGGGAGAAGCATTATCCACACAAAGGAAAAATTATTCCTTTAGGGCTATTCTGAGATGCCCAGAAATATGAAGCCAGCCTTGAACCTTATGAATATTTCCTCAAATTAAGATTTCTTTTGACACACTATTTTCACACCTCCAACCCCAGTGGGTGATACTGTGCACACAGAACAAGGGCAACCCTTTCTGTCTTGATGAGGGCTGGATAAGTTCCCAGACAAGATGACACATGAGTCAAGTGTTGAAAGATGCACAGGAGCCAAGCAGGATGGAGATACTTTTTCCAGGCGCAGAGAGCATCATGGGTAAAAACATCAGAGGGCATGAAGGAACATGTGCAAGAGATAGAATACGACACAGGCTAGTTTGTCTTTGTATGCGCCTCAAATTTAGAAAGTCAGCCTCAATTTAATGATAATTGAAGTTAGAGACTGATGTTATCAGCTGTAGATTGTAGGCAATCACACCAACAGCATGATAGAACATAAAATGGATGATAGCAAAGAAAACCATTCAGAAAGTTGTAACAGTGACCCCACTGCCTTAGTGCCACGCTCCCAAATCACCGCTCTGTGTTCAGGAATGAGCCTGCAAGTGTTCCTTACGAGTCCACTGTCTCCAGCGCCTAGGAACCACACTGGGCTATCCTGATAACTTGGAAAATACAAATAAATCTTCATTTCAGTAAGTTTGTATGTCCCATGTTATGTAAGTCTTATAGCATATATTTTTCCTGCTGAATGTTTAGTACTACAAGAAAAATTAAATAGTATTTCATATTTTAATTACTGACTAATTAATAGTCTTCAACTATTTTATATTTAAATCAAACTTATTAAAAAGAAATATGAGTGATTTAAGTAGAAAAATACACCTACCACAATTACGACAAGGAGAACAAAAAGTTATCTTAAGAGTAATTTTAGTAATCTATATGAGAAATAGCTTCAGGCTTACCAGAAAATTTTTCATATTTGAGTCCTTTATGTGATTCATCTGTCAGCTTAACTGCTAAGAATTATGTGAATGATTCTTACTGGTTTATGGAGGTATTTTAGCTAAGATAAATTCAAATATAGAAATGTAGTGGAGGGATGCCTGGGTGGCTCAGTTGGTTGGACGACTGCCTTCGGCTCAGGGCGTGATCCTAGAGTCCCGGGATCGAGTCCCACATCAGGCTCCCAGCTCCATGGGGAGTCTGCTTCGCTCTCTGACCTTCTCCTTGCTCATGCTCTCTCTCACTGTCTCTCTCTCTCAAATAAATAAATAAAATCTTTAAAAAAAAAAAATTAGAAATGTAGTAGACTTATAATTTTCTCTTATTTACCATGTAACCAAAAAGAAAAAAAAAAAAAAAAACCAGAACTATTCAAATCATTGTTTAAAAATGAAAAAAATTCAAATATTTGCATAAAAAAGTTTGTAATACTAGAAAAATTAATTTAAAACAATGCTGCTAATACAATTCTTATATGTAACAATCTGTCAAACAGTTGATGCACTGGAGGATCATGTTTTATAATGTTTAAAAATGTCTGCTTGATGCTTATTTCCAATTTCTTTCTTTGTTATGGCGTCAATATTTTAGGACAAAACTCATAAATTATTTGTGTTCTTTAATTCTGAGACAACATGGTGCTCATTATAAAATGTGTCATAACTGAAGAAAGGTGAAAACATTGTAATTTTTATAATTTCCAATAAAAACTCTTATAATTTATATTATCCTGAATTTACTACTGTGTTCATTAAATGACTATTTACATGCAGACATTAAGATACCACTAAAATGTTGATATCTGTCTAAATTTTAAAGTCCATATTAAGTCCTTTGTTGAATCTTGCTATGAAAACACATTAATTAAGGGCTGAACTATTACACAGTAGGTTATAAAATAGAGTAGATCATAAAATTTGAATGTGAGTACATAGTAAAGAGCAATACAAATCACAATTAGAGAGCCGGGTTCAATTTGGCTATTGCATAAAACAATGAGATAATAATTCAATTTATGTAGACTTCTCAAAAAAAGGAATTTTTTTCAAGTGAAAGCAAAATCTATATATTTTAAATGTAGTCTTAACAAAATATGGCAAAAATTGCTTAAGTATTAATAATTTAGTAAGCATTTTTGAAATTTCAGAAATACAAAAGGACATCTGTTTTACCAAAGAAAGTTAACTGTGTTAAGTTTAAGGAATATTCAGGTAAATAGGGTAATTGTGTGTGCTGAAGAGAATTGATTGGTCCTCAATATCCTTCTTACCTCCTTTTTTGTATCTTGATGTACCAAAATAATTATAAAATTTACAACTACATTCCTACTGACTTTGTAGCTAGAGTACCATTTGTGAATTATTTGGAAGGTGTCAGGGAGAGATCATCTGCTTGCCATGATTGCTACTGCCATCCCGGACCACAGATATGTTCTTGCTTGTGGCCAGTTTCAGAATTCCAGAATACAGTCACTAGCTCTTGGCTACAAGTGACCATGGCAATGGCAAGCAGCAGCATCTGGATTCCAGCTGTATTAATTTCTTATTGCTGCTGTGACAATTCACCATACAACTGGTATTTTTAAATAACATGAAATTTATTATCTTACAGCTTTGTAGACAAGAAGTCCAAAACAGGTCAACAGGGCTACATTCTTTCTCGGAGCTCTAGGGAGAGGATCTGTTTCCTTGTCCCTTCTAGCCAACACTCCTTGGCTCTTAGTTCCAGGGTGTGGCCACATTTCCTGACACCATCCTATCACTTTCTTTGACTCTGATCTTCCTTCCTTCTTTTAAAAACTGGTGTGATCATACTGGATCAACTCAGCTAATACAAAATAATCCTCAATGTAATCAAATGTACAGAATCCATTTTGCTTTTAAAATAACTTTTTAGCCGCTTCCAGGGATTAGGATATGAACATTTTTTTAAGGACCATTTTTTCAGTCCACAACACCAACTATGCTCTTGTACCTTTGAAATCAGTAGCGCAGTAGTCGTCTTTTGACTCCTATGTCCACAGCCCTTCTAATAATCTTCAAAACACCGTATTAATTCACTGTATACTTGAAATTCCTGGTGTTTCCATTTCCTATACAAAATACAAATTAATATCTTTCATTTATTCAATTGATTTTGCAGATACTGATTTAGTTAGCATTTATGTACTTCGATTACATGATCCTTGAATGTTAAAGTACCATCTTAGTTGCTTTGGATGAAAGCACTTAGTGTTTTTATCACATTGGCACTGAACATACTTGGATGTTAATGTTGGCTTTCCCAATACCTGAGCCTCAGTTTTCCTATGTGTAAAATGAAGTTACTAATATCTACTGTAGGATAATTGGAGAATTAAATCAGAAAATTTGATTTCCACATTCAATATAGTTTCTGGCACATAAAAGACACTGAAATAATGAGAGCTATTGTCTTGAGTCTCTGTTTGCTTTTCTTTTTTATTTTGGTGAGAGAACAGATCAAGATAAGCATTGCTTATTTATTCTCTCAGTTAATGAAAGACGTGAGACTACCAAGAAATTTATACTGCTGGTTAGCTATTTCACAGAAAGTCAGTAATCTGTGTTGTGGCAACACACACCTTTCGTTTTTGCTTTGTTAGGAAAATCTCAAATATATCCAGACTAGAACAATAAACTTCTATAAACTTATCATCTCATGTTAAAAGTTATCAACCCCTGGTCAGTATAATTTCATCCATTTTTTTATTCCATCCCCTCCTCCTTATACTATTTTTAAACAAATCCCAAACTAACATTCTTTAAGTATTTCATTGTGTAGCTCTAAAATATAAGGGCTCTATTTCTATTATATACTAACAATACCATTATAACATCTAATGAATTTAACAATTATCTTTAATTACATCTTCAAAATTTTAAGTGTCTCACAAATTTTATAATGCTTTAAAGATTATTTATTTTATCAAAGGTTCAAATAAAGTCACACATTATGACTGATTGGTAAATCTCATCCTTTTTATGTTATGGCTTCTGGTTCCATCTCTCTTTTGTTTAATTGCAATTTATCTGTTAAATATATACATGATATTTAATTATATATCTATATTTCTAATTTTAATATTCAGTTTACCATGTACTAAATCTCTGTCAAGAAGTTTCTTGCTATGGAGTGCCTGGGTGGCTCAGTGTGCCTCTGCCTTCGGCTCAGGTCATGATCTCAGGGTCCTGAGATCGAGCCCTGCATCGGGCTTCTTTGCTCAGCAGGAAGTCTGCTTCTGTTCCTCTCTTTTTGCCTGCCTCTCTGCCTATTTGTGACCTCTGTCTGTCAAATGAATAAAAATATTTTAAAAAAATTTAAAAAATTTTAAAAAAAGAAGATTCCTGCTATAAAAATATGTTGTTATTGACACTTTTGGAAGGAATAAACTTACATATCTGATGGAAAAAGGAGTAGAAATTAACAATAGCATTTACATATTTCAAAACTATTTACATCTTTTTTTGTTTGATCAGGGATATTAATTGTAGCTTTTGTTAAATGTAATTGATATTTGAAACTATTCCAAAAATAATTTTAAATAAGTTATATTTTGTAACAAATTTTAGGTTTTTATCCCCCTTCAATATGTACTTCAAAAAGTTTTACTGATTACATAAAAAAGGCTTTTCATAAAGATTATCTTTTATAAATTATATCTATGAAATATTTCCCTTAAGTCTATTCTATGGCCTGAAGTAGCATGACCTAAACTAATTCATTAAATCTAGACTATTCAATATAATTCACCAGTGTACTTGCTATCCCAGTTGCTTTGGGAAATGGCATTACTGAAATCAGCAATGGTCAAGTAGACAAAGCCTTATTCTCATGGTATGAATTTTAATAGATACAATTATATTTGTTTAAAGATTTCTTAAGGGCTAATTTTATGTATTACCAAACTGATTTGCTCAGAAAAGGAAGAAACCATGTTAACCATGACACATTTAAACAAGAATGGGCAAGTTTTTTGCTTCATTCAGTATGGGGTTCTATCTATTGATCTCTGGAAGGAAGGGAAGAAAGGAGGGAAAGAAGGAGGGAGGGAGGAGGGAAGGAAAGAAAGAGGTAAAAGAAAGAAAGAAAGAAAGAAAGAAAGAAAGAAGGAAGGGAGGGAATTCAGACTGCACACCTATATTAAATAAATAAACATCCATCTCTAATAATAACTGATATTTTTAAATTGATACATAATAAACATAATAAAGAAATAGTTGAGAAAACCTGAACATATCATATGGAATAAATTTTAAATAGTGTTACACAGCTATCGTAAATCTATGTATAGATAGACATTAGGAATTCATAATTTATTCCAATGTGTGACTGATTAAAGCAGTGTTCACTCATAATTACTGTATTATTAGATTATTCTTTTCTAGCATACTTGTTTCATCATATTCCAGAGACAAGGAAAGGATAAACTGCCATTCCTATGAACCAAAAAGTTGAAATAAAGTACTTAGTTTGTGTTAAGTAACATGGCTTATACAGTGTAAAATAAATAAATATATATATACATATATATATATATTTTTTTTTCATTTATAAGCTCAGGCCTTTTAAAATAAGAATAAATACTGCAATGGGTCATGAGGACTCTAACTCATCTCTAGAATGCTTAGATAAATGCTCTATTCATTTTCTAAACCCCTACACTGACTCTATTAATTGTGCCTTCTCAGCTTAGAGTGGCTGACAGTGACTTTGTTGTGATTCTGATTAAAACCTCCTCCTTCATCTGTGACTCTACCTTATTTGCTTCTAGTACTTCTACAGTCCACACCAGGACACACCAGATTTGTTACATTCTTGGATTAGTGCCAACGTAGTGATTATGAAAGCATTCCTGTACGCATACTATGCGACACCGTTGGGTCTATCGGGCACTCATCCCACACAGGTGTCAGCCCAAAGCCACTTTCTGCAGTGTGATTCTCCTCCAGGAAGACTAAAGTGTGTGGCCTTCCTCCGAGTTGCTGGGACCATTTATCTTAACTCCATCTAAGCCTGGGTCACAGAGTGCAGTGACTGTAACCTTGCTTTACTGTTGTATCTTCTCTGACAAGGCCCATGTATTTCATCATCACATAGCTAGTGACTTGCATGGTGTGTGGACTAGAGCAGATCTGAACAAATGTTTGTAGATGCTTTCATGAATAAAGTAAAATAACACAACCACTAATCTCCAGCTGCTTAGCTTTTAGAATTGACAGACAAAGAAATCAAGAATAGTTGGGAATTCCAATGTAAATATGCACAGGTAGGAGCACAAAAACAGCCACCTAACTCAGTGTGTTGGACCAAAGAAAGCTTCACAGAAGAGAGAAGACAAGAGCTGAATCTTTTTTTTTTTTTTTTAAGATTTTATTTATTTATTTGACAGACAGAAATCACAAGTAGGCAGAGGGGCAGGCAGAGAGAGATGGGGGAGCAGGCTCCCTGCTGAGCAGAGAGCCCCATGTGGGGCTTGATTCCAGGACCCCAGGATCATGACCTGAGCTGAAGGCAGTTGCTTAATCAACTGCGCCACTCAGGCGCCCACAAGAGCTGAATCTTAAAGGAGGAATAAGAACTATTCAGTCTGAGGAAATAGGAAAGAGGTTCCAGGTAAAGGGGCAATATGTGTAAAGGCATGGAAGATGAGAGACAGAGAGAGTAGACAGATAGGAGAGTTTCGGGTATACCTTTTGTGCGCCATTAAGGAGTGTGAATGAGGGTGTCAAAATGTTATTTTAGTAACAGAATGCTCTTATCGGGTTGTCTGCTAATTATTTTTAATTAAGTGTATTTATCCAGCAAGATGTGAGTCTGGGTTGAAAGAAGGATGAGATGAGAATGGGGCCATTGTACCGCAAGCAGGTGCCATAGGCTGCGTGAGAGGGCTGTATGCCCACCCAGTGTGGATATATTTAAATATTTTAAATCAAGGTACAGAACTATTAAATACAACATATCCAGCCTTCTGTCCTGGAAATTTACCTTCATAATGACATGGAAGACCAGGTCATAAAGATTGAAATTCCAATAATTTTTGGAGTTCCATCCTGGAACCCAACAACTCAAGAAGCTCTTATTCCACATTTGATTTCATCCTAGATGATGGAAGACTTCAAGCATACACATATGGACTCCAAATTCTAATACCTTTCCCCAGAAAAAGACCTCTTTGGGTTATCCCGCGACTTTCAGGTCTACACATTGGAGGACTGAATTGGGAAACAGGCTTGCACAAGCCCTGAAAACAGACTCGGGGCCACATGAGTAGACATTTTCAGATTTCTGGTACTGAGCACATGGTATAAAACAGGGAGGCAGTCTCCATGGGGTCACATCTCTCTCTGACCCTGCAGACCTCTTGTCCTGACCCAGTACACCCGTTATACTGCGGAACCATCTTAGAATTGCACAAATGTTGCATTCTAAAATAGAAAAACACTTAATACTATTGCATAGATTTCAGAGACTATATTCCTCCTTCTGGTTGTTCACTATATTATTTTATGTCCTATAGAAATGCTGGGGGTGAGTCTAAATATTCCTTTTGAATGTGTCTTCTCTGCCAACGCTTTCTACAAAATTCTTTAAATAAAGATTGCATCTCCTTGGAAAGTCTGCTATTACTGCAATGAAAAGGAGAGAAAACTAGCCTGGTTTAAGAGGGTAAAGAGGACGTGCAGTCTGCTTTTGTCATTTCTGAGATTCACTATCAAAGGCCACAGCTGCATAAACTAGGGTTAAAAGCCCTCCGCTTGCTTCCTCATTGTATTTTTCCTGGTTAACTATCTTCTAGCCAATTACATGTATGTTACTTTAGCCTAAAGATTTGTGTTTCTATTCTAGTCTTTACCATTAATTATCTGGATGACCTTGAACAAGTTACTTCATCACTCTGTTTCTACCTTGTTCTCTTATTATTTGCTTGTCACTTCAAAGAGTTACTATCCTAGGAGAAAGTGAGGTATACAACCTTACTTTTAGAAGTTTCATGAGGTAGGTACAAATGCTATGATCAAAAAAAATTTTTTTAAATGAGGGGTTTTTTTTTTTGGTAAAAGAATGTTAATTTGCTAGTTTTTAATAAGTCCCTTTGCCTTACTGAAATGGGTGGAGATTTATATACATTGTGAAATTCCAATAATATCCTTTTCTTCCTAACGTGAGTAGCTGGAGTGGATTAATACATTACTTCAAACCAAATAATGATCGTCATTGTCAATAGTATAAACATGACTTAATAAACTTGTTCTTTTACTAAAATTAAACTTTACCTAAAACTGTTTAGATTTTGCATGAATTTCTCTCCTATTTATGCAGACACAAAAGTATATTTATTGAAATAATTTTAAAAGATGTATAACTATGTTCAATTAATAAAAAATTCTAAAAGAGAAGTATTTTAATACTTTCAGAAATTGTAAAATCAAAATGGATGTTCCATACTTTATATTAAATTCAATAACATGTTCCAAGGAACTTTATATGGTATCTTATTAACTATTTCATCAATATTGATTCATGTTATCAAAAAGCTAATTATGAACAACCATAGAAAACTATAATTGTCCCAATCTATCTAAAAATATAGACACTGTAGATCCATAACACTTGTGATGTTACTTAAATTTGACTTATGCTGTCTCTTCCCCATTAAAATATTTTCTAAAATATTTCCTTTAAAGTTTCTGAGATTCTTGCTATTAGAGATTTCATATTCAGTTTGGAATTAAAATGAAAATTTGTGAAATTGGATATAGGTTAACTTGTTTGATAGAGATAGGTCCAAGGTGTAAGTCTTAAACATTTCAAAAATCCAGATCACATTTTGTCAAGGAAAACAAAAAACAAAAAACTTACCCTGATTTGACTGATGACAGTATTTGTACTTTAATATTTATTGACTAAAACAAGACAAGAAATAGAGAAGCAAGAAGATATTTTTGTGGGGTCTGAATTTAACACAATGATTTAGATCTACCAAATATAATTCAATGAAAAAACAAAATAATTAAAGTGGTTTTTCCACCTGTAATTAATCTCTTTTTTAAAAAAAAGATTTTATTTTTTCATTTGGCAGAGAGAGAGATGAGCACAAGCAAAGGAAGCAGCACACAGGGAAAGGGGGAAGCAGACTCCCACTGAGCAGGGAACCCAATGCAGGGCTCAGTCATGACCCTGAGATCATGACCTGAGCTGAAGGCAAATGCTTAACCCACTGACTCACTCAGGCACCCCTCCTTGTAATTAATCTTACCTCTCTTTTTATCCACAAATGTCCCTGGGATGATTAAAAAAAAAAAAAAAGAGTTTAGAAAACTTGTTACTATTTTTCTTTAGGTTAAATGCTCAGTTTTTTATGATTTCTTTCAAACAGACTTCTTTTTTATCTTTCCTTGTGTGACATATTGATATAGAAAGAAGTTTATACAAACTCATTGGCATTGAAGGGATCTCTGGTCTATATGTTGCCTCCTGCCTTCTTCCCTGGATAGTGGAGGAAAACACATCTCACCTTGCTTTGGGCATTGATCCCTGTCCTATAAGCATCCGTTAGAAAGTGCTTGTGGCTAGTATAGTTGATTGTGCTCTTGGAAGGAGAAACACTATGATTATTCACAAGGAACTTCACCATCACCCTCTGCTGACTCTACTTATTTAACAAGCAGGCATATAATGTTTATCAGGTAGCAGATAATATTCTAAGTGTCTCACGGTTATAACTGATTTAGTTTAATAACAGCCCTGAAAGGAAGGCACTATTAATAATCTCATATAGATGATGGAATGGAAGTTCAGTGAGGTTCTGTAATCTGCCCAAAGTCACACAGCTCCTAAGAAGTGTGGTTGGAATAAAGCCACACAGTCACTGTCTTGAATGCATGCAGTTAATTAACACTCTGCTGTGATGCTTTTAGGCTTTTCCCCACACCCCTCTAGCGATGTTTAAACCAGAGACTCCACTGTATTTTTCCTCTAACTATGGCTTAGACCTGCCCAGACAGCTTGCTGTCTTATAGGAAGACCTCTACTTTGTCTTCAGCTGAATCCTGGTCAGGACCACCCACTCGATTCTCAACTACTTAAAGGTGACACAAGAATTGAGATGTTAATTCAACGTCTACTCTCGTCTACTTGGAAATAGGATCCTTGTCTCAGATCTTCTTCCTGTCTGCACATTTTGTTCTCACTTCTGTTTTAATGACTACCTTCATGAGCTCCAAAAATACAAACGGGACCAAATTTCTCTCTACCTAACTTCCCTTTCAACCTGTATGGAGGGGCAGGGGCTAGTTGGCCAGTGTTAAGACCCTTTGCAGGGATCCAGTACAGCCTTCACCCGGTATCGTCTTCTCCAATCCTGTCGTGTAGGCTAACCTTTCAGGAGCCATCATAAGGACACCACGCTCCTTCCTGTGGGGAGGAAACATGTTGTGTGTGCATAGTTTTCAAATAATGACTTATAGTAAGCTTTGTTCTTGAAGACTTTGAAACTAAAAAACTTTCTCTCTACAATAACTTCTAGTATTTCTAATTGACTCAGGAAATCTAATTACAATCCAAAGATGAGAATTTCTGCAAAGCCAACTCTTTACAACAATATTACACAACAGGTGGGGAAAGGTAAGATTGTTTGTGAGAATAAAAATGTATTGGTTTTATACCAAGTATCTCTATAGCATTACTGCATATAGGTATCTCTTCTTAATGTATTTACATATTATTTTTCACAAAAGGGTCTTCCTATAGTTGAGAAGGTTTGGTATTAGATAAATAGTGTATTGTTCCTTTAGTATATGGTCAATATTTGATAGGCATGGATATTGGAGGGTTCCTCATAACAACTTCTGGCCACGCTGTTTGCTCAGAAAGTCTGGGATTCAGATATGAAAAACTAGTAATGCATAAATCATGGGTGGTATAAGGCAGTTTCATGCTGTGGGGAATTTGGTTTCCTGTAACAAAGAAAGGATAAAATGAGGGCAAATCACTGAACCCTTAAAGAAAATGTAGAAGGCTAATGGACTAAAGTTCGCATTTTTCCACAATTAGGAAGCCATATTTTTGGATCAGGTGTTCTAAAACTGGTGAATACGCACATTAGAAAACTAATTGATTTGGCTAAAAAAGATTACAGAAATCATAGTTTCGTATTGTTAAAAGGACCCTGGAAAGTGACAGCAAAGACAATAGCAGCAACAATTTGATGGCAGTTCTCCAAAGATCTTGTTTTCCTGTTTAGAGCTCTCAAAAGGCTCCCAATGGTATGAATGCTTTATTAACATTTAGCCCTCACGAGGTGGCTTCTGTCTGTGGATAAAAAACAAAGGCACTCAGGGATTCCAGTTCTGCTCACATCTGTAGCTTCTGCTTTTGTCTAAATTTGATATTTTTGACAATACACCCTTCAGTAAAAAGCTTCAACAGCTTGTGTAATTATTAACACGAGTGCTGCAAACCTTTTGTACTGTACTTAAGAGTTGCCAACCTTCACTGTCAGGAAAACCATGGAAAATTAAATTAGGACAATAGATGAAATAATGGATGTGAGGAAGTGAAATCCCTAAGTGCTTTGGTCATGCTGCTAATGAAGAAAGACTCCCCCCACCCCTTTTCTCTCGGTTGTGAATATCAGATCTTAGCATAAAAGTCTACTTTATATGCTATTTTCTTTTTTATATAAGCTGCTAATGATTTCTTGAGTGGCTCCTTTAAAGTGGTCTTTTTTAATACACTGTTTCCAAACCACTGTTGCATTAACAGAACTGCTTTAAAATAGGCCAACTTTCAAATTACAAAAGAAGAGAGAGACACAGAGAGAAATAGAGAAAAAAAAGGAAGATGGAAAGGAAGCTATCAGATCTGGCAAGTCTTTAGAGTATGTGTCTAAAAGCATTTTTATATGGGCCTCTATTAAAAATTACACAGAGTGACCCAAACACAATTATGTTCCTACAAGACCCTATTGCATGAGATTATATATTACTGATTCAGTTAGGAACAAAAACAGAGCTTCCCACAGAAACACTGAAGGAACTAATTCATGTATTATTAAACATGATGATCAGGGATTACTGTATCTCTCCTAGAGCTTACTTCATTTATTTTCTAATTTTATGGGAAATTTTACATTAATTTTATCAATTTCTAATTAATTGTGAAACATCAGTATAAACAGAAGAGGAAATTGTATCATTTTATAATTGGGAATCATCAGCAAGAGACAAATGAATTCAGCTGGCTGTTGATATTACTTAAAAAAAAGTCAGGTACATAATTGGAGAGTTCAAAGGAAATAATGTGGAAAAAATGGTTGGAAAAAGGGGAGAAAAAAGACCTATCCTGTCCATCACCAGCATAACGTGAGTTAACAAAACATCCTACTAAGTGTCTCTGCTAGCACTTTCAGAGAACTAGGAAGTACAAAGAACAACTTTAAGAGCACAGAAGACGTTTCTTCTGGTGGGTGCCCCCCTGCTCCCCGTGTCAGGGAGGATGGGAGCAGAGCTGATCATATGGTTTGGTTAAATGCATGCAGTAGTCTAGGAAAAGAGTTGTCAAGTCTCAGAACAGAAGTCCCCCTTTTAATAGCAAATATTTTATATTTACCTCAATTAATTAATTAATTAATTATCTCATTTACCACACACATAATTTTAAAAAAGCAATACATTAACTTTACCGTAAAGGAGAGAAAAGATAATGTAATTTATAACAAAATGTTTTTATTTAGAAATGCTTAGGTATAAGTATACCAGAAGACCTAAGAAATTATGTCTACACACACACACACACACACGCACTTACACACATAGAGTCATGAAACCCAACTACAGATGTAAGTGGCACAGGAATGTTTTACTGAAAACTCAAGTACCATGATTTTTTTTGATATCCAGAATTCAATTTCTTGAAATGAATGAACACTAATTCCTTGTATTTTTAAAAAATAACAAAATATGTCTTCTTAAAATGTATGTTGTACATATTGTAGTATCCTACCCCAGACTTTTTTTTTTAATATTATATTTTATTTATTTATTTATTTATTTGAGGGCAGAGAGCACAAGAGCAGAGCAGAGAGGCAGAGGGAGAAGCAGGCTCCCTGCTAAGCAGGAAGCCTGACTGGGTGGGGGAAGGGGAGTGGCTCCATTCCAGGACCCTGGGATCATGAACCTACTAAGGCCCCAGGCAACCCTCTACCCCAGATATTTTACGGTATATTTAAAATTCTGAAAAAAATACTTTATGTTTGAATACAGAGCATGTTTTGTGTCACATAAGATTCAATAGACTTTTCACGTAATTAATTAGCTGAGAGAGATTTTGGATTTTTTGAAGTGCAGGATAATTCTTCATCGTGAAAGACTATCCCAGACATTTCAGAATGTCTGAGGTACTTTACCTTTTCCCATTAAAAACCTGTAGCTCCTGACACCTCTCCCCCAGATCAAAACCTCCTTTAGGGAGTGGTAACTTCCCTGTTGAGACTTAAGTCTCCAGGAAAATTTAGAAAATGCTTTCAGTGATTCCAGTTCTATATTTTAAACCAGGTGAAATCTATAGCAGAGATTCTGGGGCTGTTCAGCAGGTTCCCTTGGTGAAAGATCACTGCCATGTGCCACACCTAGAAGCTCCAATCCAAGTCTCTGATGGCACTTATGCACTGTTCAGCATCCCAGTGGGTATCCAGTGGATGCCTACCTGGGATCCTCAAACTCAGTAGGAAGACCTGATCTTTGCCTGCTGTTTATAACATCATGCCTGGGTGCCCGGGTGGTTCAGTCTCTTAGACGGCTGCCTTCAGCTCAGGTCATGATCCTGGGGTCCTGCGTTCAAATCATGCATTGGGTTCCTTGTTCAGCGGGGAACTTGCTACCCCCTCTGCCTGCTGCTTCCCCTGCCTGTGTTCTTTCTCTCTCTTTCTCTGAGAAATAAACAAAAACATCTTTATAATACCACACCTAAGAATTCTATTCTTTGTTGTTCTGTGGCACTTCTGTGTGGTACAACCAATGAGACACTTTGGCCTTGTTCTTTAGCTGTAATGTCCAGGAAAGACCTCTCCAATTAGGGGGAGCAATTAATACTACCCCAGAGCTTCCTTTTGCTTTCCGCTACTTTCTCTGATTGCCATGGATTACTGAAATGAATGCTGTGTCAGAACTCAGAAACATGTCACGTACCAGACCCTGTTCTTTTTCTTTTTCTTTTTTCTTTTTTCTCCCCAGCTTCTATTTTTACACACCAAAATATAAATGAGAAGCATGGTCGAGAAAAATACTCCAGGCTATTACTGGAGTGGCACATTGAAAACAGAAAATAGTTTCAGTTGTTTCCCTGAGGCTGGACACACAACACATGTAACCATGATTTCTGACAACACAGCAAATTTCAGGGTCATCATAAGTACAGAAGTATAAATGTAACACCATTTAAGTGAACCGAAGCAAATGATGTTTTCCACTGAATAACTGAAAAAGAGCAGATGTGTGTGATCGCAACCTTCATCAGGTTTCAGGAATTGGGGCTGGGCAGAAGAAATACTATTTATACCTTCTCCCCCCACCTGGACTTGCATCTTTTTCCATAACTTGAAAAAATTTCCCTAGGAAGGTGCAACACCATTCTGTCCACATCATTATCAAAATACAGGATGCTTTATCTAAGGATCCCCAAGTGTCCCAAAGGTAAGCCTTAGATTTCAATTCCTTACTGGCTTTAACAAGACTGACCTGCTCTCCAAGCTGACTTGTCTTCTCCTGCAAAGATTTTCATTGCTGTCCCTATCCTACTTCTTTCTGAATCTTTTGATTTTCAGATAGATTCAGCTTGTTCCTTCCTTGTTAAAAGTATTTAAATCCATATGGAAACTAATTAATTATAAATTGGTCTGACAGAACGGCTAATGAAATCTTGACTTCCAACCCATTACCACTTACCACTTCAAAGCCAAGTTCACCCTTGTGTTTCTCAGTGTCCAAGATTATTACATCTGAATTTATCTCAATAACAATTCAAATTGCTCTTCCCTTGGCAGTAGCCTGAGCTCTTTAATACTAATTATCATTTGTTGAAGAGAGAGTCTTTTTTCTGTTATATATTCTTACCTGCTTTGTGGAAGACTAATTGACCATAGAGTTGAGGATCCATTTCTGGGCTCTCTTTCTGTTCCATTGATCTATGTGACTTTGTGTCAGGATCATACTGTCTGGGTTATTACAGCTTTGTAATAAAGCTTGAAGCCTGGAATTGTGATGCCATCAGCTTTGGTTTACTTTTCAACATTCTTTTGGAAAAATTGGACAGCCACATGAATGAATGGTCCAGAATGAAACTAGACTATTTTTTTACACCATACTGTAAATAGACTCAAAATGAAGGAAAGACCTAAT
This sequence comes from Neogale vison, assembly GCF_020171115.1. NCBI lineage: Eukaryota > Metazoa > Chordata > Mammalia > Carnivora > Mustelidae > Neogale > Neogale vison. Next base: position 33,031,654 of record NC_058096.1, on the reverse strand, counting down.
GTGAGACAGGAATCCATCAAAATCCTAAAGGAGAACACAGGCAACAACCTCTTTGACCTTTGCCACAACAACTTCTGGCTGTACACTTTTCCAAAAGCAAGGGAAACAAAGGCAAAAATGAACTGTTGGAACTTCATCAACATAAAAAGCTTTTTGTTTGTATGTTTGTTTTAAAGATTACTTATTTATTTATTTGACAGAGAGAGAGAGAGAGACAGCAAGAGAGGGAACACCAGTAGAGGGAGTGAGAGAGGGAGAAGCAGGCTTTTTGCCGAGCGGGGAGCCCAAAGAGGGGCTCCATCCCAGGACCCTGGGATCATGACCTGAGCTGAAGGCAGATGCTTAATGACTGAGCCACCCAGGTGCCCCATAAAAAGCTTTTTGCACAGCAAAGGAAACAGTTGGCAAAACCAAAGACTACCAACAGAATGAGAGAGGACATTTGCAAATGTCTTATTAGATAAAGGGCCAGTATCCAAAATCTATAAGGAACTTATCAAACTCAACACTAAAAGAACAAATAACCCAGTCAAGAAACAGGCAGAAGACATATAAAGACATTTCTCCAAAGAAAAGACATGAAAATGGCCAACAGACACATGAAAAAATTCTCAACATCATTCAGCATCAGGGAAATAAAAATCAAAACCACAATGATATACCATTTCACACCAGTCAGAATGGCTAAAATTAACAAGTCAACAGATGGCAGATGTTGGTGAGGATAGAGAGAGAGGGGAACCCTCCTGCACTGTTGGTGGGAATGCAAGCTGGGGCAACTACTCTGAAAACAGTATGGAGGTTCCTCAAAAAGTTGAAAATAGAGCTACCCTATGACCCAGAAATTGTACTACTGAGTATTTACCCCAAAGATACAAATTTAGTTGAAGGGACACCTGCACCCCAGTGTTTATAGCAACAATGTCTGCAAAAAGAGCCCAGATGGCCATCAATAGATGAATGGGTAAAGAAAACGTGGTGTGTGTGTGTATGTGTGTGTGTGTATATATACACATATATATACACACAATGTATATACATACACTGGAATACTACTCAACCATCACAAAAAATGAAATCTTGCTATTTGCAACAAAGTTGATGGAACTAGAATTATATGCTAACCAAAATAGGTCAATCAGAGAAAGATAATTATATGATCTCACTCAGACGTGGAGTTTAAGAAATAAAATGGGATCATAGGGGAATGGAGGAAAAAAAGTGAAACAAGATGAAATCAGAGAGAGAGATAAACAGTAAGAGACTCTTAATCATAGAAAACAAACTAAGGGTTGCTGGAGAGGAGGTGGGGGGATGGGGTAACCGGGTGATAGACATGATGTAACGAGCACTGGGTATTATATAAGACTGATGAGTCACCAAACTCTACCCCTGAAATTAATAATACACTATATGTTAATTAATTAAATTTAAATTAAAAAAAGTTAAAAAACAAAATAATTCTAATTAACAAATACTCAGCGAAGATTGGATCATTTATCTTATCACTTGCCTAAGGCCATCTGTAATTTGCATAAAGAGTTTGCTATTAGATTTTAAGCTGCATCATCTTATCACTTCCTCTCTTTTGCTTAGTTTTCTGCTTTCCATCTCTCTAGCTATTTAACTACTTTTTAATTTCTGTAATCCACAGTATTGGCATACCCACTGGTCATCTTATCATAGTATGTGCATTGGAAAGCTCTCTGTAAAACTTACCATGTTACACTATCATCTCTGGTTAAAATCAATGTTTTTGAATGTTAGGTAATTTATATTTCATGATAGAGGAACTTTAATTTAGTTCTGTGGCACCATTTGATTCAGGTACAGCCAGAATGATAATCAGATGAGAATGATCATTTTTCTTTTTTTAACTAATACCCAATATGTCTATTCCTCAATGAAGGCAAGGAAATGGTACAGTCAGTCTCCTAGTTACTTCACCAAACATCAACACTAAGTTTTTTTTTTTTTTTTAAAGATTTTATTTATTTATTTGACAGAGAGAAATCACAAGTAGACGGAGAGGCAGGCAGAAAGAGAGAGAGGGAAGCAGGCTCCCTGCCGAGCAGAGAGCCCGATGCGGGACTCGATCCCAGGACCCTAAGATCATGACCTGAGCCGAAGGCAGCGGCTTAACCCACTGAGCCACCCAGGCGCCCCTCAACACTAAGTTTTGAAGGATGTGCAAAAGAGTCCTTATGTAACCGTCATGCCTTGTATTTCACCCATGTAGTCTTCATGTGATAAGAAATTAGAGGTAGTACTTGAAAGCAATTATACCAGAGTCCTTAGTTCTTTAGACCCTGGGAAGTCTATGAAACTCTATTTCCCCAATGCAATTAAAACCTCTCCTATTTGAGTCAATTCAATATTTTTGCCCTCCTCTAGGCTATTCAGTTTCGTTTTCACTTCCAGCCATGATAGAGACTTTGTGAACTATCTGAAATATTACTCACCAGTTTATGAGTTAATGTGCTACAGTTATGAATGCTGACAGTAGACACAGGATTCCTGGATTAGAAGCAAAGGATTTTATTACTCCTGGCACAAGTCCCATGTCCCATGACCCCAAGTCTCGGGGCCCAGTGTAGAAGCACACTGTGGGTCTATGACCTGGAAAGAGACTTTGTCTTTAATACACTGGACAGTAAAGATGCTTGGTGCTTGCTCCAGATGTAGGCACTACAAACATCTTTGAAAAGATAATCTAGAACAAAGGCCACCAAGGCATCGGCTAGCAAGATATACAGAAATGTGAGAGACCCAAGAACACTTGTCTACCAGTAGATCCTCCTTGCCCACACGCTTCTATACTACTGGCCACACTCCTTCCCTTACTTGAAGATGGAGATATGCTTTGGATTCAAAAAGTAATAGATACCACTCTGTGCAGATTCCGAGTCTATCAGTACATCCCTGTTCAATGTTACCTTTAAAAAGACTTTTACAACCTTAAGTAATGACAAATAATTTTGTAATTTTGGAAATGTTTTACATATGTCAAATAAAATAATATAATCATTATTGTAAAAATACTTTTTAATTCTCTAGGATTTGTGTGTGCTTGTTATCCTGGTTCATTTCTTTAAGCAGAACAAGTCCTCTCCATTTTGAACTTACAGATTATTTTTTATGTGTATCTCTCTTTATATATATTGCTGCTTCTTCTTTTTTTTTTTTAAAGATTTTATTTATTTATTTGACAGAGAGAAATCACAAGTAGGCAGAGAGGCAGAGAGAGAGAGAGAAGGAAGCAGGCTCCCTGCTGAGCAGAGGGCCCGATGCAGGACTCGATCCCAGGACCCCGAGATCATGACCTGAGCCGAAGGCAGCGGCTTAACCCACTGAGCCACCCAGGCGCCCCTGCTTCTTCTTATATTATTGTCATTATACATTTTCAGCAGTCATATACTATAATATGTAATAAGATATATATTATAATGTGCAATATAATATATGCTATATATATTATGTATATACATATATATAATCTATATTATGTGTCCTTTCTAATAAAAAAAGTATCAAGTTCTATATAATCTATACCTGTACCAACTTTCACATCATAAGGATTCAATCTGAAGAGCAAATTCATGAGAGAATAATGAATAAATGAAATGTAATTGATTTTAAGTTCTTAGAAGGCCAGATCATATCTGATTTGTTCATAATTATCTAATTTCTAATAAACTGCTTCAACATTGAAAAAAGTGAACTGGGTAAGATGAGCTTCATTTTTTTTAAAGCTCTTTCTCTCTCTTTAAGGTTTTATTTATTTATTTTAGAGAAAGGGAGTGAAAGAGAGAGAGAACATGAGCAGGGGGAGAGGCAGAGGGAGAACAGACTTCCCACTCAGTGGGGAACCTGATGTGGGGCTTCATCCCAGGACTTCAGGTTCATGACCTGACCTGAAGGCAGACACTTAACCAACTGAGATACCCAGGCACCTTAGCTAGGATGAGCTTTAAATATCCCAAAACTCCATTTCATTTGTAACAATTTCAATGCTATTTATTTCTAAGAAATTTTAATTTCCATTAAGATTAGTTTTTCCAAACTATAGAAGGATTGTTTGTTTTGTTTATCTCTTATTTAATTTTTTACTGTTCTATAACTTAACTATATTATAGTCACTAACTGTGTTCTGTATAACACTAATTTTTCAAGTATTTATTGGGATTGTGTTAAGTAAAGCACACCAGACAAAGGCCACCAAAAAGCACATTTATGTTTAAGCTAAGTTAGATGATTCAGTTTGATACAGCAAAGAAGAACACATATAATTTTATATTTTTGTAAATATAATTTTGAAGAACAATGGTAGCTTATTGTACACATTAAACCAATGTACAAGTCTTGACAACTTAAATCATGGGAAATTAACCTCACTATTGTGCTAACTAGAATATCGTATTTGCATTAATTTTTGCATGGTGGTAAAATGGGGGAGAGTTACAGAGCTGTTTTTAAACTAAGACTGAATTTGTCAACATGGTCTTCTCTTTATCAAGAATATTCTATAAACTCATTTTAAATAAGAGGAAATTGTACAGACACTTTAAATCATGCCAAAAGCTCTGAGTGCTTTGCTTTTCTTGTAGCTTAGCAACAAAGGCCATTAATTAAACTCATAGATAAACTTTTTTCTCTTTCTCAGTTGCAGTTTGCCAGGAAAAAAATATTTAAAAGACAATAGATATAAAGAGCTAGATTTTACGTTTCTCTTAGCTAAAATAGGACAATTAGTTGCCCACTTTCCAATGTGTAAGAAGAGGTCACAAAGGAAATTAGAAAACATTTTTAATTGAATGACAATGACAACACAACCTTTCAAAATGTTTGTAACGTAGTTAGTAGTTAAATCAGCACGTAAAAGAAAGTGTCTAGCTTTAAATGTACATATGAAAAATAGAGAAAGATTTAATATCGGTTTTCTTAACTTCCACCTTGAAAGAAAGGCAAAGTAAATGCAACATTAGTAAAAGAAAAATAATAATAATAGGATATGATATATTTGTGTAGAACAGAGAAAAACAATAGAGAAAAGAAAAAAAGTAAAAATTCATTCCATAATAAGATTTATAGAATTGATAAGCCTAGAGAAAAATGATCAAGAAAAAAATAAAACAAACTGCCAATATCAGGAGAAAATCGATTTAATTCCTAATCAAAAGTATTCCCACAAAAAAATTCAAAGTCCAGATGGATTCACCAGTGAAATCCCTCAAACATTAAAGAAATAAATAATGCCAATTCAGGAAAAACCTTTTCAGAAAATACAGAAGGAGACTATGAAGTCCAGCCTAACCCCAGGATCACAGAATAACAACAAAGAAATCAGATATTATGAGAGAGAAGAAAAAGGAAGGGAAGGGAAGGGAAGGGAAGGAAGAGAAGAGAAGAGAAGAGAAGAGAAGAGAAGAGAAGAGAAGAGAAGAGAATGAGTCATGATCAAGTGGGTTGGGTTTTATCCCAAGAATTCAAGATGGGGTTATTTTTTGAAAATCAATTAATAAAATTCATCACATTAAGAGAATTAAGGGTAAGAATCACCTTAGTAATGCAGTGAAAGTTACTGACAAAATTCATACCCTTTTATGATAAAAACTTTCAGCTAACTTATAAGAGAACTTTCTTAATTAGAATGTATCTATAAAAAAACACCTATAGCTAATATCATACTTAGTGGTGCGATATTACCACAAGGAGAGGATATTTGTTTTTACTAATGCTATTGAAAATTGCATTAAAGGCACTTGCAGATGCAATAACACAGGAATAAAAAATTAATTATATGAAAATTAAATAGGATAAATTAAAATTATATAGTGATTCTTTACTTCAAAAATCCTAAGGAACCTATCAAGAAAACTACTAAGAAAACTAAGCTGCTTCAATAAGTTTGCAAAGCCACTATACAATTTTTTTGTACTTCTAAAAATTAACAAAGGAGACTTACTCAAAACCTATTGAATATATTCATGTTACTGAAAATAAATTAAGACATAAATTTACAATAGCTAAAAATTTTTAACAACCCAAATGTCAAAGAACAGGAATTGAAAACAAATTCTGTTTTATTCATAACAACAGAATGACAAATCGATTAGAGACACATACAGCCACATGGATTAATCTCAAAAATATTATGTTAAAAAAAGAAGACAGGCATAAAAGAATACATAAGTAATTCCAGTCATATGAAATCAAAATCAGGCAAAATTAATCCACAGGAATAGAAATCAGAAAGTGATTACTCCAGATACTGGGATGGTGGTAGGAACTGGCTGGAAAGGAGAATGAAGGAACTTTCTCAGTTGTTGGAAAGGTGTGACTGGTGGTTACAAAAGTGTATGAAATTTCCAGAAGTCACTGGACTGAACACTTAATGTTCAGGCATAATTATTATTGGTAATATATAAATTTATTTAAAGTTAAAAAAAAATTGAGGGGGCAGCCAGGCAGAGGGAGAGAGAAAATCTTAAGCAGGCTCCAGGACCAACACAGAGCCCAATGTGGGATCCAATGTGAGAACATGGTCATGAGTAGAAATCAAGAGTTGGATACTTAACCAACTCAGACACTGGGTGGGGGGGTGCTAAAGTAAATTTAAGCACATTAAAAAAAATAAATAGCCAAACTGTGGAAGAAGCCAAGATGTCCTTCAACAGATGAATGGATAAAGAAGATGTGGTTCATATATACAAAGGAATATTACTCAGCCATCAGAAAGGATGAACACTTACCATTTACACTGACTTGGATGGAACTGGAAGGGATTATGCTAAGTGAAATAAGTGAAGCAGAGAAAGACAATTATCATGTGGTTTCACTCATATGTGGAACATAAAAAATAGCACAGAGGACCACCAGGGAAGGGAGGGAAAACTGAATGGGAAGAAATCAGAGAGGGAGACACACCAAGAAAGGCTCTGGACTCCAGGAAATAAACTGAAGGTTACAGAAGGGAGGGGATGGGGCACAAGGTAATGGAGTGATGGGAATTAAGGAGGACACATGCTGTGATGAGCCCTAGGTGTTATACTTAACTAATGAATTGTGGAACACTACATCAAAAACTAATGATGTACTCTATGTTGGCTAACTGAACATAGTAATAGATAGATTAAATAAATAAATCTCTGAGCTAGAGAGACTTTAACTAATTCAGTGCCAGAACTATATTCCCTCATTCTGACTTCCTAGAACTGTTTGAACAGACTGTAAATTTACTATGCTCATTACTGTGCGGTTTTAAATATGAAATACTAACACATATGTTAAATGGCAATCCATTACTTCAAAAGATGTCAAGTGGCTGTATTTGATTACTTGATTACTTGTCAAGTAAGAGGATGAATGTGATTTCAGAACAGGGAGAAGTCACTTTAGGATGAGAAAATCTGGAATAACTCTATAATGGAATGGAATCTTAAGTCGAGCTTTTAAAAAGTTAAACATGCATTGAGTTGTTATTCAACTTTATAATTATTATTGCTAATATATAAATATTTATCATATATGTAAAATATATGATATATATTTTCATAATATATATTTAAATATATGATATATTGTATATATATATTGTATATATCATATATTTAAATATATATTTCACTTCTTTTTTTGTATTTTTTTAATATATGTTTTTATATTTCACTTCTCATAAGCATGTTTGCCATTTAAATTGGTCAATAATAAGCAAATTTTAGTCCACCTCCTATCACAGAAATTCAATAAGCAACAATTAGATATTGTTGGAAAAGACCTGAAACAGAAATGTTAATTCTCAATACTGACTTTCTGGGCAGGGGCTGCCAATACCGTGTCTACCAACATCAATGCAAGTTATCACGAGTAACAGTGTAGAGCAAACCTGCAGATCCCCAGAAATAATTGGGCTTTCTCCAGAGCTAACTAAAAAACAAAGAAAAGGCAAACAATAGCATAGATATCAACACCTTCAGTTTGTTTAGATGCAAAACCTGTATGAAATTTCAGTATTTCTCTTTTCCTAACATCTGAATGTTATTACGGTATTAAATTTAACAACTGACTAAACACCACGCTCACAAGCTGATGGATGATAGGTAGTAATTGTTGAAGCAAAGCTTCAGAACAACATGTTTTACAGGGTACAGTATCCAATTTCCTGAAGTGACAGTTTTCAGTATCTTAATAGCTAACGGATAGTAAATTGTTCACTTCATGAGCATTTTTGGCACAAACTTTTAGAAGCAATTTCCAAGGGAGTCATCTAGGATGAATGATACGATACTTAGCGCAGCACCGAGCACAACATTAAACAATCACCGTGTGTGGAATATGACACGATATGACCCTAATTGCAACTTGTGTGTGAGGAGAGCAGGAGATGCTCCTGGTACGTGATGTATGTTTTATTCCCGTAACAAGAGAAGAGAACTTCCAACCACTGAACGCTTCTGAATGATAAGGCTGCTATTTACTGAAAAGTCTAACTTCCTATGACGGGAGTTTTTAAATTACTTTTTATCGCTAATCAAGCAAAGCTCTGTATCATGGAAAAGTGCAGGTGCGATGTGTCGCTACTGAGACGTGACTCCATTTGCACACTTGCCTTTAACTCAGCAGTGGGGCTCTACTGCTGGAGGGGTCATTTTTCTTATTCTCGCCAGGAATTTCTTCTTCCCTCTAACGGTTTCACCCTCAGAGGAGAATTTGTTTAGAAAAGTGGAAACGGCAGGGCATACACCCATCTCAGATAGTAAAATATGTAAGTCAGAATGAAGGGGCTTAATCTTCTCTTTGAGCTAAAAAGTCTGTATCTTAATATTGGCTCATAGACTAATTCCCTCTTTTACTTAACTTCTAGGTTCTCTGTTATAGAAAGGTGACTCCTTTGCAACATGACTTTCTGTGCACCATGAAGTACTCTGAGAAATAGACATATTTGGTAATCTTTAGAAGGAGGGAGTATGGGTGGTTAATTGGAAGTCTAGAGTCATATGCCTGACTTTAAATCCTGCATCGGCCATATGTTATGTCTGGAATTCTGAGCAAGCTTATTTAACCATGCTGTACCTTCTATTTCCTCATTTGTAAAATTAAAATATTATTGATATGTATATCATAAGCTACTAAAAAAGATTGAATATATTAGCACATGTAAAGTACTTCAAATAAGATGATCACATAGGAGGAAGTCAATAGATAGTTGCTATTATTGGCTACCATTCTGATCTTTCTTCATGGGTCTTGCATCAGACAGATTGTTGTGGAAACCAAAATTTAAGAAATCGTGTAGATAATGGTACTTAATTTTATTGTGTTGATATTATAGTTGGTGTTGCTATTACGATATATTCAAACTGAAAAATTTTAAATGTGATGCCATCAATAACTGATCCTAAAATTCTGAAATTAGTTTTGAATCAAATTAAGTTGCAAATTATGACAGAGGATGGGGTAGAGGAGGGGTGCCAAAGTTCTTGTTACTTGGAACCCCTCACTCAGTGAGAGTCTAAAAAGTGTCACAAGGATCTGTGCAGAAATTTCTTGAGGGAGTGCTAATGCTTTTCACTTTCTCACAGAAAGAAAGGGAGGTACTAGGAGATGTGTCATTTGTAACATCCTGAGACCATGACCTGAGCCGAAGGCAGTGGCTTAACCCACTGAGCCAGCCAGGGGTCCCAAAACTTGTTCTTGAATAAAGACTGGACTGCTAAATACATTGGATCCAAAATTCTCCTTTTGAAAGCAAGATTCATTTTTTTGAATAAAATAGCCCTGGGATTCTTTATTACCTCCAAGTGACAGAAAAATTACAAGGCTTCTCAGAGTTGTCATTTAGTGATAGAAGAAAGATGATTCCCAACTGAGAGGCAGGGAGAGACAAAATTATAGTTGCATTTTGATTCCATTACTTGCATTTGCTCAAATCTACCAGTCCCACTACTATTAAGACTATTGCTTGTCATGGATATGTACTCCCTGGCTCTCCTTTTTCCTCTGCTCTCACCCACACAAACCTGGTGTTGATTTTGTTGGGTAATTTGCTCCTCTCCATCTTACCCCACGCTCTTACTGTGAAAATTTTTCTATATTCGGTTCCAAGAACATACCATGATTGTCTTAGGCCCATCAACATATTACAACTCTCTCGTGGTAGAGAAACAGGGAAGATTTTTGATTGGAGTTTTCAGGAGATGCAACTATACCACAGGTGTTGCAGATAGGCTCAGATCTTGCCTCCAGCTAATGGATTACATGGGAGAATATTGAGTGTGAAACTGCTGTCGTCACTCAGATAACACACTGAAGAGCCCTTAGCTGGGTCCCATCAGATGTGACATAAACCTGACCAAGGAAGGCAGACATTGCTTGAGCTACTGTATAGAGATTAAGTGAAGCTAGCTCTCTTGACTCTTTTATTGAAATAATACATTTTACTTCTTGCTTAATCTAGTGTAAGTTATTCTGTGTCATTTGTAACAGGAAAAGTCCTGTTAAAGAATTGAGGGTTTTTTTTTGGGGGGGGGTGCCTCAATATGAACCTAATATTTTTTTCATAACAAATATACTCTAATAAATCTAGTTTCTTTCCCCACCCCAGCCAAATTAATACCATGAAAATAAGGGCTTAAACTCGCAAAGAATGTATACATCTTGAATTATCTATTTCAATGAAAATACCTCCTGTTATTTTTTTACATAATTTTTCTTACATAAATTTTTTAATAGATTTACATAAATTTTTTACATAAATTTTTTTACATAAATTTTTAAGAATTAACACAAGAGGAACATTATGATTTTAGCTTTATCAGTAATCTTTCATGAATCAATTTCTCTGAGGAAGAGTGTGAAAAACCATCATGTTTATAATAAACTAAAATTTAAGTCACACGTTAAACTAATACAAATAAAAAGACAAATTATATAGATAAAATATATCTATAAAACCTTTGAATGGAAAACCTACTTTAATTATACACTTTCCCAAGTCTCTGGATATTGTACTATTATTAGATTTGTCACATTTGGCCTCTAGTCATTTATTTCTTCTTCATTGCAAAATAATGTAATTACTAAATGTTTTTCAATTTTGAATATATTACTTGATCTTTAAAGCTATTATTTTCTCAGCCATAATATGCAACAAACTAATATTAATCCTCAGAAATAGCACTGGGTTTTTTTCTGTTTTACTTTTCAGATGTACCTGACTTCCAGATCCTACAGCTCCAGAAAATTAACACAGCTTTAACTGTGCTCTGATAGTTGTTTTGTTCTGTTCTTCTTTGCAAGTAAATATTAGGCTGTAGTTATGGTCTTTGAGGGGTAACTTCTTCCAATATCATGTTTGAATAAATAATGAGGTATAGAGAAATTTATCCATTTTTAAGATTAATGTTTATATAGACTATATTTCAATGGAAAGGTATAAACAATGTAGCAACCCCCACTAGTTTAATGAATCCATAAAAATGGCAATATTCTTTTTCTTAGACTAGCAAGGTATAAATAACAATAGCTGAGAGAGCATATTCTTAGGTTATTTAGAAAGATTCTTATATATCGGGAAACGGAAACTCATTTAGACTTGTAAACCAAAACAACCTATGTATATACCAATATCATTAGCCTAGAAAAACAGTATAGTGAGTTATTCCCTGTCAGAGCCCATGAGCTAGGTCTGATTAGAGATTGCTCAGGAAAGTATTTGTGAAATAACCTTTGTATAAAATAATATAGCTACTTCAACAGAAGCTTTAAAAATACACTATTTCAATTTTTATCTCTCTAAATATTTTAGCATTTAGACATGTATATAAATCTAACACATAGTTAAATATTGGGGAACTCAGCTCTACCGCCTTGAAGTCAAACATATCAATTCATGGTTTAAAAATAGGCTCGATTCATGATTAAAAGATAGGCTGGTGGAAGCCAGAATTTGGTGGAAGACCAGGATCAGCTGTCTGATATTTAGGGAGCGACAAGTGATCCTGGAGGGTCCTGGCATTAATATGGCTTTTAAGACCACATGATACTGGCTGCCTCTACTTATAGATTCTACAGCTGATGCCATAAAATCAAATTTTGAACTTTCTAACAAAGAATATTTCAATAAATGTCACATGCAATGTGCTCCATAAAAATAAATGTACAGCTTATCAAATTGGCTCTAACACTTTTATTAATCAAATAAGGTTTCCCTTTCTCCTATTAAACATTAAAAATGAAAAATGTTAAATAACTAAAAGTAAACTAAATCAAATAAATTAATCAAGGGTACCCTTATTTTGGTGAGCACTGAGAAATATATAGACTAGTTAAAACATTATATTATACACAAATTAACAAAATGCTGTATGTTAATTATGCTTCAATTAAAAAAATTAATAAAATCTAATATCTTCAATGTTTAAACCTGTTGTAGCATACAAGATTTTCTTCCTTTTAAATACTAAATAATATTATAGTGTGTGTATATACACATATATACATAACACACATTTTGTTTATCCATGGGAAAATATGGACACTAAAGGAAGACTTGGAAAATATTGCAGGTTTGGTTCCAGATCACTGCAATAATGTTAATAGCACAATAAACTGAGTCAAATAATTTTTTTTGCTTTCCTAATGAATATAAAAAATATGTGTACAAGCATTATGTTTAAACATATATATTAACCTAAATTTTAAAAAAATATTTTATTTTTGTATTGATAGCAGTCAGCTGATCGGGTGGCAGGTGCTGAAGGCTGGGGGACTGTGGCAATTTTTCAAAACAGGACTATAATGAAGTTTGATGCATCGGTTGACTCTTGCTTTTACAAACAGTCTCTCTATAGCATGCGATCCTGTTCAATAGCATTTTACCCACAGTAGAACTTATTTCAAAATTTCAGTCTGTTTCTCTCAAATCCTGCTGCTGCTTTATGAACTAAGGTTCTATAAATTCTAAATCCTTTATTGTCATTTCGACAATCTCTGTGGCATCTTCACCAGGAGTAGATTCTATCTCAAGAAACCACTTTCTTTGCTCATTTGGAAGAAGCAAGTCCTCATCCATTCCTATTTTATCATGAGATCACAGCAATTCAGTCCCATCTTCAAGCTCCACCTCTGATGCTAGTTCTCTTGCTATTTCCACCACATCTGCAGTTACTTCCTCCACTGAAGTCATGAAACCCTCAAAGTCATCCATGAGGGCTGGAATCAACTTCTTCCAAATTCCTGTTAATGTTGATGTTTTAACATATTTCTATGAATCACAAATGTTCTTAATGGCATCTAGAATGATACATATTTCCCCCCAAGTTTTCAGTTTACTTTTCCCAGATCTATCAGAAGAATTACTATCTGTGGCAGATATAGCCTTATGAAATGTATTTCTTAAATAATAAGATTTGAAAGTCAAAATTACTGCTTGACCCATGGGCTACAGAATGGATGTTGTGGTAGAAGCCATGAAAACAAGAGTCATCCTGTTATCCTTTTATCAGAGCTCTTGGGTAACCAAGTGCATTGTCAATGAGCAATAATATTTTGAATGGAATCTATTTTTTTCCAAGTGACAGATCTCAACAGTAGGATTAAAATATTCATTAAGCCCTTGTTGTAAACAAATGTGTTGTCATCCAGATTTCGTTATTCCATTCATGGACCATGGGCCAAATAGATTTCACATAATTCTTAAGGACCCTAGGATTTTCAGATGGTAAATGAGCATGGGCTTCAAGTCACCAGCTGCATGATTAGCCCCTCACAAGAAAGTTCAACCTATCTTTTGTAGCTTTGAAGCCAGACATGGATTTCTCCTTTCTAGCTATGAAAATCCTAAGTAGCATCTTCTTCCAATATGAGGATATTTCATTATCATTGAAAATCTGTTGTTTAGTGTAACCATCCTCATTATTGATCTCTGCTAGAGAGAATTATCTCTGGATAAACTGCTGTAGTAGCTTCTCTAACACCACCTGCTGCTTCACCTGGCGCTTTTATGTTTTGGAAATGGCTTCTTTCCTTCAATCTCATGAACCAACCTCTGCCAGCCTCAAACTTTCCTGTTGTGGCTTCCTCAGGTTTCTTAGCCTTCACAGTTGAAGAGAGTTAGGGTCTTGCCCTCGATTAGGCATTGGTCTAGGAGCTATTGTGACTGGATTGATCTTCTCTCCAGAGCACTAAAAGGTTTCCCATGTTAGCAATAAGGCTGTTTCACTTTCCTATCATTTATATCTTCACTGGAGTAACACATTTAATTTTCTTCAAAAACTTTTCCTTTCCATTCACAACTTGGTTATTTGGTGCAAGAGGTTAGCTTTCAGCCTCTGTCAGCTTTTAGCATGCCTTTCTCACTAAGCTTAATCATGTCTAGCTTGTGATTTAAAGGGAGACACAGGCAACTCTGCTCTTCATTTGAACATTTAAAGGCCATTATAGGGTTATTAATTGGCCTAGTTTCAATATTGTTGTGCCTCAGGGAATAGAGAGTCCTTAGGAGAGGGAGAGAGACAGAGAATGATTGGCTGGTGGGTGGAGCCATCAGGACACACATTTATTGGTGAAGATTGCAGTATTATATGGGCAAAGTTCATGGTGCACCAAAATAATTAAAATTGTAACATCAGGGGTGCCTGGGTGACTCAGTGGGTTAAGCCTCTGCCTTCAGCTCAGGTCAGGATCTCAAGGTTCTGGGATCGAGCCCCGCATCGGGCTCTCTGCTCAGCGGGGAACCTGCTTCCTCTCTTTCCCTGTCTGCCACTCTGCCTACCTGTGATCTCTCTCTGTGTCAAATAAATAAGTTAAAAAATCTTTTTAAAAAAATTGTCACATCAAAGATCACTGACCACAGATCCTTAAGAAATATAATAATAATGAAAAAGCTTGAAAACTTGCAAGGATTACTAAATGTAACACAGAGACAAGAACTGAACAGCTGTTGCTGGAAAAATGTCACAGATAAACTTGCTCAATACAGGGCAACCACAACCTTCAATTTGTAAAAAACCACAATATCCTCAAAACACAGTAAAGGGAAATATGCCTGTACTCATCTGTATACTCAAAAGTGGTAAAGATGCTAATTTTTGTGCAGTATTTTTAATACAATAAAAAGAGTCAAAAGAGAAGTTATTTTTTCACAAAGAAAATATATAAAGGATAAATGCATCATGAAAATGTTAAAACCTATAATAGATAACTCTTTCTAAAGAGGTGCTATGGTGATTCCATGAGCTAATATACAGAAGTTCTTAGAAGAGTAATTGGGCTATTAAAGCTGTTTATCAAGGGCAGATGGAATGATTAATAGTTGGATTTAGGACTGGGATAAAAGTGGAGGAAGATGGAAAAAAATAATTGAGAGTGCCATGCCCAAATAAGTAAAGATTTAAAAATTCATGTGCTCAGTGCCGAAATATATGGGTCCTAAAGCATTCTTGGAAAGATGTAAATTTGTATAACCTTCTTAGAAATTAATTTGATAATGTAGTTCCAAACCCTTACAGAGATTCCTTACCTTCAACCCAGTAATTTCATTGCAAAGACTCAATCTTAAAGAACTAATTAGACATGTAGGAAGATGTTCATTGCTATTGCATTCTTCTTATTAAAAACTTTAGAAGATGGAATTATATCCTGTGAGGAATAAAAATATTTTATCTCCTATAACAGCTAATGCAGTCTACCTGCCCACACAAAAATATAAATCAATGCTATTTGTAATCAAAATATGAACTTTGCAATATATTTGTGTTTAATAATATTGGTCACTTGGTGTTTTTAATATTTCTTAATATCAAAACAACTGATTATAACTGTATTGAGTATAATTTAAAATAAAAATGAGAAAATCAGTTAAATGCAATACAGGATCAGTTAAATGTAGGTAACAGATTATGGAAGATTTATTTTTTAAATGGCTAGAAATGTTCAACATTTGAAAAAGGAATATGAGTTTGTAACTTTGATGTTCAAAAGATAAATAATCATCTAGATGTACCTAAGATAGTTTTAATTACTTAATTACCATCTTACAATCTCCAGCACTGAAAAGCTTAGGGCTGTTAGAGATATCTTCTCATTTTTATCTAAGTAATTATTTAATGAAATTTTGACTCCCATTATATTATAATTATTTAAAGCGTAAGTGCTGTGCTATGCAATTTCTCAAGAAAATTTTTAAAAATTCATAACTCACTGATTTTGTTTCTTCTTTATAAAATCATTATCATTTGTCAAATTATGTTGGTGGTTTTTTAATAGAATGGTTGGGCACTTTCATATTCATACGTTCACCATTTATTGATTACCTTTGTATTAGAAGCTCCTCAAGGCACAGATTATCAGTTAAGACTCCAGTTGAGTCAAGAAAATTCATGAATAAGTTGTTAAATATGTTGGGAGTGCTATAGGTATAATATATTTTGGAAATTCAGAGTAATTATTATTTAGCCTAAAGTGAGTGAGACAGGCTAGGAGTTTTAATAGAATGTGATTGGACATGAGGCATTAATTAAAACAGTAGTTGAACATTTTAGGAAAAGAAAGGTGAAAGAACAATCCAGAGCAGAAGCAAGAAGAAATTATATACATCATAAAGTATATAAATGAATTATATATGTGTATACATATACAGCAAAATGAAATACAGCGTTATTTCCAGTGAATAGAATATAAAGCATGTACAGTTAGCCCTTGAACGTTGCAGTTGCTAGGAGCACTTACCCTTTGTGTGGTTAGAAATCTGCATATAATTTTTTTAGATTTATTTATTAATTTTTCAAGAGAGACAGAGAGAGAGCATGAGCAGGGGGAGGAGCTGAGGGAGGAAAATATTTCAAGCAGACTCCACACGAAGTGAGGAGCCCAATGTAGAGCTCGATCCCACAACCCATGAAATTGTGACCTGAGCTTAAATTGAGAGGTGAACACCCAGGTACCAGTCTACTGTTGACCAGAACTCTTACCGATAACACAAACAGTTAAGTAACATATAGGTTGCATGTTATATGTATTATATACTGTATTTGTACAATAAAATAAGGTAGAGAAAAGAAAATTATTAAGAAAATTATAAGGAAGGGGCGCCTGGGTGGCTCAGTGGGTTAAAGCCTCTGCCTTCAGCTCAGGTCATGATCCCAGGGTCCTAGAATGGAGCCCAGCATCAGGCTTTCTGCTCAGCGGGGAGCCTGCTTCCTCCTCTCTCTCTGCCTGCCACTCTGTCTACTTGTGATCTCTGTCTGTCAAATAAATAAATAAAATCTTTTTTAAAAAATAAAATTATAAGGAAGAAAAAATACATCTATAGTACTGTACTGTATTGGTCAAAATGCATCTGCATATAAATGGACCCGCACAATGCAAAGCCATGTTTGGTTCAAGAGTGAGCTGCCCTTGGAAAAGATACTGGATGGAAGTTGTGGTGACAGATGGATTTAGACCAAGCTGATGGAAATTAGAAATAGCATTTTTTGTATGATATGCCTAGAAGTCTAGCTATTATTTTGTAGCAAACAATATCCAACAATCCAACATGTGCTTTTTGTTTGTTTCAAGTTTTTATTTAAGTTCAGGTTAGTTAACATATAGTGTAATATTAGTTCCATGAGAAGAATTTAATGATTCATCACATACTTATAACACCCAGGGCTCATCACAGATGCCCTCTTTAATATCCATCAAACATTTAACTCATTCCCCTGCCCATCTCCACTCCAGCACCCCTCAGTTTGTTCTCTATAGTTAAGAGTCCAGTTTATGGTTTGCCTTTTTCCTTCCCACCCTCACGTTTATCTGTTTCTTAAATTCCATGTATGAGTGCAATCATATATTTGTCTTTCTCTGACTGACTTAATCCATTTTCCACTTAGCATAACACACTCTAGCTCTATCCATGTCCTTGCAAATGGTAGGATTTCAATCTTTTTATGGGTGAGTAGTATTCCATGGTGTGTGTGTGTGTGTGTGTGTGTGTGTGTGTTATCACCTCTCCTTTATCCATTCATCAGTCAAAGGACATTTGGGCTCTTTCCATAATTTGGCTACTCTTGATAATGCTACTATAAACACTGGGGTGTAGATATCTTTTCAAATTTACCCTTTGGGTAAATACCTGGTAGTGCAATTGCTGAGTCATAGAGTAATTCTATTTTTAAGTATTTTGGAATCTGCATACTGTTTTCCAGCATGGCTGCACCAGTTTGCTTTCTCACCAACAGTATTAGAAGCTTTTCCTTTCTTTCCATCTTCCACAACGTCATTGTTTCCTGTGTTGTTAATTTTAGCCATTCTGACAGGTGTAGGGTGATAGCTCATTTTAGTTTTAATTTGTATTTCCCTGGTGATAAGTGATGTTAGGCATCTTTTCGTGTGTCTGTTAGTCATCTATGTCTTCTTTGGGAAAGTGTCTATTCATGTTCTCTGCCATTTCTTAACGGGATTATTTGTTTATTAGGTGTTGAGTTTGATAAATTCTTTATGGATTTTTGATGCTAACCCTTTATCAGATGTGCCATTTGTAAATATCTCCCATTTTGAAGGTGGGGCTTGTTAATTTTGATTGTTTCCTTCGCTATGCAGAAGTTTTTTTTATATTGAAGTCCTAATAGTTCATTTTTGCTTTTGTGTCCCTTGCCTCCAGCAATGTGTCTAGTGAGAAGCTGAGCAGAAGTCAAAGATATTACCGCCTGTGTTCTTCTCTAAGATTTTGATGGTTTCCTATCTCACATTTAGATCTTTCATTCATTTTAAACATATTTTTGTGTATGGTGTAAGAAAGTGGTCCAGTTTCATTTTTTTTTGCTTATTGCTGTGCAGTTTTCCCAACCTGATTTGTTGAACAGACTGTATTTTTCCCATTGGATATTCTTTCCTACTTTGTCAAGGATTAGTTGATATAGTTGTGGGTTCATTTCTGGTTTTCAATTCTGTTTCATTGATCTATGTGTCTGTTTTTGTGCTAGTATCAAATTATCTTCTTTTCTTTAAAAGACACATATTTATACTAGTGATTTGCTTTTTTTTTCACCCAGTGACCCTATACCCTCACCCACCTCCCCACCAGCAACCCTCAGATTGTTTCCTATGATTAAGAGTCTCTTATGGTTTGTCTTCCTCTCTGATTTCATCTTGGGTTTTTTTTTTCCCCTCTTTTCCCCACGATCCCCTGTTTTGTTTCTTAAATTCTGCATGTGAGTAAGATCATATAATTGTCCTTCTCTGGTTGTCTTATTTTGCTTAGCATAATACTCTCTAGTTCCATTTATGTCATTGCAAATGGCAAGATATCATTATTCTTGAAGGTTGAGTAGTATTCCATTATATATATATATATATATATGTATATATACATACATACATATACATAAACACACATCACCTCTTCTTTATCCATTTATCTTCAGTGAACATCTGGGCTTTTTCCAAAGTTTGGCTACTGGGGACATTGCTGCTATAAACATTGGGGTGTAGGTGTCCCTTGAGACCACTACATTTGTATCTTTGGGGTAAATATACAGTGGTGCAATTGCTGGATAATAGGGTAGCTTTGTTTTCAATTTTTTGAGGAAACTATACTGTTCTCTGTGAAAAAGTTGATGGTATTTTGATAGGGATGGCATAGGTGGCATAAACATTTTAAAAATATTTGTTCTTCTAATCCATGAGCATGGAACATTTTTCCATTGCTTTGTGTCTTTCTCAATTTCTCTCATGTGTGTTCTATAGTTTTCTGAGTACAGATCCTTTGACTCATTGGTTAGGTTTATTCCTACATATCTTGTGGTTTTGGGTGAAATTGTAAATAGGATTGATACCTTAATTTCTTTCTTCTGTCTCACTGTTAGTGTAAAGAAATGCAGCTGATTTCAGTGCATTGATTTTATATCCTGCCACTTTGCTGAATTCTGGTATGAGTTCTACCAATTTTGGGGTGGAGTCTTTGGATTTTCCATATAGAGTATCATGTTATCTATGAAGAATGAGAGTTTGACTTTTTCTTTGCCAATTGGATGTTTTTTTTTTAATTTCTTTTTGTTTTCTGATTGCTGAGGCTAAGACTTCTAGTATATGTTGAAAAACAGTGGTGAGAGTGGACATCCCTGCCATGTTCCTGATCTTAAGGAAAAAGCTCTTAGTTTTTCCCCATTGAGAATGATATTTGCTATGGGCTTTTCATATATGGCTTTTATAATATTGAATTATGTTCCCTCTATCCCTACACTGTGAAGAATTTTAATCAAGAAAGATGCTGTACTTTGTCAAATGCTTTTTCTACAACTATTGAGAGGGTCATATACTTCTTATCTTTTCTTTTATTTATGTAGTGTATCACATTGATTGATATGTGGATGATGACCCACCGTTGCAGCCTAGGAGCAAATCCTACATGGTCCTGGTGAATAATCCTTTTAATGTACTCTTGGATCCTACTGGCTAGTATCTTGGGTAGAATTTTGGCATCCATGTTCATCAGAGATATTAGTCTATCAGTCTTCTTTTTGGTGGGGTCTTCATCTGGTTTGGTTTGGGGATCAAGTTAATATTGACCTCATAGAACAAGATTGGAAGTTTTCCTTCCCATTCTATTTTTTGAAACAGCTTCAGAAGAATAGGAATTAATTCTTTAAATGTTTGGTAGTATTCCCCCTGAGAAGCCATCTGGCCCTGGACTTTTGGTTGTTAGGAGATTTTCAATTGCTGTTTCAATTTCCTTGCTGGTTATGGGTCTGTTCAGATTTTCTATTTCTTCCTACTTCCATTTTGATGGTTTATAAGTTTCCAAAGAAGCCATTCCTGGGTTTGCTGATTATAACCAGCTTCACTGCTCTGATGCCTGGGAACGCTACTGCACTCAAGCATCCCCATTCTTGGAGAATGAAAAGAGGGAAATAATGAATAATTACTTATCTAAAGGTAGGACTGAGGCTGATACAAGTAGAATAATAATTTCCCACTTGTCTAATTTGAATGGAAGTTTATTATGTAAGGCTGGTTGAGAAATAGGGAGAAAAAAAAGAATTCAAATGCTTAGGCAATATATTTGAATGATAAGATTTTAAGGCATGGTTTGACATCTTATACTCTCTGATGCAGAAAATTTCCTTTGATTATAAGATTTAGTTTTCTGACCAAGCCATTAAGGATCAACTGAGAATAATAAGCTACCCAAAATAAAATTTCAATAAATGTTTTGCTATAGAACATCTTCTCATCTTTATAACTATTGCTTCAATTTTCTACTTCTGGTAGTTTGTGAACTATGAGATACAGCTACAAACAAATGAAGCAAATTCTCTTTTGGACTGGTACAACTAGCACAAGTCTAATCAGTAATGTGCATGAAGGACAAATGATATGTGCAGATGTGAAATAGATTTTGAGATTGCATAGCACTTTATATACTGAATAGGTTTCTTAGAAAACTTACTGTAGAAGATCTACAAAGAAATATGACTTAATTTATGACTAAGGAATAAAATCTAGTCAAGCTTGAGTATTTTTAAGAAATCAAGTGGATACATTTGACTACAAAATATACATTATTATTAGTTAAATAAAAATGCACATTTAAGAGCAAGGGTGGTATAAGCAGAGTGAGGGAGAAAAGGGAATGTTGGCCTTGAAGCTAAAGGTCAAGCTTTATTTTCAAGAAGCATATTAGATTTTACTTTCTTTATGCACAATTTAATTCAAATAGTCATGTAATATTGTTTTGATTCCCATGAAATAATTAACCATCTTCTAGCCTTAATAATAGTGGACCACTACCATTTTTAAATGATTCAAAATCTCAGGACAATAAGAAATAATTTGAGGTGCCACAAATATACTTTATTTGGAATGGTTTTAGTGTCACTTTCCCTTAAACTTATAGCAATTTCTGACTCAAATTACATGATATCATCATCACATTCCCAGAGATAATACTTCCCTATGTAAGGACAAATCCATAACCAATGTACATTTTAAAAGTATTATTAGAAAATGGGGACAAGCACTGAGATGATTTTTATGTTATCCACTAATGAGGAACAATTGTGCAAAAATATATGGAAAAGCTCTTCTAAATCAGTTTGTCAGCAATATTTAAGCCTCGTGCTGAAATGCGATGGGACTAGGACAGAAACAAATATATCAATGAAGGGAAATGAGTATTCTTCTTAAATGAGTTTCCAGGGTTGGTTGGTTTGTTTGTTTTAGGTACAGAACATAAATTTTCTAAAAATATCAAAATCTTGGGGTACCTGGGTGGCTCAGTCAGTTGAGTGTCTACCTTCAATTCAAACAGTGACCTCAGGGTCTTGGGATTGGGCTGGTGTTGAGCTCCCTGTTTGGTGGGTAATCTGCTTCTCCCTCTCCCTCTGCCCCTTCTCCTGCTTGTGCTCACTCTCCTTCTCAGTTTTTCTCAAATAAATAAATAAAATATTTTTTTAAAAAATATAAAAAATTAAAAAATAAAAACAAAAATAATGAAATATCAAAATCTTTACAAGACCTAAAACAGTTCAATTAAACAAAAAATTGCCAATCTAGTAGAACTTAATACTCTGAAATGTACCAATAGAAACAATTTGAATACATATTCTCAACAGTAATGAAATGTTTAAATAAAAGATGAAGAAGAAGATACTTACAAAGAAAAAGATTCTTACAAAGACACAGCCTTACTCTGTCCAATTGATTTTAATATCCCCAAAAATGTAGCCCAGCATAGTTGGCTAATAGATTAGATTAAATTGCATTTATGTATAGCTATTGTGTCTAATTAACATACAATTATTTTCAAACTGATTCTAAAGCTTTTGAAGATACTTGAAATATGTTTTATGTTTCAAGTATCCCCTCACCCACAAAAAATATCTACTCTGATTCTTAATTTACTTAGCAAACCCTCTCTTAATATGTAAAAGAAACTAAACAACATCTCAATCTTCAATCAAGTTAGGAAAAAACAAATTGTAATATTCGAATATGTGATATTTTATTTGAGGATTTAACATAATTACTAATAAAATGCAGAGAAATATAGTTATATTTCTATAATATATAGAAATATTATAATTATATTGTGTAATCAAGGAGTGAGTTTAAATCAGGTTTTTAAGGATATTTCTGTGGTAAATAAATATAGTTCCCAAGATCTGGGGGAGGATGCAAAAATAAAAAGAACCAAGGAAACTCAGTGTTTGAGTTTTGTAGGTCAGCATCTCACAACTCTTCTTTACAATGGCAGTTCTGGAATCTATTACAACAGCTAAAGCAAGTGTTGCAGTTCTTTTGAAATCTCTCAGAACCCATGCACAAAGGTAAGAGTATGTATTTCCTCGAATGTCAATGTAAATGCTCATTTCCCAATGAAAGAAGAGAAAAAATACAAATGACACTTCGTCTTGTGACAATTACCACGGCTGGCATCACTGCTTTCATTATACAGAAGATACTGAAGTTTAAAAATTAAATATGTTTCCCACATTGACCCAAAAAAGCCGACTTGGAATCTCTATTAGATTTGTCTCATGAAGTCTGTCAGTTACTCTTCACTAGGTGCTAATAAATACAGCATTTTACATATTGCCTTTGCTTGTCTAATTCCACTATACCTTTCTACATGAAAAAGGATTAGCCATTATATTGATACAATTTATGTATAGTGATTTATACTATAACGTGATTTCTACTACAAACCTTATTTGGTATTTCTATTTAAAATTCCAAGAATCTTTTACTGGACAGTTTTTTTTCAGGACAGAATGAATGCAGGGGTAAACGTGATACATTATTAACCAAAAAATGTGATTAATTATCCGTCTCACACTTTTACTTCACATATCTTGAAATATTCTTTACTGCCCGTTACTTTACTCACAGCATGAAATTATTCAGTCACTTTGAAAACATCAAAGAAATAAAAAATTGCTCCCAATCTGCAATTTACAACTGTGCCCCCGATCAGTTAGGGAAGGTCAAAGGGGCTAATGCATTCACAAAGTACAGGAACAGGCATACTGAAGGGGATATACTTAATCCTCAGAGCCAAATAATCATTAGCAGTGGTGATGGATAAAGTCAAATATGCAATAGCTAGAGGGTCAGTGCTACATTTATTCAGATTCATAAATGAAAGTAGGAGTCATCAGGCTCTGAGATGGTAACTCAAATGAAGGATAAAATGCCCTAATCCCATAAACTCTGACGATCATGGTGAAATCACAGACTGCCTTTCTGTCATGTAATTCTAATTTTAGTGCATTAATGCTGTTATTCAGCATTGATCATTCATGTGAAACAACACCAAGATGGAATATTTTCCACTAGGAATTAGATACACTTTATTCAACAAATGTTTATCAGGTATTTCAATGGACATGTGAGGTCTCAAGTAATATTTGTGCTAAGTTAGCCTTAAAAAATTCCATATATTGCATACAAAAATCTAGTTTTGTGATTTCCTAACACAATGTATAAATATAAAACCCACAATTACAAAGTATGCTTACCTATTAAAACTATGTCAGAAACATTACAACTTAAAAGTTGTTTAAAGACTGCAATTAAAAAATTATAGTGTTTTGACAAATTTTCTTTAAAGTTCTTTGAAAGACAAAATACATTTTTTATTCCTTTTTAATATCAAGAACTTCAAGTTAGTTAATATATTATTCAGTAATACACTTCTAAATAAACTGGATTTCAAACTTACATTGCATAGTAAAATAGTAACAAAAATTTTTTTTTCTATTTTGGAAATATATATATCACATAAAAATCTTTTAAAAATCTAATGTGTATCATATTATATAATGAAATTATCTCTGGTTCCAATTGTATAAATGATCAGTAAATCTTCCCCTTCAGACAATGTATAAATATTTAATAACATAAAGATGGTCAATAATTTAAATTCAAAGAGATTTGTACATTGATCTTCCAGATAAAATGTTATTAAGCCAAACGATTTCCCACAGGTTCAGTTTTCTCTATGACCCTACGTGTTCAGGTATTATATTTACAATGACAACTAAGGAACCCATCTTGTTCAGTAGGTGAAGCAAATTAACTGAATGTTATAGATTACTGTTAGTGCAACAATGATGGGAACATACTTACTGCTACTTGAGGTCGAGCCCTGCCTTAGGCAAAATCATGAAATAAGCCCAGGTAATCACTGTCCTTCTCTGCTCCTACAGAGCTCCTGACCTACCTCACTGACCCCTGTTTTCATTTCCCCTGGGTGGATAGCTCTTCCTTGCTACATTTTGGGTGTACAGTTCTTAACCAGGGGAACCTCCTTTGGGCAATAGTTTCATGCTTCAAGCTTACTGCCCTCCCCTGCGTCAAAATACACTATGTGTTAGATACTAGTTGGCAGCTGGAGTGCAAGGCGATAACTAAATGATAATAATAAAGATATTAAATGGTTGTACAATGATGGGGTTTCTTCCTCTGAGGGTATTTATGATCTAGCTGCAAACATTTTTTAGAATTCAAAAAAATCACACTTGAGCAGTGAAATATCAAGTGACAGTATTACAATATCTTCAGAGAGGTTGCCTTTTTCTGTGCCTCTAAGTCATAAGATCAATACTTCAGCCCATTCAAAATTATATTCAATTAATATTCTCTGAAGTTCAGTATGATGTTTAATCCCTTGGTGTCTTGACATTGAAGTAATGAGATTAAATAACGAGATTCAGCAGCTGAATCATCCTATATGTATTTATATAATCTCATGTAATTTTTTAAAATTTGGCTTCCAAATTTGGAATAAGGTAAAATTCTTAGGTCTCCATTATTTCTTACATAATGTTTTCAATTTTATTAAGCTATAACTGACATGTATTACATCAGTTTAATGTGCACAATGTCATGATTTGATATCAATATATTTGTATGTATTATGATATTATTACCACAATAGGTTTAGTTAATATGTCACCTCAAATATAATGTTTTTTTTTTTTTTCCTTGTGATGAGAACTTTTATGATCTACTCTCTTGGCAACTTCAAATATACAGTATAGCATGATTAAGTCTAGTCACCATGCTACATATTATGTTTCCAGAATTTATTTTCCATATAACTGGTCTTGGTTATTTTAAACCATTTTTTAGGTCATTGGTGTTAAGACAATGAACATAATACAAAGCATCTAGTTAGCTCAATAAGTCTATAGGTGATTTTGTAGATATAACTAAATTATAATACAATTAGGACTGAGATTTATATTTTATAAAAAATATATTGCTAAGATAATATTTTATATTATTAGAAAATGTATTCTTTTTTATTATTAATTTCTGGGAACATAGTGTGAGGGTGAGGGTTGAGAGCTATATTTTATAGAGATCAACATTATTATGGGTTACTAAGTATTTTCTTACATGTGATGTTAGAAAACCGATGATTAAGTTTCTCACAGTAATTGTAATTAGTCATGTGCTGTGTCTGTCCTAATTCTTTTTTTATTATCCTCAATAGATAAGTAAAACTGAGACCACATAGCTATCTTTTAATCAATAAAGTGAGACTTTTGTTGTTTTGAGGAAAATCAGTAAAAGCATAATCATTCACTCTATAGATCTTAAATATTGTGAATTTTAAAATTATAAATGATTGCATCAAATAGACCCTTCTGCTATCCTGGTCTTAAACACCTAGTAACTAAGGTGTTAAACATTTCCTCTTCACTGTTGAGACTGTACACTATTCCATAGTCTACGCCCTCAATCTTCACTTGTCAAGATAAGGATAATCAATCTCAATTCCCCATAAAATGTAATTTCCATTAGAGACAAGCAATAAACACTACCAATTTCTTAGTAGCATTGGACTTCTACAAAATAATCCCCTTTAAAAGAGAGCAGGGAAAATACTTTATTTTACCACTGAGATACTGGTATGTAGAAACAGAAAAGTCAATTCATCTTCTTATCTTACTGAGGTGTCTATAATTAATGTTATTTTTAGTTTTTTTTTTTTTTAAGGCCAAATTGAAGTCAGTGAAACTGATTGTTGCTGAGAGGAAAGAACAGCAGATCCACAAAGAAGAAACTATTTCCTGTTAAAACTGCATTCCCTGGAATCTGGCACGCATCCTAAAGAACCCAAACAAGGGTGAAACTGTCTGTGAATTCAAAGCCTGGTCATGAATATCTTATTATGTAAAATACTCTGTGTGAAGTAAAAGTTATGGTCCCCATTCTTAGGAAGCTTATTTTTTTACTAGGGACAGAAAACACTACAATCCAGGGCAATATATTTTTCTCTATTTCAAAATATCCCACAAGCAAACTGTACTTCCTACAAAGAATTCAAATGCTGCTGACCTAGTATAGTGACATGTATAAATGCTCAGTATGCTTATTACTCAACAGTAATAAATTTTCTAGAATATATTAATTTGATTATCACTTCCTTTTTGCAATCTCAGGATGTTCTGCATTCTTTCCAGGATAAATGACCAAGGATGATACAGAATGACCTTCACTTAAACATTCATTTAATTTTAACACAATTTCTAATTCCAGTGTGTCCTCTTCCCCTTTATTCTGGAGCTGCAGACGTTTTGCTCTTCCTCATTGCTGGGTCTCCTCTCCCCAACACTGTTCTTTCTCCTTATTAATTTGTATGTGTCCTTCAGTACTTATCTTATATGCCTCCTCCACCTGATTGTCTCTTCCAAAATTCCTCCATTGTATGCTTTATTTTGTGCCATGTAGTATTTCAGTGAGCTGTCTGTTGACAATTGCTCCTATTATCTTGTAGACTCCTCGATAACAAGGTTGTAATTTAGTCATTACCATATTACCTAATGTCTGCATGATACTTTGCATATTTGTGTGCAATGCATTTATGCTTACTGAGTGAAACTTGGAAAAACTTTATAGAAGTGCCAAAAATTAATTAACAACAAATAGAATGAAAATATCGTGTCAGATACTGAGATTGGTATTCTTTACTTGAGGTTTTTAAAATAATAATTTATCATATAGCTTATTTACTGTGTTTTGATTTTTACCCATTTGTTCCACTGTTTTCATTTAGCATGAATTGTAGTGTTTTTCCTTCCTTTCCCTATGATCTTCTGTCTTGTTTCTCAAATTCCTCCTATGAGTGTGATCATATGATAATTGTCTTTCTCTGATTGACTTATTTCACTTAGTATACTACCCTCTAGTTCCATCCACATCATTGTAAACGGCAAGATTTCATAAGGGAGGGGAAAATGAAACAAGGAGAAACCAGAGAGGGAGACACACCATAAGAGACTCTTAATCTCAGGAAACAAACTGAGGGTTGCTGGAAGGGAAGGGGGTGTGAGGGATGAGCTAGCTGGGTGATGGACATTGGGGAGGATATGTGCTATGGTGAGTGCTGTGAATTCTGTAAGACTAATGATTCACAGACCTGTACCCTTTGGACAAATAATACATTATACGTTAATTTTTAAAAAGTGAAAAAAAAAGTTATATTGTTATCAAAATAGTACCACTCCTGTTAAAATGTTTAATTGTGTAATTTGAAAATAAACTGAGACAAACACATGGATGAAAGTATCTCCCTTAATAGAGTAGGTATACACAATGTAAATGCAGGTTCACGTGGTGGCTCAGTTGGCTAAGGGTCTGACTCTTGATTCTGGTCCAGGTCATGATGTCAGGCTTGTGAGATGGAACCCCACATTAGGCTCCATGCTCGGCAGGGAATCTGCTTGAGATCATTTCCCTCTCCTTCTGCCCCTGCCCCGCTCACAAACACTCTCTCCCTCTCTCAAATAAATAAATATATTTTTTAAATGTGTTAGATTTTATTAGAGAGAGAGAGCATGCATGCAAGTGTGGAGGGGTAGAGAAAAAGAATCTGAAGGAGAATCCACACTGAACACAGAGCCTGATGAAGGACTTGATCTCACAACCTTGAGATCATGATCTGAGCTGAATCTAAGAGTCAGATGCTTAACTGACTGAGCACCCCCAGGTGGCCCTTGTCTTCAATTATTTTTATATTAATCCAGCATTCACACCAGCATTACAAAGAGCCAATAAAAGACAAGAATATTGACCATAAACCAATTAGTATTGAATACTATAGAAATGGTAAAAAAGCAAAATGGTCTCAGATTTATGAAGTAGAATATATAACAAAATGTTGAGGAAAAATTGATTAGTTGCTGAGTTCCCATAGAACAACAGTTCAATTGTTACATCTTAAGCATTCTATTGAAAGCAAACACCCTATAATGTCTTAAGCCTGGTATCTTTTTCAATCTTTTCTATTCCTAAGACAATATCTTGGAAACAGTGAAGCCTCAAATAGTGTTAGTAATATTATCAAAATTCTATTTTATCAGCAGCATTATAGATGTGAAATACAAATACAAAAAAAAAAAAAAAAAAGAAAAAATCAATTCAATTGTGGCAACAAAACCAACAATTATAACACATTCATATTCATATTATAAAAGGGAACTCAGACATCAAAAAAACCCAAAGACTAAGCTCACCCCAACAGGTTGCAGTATTCAACATTTATAAATACTTTTCAAGTTCATTAAATATTTCAAAGGCTTATTGAAGAAAATGTATTCTGAAAAACACTGTGCATTAAATTATTTTTAAGGCTTTTCAATATAGATAACATTGTTCCTTTCTGGTAATTTTCTTAATAATTAAGGATGTCATTTCCCAATTTGTAATATCAAGTTATGACCCAAAAAGGATTTTTAAAGGAAAACAATATTTTTTTAAAAAGATCACCCAAATCAAATTTCATTACTTCACATCTAAAACAATATCCTTTCAATACCATTTAAATAATTTTGAAACAATTTATCATTTTAAAAAATAACAGAACTGCCAATGAATATTTTTATGAGAAGTAGGAAATGCAATTTAGTAGATACCAAAGATTTTGAGATTACCATGGCAAAGAAAAATGTAAAAAACACACACACATACATATATTTTAATATATGTATTAAATGTATATTTAATGTATTAAATTGCATATGTGTTAAATTTATGTGTTACATAAATTTATGTGTATGCATATGTGTAAAATTTATGTGTTAAATTGTATGTATACAATAAATACTTATTAATATTTATGTATTAAATTGTATAATATTTACACTATACTAATATCACATAGTAGTATCATATAGGCCCAGATAACAGGTCATGTATGCATGAGAGAGAGAGAGGGAAATGCCATATAACCAATGTTCACATCACTAAAACATAAAGCTGAAGAATGTCTTTTCCTTATAAAGTATAAAAATATGCTAATGGTTTTTTTATTAACATATAATGTAATAATTGCTTCAAGGGTACAAGTCTGTGAATCATCAGTCTTACACAATTCACAGCACTCACCATAGAACATACCCTCCCCAACGTCCATAACGCAGCCACCCTATCCCTTCCCCCACCCCCACCTCTCCGACCCCAGCAACCCTCAGTTTGTATCCTGAGATCAAGAGTCCCTTATCGTTTCTCTCCCCCTCAGTGGTCCCATCTTGTTTCATTTTTCCCCTTCCTACCCGCATGACCCCACTCTGCTTCTCCAATATCAGAGAGGTCATACAATAATTGTCTTTCTCTAATTGACTTATTTTGCTTAGCATAATACCATCTAGTTCCATCCACGTCATTCCAAAATGGCAAGATTTCATTTTTTGATGGCGGAGAGAGAGAATCTTAAGCAGGTTCCATGGTCACCACAGAGCACAATGTGGGGCTTGATATCAGTACCCTGAGATCATGACCTGAACCAAAATCAATAGTTGGATATTTAATGACTGAGCCACTCAGACGTCCCCTGATGTTTTTATAGTTCAAGACTTTTTACAGAAGAATTAAGTCAATAAAAAATTGTACTTTAAATATTACTTAGATTATAAAAACAGTTTTTAAAAAATCCTTACTATCTTATTTCCACAGTGCAAAATACAGGACTGGCTTATTTTCTACATTAGAACAAGCACTCTTGGTTTAGTTAAGAAAAGGGCACACATTTCTTAGAAATTCTTGACAGACTTTCAGGAAATAAGCTCTTCAATATCGTGGCATACGATCTCTGGCATTTCCTTCAGGGAAGCTTACTTTTACAATACAACAAACCTGCCTTAAAGATTACTTTATATATTAAAGCTAACATTTCTTCAAAGAATCATAAAGCTTAGAAGATGAGAAAAAAATGATCTTCTTCTTTTGAAGGCAATATTGAGAGTTCATGTCAAGTAATTTAAGTGTATTTTGATAATCATTAAATGTCACCAAGACTTTTTAAGATAGTTCAATTATATATTACCAAAGTATCACTATACATTTCTGTATTATTTCTTCTACTTAATCAAGTGATCACTGATATTTTAAGATTCCACAGGACAAATTTCTTCACTAAAAATGTACTAAACCAAAAGCAAAACATTGTTTAGGGAAATTCCTTAAGTCAATTTAGTGGCTATTCTGTATATATTTGCCGATTTTCTGTCTTCCTTTTTCAGTTACTTGGTCTCCCCGACCCACCCTCCATCTTCCATCCCTCCTCCTTTCTCTTTTTCTTTCAACTCACCACTTGAATGGGATTTATTTTCAATGAAATCCAAATGTTAATATGTAATTTCTCCTCCACAATATTATTTCATTGTGTGGGGCCCCTGGGGGCTCAGCTGGTTACATGTCTGACTCTTGATTTCAGCACAGGTTATGATCTCAGGGTCTTGGGCTGGAGCTCTGCACTCAGTGGGGAGTCACCTTGAGTTTTCATTCGCTCCCTCTACCCCCTACCCCTGTTTGCGCATGCTTGCTCTCTTTCTCTTTCTCTCAATAAATAAATACAACCTTTTAAAAAATTATTATTTCATTTTGTGAATTTTAAATCTACTTACTACACTTCTGAAATTGACCCCAGCTGTGGCTCCTACTTATCACACTTTAGAATCCTGCATTAAGTCAATGTGATATTTTCTAAAGAAATCATAGAATATTTATTGAGAATCTTCACCATCAGAATTTATCAGCTTTTGTATTGGCATCTTATTCTTCAACATCATCATCATCATAGTCATCAATCGAGCACCTTTCCTTTAGCTTCTACCACGGTTCAAGCCTTGCATTCAGTGATTCACAAATAGTATAAATGTTACCTTATTCAATTTACAGAACAATTCAAAGAAGCAACTATGATTTGAATTCTGCTGATAGAGTAAATTATTATCAAAGAGATTAACTAATCTAATTGATCCCCAAATTAAATGAGTTAATATCTGCCTGTCTATTTGAATGTCTTCAAAGTTGGTGCGTTCCCACTACTCCACTCTGAAGCAAAACATTTGGAAATTCCATCAAAAATATGTCCTTTAAGTGTTTTTATCAATTATATTTATTAATTCAAACATTATACTTCTGTCAATGACTAATTTCAAGCCAAATACT
Source organism: Neogale vison (assembly GCF_020171115.1). Lineage (NCBI taxonomy): Eukaryota > Metazoa > Chordata > Mammalia > Carnivora > Mustelidae > Neogale > Neogale vison. The sequence goes on along the minus strand of NC_058096.1, from coordinate 32,999,212 downwards.
TCATACTTCAAAAGAAAAAATAAGAGCATTTACTTTCTCTAGATTTCCAAAACAATACCATTCATACATATGTTCTAAAATTGGATAAAATATCAACATATAATTTTTTATGGTATCCTGGTTGATTCTGCAAGACAAGAACATCAGAAGAACATGTCAATGTGACCCCACAGAGAATTGCCTAAAATGTGCTCTTGAGTGCTGGCATGATTCTTCCCCTTCAGAGCATCTCTGAAGTTTATTTGTTGGACTGTGTTGATCACTCACTTTGTTCAAGTCTTCATAGTCAATCTGGCAAGCACCGGAAAGCTGTATACACCCATTTAATCATATGCCCCAGCACTTACCTGGCTCACACATAGATCACTGATCTTACATATTTCAAGGCATGGATCAGGTGGTTTTCATCTTTCTTTTCTCTTCTTTCCTTCTCTTTATTTTCTTGTCATCTTTCTTTCTATTTTTCAATGACAGTCTCTTTAACTGCTCTGTCCTCCCCTCTAACCAAACTCAATAGATAAACTAATTATAAAACTTGGCACACAATAGTTATTTCTTGATGGGCTAATTGAACTCAACATAAGTAGCTGTAGGAATGAACTAAAGGTTATATGTGGGTCCATTTTACAATGGACCATTTTGATGTATGTTAATCAATAAGCCAAATTTGGTTTCAAATTAAGTGCCGAATTTGACCCATTAAGAACCTTAAATCGGATCCCGTACATTGTCCAGCAGTATGGTCTAATTCTTATTTACTGAAAGCAGAGAACTGAATGCAAAAAATGAATGTTTTGAGCTGGTATGTACTTAAACAATGTACTTAATTTTCACCACACCTGCAATATATATAGGCACTGGGCTGGTACTGAAAGTAGAAATCCTTGTCTGTATTCTACCCGTCAATATTACACATTTTGTTTCAGGAACTCTTGAGCCAGAAAAAAGAAAATGCATACATTTACCTTAAAAATGGAAAAGACACTGCAGATGGAGCATAATGAAAAAAAAAAAATAAGCAAACATCTAAGGAGCAGTAAGAAACAGCTTCTCAGGAAAAACACTATAAGGAAATAAATTCAAAATATGAGATAAGTATTGATGATGGGTTTGAACTTATGATATATTTCTAATTTGACATGTAACTGTTTAATATTCTTTCAGAGGAAGAAAACAGAAAGAAGACAGTGTCTGCATAATAGTTTCCAAAATAAACGCAAGAGGAGTAGAAGTAAGAAAAGACGGAGAGCTGTGTTGTTTGTCAGTACTCCATAGGAAACCATCCACTGGCGCTGATGAGATTCTGACACAGACTTGACTCTATGTAAAATGAGACACGAGGAACCCAAAACTAGTTTAGCAGCATTGTCAAACTTAATTTCTTTTCACTCTTTTTGTCATATATTGTTGTTTCCTTTTCTAACTTAATAACCTTTTTTCCTCTATAGTAGAATTGCAAGAAGAATGAATAATGGACTGCTTCTCATGGCACATATACATTCAAAGTCTGTGCTTCCAGAGGATTTTTTTCATAAATTATTTAGAGGAGAAGAATTTTTATGCCATTATGTAAGATTTAAGTCTTGTGTTCAGATGGTGAAAACGTTTAAGAAAGATAAAAGTCTTCATTCTCTGTCTATATTTCAAATAACTGCAGCACTTTAGAAATCCCATCTTCTCTGTTTCCTAAGGGTTTTGCTCACATGATAGATCAATAGAGCTATCTTTAGAAATTCTTATCAATGAATAAAGTGATTGTGATGAAAATTCCCTTGCGCTGTTGATGGGCCAACGAAACTGTCAATGAACTAAAGATACAAAGAGATCGTAGTGAAGACAAATATAAGCACAAAAAACCTGTTCTAACAATAAAATCTGTAACTTACATTCAGCCTCAGAATATATGGATTAGTGATGAACACTGCTGATCATACCAGAATGAATACGGCATGCCTGAAGAGCACAGTTCATTTCTGCAAATGAGAAAAATCCTCTTCCTTTAACAGTGAAGCCCTTACAAAATAGGCCGAACTGTGTGATATGCAGAGCTGGGCTGTATTCATGTCTCCTTCCCTAGGATCTTTCTGCTTGCCTCTTAGCATGGCTCTCATAAGCTGATAGATTGTTAGTTCTACCAACGCTGCCATTTCATTTGAAAAGAGGATTAAGCTTCACAGAGGTGATTAACAAAACTGTATGTAAATATAAATCAAATATGGAGGAAGCTGTTCTCTGGAAATGAAAATGAGATGAATCAAAAGTGTGACCATTTAAATTTACTTGAATTGTGGACTCTAATCCTGCCATACCTTAGTTAGACTATAATTAGACAATGGGGAGAAAAACACTTTTTGATCTTGGAAACAAGTGTGTGTGTGTGTGTGTGTGTGTGTGTGTTTACCTGTAATGATAGCATGGACAAAAAGATAAAACACATCTGCATATCCGTATGACATGAGGCAAGAGTCAAGACTTCGTTTTTCAGTGATGCTTATCCCATTGGCCTCCTTGCTGTCTTCTTCCTTTCTTACTGAGTCCATCTGCCTCCTCTACAATTCTTTCCACCCCCCTCCCCCACTCCTTTCCTCCTTCCCTTCCTTCCTTCCTTCTTTCTCTCTCTTTCTTGATGAGTAGGTAGGTAGATTGATAGATAGATGAAAAGACAGACAAATAGAGGATTTTCATGAAAATGGGTATGGAGCAGGGAGACAATTTCTCTTTTTTGCTTTAAACATGGACACATAAAAAGCAATTTCATTGAAGCTCTTTTAAAAGCAGAGACTCTGATAGTCAGATATCGGGTAACATGTGACTCCTAGAATCTCCTGCAATATCAGCTTAAATATTTTCTCCACTAAGTGACTTTCCTGATCACAAGACACTGTTATTTCTCCCACTTTTATGTCCTACAATGCTATACATATTTTTCATATTAGAATATGCATCACAATATTTGCATGGATATTTATTTAATGGATTTCTTTACTGAAAAAATGTAAAATCTCTTAGGACAAAGACTTTTAGTTTTTACTTTACTGCTGTATTCCAGCACATAGGGAAGATTCTTGTGCATATGAGATGCTCAACTAATAATTGATGACAGAACACAATACTACAACTCAATTCATCTTTAATCAAAAGTAAATGTCACATACCACTTGAAAAGAAAAAGCCTAGCTACAGATGTTTTCTTTCTCTTCAATAGTTATTACAAAGTCCTTGATTCAGCATTTTCCTCATAAAAATAAACGATGTCTCTGTTGTCTCAATTCTCTTTATAATTCCTCTATTGTTTCTAGGAAGAGTTATTGTTTTTTTGTTTGTTTGTTTTTAGATTTTATTTATTTATTTGACAGAGATCACAAGTAGGCAGAGAGGCAGAGGGGGAAGCAGGCTCTCTGCTGAGCAAAGAGCCCGATTAGGGGCTCGATCCCAGGACCCTGAGATCATGACCTGAGCCGAAGGCAGAGGCTTAACCCACTGAGCCACCCAGGCGCCCCAGAAGATTTATTGTTTTTTTTTTTTTCAAGATTTTTTTTTTTTATTTGACAGAGAGAGATCACAAGTAGGCAGAGAGGCAGGCAGAGAGAGAGAGGAGGAAGCAGGCTCCTTGCTGAGCAGAGAGCCCGATGTGGGACTCAATCCCAGGACCCTGAGATCATGACCTGAGCCGAAGACAGCGGCTTAACCCACTGAGCCACCCAGGCGCCCCAGAAGATTTATCGTTTTAAGGTTGCTTCTCATTCTCAACTACAGACACACTTCTTTAATTAATTTTTGGACTTCAAAGTCTCTTGGGAGTTAAGATTTTATACACTTATTTTTACAGAGGATTTTTATCTATCAGCATATAATATTAGTGAAGAACATCAAACTTTAGAATCATTCTGTAGTAAAAATTAACAAGTCTTGAAATCTATCAATCATAGTTTGCAAGCCACTTTTCATCTATGTGACTTGATGTAAGTTCCTGATATCTCTGGACCATTTCTCTCATATGTAAAGTGAGGATCAATAAGCTTGTACATAAAGCACTAAGCCTAATGTCTGCACATTATAGGAAATCAGATTGTGATTATGTGTGTGTGTGTGTGTGTGTGTGAACATATATACATGTATTTACACATGTTTTTATTTTTAAAAGAAAACCATAGGTCCAAAATGGCATTACTCAGGTTAAGGCCCCAGGTCAGTAAACTGAGACTTAATACTTAACCTAACTACAGTTAAAATTTGTCAGAAATGGAGCCGTTAGCCTGTCAACATGGGAATATCCAGGTCAGAACTAGGAAATTACTGATGACTTCTTCCATCCTGGTTAGAAGGACAATTGCCTAAAACAATGGATTCTTTGCTAATAATTTTTCCCATTGCCTCTCTACCTTTAAAAACCTTACCTTCTTTGTAACTCTTTGAAGCTCCCCTTTATATGCTAGATGGGATGCTGCCTGATTCAAGAATCGATTAATAAAGCCAATTAGATCTTTAAAATGTATTGGTTGAATTTTTGTTATTTAATAGCATATGTAGGGGCGCCTGGGTGGCTCAGTGGGTTAAGTCTCTGCCTTTGGCTCAGGTCATGATCCCAGGGTCCTGGGATCGAGTCCCGCATCGGGCTCTCTGCTCAGCAGGGGGCCTGCTTCCCTTCCTCTCTCTCTGCCTGCCTCTCTGCCTACTTGTGATCTCTCTCTGTCAAATAAATAAATAAAATCTTTAAAAAAAAAAAAAAAGATTAAAAAAAAATAGGATATGTACATTTAAGGCCGTATATAGCCTGAAATCCTTTTCAAAGAATTAAATACCTGAAATCAATTTACTTGCTCAAGTCTAGTCCATTCATTCATTCATTCATTTCTACATTTATTCTACAAACTTCTGTGGATTGTCTGTTATTTTTCTTAATTACTATACATACAACAATAAGTAGGTCACCTTTGCATTGAGAAACTCACTCACAGTTTTGAATGTAGTCAAACATGTAAGCAAATAATTATATCATGATATTGTGTTAGAATAGAAATACAACTGAAAACTGTGGGAGTGTGCATCTGGAAGAATTAGTATTATACCAGTTCAAATTATGAAGGTTGGGCATCTACATTTGAGGATAAGTCGTAGGGATTTCATCAAAGCAGCAGCACCAAGCCAATATTTATTGATAAAAATTATTGTACAATCACACATTTTCCTAGTCCATAAGATGCCTCCTTGTTGTAGGCAAACAGTTAATTAAAATTAATGTTGATCTTTATTTAAGGATAAATGATTTCGGAGAGTGTACATGTGTACATATAGGAGTATATGATGCTGTATAAGACTGGCAACTCTATCAGGAAAAATATCAATAACGTTAGTAACATGAACGTATTTTTAAAACAAACCTATTTATATTTACAATGTCCTTATGAAATGGATGTTCCTTCACCTGTGTGTTTTTATCAGTAATATGAAAAACTTGGGCTGCCCTAAGACACCTTCAGACATGTGGGTATTATCTAAACCTGGAGATATACTCTCTATTTTTCATACATTCTTCAGGCATTGAAGCGCGGAATGAGTCCTTCTGTCCTGACCAACTTGAACTTAAACCTATATATCCAGTGGGGAGGTCATGGATCATTCCAGAATCCAGATCTACAGTCTGAAGAAATACCTCAACAAATAGTTCCATATAATAATTGTGTTAAGAAGCATGATGTTTCTCATTAGAGTGTTAAATAGCCGGTATGAAACAACAACAAAAAAAGTCAAAAAATGCTTTTAGGTATGTAAAATAAACCCTTATCTTTTAGCCTCTGTGTAATAAGACAGTGAACACGACGAACACTCCAGAAACACAAACATAGGAGAAGCTATTTTTCTATGATTATTTTTCACATTTCCAAGATTACTTTTTCCAATATTATCCACCTAGGGAAAGCATAATGTCTTCAAGATTCAGATTTTTAAAATAATCTTCTTATTTTCGTACCAAGCATGTAATTAGGCCATTATGCTAAATGTTGGGTAGAAAGAGACTGAGGAAGCTCTAGGTGCATTTGGGGATGCTGACAAACACACAACGAAAATACGGGATGCTGGGAAATTTTGAGAGTTTTCTAGCAATAAATATTTCCAGAGTGGAGTACTAGCAAAAACTCCGGAATGCAGATAAGTAGGTGAAATAATGTTTAAATAAGAAAAAAAGTAAAAACTAAATTGTAGGAAAATAACACTAACCCACAAAAGAAAAACACAGGGAAGCTGGAGGCAGCTTACCAGGTGAACAGCGGAGTTTGAGTTCCTTGGCCTGAGGAAGCAACAGAGACACTGCTGGCTCTCAAGGCCTGAATTCCCCTCCTGAGTCCCTAGTGACAGAGTGTAAGGGAGAGGAAATGCAGCCACTGGGGTCTCCTTTCTGTACCCTCAGTGCAAGGAGGAGGAGAAGAGAATGCAAAACAGGGAGACTATCGAAGAACCCCAGAGAATATCAGTTATTAATCAGAGTCCGGAATCTACCAGATACAACACTGCTCCTCCTGCCTCGGTATTCACATCCCCACCACATCCTTCTTCAAGCCACGGCTAGCTTTATTATTTGTCAGAACAGCTAAGCTCATGAAAATAAAAACACAATTGTCAACTCTCAAAGAATGAAGAGATGCTTAGGCTAAAATCGAGTGTTGCTTTATGACACGAAGAAATTGAAGAAGGCAGGAAAAAGGTTCAGTAACGATAATACCAGATCTTCCAGAGAACCAGAAACTTATTCTTCGCCTTCAAGAATAGAAAAAAAAAAAAAAAAAAATGTATCTATCGCTAGGCACCCCTACTACAGGGTCATTTGGGGCTGCTGTTGACCCTCCACCAAGGGGCCCATGCATACTCGTCCATTTTGGTCTGAATAGCTGTTTCCTCCCTGAGAACACCCGGCCCAGGGAGGGAACAGTCCCAACGAAATGGATTTTCTTTTTGTTTCCCCTTACCCTATTCTTCTCATCCTTTTGAAAAATTCTCATCTTTTTGTTAAATACTCCTCAAATGATTCAAAAGCTTGCGCCAGATATCTAATGGAAATATGGGAGCATATGATTCCGGGACCCTGCCTTAGTAAAACATAATTCCATTCTCCTCTGCTTTACATATAAGGTTTCTGAGGAGTTTCAAAACTAATTTCAGTAAGTAGTGTATTACAGAGCAGGCATCAGTTGGCAGTCACATGTAAATCCTAATATACTCTTTAATGTCTTACATTTGAGTAAACAACACTGTAATCTGCTTAAGGCTAGGTCCTGAATCTTACCCACAGTTAGCACAATGGAACCCAAATATTTGTGCTGTGAATGAATAAAAGAACGGGTGAAACAACTGATAGATTTCCTAAAAGTTACTTTTTCCAAAGCAAAATATTTTCCAAAGGGCAAAAGATCTGTTTCTTAAGGATAATAGAACGTAAAAAAGAATTTACTGATTATTCATTTCCACTACAATTTTATGTTCATATCCTAGGGTTTTGTTTTGTTTAAACAGAATTTCTCTATTTCAACATCTAGGGGAAACCATTAATTGCTTTTTTTAATTTTCCTTTTGCTTTGCCCTGCTTATTAAAGCAGACCACACCTCTGTGAGAGAAGAACAATCAGCCTATTTTGGAATCAGAATTTTCATTGAGTATAATGAATAATCTGGTCAAGCCCCAAATTGAGGTCTGAGCAAGGACACCATATTGAGGCTTCTCTATTTCATTGCTCAATTGCATTGTTATCGATGCCCTTTATATAACATGAAACATCAACTCTGATTAAGGAACGCTTTAATCAAAACAACATTTCATTAAAAAAGAAAAAAAAAAAACAGGATACTTACCTAAGAAAGAGATACCATAATCATGAGGATGATTTTCCCCGGGCTAGATTTCTCCATTGCAGTTCAGATGCAAATGTGGGAAACTCGGCGGTGTAAATGTGGTAGTGGGACACTGCGCTTGCATTATCCCCTCGTATTTTTGGTTCACAGATGTCACTCCCCTGTAATTTGCTGCCACGTATTTGCAAGTTAGGTTTGGCCCTGTTTTTGTATGCAGACATTTTCAGTGAAGTAACTTTGCAGGGTTACTATGCTATACTGATTATGAGGATATTTTGTCTTCCTTCCAAGATTCTGGTAGTTCTGTGTGACTTATACTTAGTGTTAGTGTCTACCTCTTGTGTTTATTTTGTCTTGGCAGGATTCATTCTCTTCTGTTGTTCTTTTCTGTTTTCTGTTGTTGGTATCTTTTAAAAAGCTTCCTTCCTGCTTCGTGAGGCAGCAAAATCTCCAAAAATCTGGTCTTCTTTTTTAAACCCCGCCCAAAGATTCCTTTCTTAATACAATTCCTACCTATGCCTCTTTTTTTCAAGGATTTATTATCTTTCTTAGTGTGATTCTAGACCAATAATTTCAGCATCACCTGACAGCTTAGAGTGTGTGTAAGAATACAGCATCTTAGGTCTCACCTTTGCAAAATCTACCAAATCAGACTCAGCAGTTTATCAACATTCCTGGGTGATTCTATATGCATTAAAGTTTGAGAGGGAAAAAAAGAAAAAAAAAACAAAAAACAAAAAATACTCCACTAATACAAAAACATCTTACCAGTGGTATGGTTGAAGTAAATTCTTTTGTGTCGGTGGACAAAATCCCCTTAATTAAAAAACAACAACAACAACAAAAAACCTGTCCTTAATTTCTTTTTACTTCTCTATTTTTATTAAATCATGTTTAAATGGTTTTTACTAAAATTCATTTTCTACTTTTCCTAGACTGTTAGCCCCTTGAGGGGGTTGACAAAAGACTATATAACTCACAAAGCACCATTCACAGAGTTAACTTAAAAAAATCTTGAGGTGAGAGAAATCGTGGGTTGCCCTTAGGAGTCTGAAGAAATTGCAGAAAACCTTTTGCATTTAAATAACTGTCTGACTGTAATCCACCTCAGTCGTGGAATGAAGACTCTCAGGGAAAGGCAGAGGGAAAAGGAGGCTGTTTTTGATAAGAGGAAATGGTTTTCATAGGGTGAAAATCTATCTTGAGCCCTTTTCTGCTCTCCGCTTTAGTTTCTGCTATAGGAGAGTGATAGCAGGAAACCCAGACACAGAAAATTGAAGAAGCAACGCTATAATAATCGCTTTGATTGGGGATGACAGAGGCAGAAAAAGAGCGAGATTGTGAGCTGTAAACGAAGCTAGGGAGACTTGAACAGATGCCACAGCCTCAGAGCAAAGCACACATATCGCAGGATGACTTATTAAAGAACAGATTTATCAAAGCTGATGTGGAACAGGTCAGTTATAATGTTAGAATGATAACAGTACTAATATTTTGAAGGTTTAAAAAAAATCATTTTCTAATCACTTAACCAATGCTTATTGTTAGAGATACCAGGCATATATATATATTTTTAATCCTAGAAAAAGATTTTTGCATTGTTTTTGTCTAACACCTAATTAAGAAAAGCAGTGGGTCTAAACTAGGAGTTTAGTTTGTGTATTTTAAACACATTGCCTTGACTATCTTTTTTAGAATGCTTTAAAAATCTTATTACATATTAAATGGCAATGGTTTTCTTCATAGTTTTCCCTGTTCAACTCACACCACTAAAGTGATAACAGTGATTTCATACTTTTAAAGGTATCTGTTAAGGCAACTGAAATAATTCATTATGTACAACAACTAAAAATACTACATAAAAATGTAACTCATTTTTATAACATTTGAAGAATACAATTATTTTGCATTTGTAATATACTCAGTATATTTTATTTGAAAAGAAAACAAGTCACAAGATGCACAATGATTAAAAATAAATATGTGAATTTTCGGATACAGTAGGTGAGGCTAACTCAAAGATATCTTCCAATTTCCTCTCAAAGGGTCTTAGTCAACATACTGCTCTTCTGTACCGTGAAATATAAGGATTCCTTGTTCTAAATTATGATTAAAGAAACCTTTAGTTAAAAAGGATAAACAATTTTAGTTGCAAAAAGTTAATGATGCAAAACAAGGCTGTTAGTGGGATAAGGCTTAAATTTGTTAACTAATATCTCAAAGGGATTTTATGTTCTTTTGCTATCGTGATCTATGGAGGAATTTTCCTTTTTTTTACATGACTTCATTATTCTTCCAACATATAATTAGTGTCTTTTCTTTCACTAAGCTCCTGAGTAGCTGCAACGTGTAAGGGGTCTAATGCAAATGCCAGGAAACCTCCTGGTAGGCGTATGAGGCCTCAGTCAAGGAACAGTGCTGGAATGCAAGCTTGTCTCACATGAGCCTTAAGGCCACAAATTACTCATTTTGAACTGAAAAGATAATGCTATTTTCTCTGGAAAACAAGATCCATATTATAATTCTAAGCAGCACAAGACTACATGAAAAGCATTATTTTCTAGTCAATTCCATGCATTTATCACTCTGAGATTTACTTCTGAGCAGTTTAGATGCATTTTCTGTGATTAGAGCCACAAAGATTCATCTCCAAGAACAGTAGCCAGCACTTGCTCTAGAAAAGCCCTTATCAGAGTCTGGTCTGGAGGCTGGTAATATTTTAACACCAACAATAATAAAAATGGGATGGACCCAAAGATGGTGGCTATGTTTTTGATCAATATTAATTCACTTTATTTTTCCAAATAAAAACCCTTAGAACACTACTATCTTTTTTCTCCATCAATTATTTTTTTAATGAAAAGACAATATTAACTTACAAATTTAGTGATAAAATAATCTTAATTACTCTTTATTAACATTGATTTAGCTCATGAAAACTTCATTGTTTTTATATTTATGGTGACTTCTCTCTGCCAGGTAATACTGTTATCTTAAGTCTAACTGGGGTCAGGAAGTCAGGACTGGGAAAAACACTAGGGTTTTTTCTGAGATTGCAGAGAGCCTCGTGTTTCTGTTGCAAGATCCTGAAACCAGCACTACAACTAAAAAATCAAGTGATAGAACAAACTTCAGTAGAAGAGTACCTCTAATATTAATTTAATCTATATTACCTCTATATTAATCTATATGAATTTAATCTATATTAATCTCTATATGGATTTAACTAGTTTTGTAATATTGGAGGAATATGGTCCAAATGTACTTCTTATATATTTAGCATATTATATTTGGGAAGAAAAGCTAAAACCACAGAAGATACATAATGATTAAAGAATGAGCCTTTGTCTTCGGCTCAGGTCATGATCTCAAGGTCCTGGGATCGAGCCCTGCATCAGGCTCTCTGCTCAGCGGGGAACCTGCTTCCTCCTCTCTCTCTCTGCCTGCCTCTCTGCCTACTTGTGATCTCTGTCAAATAAATAAATAAAATCTTTAAAAAAAAAAAAAAGAATGAGTAGCTGAACAAATAGAAGAAGAAAGAGATGTTGGGAGAATGTGAAGAGAAAGGAAGCCTCATACACTGTTGGTGGGAGGGCAAGCTGGTGCAGCTGCTGTGGAAAACAGAATGAAGATTCCTCAAAAAATGAAAACTTGATCCACCCTACAAACCAGTAGTCACACTACTGGGCATTTTACCAAAATACAAAAACACTAACTGAAAGGGATGCATGAGTCCTTATGTTTATTGCAACATTATCTACAATAGCCAAGCTATTCAATAGACGAATGGGTAAAGAAGATGTGGTGTACACATGTGATGAAATATTATTAGCCACAAAAAAGAATTGAAATCTTGTCATTTCCAACAACATGAATGGAGCTAGAGAGTATAATGCTAAATGGAATAAGTCAGTCAGAGAAAGAGAAATACCATATGATCTCTCTTATATGTGGAATTTAAGAAACAGAACTGAAGAACAAAGGAAAAAAAAGAGGCAAGCAAAGAAACAGACCTTTAAACATAGAGAACAAAGTGTTTGGTTAGCAGAGGGGAGAGGGGTGGGAGGTTGAAAGAAATTAATGAGTACACTGCTCATGATGAAATAAAATGTTCTTAAAGAAAAAAATAAAATAAAATAAAATAAAAAATTAAATTAAAATAATAATAGTAAAATATTTTTGACTATTAGAAAGAAAAAGAACAAAAGACACTATTACTCAGAAATTCCAAAGAATTTAGGAACTCTGTCAGGAACTGGGGTCTAAGACCAAATATTAGAACAAAAGTGTTTGCATCACTTAGATATCCACAAGGGTTTTAGGAGTCCTATGCCAAGAACAGGGGCAAAGACGATATATATATTTTCTATTATCTCACAATGGCACATCCCAGGGAAAGGGTCAGGAAGTAGTGTTTACACACACACACACACACACACATACACACATACACAGACGCGCGTGCGCACAGAATGACTATATGAACAATGTTGGACCAATCTAGGCAGTAGGTGGGAGAAGTCCTACCATCATCACTGACCACAAAAAAAAAGCAAGTGCCCTTTGGTTTGGTGAAAAATCTGATGGAGCAGGAGCAACAGATTTATTACAGAAGCCTGAAATCTAGGGAGGTATTTAATTCAGGATTCTAGAAGTGCTTCCTTGTAAGTCCTGAAGGAAGAAGCAGTTTAGGCTCTTCCCAAAATGTGAAGAAAAATGAATTCCAGATGGAAGAGACATCAGTAAGTGCCTGAAGCTATGGAAGAACATATTTGAGGAAAGTAGATGCAGTGTTTCATGATCTCTTCTGGGAATTAAAATTTTTATAACCCGAAGGCCTGTAAGAGAATTTGGCAGATTAACGTGAAAGTCCAACCATTTAGATGGTCCATTCAAGCCACTGCCAGGTCAGGCCAGCACCTATGTACTTGGTAACTTATCAGGTTTTCCTTTCTTGATTTGTGTGGTGGTTCGTCCTCATGGCATCACAGCCTCATCACAACAAACTGTGAGAATTATAATTAAAATTAATTATTTAACCATTATTTATTTTTAAATATATTCATATTTATATATATAAATATGCTTATTTATATATAAATATATGTAAATTAATATAAATATATATAAATAAATAATTATTTAACCATGATATTAAGGAAAAAAAAACTAGTGAGATGCAATAATTATAGAAACAATTATAGAAATTATAGAAACAATTGTAGAAATTATAGAAACAACTTGTAGGAACCTGTAACTCTCTTCCTTTATAGACACCCTCATAAACTACAGGTTTATCAGTAAACTGTGCTCAATTCTGGATTCCAGCATGAAAAAAAGATTACAGAAAACATAGAGGAACACATAAGAAGTACTTAAGAACTAGAGGCATATGTTTTTGAGGAAAGACCCAGGGAAAAAAGTAGTTTACAAATATCTCTTCCTCTCTCGTGTCTCACAGCTCCTATTTCTTCTCAGTTGCCAACACTTAGGAGCAGAGTATCACTGAGATGCTTGGCCACAGAAAGAGGGAGGATCAGCATTCTCCTTGGGGCACCTTCTACCTGATGACATTCCCCTGTATATGACAGCACATCTTAACTTCCTTAGTCCCTTCAGTTGTGTCTATAGATTGCAAGATGCCCTTTCATGGGGAGGCAGCGAGAGTAAAGGTCAACATAGAGTTATTTACTACATAAGAATGATATAGAAGGACTAGAGATGACATTGACATAAATGCCCAAGGGGTAAGTCTATAAAAGGGTTAGATCAGCTAACAACATTAGTAACAGGAAAAATAACAGGCAAACTGCAAAGTTAGGTGCTCTGCTCACCTTAAATAATATTTGCTTGGCTATGGGTATTACAAAAAAAAAAATGTTGCTCTAGAAATAATGAGCCATTCTCTCAATTTGTAAATGTTTCGCCATCTTGAAAACTTAAAGGTAAAAGAAGCCAAATGATTTCAAAGGCTCACATTAAAATGTTTGGTAACCCTTTTAAAAAATGTTTGACTATATCATTTCTATTATATGGGTTTTTTTTTTTTCACACCAAGTATCTCTGTAAGTAGATTTATTATGAGTTTGTGAATATGTATGCCTACCTGTAGACTATCTATGTAGAAAATTCTATTATAATTATAGATTGATGTTACAGAAAAATTCCCTTTTACATTTAATGTAAAATAGAGATTCTCGTTTGTCTCACTCTTCTCCTTTTTATTGATTCATTTTATGGTTAAATCCTCAAAAGGACTATAAATGACAACCAAATTGATTTTTAGTTTCAAATCTGTTAAATAAAACATCTGGCACCATGTGCAGCTGCCAGTGTTTGGGGAAATTTCTACTGTTTTAGAGGTCATCGTAAGTACTGTGTAACATATAAAACCAAGCTTATGGAAAATTTTAAGTACGATATGTATTTTCCTCAGGATTTCTTTTTTGAATACAGCTTGCTTCCTGGCTTGTTTTGTTTTCCCTCTTCTTCCACAGCCCCAAATAGCTTGTGGTTCAATCAAAACACTCAAACTCTGGCCCTGAGCTTCTTCCTTAGCTAATTATGGAGACTTAGCAAATAATGACAACAAAAGAGAGTGACTAAAATATGGAAAAAGACAAAATAATTGCTGCTTTGTGATGTATCTTACACCTAATTACATGAGACTATTAAAACTTGATAACAGGATTCATGCCATCAACATCTGTAGTCTTATTGTCTTTGTAACAGAATAAAATGTCACATAACTGAGGTTCATGATAATGACCCCAAGTCATCAAGAAAGCATTAAATTATATTCTGTTTTCTCTGTTGAAGATGGAGGGAATCATAGAGTGCAAGTGATCCTTTTTTTTCCCCCTTTAGGCTAGCATTTTAGTACTTAACTTGGTGCCATGAGATGTAAATATTTTCCAGTATTATGTATTATTAAGATCACATTATGTTATTAAGTCATTGTATGTGGAAGTTCTTGGAAGGATATTTGGTAAAACTTTGTGGTTAATAGTATTTTGAAAGATATTTGCAAATTCTATGTAATTTGTGTAATTACTGGTGGAATTTCTAACATCTGAGTTTTTAAAGCTATGAATACCCCTAGTTATTATCTTGAAAAGTTTCCCCTTATAGATAATAGTAGATAAGCTGCATTTGCTGAATGCAAATGTTTGCATTCAGCAAACATTTATTGAGCACCCTTTATGTACTAGGAGCTAATAATAACAGGTTTTAAAGACAAATAAGTCAGACTTTGTCTCACAAGAACAATACTCTAATCTCTGGATTGCTGGTAAGGGAAAGTGCTAGCAAGGAGATACACATTTAGAATAAAATATGAAAAGAACTCAAGAACATCCATAAGGCATACAAAAAATTGTGAACTATTAAGCTGCAGTGCTACTTTAAAAATTTTTGCTGATGAATTAAATCTGTTTGAAAATAGTTGATCTTAAATAACCTTCAGAATAGTTCTCAATTAAATATCCTTTTCCTGTATTGTAGATTTGTTCCACTCAAATCTTAACAATTATTAAGAATATTGAAACCTATGATATAACTCTACAGTTAAGATATTTTGTTTGTCCTTTTCTAATATTTCATATATGATCTACAATAACATCATAACATTGGACTTAAGTATTTTGTTATATAAATTTATGACTGAAATCACAAATAATAAGGTGTTTGAGAAAGTATTTTAATTTTTTTATTGATTTATTTGTCAATACTGAGTATTTTCCATATTAACAAATGACTATCATTATAGCACACCATCCATCAGACAATTTCCTAGTTATGGAAAAGCAAATATGTCACTCAGAAATTATTTAATTCTTTAAGAACTGACATTAATTTAGATGTTACTTTCATATACAACTTTTTCTGATTCCACTTATTAAAGTGTAATTTATATATAAGAGTATTCATAACTATGCTACATTTCTACTATTTAGTTTAAATAAATTTTTTAGAATATTCATTACTGAAAGCATATTTAGTAATATTTCCTTTAGAGACATTGTTATGTAGAACAACACTTCCAAAATTACTTTACGTATATATAAACTTTAAAAACACATTGAAAGTTAATCATAGTTCAAGTAACTTCTCATTTAATTGCTAATTAAAACTTGGAATAGAAACTAAAAAGCTTCATTTCATGCTGCTTTCCAATAATTACCATTAATATGATTATATTCTTGTTTAAAGCTTATCTAAATTAGCTCATTAGCCAGCATGGTTACTTATAAACCTCAAAGAATGAAAAAAAAAATCAATTTCATCACATTTTTTATACTGATCTCAGGGAACATGACTGGTATATTTATTACCATCTGTGTCCATAGGTTTGTACAGTATGGCATATGTGTCAAACCAATTACTATGCAAATCCCAAGATCATCCCAGCATTAATTCCCCAGTGACACTGAAATCTTGGCTAGTTCAAATAATACAAAGAAAAATTTTATTCTCAAAATTAGCAATAAAGATTTTGCTCAAGTTGGGATTCATAGTTACCTAGCAGACACATTTTAAATATGACAGTTCATTTTAACTTGCTCAAAATTAAATAATATGAAAATATAGAAAATGTGCTAGGTGATCTATATTAAATATGAAAAAAGTTTAAAAACATTAATTTATAGAAATAGTTACAATAGCAACAAAGAAACAGTACTGTAAGTATTATTGTTGATATTCTCTCAAAGTAGACTAGAACTTAATGGGATCATATGCAACTTTATTTTATATTGATAAATATGTTAGTAAAAATAACTTAAAGAGGACTTGATAATACCAAGTAAAGGTAGACTCTCCCATTTCCCCAATTTCATTTACTCTTCTTTTTTTTTTTTAAAGATTTATCTATTTATTTAAGAGGAGAGCAAGCAGGAGTGGGAGGGCCAGGAGAGGGAGAGAGAACCTCAAGTAGACTCTGCACTGAGTGTGGAGCCGGACATGGGACTTGATCTCATGACCCTGATATCACGACCTGAGCCAAAACCAAGTGTCATTGCTACACCCAGGCACCCCGCATTTACTCTTTTTATCTTGTATTCTTAGTTGACTTTTTACTCCTTCCATTCAATTTCCCGTTATCTATACAGCAGCATGTTTCCTCAACCAGTTATCTTCTCAATTTCTTTTGTCCTTAAAATTATTTTTCCTTTGAGTTCAAAAAATATTTTGTGTTAGAGCACCTGGGTGGCTCAATCTGTTGTTTCGGACTCTTGATTTTGACTCATGATCAGGGTTGTGAGATGAAGACCCACATCTCTTCTTCTTCCTTCTGCCCCTCCCCCACTTAAAAAAATTAAGTTGATTTGTGGCATGTTTCTGTGAACTCTAATTTTTTTTCTTTTTTTAGGTTATCTACATCAGGTCCCTTTTTTTATTTTAAAGTGCTGTACTGACTAGGTGCTTTGTACATAAATAAAACAGATCCAATCAGGCCTTTAGGAATTGAAATCTTTCAGTGCAAATAGACAAATATTCCATTAGATTAGAGCTTCCACTTTATCTATGAAATTTCTGTCATCGACATACCAAAATTGCATTTCAGCTGCTGAGATTCATTAATTTAGCCACTCAACATTTAATAAGCACTAATCTAGCCATTTGGAATATAATGCTGAAGAAGAGACACAAAATCCTTCCCTCACGAAGCTTACATTTTAATGGTAAAATAGATGAAACTAAACAATAAAGAAATAAATATATAGATTCCAGGACAGCTTTTTGTGGAGAAACAGTAAGTACCATGAAGAAAAGTTAAAGCAGAAAAAGATTTTTGTAGGTAAGAGCCTTTTAGATCAGATAATTGGAGGAAGACCTCATTCACTGCACACAAATGTCTCATCACATTAAAAGGCCAAAACAAAACAAAACAAAAACAAACAAACAAACAAAAAAACACAAGAAATTACGGGTCATTATTTTTTCATTGTCTCTGTGAATTTCTTTATTATTAATAAAAATCAGATTTTTAAAATCAATTGTATGTCCTTCAGTTTTCTTTGCAAATTCTATACTGTTGCAAATTAAAATATATGTCCAATTTAAACTATTGCACCACAACTTTTGGAATAAATTCCGAAGTCTTTTATCATGGCCTACATGGGCCAACATGAGGTCTGTCCTGTCCAATCCTTATTTCCTTCCATTATCCACACACATCACATATGTTCCTCCATAGCAACTCCTTGATATTCGTAAGGATATACATGTACGCTACCGCTGTGTCTCAAGATTTTTGCACTTGCTTTTTTGATTTACACAGAATGCCTTTCTTCAGAGTATTTGTATGATTCTCCTCCAACATCTACCCCCATTTCTTTCAGGTCTGTGACAGCTATGTCATTATATCTAAAATAGTTGTCTTGTAGATTGAGTCCCGTGTTGGACTCCAAGCTTAGTGGGGAATTTGTTTGAGGATTCTCTCTCCTCTCCTTCTGCCTCTCCCCACTCCACAGCAGCTCTCTCTCTCTCTAAAAATAAGCAGATAAATCTTTTTAAAAATAGCAGTCTTGTCATATGTTAAGCCAATACATTACTCTCTCTCTCTCTCTCTATATATATATATATATATATAATATTTTTTTTTTCTGTAGCACTTAAAGCTACCTGATCTTATAAATCTACTGTTACCCCTCCTATTAAAATACACACTTTTCTGAGCCAGGATCATAGCCTTATTTACTGCTATTTTCTCACTAATAGCAGGTATGTAAAGAATATTTGCCGAAGAAAGGAATTAAGGAATAAAGAGAAAGGACTCTTGCAACTATTCTCATTATTTCTTTTCTCTTCTGCTGTAGTCTTAGGTGCCCATTTTAAATGTCCCTTTCTGTCAGTCAGCTCAGGTTTTCATAACGAATTACCATAGACTGACTGGCTTAAACAACAAAAATTTACTTTCTCATAGTTCTGGAGTTCTGAGATCAGAGTCCCAGAATGGTTGAGTTCTGGCTCTGTCCACCCATGGTGGGGAGAGGAACTATCTAGCATCTCTTTAATTTTAAGGACATTAATCTTTTAAAGGCCCCACCCTTATGACTTCATTTACCCTTAATTTTCTTCTTACAGGCCCTATCTCCAAAAACAGTCACTGGATATAAGGGCTTCAACATACAAATCTGGAGAGATGGGAATAGACAATTAAGTCTGTAGAACACTTAAATATATTATCTAGGCTGAAAACACTCCATATTATCATCAGTAGTAATTTAAAGAAGTTCCTCCAAATAGTAATTAGAAGCTATTATACTTAAACAAGTTTTTAAAAATCAAAAGCCCATTTTTTATATTATTTTTAAAGAAGTTACTGACAAATTTAACTGATTCTTGCCTAATTAAATAACTTCACAACCTATTATGAAAAAAAGTGTGAAATGATCGACTCTTTTCATAAACACAAGCTAAAAAATTCAGAGAACTGGAAATTATAGATTTTGTAGGTTTTCAACTCTACAATAAAATTTTTAAAAATTATGAATAGATTGGGGTGGGTGTCTGGGTGGCTCAGGCAGTTACGCATCTGACTTCGGCTCAAGTAATGTTGTCAGCGTTCCGGGTTGGAGCCCTACGTCAGACTCCCCATGCAGCAAGGAGTCAGCTTGTCCCTCTTCTCCCTCTGCCCCTCCACCTCCACTCATGCTCTCTCTCTCTCTCTCAAATAAATAAATAAATAAATGAGTAGATACTGATAACACATTCTTTATAAATCAAGTTTTCTATCGAATAAAATATAAGAAAATATTGTTTCTCTTAAAATACAATAGAAAAAAATATTTTGCACGTTTTATTTTGAAATATATCTAAAATTTAAGCAAACAAAATGACAGTTAATAATATTGAACCAATAATAGTCACCATGACCACTGAAATAAGGCAAGGCTAATTAGAAATATCTGACTTATAATGGTCTATTTAACATTGATCCAGTATTAAAAAAAAAATCTATTTTCAACAAGATTCAAAAATAATAGTATGAAAATGAGAAAAAAAAATGCAATGAGTTCAATTTCCAAAACAATATTACCTGGTCTTTGGGTTGGCATTTCCCCTCTAATTTAGAAGTTTTTTTCTCACATTATTCAAAAAGAATCGAATTCTGTTAAATTAATTATCGTTTATAGTCACAAATGTTATACATATATTCCTTCAAGCTCAGGTAGTGGAAACCTGTATTTTTAGTCAGCATAATTCAGCCTTGCATTACCTCAGAAATGTCACTCCCTTGACACTTCATCATGTCAAAACAGTAGAATGTATGTCACGTCTTCTGTGTAGCAAAGGTTCCTAAAGGAACAACATGGAACCATTGTGACATTTTTCTAATTATCGATCATTTCATGTCTATGCAGTTGAAGGGCATTTGTTAAACCTGAACATTCAGGTCACTCGGTATTCTAGGTTGACTGTGTTACTGGAAAAATTCATGTTGCGTTGTTTTACACTTATTTCCCACTAACCTCTAAATTGCTTGATCACAGTAACTGCATTTAGTGTCATTAAAGACTATGTGTGCGTTGCAAGAGAACAAAACAGTAAATTCTGTGAGCATGGAGATTATATCTTTGTGTTCAAATTTCCATCCCCAGGGCAGATACACAGAAAGTGCTTAGTGAATATAACTGAATAAATATATAAATGGATAGAACTCATCTCATCCCAGTCTTTAAACTTAATGGCACAGTTCATTACACGAGTCTCTTAAAGACGATTCTCGTTCCTATTTTATTTTAATAACTCTTAACACTACCAATATGAACTTTGGAAGAGAAATGGCCGAGTTCCATGTCAAGATCAAGCAAGTCCATAAGACTGTAGTTTGAGAAGATTTGGAAGGGACAATACAAAGCACAGTTTTGTATGTATGTATGTATCCATACTATGGGCTATTTAAGCAGACCTTGTTTATTGACCTGTATCAGGTTAGAATATATGTTTTCAAATAACAGAAATCCAATCCAAACAGGCTGGAGAGTAAAAGGACATTTTTAGCATGTGCGTCTGAATAGTTTAGATAAAGAATGACCCTGTAGCACAGTTTACCAATTTTGTTAATGTTTTGCCTCTAAAATACATAACCTAGATTTTCCCAACATAGACCTGACTTTCACCAGCTTCAGAGGGCTTCCTTGTTCACCTTAAGAGTACTTATGTTTTTTCAGGTGGCTTCTGCAAAAGAAAGGAATTTTTCTTCTCAGAAGCTTTCACCCAAGATCACATTGGCTGGATTTGGGTATCATGGTCATCTACAAACCATTCACATGTTCAGGGGAGAAAGCCATCACTGGCTGCTTTAAGGCCCACACCTAGTGTTGTAAGAAACAGAGCAAGCTCCAAGGTTGGGTGAACATGTGAGTCAAATATCAGGGTGCCATGGCCAAAGGAAAGGAAAAATGGCTGCAGGAAGGCCAAAACCAGAACATGTCCATTAACACTTTTGAATGACATTCATGTTTGAAATTCACATTGTAGAAGTGCAGATTCCTAAATCAAACGACCATCACTCAAAGGAAGAATTACCAATTTCAAAGTGTGAAACCTCTTTTTACCTCACATCTTACACCTGAAATTGAAGATAACAATAGGAAATACAACAAAGTTTTATTGTGAATTTTAACTTTGATAACAAATGCACACTGCTGAGTAAATTGCCTGACACAAAGCAAATGCATAACAGAAGTTCACAGTAATGAAAACAACAATGATAACTGTTATTGTCATCACATGTATATAATTTTCTACAATAGGCATATATTACCTTTATAATTAGAAAAATGAACAGCAGAATACCCATCTCTAGAGTATTATTGTCAGGATTGAATGCAGTCATGATGTACATGTTTCTTTCTGTTATAACCCTTGTTTTAACGAATTGTGATCATTTACTTAGCCGACACCAGATAGTTTACTACTGTTCTTGGAAGACAATGTCTCTATGGCATTTACCTGTAGAGCCCCAATGACAACTATGATGTTTGTTTTACATAGTAGATCCTGGTTAAATTCTGATTGAAAACAAGAAGAAAAGGAAAGAGAAATAAGAGAAAGGATGGAGGGAGGGAGGAAGGGTGTTGAAAGAAAAAAAATGGTTTAGGTATGAGGATGATGATCACCTTGAGGCCACAGACTCGGAAAGGTCAGGAGAGGGGTCTGTGTGCCCTTTCTGTGTGGTGCGCCATTACAGGTCTCGGTGCCCCAGGAAGGCAGAACTTCTAAAGGACTGACGGCAGAAAGCGCAGGTAAGCCGTTAGGTCTCAACATGAAAACAAAGAATGAGACAAAACAACAGCCTCCAAAAGCAACGTGACCCTGGTAAGAGGGGGAAGGGGCAGCTTGTTACTACACCCCTTGAGATCTGGGAACTGCTGCAGGAATTTCTATAGAGGAGTTTGCTTCATTAGAAATCGCTTTGTTTTGATGAGGATTCAGGTGCTCTTGAACTGTGAGACTATGTGAGCCCCAGCACATGTTATGTTTGGAAATGAAATACTAAACACTACGAACCTTTAAGGGCCATCTCCTCTCATAGAAGGCACCCCTGCGTGCGGGTCTATAGGCTCCGCCTCCCCACTCAGGCCAGCTCAGCTCAAGTGGAGAAAATTTCAAGCAGGTTTGAGGATGTCAGCTCTGCCTATTTGAGTGGAATAAAATGACACTTTTTAATTTTTATATCATCAAAATCCTTTTTTGAATAAGAAAAATATTTGATCATAACACTTAAAAACCAAAACCAGATTTATTTTCTTCAGGACAAATCATTGCTTTTAGAATTTTTTTTTAAAAGGCTGGAAATGTCTTATCATAAAATAAACTGCAAAAATGTTGAAAGCCTGCTTTCTCATTTTTTTTTTTTTAAAATGAAGGATCGCTAATCCAAAAATTCTGCACCCTCTCTCTGTATTTGAGGAACAAAGACTACGTTTCACATTTGCTCTACATGAGGCAATGAATAAAAGATCACAGATAAAAGAAAACCAGTAAATCATCATTTGCATTGTATTGATGTTTACTGAGGTATAAAATCCCCTAGAATTTAGATGTGCTATCGCATTGTTATGGAGAAGGTGCTCTCTTCAAATAACATGGGATTCAAAACACACATTTGTGTGTGAGGATTGATCTGAGATGAGTGCCCTGACAAATTCCTGGGGAAAAAAAAAAAAAAATCTCTGTGTTCTATTATATCACTGAGAGGTGTCTAATTTCCTATAATTTAAAGCTTTGGTTTTTATTCTCATTATTTTTAGAATTCACACATACCAACAAATAAGGACTGATTTCTAAGAACATCATTTAAATAGTGAAATGTGAAAATACACAGATGACACTTCTTGATTTATTAAGAAATTAAATACATGGATTTGATTCTTTTTTCTTGAAATAAATTGCAATTTAAAGAAATATACTATTCCCCAATAATACTTTTTCAGATGGTGAAGCTGAAACCTCAATAGAACCTGATAAAAATTGAATCAGAGTTGATAAACATAAGTCACTTAAAAGTGTACTACTAACACATCATCAATATAGGGTTAATATCATCTAATGCTCTTCTCCCAAGCCAATGTAGAAAAACAGTTTACAATTGATGTGTGACATTGCTACCTCGGTCTGTTTAACACTTAATTATAAAGATTTATTGGGAGAAGAAAAGTAAAAAGTCAAGATAAAGTTGAGAGTGGAGCAGTGGAAATTTTGAGGACATAAACTGTGAGTCAAATTCTTCATTTGAGTTTTCGTGAATTATGAGGCATGAGAATTATTTATATTCGTGGGGAAGTCCATGAAGTAAGGAATACTATGCAGACATTGACAAGGAAAATAGAAAGAATAGGACAGTGATTAGGGGATTCACAGAATTATAGAATATTCAATTTGGGAGAGGTCACAGTGACATTTTTGCATCATTATTGTTATTATCTCATTTATTGAAGTATAATCCAATAAGAGTAATATAACTTAAGGGTGCAGATGTGGGGCGCCTGGGTGGCTCAGTGGGTTAAGCCGCTGCCTTCGGCTCAGGTCATGATCTCAGGGTTCTGGAATCGAGTCCCGCATCGGGCTCTCTGCTCAGCGGGGAGCCTGCTTCCCCCTCTCTCTCTCTCTCTGCCTGCCTCTCTGCCTACTTGTGATCTCTCTCTGTCAAATAAATAAATAAAATCTTAAAAAAAAAAAAGGGTGCAGATGTGATGAATGTTTATACATATATACAACTGAGTAATTGTCGCTAAGATTAAGACAGAAACATTACAAACATCTCAGAATCCTTCCTATTCCCCCATGAGTCATTAACTTTCCCCAGATATAATCCTTATTCTGAATTCTATCACCTTAGATTATTTTACTCTGTTTTCAAATTTCATAATTTTATTTTACTCAACAGTATTTTTGGTAATTATCCATGCTGTTCTATGTAGCATAATTCCTTCT
Source organism: Neogale vison (assembly GCF_020171115.1). Classification (NCBI taxonomy): domain Eukaryota; kingdom Metazoa; phylum Chordata; class Mammalia; order Carnivora; family Mustelidae; genus Neogale; species Neogale vison. The sequence goes on along the minus strand of NC_058096.1, from coordinate 32,974,921 downwards.
TTCTTGTTGTTGTATAATAGTGTATTTTAAACCAGTATACTATTTATACATTCTTCATTTTATGATCATTTTAGCTATTTGAAATTTTTCATTGTCACATCAAGAGTTGATATAAACATTCTCATACACTATTATTATTAGACATAAACACTCATCTGTCTTTGCTATACCTGGGAGTTGGAATTGTTGGATCATAGGGTAGAAATATCTTCAGCCTTACTAAAACTGCTAACAGTTTTTTACTAGTGTTTGTGACAATTTTTACTCCCACCAACATTGTGGTTACTTTAGTGGCTGTCATTTTTGCCAGTGTTTGTTATTGTTGTTCTTTTGGGGTTTTGTTTGTTTTTATAATGTATCATGTGGTTTAAATTACCATTTCTTGATGACTAATGATGCTGAATACATTTTCATATACTTATTATTTCATTATACTTTTTTTAAAAAGATTTTTATTTATTTATTTGAAAGAGAAAGTGAGAAAGAGATCACGCGAGCAGGGGGCAGGGGTAGAGGGAGAAACAGACTCCGTGCTGAACAGGGACGCCCCTCCCCCCAATGACAATGTGGTACTCCATCCCAGGATCCTGGGATCATGACCTGAGCCGAAGGCAGAGACTTTAACCAACTGAGCCACCCAGGCGCCCAATTATTTCATTATACTTATAGGGGAAGTGGCTGTTCAAGAATTCTCCCTATGTTTCAAAATTAATCTTTCTTTTTTGTTTTTTCTTTTCAACGTATAGAAGTTATTTACCTAACTTTTTTTTTTTCAATGATGAATAACTGAAGGCAATATATGTTAGTTGCCTTGGGGAAATTACAGATGTGAAAATGGAAGAACCAAAATTGTGACACAATTGTTCTGCTTTTCAGTACATTGCCTCTTCCAATAAACAACTTCGGGAAAAAAATGGAAGTTTTATAGTACCAAACATATTTCCAGAGACCATCACTGCTATATTTCTAATATATCACAGACCTAAACACAATCTTTTTTTTTTTTTTAAAGATTTTATTTATTTATTTGACAGAGAGAGATCACAAGTAGGCAGAGAAGCAGGCAGAGGGAGAGGAGGAAGCAGGCTCCCCGCTGAGCAGAGAGCCCGATGTGGGGCTCGATCCCAGGACCCTGGGATCATGACCTGAGCCAGAGGCAGAGGCTTTAACCCACTGAGCCATCTAGGCGCCCCCCTAAACACAATCTTAATCATTTTAACTATCTGGGTTTTTTTTTTTTTTCCCTAGAGGAATTCTGTATCTAAAAACACACAGAAATTAAAATGGAAGTCAGTTAGAAAATAGTTTCTTTTTTTTAAATTATTTTTTTTCTAGGGGCGCCTGGGTGGCTCAGTCATTAAGTGTCTGCCTTTGGCTCAGGTCATGATCCTGGGCTCAAGTCCCACAACAGCTTCCCTGCTCAGCAGGAAGCCTGGGTATCCCTCTCCCACTCCCCCTGCCTGTGTTCCCTCTCTTGCCGTGTCTCTCTCTGTCAAATAAATAAAATCTTTAATAAAAAAAAATTTTTTTTCTGCTAAAATGATCTAAAGCAATGAAAATAACCCCAAATCAGTGAAGCATTAAAAATATATCATGAGTTCAAATAGATAAGATGAGTTTTTAAAAATAAAAATTTCGTTGGTCAGAGGACAAAGGAAGTAAGAAAACAAAAGGATATTTTCTCATGTTAGTAGTTCAGAATTTTTGGTGGACAGAGAGTGTAAGGAAGCAGCAGAATATTGCTGAAATTAAAACATAAAAGGAGATGGAACTAGAAAAATTGGGCATACACATTGGAAAAAAATTCTTACTGGGATGCAGAAATACAAGCCTGTGATAATCAATCTACTGGAAATTACAAGGAGTCGGTAGAATTTACCAATCTGAGTAAGAGGCAGAGAAATGAATTTTAATTCACTATAGTTGGAAATTATGAACTGTGGACAACAATCACATTCCTTAGGAAAAATTGAGTTAACAACAGAAACTTTTTCCATTCAAATACAAATTGAACTTGGTTATTTTTAATATGATTACACATTCATTGTGTAAACCAAACCAGATTTTTATTTTCTTGTGTTAATTACTATATACAGTAAAATGTTATGATTATAAAAATATTGCTTTGCTCTACAGCCTTTTGAAATAAAATTTTTCATTAAGTTTCTTGAGCTAAAAGTAAATAACCTGTTTAAAGAAAAAAATTAGTAGATTTATGTAACATGCCTATTTTGGTGGGATTTTCTTTGGTGCTTTGAAGGAGTATTATGAAATGCGAAATTAAAACCATGACTATGTTAACAATAATTATATCATATCTATTTAATTTCCTTAGATATGTATTTTGCCTGAAGACTGATTAAATATATACATTGAGTCCATAGTTAGCCATCGATCTTTATTAATTGTGTCTCCTGTCAGCATGTTAGCAGTTTTCTTTTCTTTTTTTTTTTGTTAGCAGTTTTCTTAATTATGCTATAAAATGCTAAGAAAAAAAGGCATTCCCTCAATTTCTAAAGTATAATTATAAAGCAGATTATAATTGGACATTTTAAAATCTTGCTATTTATAATATATTATAAAACAAGAATTATTTACTATTCAGAAATAATCAGAAGGCTATTTTTCACAGATATTAAAAAGAGTGGTTACCACCAAATTCCTTTAACACAAAAATTAGAGTAAGATGTAATTACTCTTCATTCTCATGACTTAGTAAAACGTGACATAGTGAGGACATCTTGATATCTAGCAAATAAAAATAACCTTACTACCTATTAGTGTTATGGAAAAAAATCAGTACTGTGAGAAACAGAACGACACTCAGTGAAGTCGAACTTGGGTTTATTTTATGCTGGTGGACCCAGGCTGGCTTTCACTCAAAGTTCTGGGCCCCAGCTAGTGGAGGTTACAGAGTTTTTATAGGGCAGTGCAGGCGTCAGATCACAAAGGCTGTGCTGCTTGTTGGTAGGTGAGTTTAAATTGGGGATACGGGTTGCTTTAGGCAGGAACAGCAGTTAGGGCAGAGGTTAGGGCATTGTGGGAAGCTTGCAGGGTTGGGTATGGGGGAACCTGTCTGCAGAATCAGGAATGGCTGGTTATCTCGTGCTCAAGCTAGGCTTCTGGGTATCTCTTAGTATTGCTAGTAACTTTCTATTTTCTGGGACCTGCCGGCCTAGGCTGGGTAATTTTCCTCTTCATTTTCCCTTTTCAATGCCTTTTCTATTTCAGAATGCACATCTACCATTACCACTGAGCTTTTCACTGGTGAAGAGGTCTGTATTGATTTACCAGCAATTGCAATTTAATTGATTTCATCGAGAACTGATGAAATTGTTGATAAGATTAATAATATATGGACTGAACGGGCTGCCAGTAGAATCAGGAGGAGAGGGCTGGCTAAGGGAAGGAGCCATGCAGTTCATCCCCAGACATTAAACAAGTTACCCCAAGAGCTTGTTAATTCTTGTCTTCTGCGTGCAATTCGATCTTACCATTGTTGAACCATGTCTCTGACTAACCCGACTGATTCCTTGTAGAAACAACATTCCTCATTTAGAAAGAGGCAGAGTTCCCCCTCATGCAGTGAGCAGGTCTAAGCCCCCATGATTTTGCAATACCACTGCCGCTAGGGAGTCTGTCTGATCTTGTGTAGTCATTACAGACCTAGCCACCTGCTCCATATCTTCTGCGAGATTTTCTGGTAGCTGCCTGTAGTAACAGGAGGATGAAGCAATTCCTCCTATCTCTGTGCCCAAGCTGTTGTTATGCCTAGTCCAACCAATAGTGAGATGACTTGGATGGCCCCTTGATCCATGTATGGCCTAAAAGGAAATGGGAAGGTTTGATTACTGGGGACTATATTTACCTGGGGCATAAGAAGCACCCACGTACATGTACCTGTCCTGTGTTGGAAATAGCTGTAGCTGAGTGAGAGTGGAAGTGAATATTTGGGCAGGGGCCTTCTGGACAGGAGTGGTGAGAGGTCATGAAGGAGGTGGGGGAATCCCTAGGGAGTAGGCCGCATAGCAGTTGGGGCATCGATCCCTCCAGCCATCAGACACGTTGACAAGACCCTCGTGTTGACAGAGGGTCAGGTGGGCTCTAGCACATGTATTGAGTATATTTGACCAAGACAGTTGGTGGTAATGCTGGCAGATACATGGCAGGTGGATGGTGCCTCCTAGCATCCTTATAACCTATCGCTAGTGGGATTGACTGTCCTCAGTTTTGTCATCATCTAGATAGCCCAAGCTTAGCCCTATAACTGACAGCCACAGAGCTAGCATTAGGGGATTCATTTCAGAGCTGGGGGGACAGTTATAAGAAGCAGTGGATTCCACTCAGCAGACTCATTATACCTCTACAGACTATGGCTAGAGCAATTTTTCTGTGTCCAATTCCAAAAACTGAAGCTGACTCAGCTAAACCCACAGAGAACTCTAGGGTCACGATTACTATATTATTACTGGTATAGAGTGGCACTGAGACTTTAGTGTCCAAATGTCCCCAGTTGAGTTCCTCAAGCTTCCACTGTGCATTGACCAGTCGGCCTCCAGGTTTGTGGCTGGAGCAAGGTTGTGGACTCCTCAGTGGGGGGTTGGGAGGGACCTGCAAGTTTCTGTGGGGCATCAAGTTGGGCCAGAGGCCCTCTTGGTGGCTATGGGCTGCTGTTTCGTCTTCTGGATCTTTAACTTGAGGAGGTCATTCAGGTCTCAGGCTCTGTTTCAATCATCAGGCTCTGAGTTGGCTGTTGCCTTCTTTATTCACAAATCATGGATCCAGGGAGTTATACCTGCAACTTTACTAGATGGGAGTCCCTCCAAGTGGGTTGGAACAGTTCCTTCTCCCAATCTTTTGCTGGTGGGGGTGGGCCCAGTTACTCATGGGGTTGGGGTCCTTTCTAAAACCTTTTGGGAGATATGCCTTAGAATTTTTCCTAGGGCTTGGAGGTGTCAGGACATTTCTAATTCTCCAGTCTGTTTGAGGTCTCCTCCAAGCCTGCTTGTTACAGGAGATGGTCTGCCATACAGAATCTCAAAGGGTGATTAACCAGAGGCCTTGGGTTACAGTACGCCCTGAGCAGGGCCAGCGGTAACAATTCTACCCAGGGGAATTGAGTTTCCTGGCAGAGTTTAGCTTAAGTTTTTTTTAAGGGCCTGGATCCTATTTTCTAATTTCCCTGAGCTCTGGGATTTGTATGCTATATGGAGCTTCCATTTTATTTTTAAGGTTTTGGCTAGGCCTTTGATTATTTACTTCCATCAGCTGGGTAGCATTCATGCCAGAGAAGGCAAATGTCAATGTAGGATTGAGTCAAGAATGCTGAGTTGACCACTCATTGGATTTCCAGGGCCTCTGGGTCAAAGGGGGTATACACTCGGAAGGCCTCACATAGCCCCTTGTAGAAGTCAGTCAGTGATTCTCCTGGTTTCTGGATGACTGTCACAGTTTGGACATGTTGGTTGGCTTCTTTGCCCCTGCTCTGAGTCTGTGCAAAAGAGCTGTGCAGTATTGACTTAGGGTGGCTAGTCCCTTAGCCATATGGAAATCCCAGCTGGGCCGAGTGTCGGATGTTGCTTCCAGTTCCCATGATTCTGTGTTTAGGGTTCCAGATGGGAGCTGGCTTTGGAGCCAGTGTCATGCCTTGGTGAGGATTAGTTGGGCTTCTTCTGTGTTAAAGTACATCAGGATAATCTGGCAGCAATCATCCTAAGTGGGCTGATGAGTCTGGAACAGGAGGTCAGTCATAGCCTGAGGCTTCTCTGTATATGGCAGCATGTGGTTTTTCCAATTTAGAAGATGAGTGGTGCTAAAGGGCTGATAGATGAGAACAGGGTGTCCAGCCTGGATGGTGCTATCAGCGTTTATCTGTTGTGGCCCTTCCATCTCACAGAGGGGCATCTGGAGGGCTGCGGCTGGGGTACTGGAGTCTGAGATGAGTGTAGATGTTGGCTCACAGGATTTGGGCTGGGGCTCCAGGATCAGGGCGGGCTCGGAATTCTCTCTGGGCTTGCCGTTGTTGGGAGAGGCTGAGGTAGGCTCATTGAAGGCAATGGGCTATCCGGAAGGTGGGACATCGGTGTCTCATAGTGGGGCACTCAGGGCATATGGCAGGGGCACAAACAGATTGTCCTCAGTCTCTGGGTCTCCCTGACAAACAGGTTTTGCTTTCTTATAGCCTTTGGGTTCTCTTACTTGGGCTACAAATATCCTACTCTGGCCTTTCCTATTACCGTAGACTTGGACCCACAGGGACAGAGTTTGGGCTATCTGAAGCCAACATATGGGAATTGGTCAGGGTGTCCAGGAGTCCCAACCACAACTCTGTAAATGGCCTGGACAGTGGGTAGGTCTAGGGTACCCTCAGAGGACCAGTTGACCCCAAAGGTAGAGCCATTTCAGTTCACTTAATGTGTGTAATTTTCCAGGAGACATTTTGATCCCATACTCATGACTATGGGACTTTTTGAGCATGAAGTCTAAGACCGTACGTAGGTTTTGAAGAGCTTCTGCCCATGATGAACAGGGGCTCTCTTGCCCACCTTGTGTGTTTCCTCCTTGCATTGGTAGCACAAAGACACACAACGGTGAATGTCTCCCCAAAGGAGAGACTAATCAGATGTTCACCTCTCTGCTCTCCTGGAGGAGATGTGAGTGCCTCTTAGCCATAGTGAGTCTGCATAAGTCTGATGAGAATGTAAAAAGTGTGACCACTGTGACAAATGGTATGGTGATTCCTAAAACAAACATTGAATTAACATAAGATCCATCAGTTTCACTTCTGGGTAGAACCCCCCAAACCTGAAAACAGCAATTCAAATAGATATTGACACACCCATGTTTATGGCAGTATTAGTCACACTACTCAAAGAATGGAAGTGACTCAAACATTCAGAGACAGATTCATACAATGCAGTCTCTATGTACAATGGTTATCTAACCTTACAAAGGGAAGACATTTTGGCACATGCTACAAAAAGAACAAATCTTGAAGACATTAGGCTAAGGGAAATAAGTTAATCACAAAAGAACAAATATTGTGTGATTTCACTTCTATGAAGTTCCTAGCAGGGTCAAATTCATATCGACAGAAAGTAGAATGGTGATTATCAGGAGCAGACAGAGGGCAGGCCAGGGAGTTACTGTTTAATAGATAAGAGGTTTTACTTGGGAAAGATGAAAAATTCTGCAGATAGGTCAAGATGATGGTTGCACAATCATGTATGCTTAATGTCTCAGAACTGAATGTTAAAAATGGTCAAAGTGGTAAATTTTGTGTTATGTCACAATTTTTCCAAGAAGAAAAAATAAATTGAACTTACTCCTCAGAAAACTGAATCATCTTCTTTTAGTTATGATTAGCCAAAAAATTCTTTATTATTTTAAAGGTCTTTTGTTGTTGTTTTACTAAGAGTTGACCGAATTATTCATATTAAATGCAAGTTCTTTGTATTGAATGAAGAAAGGTGTGCCAGATGACGTAAAGCTTAAATATGAATAACATTTATAGAAAAAAATGATAGAAAAAGATCTTCCTAGAAAAAAAAAAAAGACCTGATTATAATGAGTGGAAATTGTTAAGCAAAATATGTCCTTGAGTAATTAGTTATTATTTGTTGCCTCCGGTTCTCAAAGTGGAGATATTTTCACACAAACACTGTTTCCCTTTTCTCTCAATGGGAAAGATGTCCATCAAAGACTTCCACTAAGTAAATGTCCCTGTACATTTTAGACAGATGCCGTCTCAGACTCTGATGAAGTTCTCTTGTTATTCTTGACTGCGTGAATCATAAATCTTTTACAACACACTTCCATGGGCATCTTGTGGTTAAGGGAATTAGGCTTCATTTGTTTGCTTAGTTGCTTGGTTATTTCTAGTTTTGCTGTTTTGATCAGCTTTTTTTTTTTTTTTTTTCATGCCAAGGCTTGGTTCTGCATGTCTTTGTAATCGATTAGGTATTTGACACAGCTGAAATTGAAAGGAATTGATTGATAGATGAATTAATAAACTTACTAATTGGCGTGCCTGGGAGGCTCAGTGGGTGAAGCATCTGCCTTGAGCTCAGGTCATGATCCCAGGGTCTTTGGACTGAGCCCTGCACCCGACTCCCTGCTCAGCAGAAAGCTTCTTTCTTCTCCCTCTCCCTGCTGCTCCCCCTGCTTGTGCTCTCTCTGTCTCTGTCAAATGAATAAATAAAATCTTGAAAAAAAGAAAAAAACTTACTAATTGAGAAAAGTTGTAATAACCAAAAAGATTTCCTTGTGATAGAGTACAAAGAAATTGGAGGAAACTGTATAAAAAAGCTCTCATTTGTTTGGGGACTGATAGATTTTTAAAATCTATACTTATATCTTGAATAGAAAGTTTCTGGAGCAGAGATCAGAGTTACTGTTACTTAGAGCAATAACAGCATTGGTTCTCCATGCCCCAGTGTTTCTCTTTTATTCTTTCACACCAGGACAGCCCAATGGACTCTGCACTTGCACAAAAAGGGATTCTTGTGCCACAATAAAGGAACCAAAAAATATGAACTCGGGAGCTCATATACATGTTGCCTCACTCTTAAGGAGAGGGGAAGAAACTCAACTGACTGTAAATAAATTCTCCTCAGGAAGAGAAAGGGAAATCTCTAAGTACTACTTTTTTGGAATATAAACAGGTGACTCTGGGGGGCAAAGGAGTGTCTCCAGATTTTCAACCTCTCTGTGTCTTCATGGCTTCAGTTATAATCCATTTTGATCTGTAAAAACACATCCTAGGAAGTTCAGTCTTTCCAAAGTTTTTTTTTTTCTTTTTTTTTTTTTTTAAATATTTTATTTATTTTTCTGACAGAGAGACACAGCAAGATAGGGAACACAAGCAGGGGGAGTGGGAAGGGAGAAGCAGGCTTCCCGCTGAGCAGGGAGCCCATTGTGGGGCTCAACCCCAGGACCCTGGGATCATGACTGGAGCCAAAGGCAGATGCTTAACAACTGAGCCACCTCAATATCTCCAAAGTTCTCACTGTCCATTTACTCATCTTTTATACTCAAGCCTGTCACTTAACCCAGGTTCCTATAAATTTGCTCAGAAAGTTCTGACCATGCAGAAACATAAACATATTTTCTTTTTTCCTTCCTCAACCTTTCTATGTTTTATTATCCTAGCCAACTGTCTATGTATGCTTTTGCCAACCACTAATTCCAATGTTGAACAGAGATAATGTTTTAAGAATTTATAAACCCATAAGCTTTGCAATTCGATTATACTTTTGCAAGCTTTGAGTCAGTTGAATTCCCCTCTCCTTAACCACAAACCTTTAGACAGTATAACACCTTACTATTTTCATCTTTTTATTTTTATTTATTTATTTAAGATTTTATTTATTTTTTGACAGAGAGAGACTCAGTGAGAGAAGGAACACAAGCAGGGGGAGCAGCAGCGGGAGAGGGAGAAGCAGGGTTCCTACTGAGCAGGGAGCCCATTGTGAGGCTCAATCCCAGGACCCTGGCTGGGGTCATGATTTGACATGAAGGCAAAATCATTTGACTGAGCCACCCAGGCACCCCTCATCTTTTTATTTTTAAACACCTTTTGGATCATAAGTCACACATGGCTCTTTTGGTTGAACTGCATGCCTCTCTGAGATCTTTGTTCAGCTATCTCTTGAATATTTGTTATATATGAAAACAAGGCACAAGGCTGGCAACATTATTGAGCAAAACAGAAGTAATTGCTAAGGCCATTTTAGTGTAGTGTTCCATCTTCCCTGTGTTAATTAATAGTTTGATTTTGTTATTGATCATTGTTGTTAAAGAAATTGAAGTTTATCTTCACTTTGAACAATTGGAATAAGGAGAACATATTTTAAAGATATTTCGTGGGAAATAACTCTTTGGATGTATATATATATTTCATTAAGTTTATTTAAATCTAAGCAATGCAAGCTAAAACCCACTAATGCATTAAACATTTTTAGCTTCCTAGAATGTGTGGCACTGTGGTTGTCAGTGAGATAATGTGAGAAAACTCAACCACCAGGAGTCACACGTAATTAGAGCATTATACAGTTTGAGAGGCTGAAGTCATCTTGGTGATTATCTTATCCAACACTCCTATTCTACTGATGTGAAATTGAGTTTTCAGAGAATTTAAGTTACACAGGTTAAGGTATGAACTTAACAATATTCTATGTATTACTTGTTGAAAAAGCCAGCATTTCCCCCAAAATTACTTATACATTTAGGATCCATTAAAGTTTCTCAATAGTTTAAGACATTTATGAATGTGGTTGGCGCATAAAGCAGAAAACCATTTTATATCTAAAGGGTATTTCGTTTGTTTGTTTTTTTTACCTTCCAGTATTTCCATAGAAAGATTTCAGCAGAATTAACAGTGACTAAAACTGTGATTATTCAATGATGCTAATATTTATGAGTTAGGCACATTGCTTTTCATCCCTACTGCCTTTCTATTAACTAGTGTGGTTTTGGAATATAGGTGAGGTTCTGTGGGTTGAGGTCTGGAGCCAACAGTTAAGAAAGAATTCTTGAGACATCTTTGGTGCAAAAGGTGGTTTTATCAAAGCATGGGAGGGATCAAGGACCCCACTGCACTGGGGTTGTGAAGGGGGCTGATAATACACTCTGGAGTCAGGGACTAAGGAAAAGGGAGGTTTTCAAAAGGATTTTCATATGTTAAAGAAGAGTCAGAGGATAGTGCACTGTGCCATTGTCAAGTTCAGGTTGTTTTTCCCTCTAGCAAGGCATTAACATTAAGACTGTGGGGGCTTCCTGGAAGAATATCACATGCGTCCCACCCAGGAGTAGGGGGAGGGGAGGGTACCAGGCTGTCAGCCTGTGCTTTGTCCTCGGCTAGCCTCTGCTCCCTCATCATTGACCAGAATGGGCAAGGCTAGAAATTTCAAGCCAGGCCTCAGAGGAGCCCTTCACTAGGAGGCGAATCTTCAGTTCATTTGTCCACAGTCCTTAGAGCGGGCCCAACGTCATCCATCATTCTCTGTCCTAAGTCATGAGGCAGATTTTTCTCTTAGTGCGATCTTTCCTATATGGTCTCAGTTGTGTGCCTGTGTGTGTGTGTGTGTGTGTGTGTGTGTGTGTGTGTGTGTGTATTTTCCTGGCTTCTGAAAGAAAGTCCCCAATTCCTGAGTAACTACATTGCAGAATTTGAGTAAGAATTTTTATGACTATCAGTACATACTGTCTTTTTTTAATTTTTATTTTTAAAGATTTTATTTATTTATTTGTCAGAGAGAGAGAGAGAAAGAGAGAGAGCTCCCACGCAGGGGAAGCAGCTGGCAGAGGGAGAAGCAGGCTCATCGCTGAGCAAGGAGCCGGTTGTGGAACTCGATCCCAGGATTTTGGGATCATGACCTTAGCTGAAGTCAGACACTTAACTGAGCCACCCACGAGTCCCACACCATACTGTCTTTCTGCCATTCGTGATTTGTGTGCATCAGCAGAGGCAAGTACACAGCAGGTGGGCCTGACTGCCCAGATCACCAGAGCTCTCCCATTCTGGGCTGAGAACTGTGTAACCTGACCTTTTGCAAGGAAACTTTTACTATAGGACTCTGGCTGAATTTAAACCTCTGTGCTACAGGAACGAAGCCAACCTATAAATGGCCTCGGGATATATAAAACTGCTTCCGTTATCATGCAAAGCTCATTATCCTACCTGAGGCCTCCTCCTGGTTTGCTTTGGAAAATAACCAAGCTACCATTTGCTGCCTTTCAGTGAATCATCTCCTCGGACACGGACACGGCTTCTCACTGTCTTCATTCTTCTCCTCTTAATGTTCTCCTTTCTACGTAAATCATTTTCAAGTTAAAACTCTGTTAAGATTCCATGATCAAAGGCTATTAAATATATTTGCTTACAAAGTCCTTTTAACTCACTTCAGCTTTTCTCTCTCATGCAGTGTTTCCATGAATCTCTGTAACCTATCTTCTATGAACAGATTCATTCATTCATTTATTCATTCATTTATTCTTAATCATTTGCCAGAGGGGGAAAATAAAGCCACTTTAAACCTGGCAATAGTATAGGAAAAGTTACAATAATACAAAGTAAATTACATAAAAGAAAATAAGTGGAGAGAAAAATCGGGTGAAAAAAGAGATGAGAAAAATAAAGATAGGAATAAAGTTAAGACAAATAATTGGTTCTGGGAGAAAAAAAAACCTATCCTTATACTATAGATAATTTATAAATTTATTTCAATTTTTTAATCCCAACTTAAAGAGGATGACATAATTCATGGTCTTCATAAGAGAAACACAAGATGATTCAGAAACTAAATTCTTTCAGGTAGGAAACCTGAATGTAATATTTTTTTTCCTATTTGTCATCACAAGAAGAACACTATAATTCCACTAATAACATTTCAACATTTTATGATGAGTAAAAATATGTACAATACTTTTAGTGATGTCTCTATTAACATAGGTCAATATCATAACATTGATGTGGAAAGACGTTAACGTTCGAAGCTGACAGCCAACAAAGAATTCTTGAGATGTCTTTAGTGCAAAAAGGTAATTTTATTAAAGCACAGAGACAGGACCCATGGGCAGAAAGAGCTGCACTGGGGTCATGCATAATGGCCCATTACATACTTCCAAGCTGGGAGGCGATTAGGGACAGTGTAAGTCTCTAAGGAATTTTAGAAGCAAGGTTTCCAGGACCTTGAGAGGGCTAGCTATTGTTGGGAAAAGGTCATTCATATTATCTATTAAAACCTTAGTCCTGAGATCCTTCAGACGTATATCATTGGGCCATATACTTGGGGGACTATTGCCAACACGTATCTTGGGGGGTTTGGAGATAAAGGAAATTTCTAAAGGAATTTTTATAAGCCAAAGTAGACTCACAGGTGGGGGGTAGGGTTCCGGCTAGGATTGTCTTTAGCAAAGTATTAACATTGAGTCAGACAGTGAAGAATGTCACTCTCCCTGTTTCAAGGACTTGTCAGTGGGCAGTAGGTAGTAAGGAAATTTAATAATTTTTCTTCTGCCTTCGTTTCCCATGTCAACATCACCCTGAAATTTTGAAAAAAAAAATTCTATAAAGGAAACAAAACAAAACAGTTTAGTTAAGAGGCTTTGAAAACCTGGTCTAGATCAGAAGATGATAAATTAGGTGTGGGGTGGAAAATGTATGCCATCTACACCCTTCACTGCTGGTATCTCCCATGCTGACGGTATATATCATTAGCTGATGTTTAAATCCTTTGGCCCCGGGGTCATCTGTGGCCCCAGGAAGCCACTAGCAATCAGTTGGTCATGCATTTGAGAAGAAGCCTAGAAAGTATCAATTTACTCAAGGCATGGAGGTTCTGCAGACACTAGGCAATTACTATATAACATCATTTTTTTTCTCTACTGACCTGTATATGTAATAAGGGTGACAAATCACT